>NC_132977.1:4472500-5182500 GCF_047496725.1 Anoplolepis gracilipes
GCTCCGAGTTCCGACGCCCACGTGCGTTCACACGAGTCTCGGGCGCGTCTCGTGCACAGGCGTCCCCGCGTTCCTGTCCCGTTTGCTTCCCCTCCCATCTTTCCTGTCTCATCCCTCTCTCGTATCTCTCCCACTATCGCGCTAACGCATCTATATATGTTTGTATACACGTATATATATATATATATATATATAGTGTTTGTATGTGTATGTGGTATGTCATATGCGTGACATGCATGTATATATATACATAAATATATGTGTATATATATATATATATATATATATATATATATGTCGTGTATTTATATACATCTTGCTGTTTCTCTCGCTCCAGTTTCTTCACTCGTGCCGCGAATCATATATATTTAAATGATTGGCGTCGCCGAAAATTACACTTGGCTCGCGCTCCCACGGGAATGCACGCGCGAATCGTTTATTCGTAGTCGATCGTTAGCTTTTGTTTTTGCGCAAGAAGACGCGTCGCAAGAAGGCATTGTCGCGAAGGAACGCGCGATATCACGTGGGCAAGCGTGCCCTTTCGCGACGAGATCACTCACCTCGTACGTGCCTGTCGCAGCTCGCGCACGATTCACGTGCTCACACCGTCATACTCGTCATGTAGCAGTTCGCAGAGGCGACAACAGAAGCTGCGATCGGCATATCTCACTCGTCTCTCCGTTTCTTCCGGGAATATGTACTCGTACACCACATACACCCACACACATGTACGTAAGCGCACAAACACATATATATATATATGTATTCACTATGCTCGAACACGATCGCGAGTTTGTGTACGGCGTATGTAATAAGCTAGCGCTCTCTCTCTTTCTCTTCACCCTAAAATACGACGCGCGCGCGCGCGCGGTTCGCTTTTACCGAGAGCAGACGACACAACACGTATATACCGACCCACGAGTCGGCTGCTACTGCTCGAAGCCAGCCGCAATTGTACACACCGACCGACAGCCGAACCCGACCACGAACATAATGGTTTTATGAGAGCGTTGCTCCGGCGCGATGCGGGCGCCGCCACGTGGTCGCCATCGTGAATCACTTCCAGTGACAATAATTTAGGGATACAAAACGAGAATTTCTTAACGTTCGTCGATTCAACCGGAGTTTGAATTGAATCTGGTGGGTGAAATTGAGAAAAAAATAAGGTAAGTATTATTATCACTTGATCAAATATTATTTACACAACATAATGAGAAATATATTTATACATCGTTTGTGCTAAAGAGGGAATTATTGAATATGCTTATTTGAAAATAATAATATGCTAGAGATATTCTATTTAGAGAAAATAAATTAATAAATATATATAATATAAATATAAATGTAACTAAAGTTTTGAAATTGAATTTTGTTTGTAAACTCAAATCTTTAAGTACAGTAAATACCCTTATTTTTTAAACATGTTCTTTATTATTATACTTGCGTTTTAACTTTTAACATTTCTTCTCTAACATTTTCTGTGCCTTTTCCGTTACTTTATTATTTGGCGAAAATGTTACGTATTTCACTTTACACAAAGGCGTTGCAAAATAATAATTGATCCAAACAAAAAATCTTTACCCCTTTTGTCTTGATTAATAAATTATTCAACATATTTTTAACATCAAGTAGAATATATTCTTTATTATGTACGCATTGAATCGTATAATAAAAATATCATATACATGGTGGTAAAAAAAAAAGATATAAGATTTTAAAAATAGATATTATAAAATAAATCAAATAAAAAATGTTCTATGAACGTAGGTCGAGAAATCAAACAGAAGCAATTTTCGATTTTTGGAGCAAGCGATTTGTTGGCTTTTATTTATCGCATGTGACATGAAAATAAAGAATTATCTTATGTACTTTTATTGTTTGATCTTTATAAAAAATACTACGTATTCTCCCTTCATTTGCATGTATATTTATCATGTTTATATTATAGAAATATAAATTCTTTAAAAAATTCATAGAGTTTGAATCATCTTTAACAAGCATTCGCTGACATAAATCTTGTACATCTTTCTTTGCAACACCTTGTATATTACGTACACATAATTAAAATATTTTTTATTATGCGCATGAATGAAATGAAGTGGGTGCTGAGAAAGAGTGTTAAGAATAAAAGAAGTTTGTCTGGCTCGACGTGCTAAGAATAAGAATGAAAGCTTCAACTCGCTGTAAGTCTTTTTTTATTATTTTCTATATATCCGTGAAAGAAATTAATAACTTAAATTTATATATTAGTTATGACACATGCGTATATTGTCATATATTGTTAGATGGATAACATATTTTTGCTATCTAAAAAATTAAATTAAATTACTTAAAAATAGATTTTATATCGACAATCCCGATTAAATAATTTCGATTATTTTCTGATCAATATTATTTGTCCTTCAATCAAGATCGCGAGATCCTTAAATCTCTACTCGCGATCTATATTAGTTTATCGCATTAGCAATGTTAGATAGTGATTGCCTGATTGCTATTACGCCACCGTATCAAATCAACAAAGCTGATCGACATACCTGACGAGATAACCCGTGATAGCATGAATGTTTCTTAGATAAATATTTGCGAATAATTAGCACGGTACATGCGATTGATAGTCGACATCTGGTTTATCTCCATTTCGACCGCTTCTGTCTTATTCGTATCTGGCTTTCTTTTCTCTTCTTATAACACGAGCACGCTTTTCTTTTCGCTTTCATCGAAAGAAAACATCGCGACATTCTGTATCAATTTCTGTATGTCTTACACATGTGAATATCCGTTGTGCAAATTCCAAGCTATCACCAAATATACATTCTATCGTACAGGATAAAATCGTGGATCTTGATTTATTAACATTATTCACCCTTTGAGATGTTTCTCTTTGATAAAAGTGTCCATGAAATTTTAATCCGTTATATTTTCAACGTATTTTTTTCCGTTGAAACTTTTACATATTAAAATATCATTATGCATATTAAGCTTTGTGTTAAGAATGACTTTGTCATGTCTTATCCACGTTTGAAATACTGAATAATTTTACTGAAAAAAAACCATAACTATTTTGATTGTAACTACATATATTTTGCTGTTGTATATATGGAAAAAATATTATAGTAAAAATTATTTTTAAAATATAAATTTTTTTTATAATCATAAAGCTTTATACATAGAAGAGAAATCACGCGTGATATTTTTATTTAATATATTATATTTATATTATATTTTACAAAAAAATATTATAATTATTCAAATATTTTCACGAACAAATGTGTTATTGTTAACAAACAATAAGACAAATATCTACATAATTTATAATTTTCATAATAAATATCTTAATATCTTTTACTTCAGCTTTACAATAAATTGTAAAAATAAATATGTTTTTCATGTAACTTGTACTGTAAAATTTTCTCCTTGTATAGATATTGTGAATTTGTACAAATTATTTATCTAATAATACAAGTCATTGCAAAACTTATATTATTTAGCAATTTTTTATTTATTATTTTATTTACAACATATTTAACACAGAATCTTAATATTAATTTATTTATCAATTTTCTCGTAACGTACACATACATACAAACTATAAATACCAGAATATTGACAACTTCTAAGTTTGTAAGTAAAGCATTATAATAATGAACAACTTGCGTAAAGCTTAATTTGTTATTTATGCGGAAAAATGTGGATAATGTAGAAAGCAGTATCACGATTGCTGCTATAGCAGCTGTCATTTAGTCGCCACACAGCTATAACATCTTCTGGTAAAGTCCTGTTATATCAGCAAAAGCATTTTGTAATAAAAAAAAATATAGATGTAAAAGTACTTTACGGTTTGTATTTGTAAATTTGTTTACGTAAACAGACGATATGAAAATTAAACAAGTTTATTTTATTGAATTACAAATTACAACTACTAACTAAATAACTTATAGTTATATTGCCGTAAAAATATATTAGAGATCTTTAAAAAAAGACAGTGCATTGATCGAACAACGTCTCTTCTATAATTCCCAATTTTGTCCCAAAGATATTTTAAAGATATTTAGCATTAAAAAATCATATATTCTACGATATATAATAAATAAAATTAATTTAGCGAAAGATTTTTCACGAAATTATTGATCTTAGTCTATTTTCTTCTTGATAATATCTTGACCGATTACCGCTCGCCAGCATAATTTCTTGAGTCCGTAAATTATTAGGATTAAACTCAATACATAAAATACTGCGACGTCCATACTGTAATAGCGGAATGTGCTCATGTATCTGAAAAATGTTATATTTTATTTATGTAATTTTTCCAGTTTTACATATATCAGAGATTTATTTGCTACATCAAACGTTTCAATACATTTTTATAAGTAATTTAATTTAATAAATTTGTCAATAAATAAAATTAATTAAAGAAAATTGGAGAAAATATAAGAGAGAGGAACTAGAGAAGATGCTTAATGTAATTGTTGAGTCTTAATTGATGTACATTTATTTAATTTTCAAGAAAACGGATAGAAATAGAATAAATACAACAAATAAAAATATTAAAAAATACTTCAAGATGAGAAGAAGTTGAGAAGATGAGCAATGGGATAAGTAATAAGATAAATAATAAAGTAAAAAGTAAAAGTAAGTAAAAAGGAATAAGAAAAAGAAGTTTACAAAAAAAATTAAGGAAAGTAAAAATAAGATACTTAAAAGAAATAGTTACACAATAAGAAAAACCGAGAAGCACTAGAGCAAACTCAATAGAAGTATTGATTTATGTGGAAAACATAAATTAAGGAATATGTGAGTTAAAAAAGAGAGAAAAGAGCGATTATTAAAAGAGGTATTAAATGAGATGAAAGGATATCAGAGGATAATAATAAAAGTGCATAATAAATAGAAAGAAAAAAAAAATATATATATATATATATATATATTTCCTTCCTTCTTATCTCTACTTATTATGCACTTTTATTATTATATAATAGCGATAGATAGGATACATGAGGATAGGAGATTTGTATTATGCAGAGAAAAATTCTGTAGAAACATAGGAAACATCTATTAAAAAGATACAAAATTAGAAATAGGAAGAAGGCGAAATAGTATTAGTGAAAATAATATTACCTAATTGAGCTCTTCAAATGATCGGCTCCTCCATGTTTGGCGACGTGTTCTACCCACCACGTGGCCAATTCTCTAGAATCAATCGGGAGATCACGCAGCAGCGCGCTGCGTTTTTTGGCTACCTCTCGATAAGAATTATTATGAAGTGCAGCGACTTTAAGTATTCCTTCGTGAAGTGCACTAATGGATATACCAGCCAAATCCATTACCAAAGCGTAACCCAATTTTTCTGCGTTAAATAAATACACGAAATTATAATCAATCAAAAATAATAATTTATCTACATATCTCATAAAATATTTTTTACGAATTGTATATAAAAATTATAATTATATATATATATATAAAATAAATTATATATAAAAATTCCAACGACAATTGCGAATAAATTTTCATTTAAACTAGCAATTTTTACCTTCGACATTTGAATTATTTTTCCTCCTTTTTTCGTATTTCTGTAATCAATATATCATAATTCTCTCATGTTATCTATAACATGTCTCTTATACCATTTCTACTAATCTTTTGGAAAAAAAGAAACGAAGCTTTTCTCGGGCAATATTTATTCTTATCATTTTCCGCGGCGTATAAATTTTTCGCGAAATGAAGAAAATGATTTACCGGCTTGCGCCGCATTTCCGTCGTGATCGCAAAAGACAGGCAGGACCAGAGTCGGTGCTCCGTGATAAGCTGCTTCGTGAAGGGATAACAGTCCGCCGTGGGAAACGAAGGCACGGAGTTTGGGATGTCCGAGTAACTCCTGCTGCGGCCACCAAGCAGCTGTTCTCACGTTCGTCGGTAGATCTTTGATCTTGGCTCCCTCCCACTTCCAGATTACGTTATACGGTAGCGCGGAGAAGACCGCGACGAAGATCTGCCGTAGAGCCTCCGGCATTCCGGAGGCTTGCACCGACGATCCCATCGAGACGAACACGAAACCTGCACAAAAATTTGCTCAACGTGTTACACGCTCTCGGTGTTACAGGCAAGTTTAGTCAGAGATTCTTATCGCGCGCTTGCCGACTGTCACACGAGTCATCGCAGGGAAAGATAACGTCAACATGACAGGAAATAACGTTATACCTCGGAGCTGTATTTATATATGCAATGCGGTCCCTTATGTAATATGCAAGAAATGTCATCATGCTGAGAAGCTTAAATGAGAGATTTATATACGACAAAGTTTTATATTAGAAGGAATCTAAAGTCAACTACATAAAGCGAACATGTAATCATTTGTCAATCACGAAATAACATAAATTTATAACTTGTTTTTATTTTTTCTCTTTAGGTGCGCAAAATTTTTTTATAAAAAAAAATATTTTGATTGAAAAAACTTTTTTATACGAATAAACACTTAAAATAAAATGCCGCATTTTTAAGCTTATGATTTAAGTTTAGCTCTTTAATATAAAAGTTTTCGACCTGTTAAAAGTGTAAATTTTATGTAGAAAAAAACTGATAGAGACGAAAGAAAGAATATATCTGAGACATTACCACGTCGCAGGAAGGACTCCAAATCGGAATTTAATTGCATTGCCGGTCTACAATGAAGGCAAGCCACGTTTACGACGTTTGACAAGTAGGGCACGGAATCGGCTACGGTGTAATGACTGTTTTGCAAAGTCAAAGGAACCTCCGCCGTTAAACTGTACAGATCGTCGGGTATGTGATCACCTGTCGAAAGCAAAAAATTACCACTGTCATTGTTAGTTATGAGTATCCGATCACAAATAAAAAAATTCACGATTATCATCAATAAACATTAAAGAAGGCGCCAAGTTTGAGCGCTCACCGAGATATCTCTGAAGAGTCGGCCGAAGATAAACGGAAACTGTGATCCAATGCATAATTTTCAAAGTCAACTGGGCTGCAACGTTTAAGATCCTTTGGAAAAAGTTCATATCTTGTGTAATTACTTTGCCGAAATACGGCGTCACCGACCAAGGTGACGGATTGCCTTGGCGCGTAATGGATCCGCTGTATAATGCCACCTGCATAGATAATATATCGTTGTGTTTTTATTGTTAATAATATGGCAAACGTGATTAATATTAATGAGTCGAGACTATCGTTTTTTCGAAAAAAGAAAATCGGAGACAAGAGCGTCCTTCTACCATTGTAAAAACTCGCTTATGATCACGTCTGCGTCATTAAACAGACAACTGACGAAACCAGCAAAATCAATATACAAACAAAATACATAGTTGACTTTCAATTTGTAAGTTTCTAAAATCGTTTTAGCACGTTTAGAGAGAGATATATAAATTATTCGAAAAGACGATTACGTGTATCGTCATATTAGTTACATATAGTGAACATAACACAGTATTCATCGTTTACTTTTCATTTATATATGAAAACGTCAGGATAAACGTCAGAACAAACGAGTATGTTTTGTACATTCCATACTCATGAGATAACCACGATGAATATCTGCTTACAATTTTGTTTTGCTATCATTATACTTATGATAAATTCGAACGAATTATGCATAATAAAAAGAAAAAATTTTACAATTTTACAAAATTTTATTTTGAAACTTTAATTTGTTTTCCAATCAACATTTTTCTCTTATTTTCAATTCTAATTTCTCAATGCAACATTTATTTTAAAAATTAAGCAGTCTCAGATCATTTTCTTTTTAAACTATTTAACTTACAGTGTTGTTCAAAGCTTTTCTTTTAAACTGTTAATTAGAAATCTGTTTGTTTATTGCGTATAAAAAATCGTCACAATTTTATATAAATTAAATATATCTAAAAATTTTTAAAAATTTAGAAACATAAGTAATTCGAAAGGTAAAAATGTGAGAACAAAATTTTGACTCAAATTGATATGAAGAATCAATCTGCTTACGGGTATTTAACTTTAGGCTTTGTATTTCAAAAATTGTTAAGTTTCTTTTTTTATGAAACATCCAATCATGCTTATCGATATTTAACTACTAAAATGCAAAGTAATTAAAAAAATTAGTGTGTTATGTATATTACAAAATGTGTTGTCATATCACTGTGATGTACATATTTATATTGATGTATTTAAAACATCTCGATAATTTTAATAAAGAAGCGCGATACGCGATTCAAAATTAAATACAATAGAATATAATCTTGTAATATAATTCTATAACAATATAATTGTACCTTCCTTTTTACACTTTATAGCTACATTTTTTATATAAATTAATTTATCTTACACATAATCGTTTCACGATCTATAAATATTTATATATAATGAATAATTATACATGTCACAAGTGATTTAAGTAGACGTCGAGCCGAATTTTAAGCAGAAGGTTATTATCATAGCGAGATAGAGAAACGACCTAGCTCAAATAGAATTCAAATTACTTGGGGAAGTTCCGTCACAACTTTGCGGTTCGGTGAATAGCTTATTACCGTGTTGAGCATTATCGTCGGTACATTCTCGCCGTGAAGAATCCCCAGCAGACACTCGGGAAAAGCGCCGTCGATCACCGCGACATCCCATCGAGCTCGCGGATTGCCATCCGGTTTTCTTAGACCGGCCGTCGACGCCTCGTCGCGCAACAATGCCTCGCAAGATTCCCAGCCGTACCTCATGGCGTCCCATGGTGAGATCGGGAGCTCGTCCCGGAATCTGGCACCCACCAGGTCCCACTCGGACGTGAAGTTCTCGACGTAAGCCTGCCGTGAGAATTACGGGCGAGGATAATATAAATCGCTTTCGCGAAGCGAAAAGCTTCGGTTTGTTGGGTCTTTAATCCAAAAACTTCGAGTTTCGATCTGTCAAACTGTCGACGAAACTTAGACCCAAACTTCCTCTTCGAAGAGACGTTTCGCGGGGAAAGATACGACAAATAAATCTCAAAAACAGTTTCTGGAGATGTTTCTAGTAGAAGTAAACTACTACTAAAACCACTTTAAAAGATTAAACGTAAGCACCAGGGGAAAGAAGCTTCTTATGTGACTAAGAAAATTAATTTTTAATTTGTCTTAAATTATATTGCATCGCTACTCTACAAACGCAGAGAATAAAAAATATTCGAAATATTCTTTCCATCACACATCTCTCAAGTTTTATTAATCAATACGCGATAAATCTTAATATTATTTAAAATGTCCCATTATACTTAAGATGACCCGCCTATATGAAAGATATCTTATGAAAAGAATCCGAAGATGAGAGAGTTAATAAAAGAGATAATCAATGAGAGCATCCTATAAGCGAACGACTAGTATGGTAAATTACACCGCGTGTAATAAAATTAGTTAGGTCAAGAGCCAAATTGGATGGAGGATGGAAATGACGAGCAATAGCCCGCGGTGCTTTCTGGCAGTCGTCGTTTTACCGGACAGGGACATTAAAGGTTGCGCGGGAGTAGATCGTAAATCACCTCGAGGATCGACGGCACCAGCTCGTGAAGACCATTATTCGCTGCGGGACCGGAGAAAGCGCTCAGCAGCGTAACGTTATGGCCCCGCGAACTCAGGCTCGTACCAAGGGCGACGAAGGGCACCGTGTGGGACTTGGTACCGCCCATGGTGGCCAACAAGACGTTATATCCTAGTATGGGCTCGATCAGCACGATGGTGATGCCCAGGAGGAGGGTGAGTGGTCCCGTCATCTTTGCGGATGTCGCTTATCGCGACAAGACCTTCCTCTCGCTCTTATCACGACGAGGATGTATCGATACCGCGCTCGATGCCCCCTCAACAGGGAAGGTTGACCGTCTCGCGATCTTGTCCCACGGACATATCCAAGTTACGCTCGAATGCGCGTAACTCCTTTTCGTCACGAACTCTTTTGTGCATCGACGAAGCGAGAAACCGGGGCGAAAGGATCTGTATTCTCTTTACCGTTTCCGGTCGACTGACCGAGATGAAGACGAGGGAATGGGTCCCCTTACGCTCTAGTTCGCGGTCGTGATGGTTCCGTCGTGATGGTGGTTTCGCGAACGCGTCTCACCCGATCGCCGGTCGTCTCTACGACTGTGGCGGATGCTGCGCGCATCCTTCGTCTTTCGTATTCTTGCGCGTTTTGGGAATTACTCCTGTTTCTCCCTCTCGAAAGGCACCGATATAATAGTCTACGTCAGTCTTTCGAATAATAAATAGATGGTTTCATCAAGCTAAGCACTTCATTGTCATTCTAATACACCGTCGAAAAGAAAATCAGCTTGAAATTTAAATGTCTATGATGAATCGCAATATTGACGTGCCACGCTAGACTCTTGTCTCTTTCAATTCTCATTCACTTTCAGCAAGCTCGAATGGTTTCAAAGATACCATCTCGCTTTGTGTTTGGTCTACGCACTATTGTAAGTTTTACTTGTCGAACTGCCGGGATCTTTTGCAATAATCTTGTCTGTTCTACAAGATTCCATTAAATAAACGGATTCTTTTGACTCTCTCGAGTGAAAGATTGACCATAAATAAAGTATTCTCTAATCTCTCTTCTCTTAGTTGAGAGGAAATAGAATTTGTCGACTGTGTAACCCAGAAGTTATTTCGTCGGCCACTTGATCAATCTCGCTTTCTTCCGCAATGCATAAATTCCTACATAAACAAGTTTTGATTATGCAGATTGGTCAATTAATTATGTAACATAGGCACAGTTTCGGTATATTTACAACTGCTGAAAGATATTAGATGATTTTCTGGAATTGATTTTATCTGTTAGATTTTACTTAGATCTTTTTGATATCCATCTCGCGATGACTGTTATCATAACATATGACAGAAAAGAAAATTGTAATATTTTTAAGACAATATATATATGTAATATTTTATTACCAAATTATTATATTAAAGGAATTAAATTAAATTTCTTTATAATCGATTATATTTTGATAGAAAGAAACATACACAAAAGCGTATCCGATGCAGCGTAAGAGATGCTTTTCACTGCACTCTGTCTCCGTATTTCTGTATTACTACACGATTTGTACGTGTATGTTTTACATTCAAACAACTTCAATAGTTTCTTCTATTTTTTTTTTTCAAATTTTTGCTCAATCACGACGCGCTTGACATTTTCAATTTACAAAAAAACCGGTGGTTAAAAATCTCTCTCATTTATCATCGACTACTTTTTATTTCTAGTGTGACATTGCGGTTTTGCAAAGTATCCGATCTAGACGTTCTTCGCGAATCTTTTTGCTCTTGATTGCTCTCGAAGAGCTTGGTATATAGTATCTCTTCTGCGGATCCTTTCTCTCCTCGAGCAACTCGCTTAAAAGAAGTACATCGTATACTCTGGAACTTCTTCTTCCGGTCTAATATTCGCCCGAAGAAAAGTACAGTAGACGATGACGTTCAACTCTCGAGACTCTCAACTCTACGACTTTTTAAACCGATCTCTTTCGATGTCGTATGTTGAAATTCGAACGCCCGTCAATTTTCGCTCAATTACTTCTTCCTTTCTCCGACCAGGTGAAGATCTCTTAATCCTTCCTTTCTTCTGACCTTCTTTACCCCTTTCACGCGATTCCTCGACGACGCCAGTCTTGATCTTCAAACTGTACACGACTTTCACTAATAATGCACGCCTTGTATGCGCGATCGTCCGTGGTGATAATTCGATCTTGGAAATATCGGATGCTAGTTCCCGCCTCCTGTGGTTTCTCGTATCGTTACTTCATCTGTCTTCATTCAAACTTTCGAGATTGAGATATTTCTTGACACGTGTAAAATACACTATGTAAATAAACAAATCGTTTCAAACTGAATATCTTAAATTGAGGTCCAGTTAATTTCTCTTCCATCTAATTTGTAAACGGAGAATCATTGTATAGTCTAATGTATTCTTGTATATTCTCTACCCCCTTACTTTTTACTTAACTTTCTGCGATAATTTATCAAATCCGTTTTTGTAAATTTGTTCAACGACCGTCACATCCACACACGAACAATCTCTCCGAATATCTCAATTAAAATAATTGAATAAAAATAATTAAATTCGCTGCAGATAGTCGACGGTGCAAAAACTATCGGTGAAATCTAAACCGCAAGGAAGAGGTAAAGCTCGAATCAGAGAGTTGATTCACAAAAAAATTCAGTTACGGATGCTCGATTTCCGTCACTGCAATATATATATATATATATGTGTGTGTATATATATATATATATATATATATATATATATATATATATATCTGTCCCTCGGTGTACCTAGCCAATTTTTTGTTCGGTGTTACTGCCTTTTCGATTTATATCGGCAATTTATTTTCGAATAACGCAGTCAACCAGTAAATCTCTTCATCCCCTCGCGAACGCTCGCGCTTCGCGACCGGATCGATGTATCGAGCACGGAAGGACGGACCTTGAAATCGGTAGCGCTGGCGTATAACTTGCTCGCGAAGCTCGCGTATCGCCGAGCGTGAAAGTTTGACTGTGCCGACGGCAGCTTTAATGATCAGCTGAGCTCTAGAGAGAGAGTTTTGCCTCCCACCAGGACGCGTTCTTCATCGTCGGTCACGGAATCCGCGAAGATGTATTTGCTGCGCTCCCTCGCATACCTATACTGATCGCGTAAAGAAACGAGTGCTCGTTGATTCGGTTAGACATCTCGATGACTGTGAAATTTTATAATTGTATGATTATACAGCGAAACGTCATCGAAATTTTATCGAAGAAAAATGTTCTTAAATTTGCCTTATTGAAACAATAATCTTTTTTTAATTTCTTTATTTTCTCTGGTTCTTTTAGATGATATACATAAATAAATAAATAAACAAAATATGAAGAATATGTGTGTGTGTATACAAAATATTTTATTGATAATTATATGAACATTATATTTTTAATGTTTAATGGATTTGACGAAGAAAACAATACTACCGTAAAAGTACTGTGAATATCATAAATAAATTTACTTATAAGTGATAATTTAATGATAAAATTCGTTTCAAAGATATAACTTCTGTTACTTTAACATTTAATATAATACCGTTATCTATTTATCAAAATTTGCTTAACGAAACAAGTGAAATTCTTCTTCGTTCTCGATCTAGAGAGAGGATAAACTTCCTTTCACTTTATTTAAGAGATTACAATTGAGTTATCGGCGATTACCGGCGATACTATCGCCTCTCTCTTTCCCTGTTCACTCGTTGATTATATACACGTAACTAGGTAATTTACAGTAATCTCGAATGTATACCGTAGAAGGAGTTTGACTTTTTATAGTCGACTTCTTGTAAGTGTTTCGAGGAAAATCAAGGTTTAATGATAAGATTGATTATATCTATATGTGGAAGCGTTCGCGATCGAGTTAAATGTAATTTGTTGTTTGTCTGTTATATGAAATTTGTATAACTTATTAGTAATTTACGCTTGTAATTTAGTACTTTTATAGATTTGGTAATTTCCGTTTGGATCTATAAATTTAATTGCTCTGTTACTTTTTTATTTCCTTGTTATATTCGAAGTGTTATAGAAATATGATAATTTCCGGTTATGTAATTCACCCGGTTGCGATTTAGTCATTTCGAAATCTTGACTCTCTAGTCTCGGTCAGTGATCGTCTTTGACCGAGAAGTCATAATATAAAGTAAACACAAGCGAAATTGTGACAAAAATTTCACGAAAGGGAGCGAAATTGCTCTTTCAAGAATTAGGACAGATTTCACTGATTCGTTTTAATGTACCGTTATGTCTTGTGCGAATGAAATCTACCGGAATGGTGATTTATTTGTTCGAAGAGAGTATAAAAAAATGTTGATTTTTTTTATTAATATTGTTTAATTATATAATATAACAATAAAGTCATAAAATAACTCTAAAGTTTAACAATATAAATTTTTGTTACAGACTTTTTATTTACAAAATAAATATTTGTCTTATTGATAATATTTAATTTTTTTTTGTAATATAATATAAAAATATTTAATACATTTTATCCACCTATCTGTATAAATTATATATATAATATTAAAAAAAACAATATATAGATATATATAATATGTACGTAATATGTTATTTAAATTACGTAAATTGTTTATAGAAAATTGTTTATATAATCTCTCTTTCTTTTTCTCTCTATCTATTAATTAAATTTATAAAAAACCGTTAAGAATAATTCTCTGAAAAATACATTGATACATTAAATGCTGTAGAGAGCAAGGACACAAGACAAAATAAAATAACATAGGATAACATTAAAACAATATACTATATAATTCAATAAGCTTAAATATACATATGAAAATAATTAGTACAAAACACTATATAAAATTTATAATTTAAACATTAAGAATATCGTGGGAATAGCGAACGTTTCGGGCTCCGATTTGAGCCTTCTTCAGCGCAATTATGTAATCGTAATAAAAAGTCGTAAATAATAACATTTTTTAAAAAAGTAACAGCCTGACACATAAACTGCGTTATTGCCCATCATCTAACTAACAAATTTGTTGCTGTATAACCTGACATTGATTCAACCGGCATTGCAGTCAAGTCATTAATCTATAAATAACACATTTATTAATTCTTCGTGGCCTATCAACCACGGAGGATTATACGTATCGACAACAATAACTCTTAGTGCATGTTTTTTTTCGCTGCTTTAATTTGAAAATTGTTTACTGCGTTCTGTCAAGGCCAGTTTTTTAAAAAATTTTATATTTCCGACTTTTTATTACAATTACGTAATTGCGCTGAAGAAGGCTCAAATCGAAGTCCGAAACGTTCGCTATTTCCACGATATTCTTAATGTTTAAATTATAAATTTTATATAGTGTTCTGTATTTGTAACTATTAATGTTCTGTATCTGTAACTATTTTCATATGTATATTTAAGCTTATCGAATTATATATTATATTGTTTTAATGTTATCCTATTTTATTTTATTTTGTCTTGTGTCCTTGCTCTCTACAGCACTTAATGTATCAAAATTTATAAAAATTGATATTCAAGAGTAGAATAAATAATAAATATAATAATCTTTTTGCACAGTATAGATTTAATGTTTGTTTATGAAAATCTTATTAACCTTGATCTTCACTACAAATCTATTTTGAGAATGAAATTTCTAACAATTTTAAATGTAATTTTAAATTTTTATAGTGCACGTTACATACATATTCTGGCTAATAACATAATAGAATGCATCAATAGTTTTATTTTAGCCTTAATTGTTTCAAAATTATGTTTACGTAACTGAACATTTCTAGAAAATTAAAATTGTACACTGATAGAAAAACTATCTTAAGACAAAAAAATTTTACTTAATTCAAGAAAATTATTATTATATATTTATTTAATGGGTCCTAATAACGTATTTATTTGTATTCAAAACGTCTATTTGCTTGAGTAAGTATATTAAAAAAAGTAAATATTAAATGAAAAAATTATTTTTTTCTTGAAGTAAGTACATTTACTTATTATAAACACCATTTTTATATTTTAATTTTATAAAGTATTTATTAAAATGCATTTTTTAATTAAAAAAAAACAATATACTTCAATTAATAAATAATATTATATATTTTATAAAAGTGGTATTTAAACGTAGAAAATATATATACATAGAAAATAATATACTCAATATAATATGCAAATTTACTTAAAATTATATATTTTTATTTAAATAAAATAAATAATTCCTTTCATCAAAAGCAAAGGTTTCAAGAAAATATATTTACTTTAATTTTAAAGACCTTTTCCTTCAGTGTATAAAGCATAAGAAAAACGATAAAGAATAATTATAATCCCCTTTGAACTGTGCAATTATATATATATATATATATATATATATATATATATACACACGCTTTGTAAGAAATATATGTATCTCAAAATGTATGTAAAGAAAGAAATCAAATCGAAGATAGTTGGCTTTTTACACTTAATAATTTTCAATATATTTAGCATAGCGAAATTATTCTGAGATAAGATAATTAAATTGTAAATAATTGAAAATGCACGATCTAATATATAGTTAATTTAATTTGTTTTATTACGCACTATTGAGCGCCGATGCGCATTGAAAGCTACACAATCGTGTATATGTATTATTATTATAGATTGAAATATGCGGGTGATATACGAGCAATTTTGAATTAGTGAAATGCTTCCAAGTTCAAGCATTCATGTTAGCAAAACGCATATTAAATTTTATCGCACAATCAAGGTAATTACGTTGCGCTTTTGTATTTCGACAACTGTACGCGACAATGCGTCTAACGTATTGATTTCACTATTGAATTGCATACGAATGAATGAATATCTCGTGCGTCATTAATCAAATTTATCTCCATGTATAACTTGATCCTATTTGCTTTTGTAATATTTTACTATATTTACTATTTAGTACACTGCAGAAGAGAGCACATTAGTGAAAAAAATTTTTATTTAATTTATTATTTAATTAAATGTTTTCTTTTTCTTTGTATTTGTTATCCATTATTTATTACTATTATTGGAATCGTTCATCATTCGCAGTACCTATTCTCATTATTCATATCTATACTCTAATCGGTATTATAATATTGATTTTTTATTTTTGAATTTTTATCAAAAATGTAAAAATTCACATATGATTTGTTTAATCATAAGACGAGTGAATATTAATTAAAACAAACATTAAAATGTATAATTTTATTATATTATCTAGCTTATTTCAGAGAGTTTTCTTTATATCAGTTTAATGTTTATTTTTTGAATAAATAAGATATTTCTCTATCTAATGAATAAATTTTATTTTTATTATTATTATTTATATTAGTAATAATTATATGTATGCGAATAATAAAATGACCAAAATATTATTCAGATAAAATTTTATTTAAATAAAAAATTGAATAAATTGTTATTTGAGTGAAAATATATCTATTAATTATAAAATTAGGAATTT
This sequence comes from Anoplolepis gracilipes, assembly GCF_047496725.1. Classification (NCBI taxonomy): domain Eukaryota; kingdom Metazoa; phylum Arthropoda; class Insecta; order Hymenoptera; family Formicidae; genus Anoplolepis; species Anoplolepis gracilipes. The sequence continues at coordinate 4,489,455 of NC_132977.1, forward strand.
TATATTTGTTGTGTACTAGATGGATATAAAAATTCTGCGTTGAAGCCACGTTTGAATGACACTCGTCATAATTAACATTTGACCGCAGCTTTTATTCTCTGTCAAACCATTACTATTTTACGACCCATTTTATTTTATCATTTAACGATTTGTTTAATCATGAAACGAGTGAAACAACCGCGATAGCTTCAAGATTAATCTTCATGCTGCCTCTATCTCTCTACGAAGGCGGCTCGTGTTTTGCTGACTGTTAAATCGTCCGATTTTACAAAGTTAGATCTGATCACACGCAATGAATTTGCTTGATCATTGAGAGAAAGGAAGCGTTGATTTTCGCTGATGTTTCTTTTCAGCTATGATGTTGAGATAAGATGGATGTACACTATATGTAATGTCATCGTCACGCTAACGTATGTACGTCAAATATTCTTATATATAATAATATACGCTGACCATTATAAAGAACCGGATATTATCCAAAAAATCCATGTATGATTATTTAACGTTACGTTGACGTAACGTTACGTACAGTGCGTTCAACCATACTCGTTAATCTAAGCATCTATTATATCTATTATGATTCAGGAAGCCAACGTGCAACGCTGGTCCAATCTCTCTACTCTTTCCTTATTCTATTTAAAAATTCTGTTTAAATAACATCTTGTGACGCTATCGAATAAGAAAAAGTAAATTGGACGATTTAGTTTGACATTTTTGATCTGTTTAGTTTATGTATTCGTGAAAGAGAAATCGTTGATGAAAATATTCTCGAAAATCTTGATTCGCTAGAAATACTGCGTCGAATGACGTCAAACGATTTACATCGCATATATTATTATGTTGTGTATGATGCTGCATTATACGCATGTTATATTAAAAATTCAGGATATTCAAGCAAATAACATTCTATTCCATCTATGATTTAAAGTCAAAACATATATAAATACACATCATTTACTACAATTTTATTTCATGACTACATATTCTTAACGATAAATATTCGATAGCGTATTGTTTTTATCTTTAAAAAGTAATCAGAAATATGAGACCCAAAATTAGAAAGAAAGATAATTGTTTTCAATCTTTTAATATTAAAGATTGTTTCTTATATATGGTAATTAATTAATATTAATTTGAAAGTTATATTGATTAAAATATTGTTATTATACTTGTATAACATAATTTTTCTCTCTATCTTTTGAGCGATAATTTCTATTTTGTCTTCAATCAAATTTCTATTTTTATACTCAGCATTATTGTTGTATAAAATGTTTAATTAATGACATATAATATTTTTCGAGTAAATATTTTATTAATTTATGTCGAATAAATATTTTGTTAATTTAAAAAAAAAATTATAGCAAAAATTATAGCGTAGTTATCGTGTTTATCGCAATTTTTTATCTTGCAGTTACATACATTTTTAATTAAAATGTGTGCTGCTCGCTCAGCCCGCACACGTGTGAACAAAATATATTTAAATTTTAATTACAGTCGGATCTCTTATCCTACGACATTTTCGGTCCGGAATCTTCTCCTTAAACCTCTGATCCTACGACAAAAATTTGAGAGTGGGGGTATAATTCCCCTTTCACGGTCGTAGCATGAGAGGATTTTTTGTCGTAGGATAAGAGGTTTCGTAGCATAAGAGGGTCGTAGGATAAGAGGTCCGACTGTATACTAATAGTCAACATGCTGTACGTTACAATTTATATTTCTTCTTTGATTATGTATGTTTTTATCACAACATATGTAGCAATCGCGCTATTTAAAATGTGCAATACGTGTCTTTCATTATTATTTACGTAATAAGTGCGTGCGCGATCATTTTTATTTGAAGGAATACAAATGCTAATGTTAAGTGTTAATTTTTTCATAACACAATTCACGTTTATCACGAAATTTGACCAACAGTAGATCCCTTGTAAAAATCAGGCTTCATAATGCGGTCAAATAGGCGGCTTCACTGCAAGAGAGAAAAGGAAGCATTGTTTTAAAACTTTCTAAAATATTTGTCTCCTTTCGGGATTGCGAAGAGAATAACGTAATATCATGGAAAAAATATCTTTATCACTGTTTTTTAACGCTCACCGTGTTGATTTTATTATTCTCGATTCGCGCAACAGATTTAAAAAGTGTATTTAAAAAGTGCATAATGCAAGAAGAAATTCTTTCCGAATTCACGTACAAGCATTCAATATTGCCGAGAGTGGCGAATTATCGTGAGGCAATTTTTGTTTTATTTCACCGTGAAAATATCTTGCGTAACTATGTAAACGAACTGACTTTTTCCTGATATTGATCGAATGTCTGAACGAATAGTTCATATTTGATTGGAATGGTGTTTACTCTGTCCATTGATTATTGGTCAATTGCGTACAACTGCGGCATGACGCGGAAATATCTCGATGTACCGCAGTAGAAGATTCAATCTTCCGTCACTTTAAACGATTAAATGCATCAGTAACATTTTATATTACACAAACTATTTTTAATATTAATTTATATAATATGTACATACTACTCGTATAAACGTCTTTACAGCATAAAATTATAATAGAGACTTTGCTCTTTAAAAAAGACCTTTTTGAAATTATTCTGTGATTGACATTTTCAATGTACAAAATTCTCGCTTCAAGTTTTTTTTTTAAAGAGTAAAGCTGTACTTTTATTTTCTTTATCTTCTTAAAAAGAAGTTTTATATAATTTGTTTACAAAACTATATTTAATTTGATTAATGGACAGAATGTGTCTCATTTCTTGAAAATATCCAATTTTAATGTACCAAAATTTGAAAAAAAGATTTTAAATAATATTTACTATATTATTTTAAATAATATAAGAAAAAATTCATTGTAACCATATAAATATATACTTTTACGTAATGTATATTTGATAATGTTAATTATATTTGTTATTAAAATACTCATCAAAATGTAGAGATAAATTTAAAGTTGTTAAACTTTATAATGACAAAAATACAAAAAAAGATTAAAAAATGCAATGTATAAATAAAGATTTTTCTCAGAAAATAAAAGAATAAATAAAATGTAAATAAATAGAAATAATATCTCTTTTTTTTCACTTTTTACAATAAAATTTCTTATGGTTTCAATATAAAATTAATGATATGTAAATTTTGTCGTTAATCTTGCGTCACCGATTTCTCAATGACACTTTCTATCTTATAAAATCATTTGAGGCGATTATTAATCTCGTCACGCGTACGTAATATTATATTGTCACTGATTGTTCATTCGATCTATCCACGGAATTAATCGTTTCTTACCGGATCTCGACGCGATATTCCATATCTTATGACGGCATTTTCCGTCAACGCCGGCTTTTTTGAAAACAAGTTCTTTTTCTTTCTCTTACCTTCTCCTCATCTTACGATCAATTTACCGTTTGGATCTGGGTGATATCCGGTTTCACGGGTATCTTTTTCTCCGAGGTACGAAGCTGCCTCGGGTTTTTGGGCGTTCACTGTAGAAAGTGACGTGCCGTCAGCATTTCGTTTAATCGCAAATTCTTTCAGGCGCCAATTTATATTACATGCGCTCCGATCGTGGAGGTGGCTAGTGAAAGAGCAATATTAACCAGAAAATTATGCCTTGTATAATTTTAATCGTCTAGATACCTACACACTTGAAGAAAGAGAGAGAGAGAGAGAGAGAGAGAGAGAGAGAGAGAGAGAGAGTTATATATTTGTGCTACGTTATTTGGTACAAAATTATTTTAATATTTGTATTTTGATTGCATTTTATATTTTGATATATTGAGTTTCTCTCTCAAGCGATGCTGGTTTGTAATGGGTTTTACTTGAAATTGGTGAGACGATATTGTTGAACCATTGCGGCGAACCGCGCGAATCTTTCTTGATGAGAGAAGCGAACTCTAGGGTGCTATTAACATTCGATATGGCAATCGTCGATTTAATGAACACTTCCGAGTCTTGTAATAATGAACAAAGTATTTTCTTAACTTAATGAAACTTTAATAATTATACAGCAATATCATCGCGGGACTGGATTGTTATTTTCGGAAAAATTATTGAAAAGTTACTGTTCTTGCATAACTTAATGATTTTACTACGTCGTTTCGGCTTACCAATTACAATACACACCTGTTTCCGAAAGTATGTTGCAATGATCCTTGACTTTCTATTTTTTGAATAAAAGTTAAACGGAATTTTGTTAATTACAAAAGTTATGTTACATTTTAATAAATATCTGAGTGACTGAATGATAGGAGAAGGCCAACTTCTTACAGATAATAATTTTTTTCCCAAGGAAGATATATATATATATATATATATTGCGTACTTAAATTTATGGTATTAGAAAAGAGTAGGTGTTAATAAGTTACTGATTATGCGGTTAACCGCACACAGATCTGGCAGCAACCGTACGTCTCTCAAACAGAGCTGAATGTTTGACTTAAAATTTACGAGACGCTACGAGACGCGAGACGCGAGCCGCATCTTTTAGGACGAAACAGCCTTTCCCTCGAGGTATATTTGACACACGGCACGAAACTACTGCATATTTAACAATACTCTTTCACAATTAACACGACAATCTAACCGCGGTAACTCTTTCTAACTGAAAGTTACCCTCTCTGTAAATATGATGACAGCTTAGAGGATTATCTGTATTCCGTTTGGCGAGAGACTGCGATTCAGTCGAGTTTGTTGTGTACATTAGTTGATTCTGCAATAAGACGCCAACCGCATGCGAAAATCTCGGTAGAAGCAGATTACGTAAAATCATTATCCGTGTGATTATAACGTTTGCTAAAAGAATCAATGTCATTGAGAGCGATGACATTAAACTTGAAATTATAAGCTTGTTTACTCTTACAACTTCTATAAATCTTTAATACGTTATAAGACTAAATTATTAAAGTTATTAAGTGATATTTAAGTTATGAAGTTGAAATGATATTTAATTATTTAAATGCTATTTAAGTTAGATTATTGAAGTTATTAAATTATTCAATAAACGTATCTTATTTATTGAACACTTAATTTTTTGTTGAGAAATTATTTTCTTAATAAACTCATTTAACGTGAATTTGAATTAAATTGGATTGAAAATAGACTAAACTAATGGATTTAGGACATTTGAATCATAATATATTGATGCGTCTCAATTGCGCATATCAATGCAGAAACGTGACAGTGATGTAAAAGCGACCATAATTGACAGCCATACCGAAATAGGTACGAAGTGGTTAGCCTCGATTACTATATTTAGTATATTTTAAATGTAACCAGAATTACTTATACCTTCGCACTTGCGCACTCTTTTTTCTTAATGTTAAATGCTTGTGCAATATTTCACGTTAACCTTCAATATATACCATGAATTTTTCATTTAATATCAATTTGATTGACCTATATATAGGTCAAGTCTTTCAATTATTTGCTCACGAAAAACAAATCAACATTTTTAATTTTAATTCTAAATAATCTCGCAAAACATGGAGGCATAATCGAGTTATTCTTAATAAATGAAAGTTGTGATATAATTAAATTGCCTGAGGCAAAAATTCTGTTAAGTATTTCTTCATAATAAAAGGCATGTTTAATCAAACGGGTAACAAAAAAATAAATAAATTTACTCAAAAAATTTGAATATTATATAATAATCGAAAAATATATGCGTATGTGTGTGTGTGTGTTTGTGTGTGTTTGTGTGTGTGTGTGTGTGTGTGTGTGTGTGTGTGTAACAAATATATGTTGCGTTGAAAGGTTTGCCGAAGCGTAAAAATTCGACGAAAACAACTAGCGTACATAATATTACAAGAATTTAGTTTTCTTTAGTATCAAAGCTTTGCGATAGGAATATATTGATATAACAAAATATTTTATCAGAGTAAATAAATTAGGACATAATCTTATTATGATACATATCCCTATCTTATTGTATATTTAATTAGTATTGAATAATAGCAGTAAATAATTATATTCCAATTGTTACTGCAATATTATATTATTATATAACTAACTGTAATATTATATTATATTATTACATAACTAATTATTCCTTATTACAAAAATGCCAATTATTTATCTCTTGAGAGAACAAAGTACTTCAATCAAAATATTCTACTTTTATTAAAACTGTATTCTATAATTTTTTTTTAATAGGTAAGCATATTGATCAGTATTGATCCCACTTTTCCGTTTATAGAGACTCGAACATTGGAAACTATAAAATCAAGAGAGAAAAATTATCAAGAAACGTCAACAGTTAAAAAGAACAAAAACAAGTTCATAAGTCGCGCTTTGTAAATTTTTCAATAAAGCGTTTTAATAAATTGGAATTTTAATTTGCAATAAATTGTTTATAATTGATTGATTAAAATCGAAAAGTAGACTAGCATTAACTAAAATGTCGATTTTAAGGTGCAAATTAAAGTTTTATTGACAAGAATATATATACAACATTTTAACTTTATTATAGTTCATCCTCAGTCACAGTTTTGTTTTAACCAAATTATATTAATTAAGTAGTTTGTTTTAATAATAATTAGACAGACTTAGCTAGGCTTTTCGCGTTAGTAGAGATATGAGGAACATGAAACGAGGAGAGATTTCTCAATTCTCAAGAGACGCGGATCTCCGTTAAACCAGAGACCATCCAGAAAATGTTAAGAAGAATTCGCGGAGAGCGACACGAACGCGGCGACCGTAAATTTTCCTCGCGATTTCACTTTCTCCGATGTGGCATAATTGCACGTGTTACGAATCATAATGCTCGATTCCGCGCGGCATGGTCGTGCTCGTGTAACGCAATCGCGCGATCGTATTTTAATGTAGGATCCAAAAACGTCAACTGTACTACAATACAATGGATTCCCTTTTGACGCGGCCAATGTTATACGGCATTCATTGGTTATACAAAGTCGGAAAAAACATTTTATATCACATTTATTATATTCTTTATTCTAAGAAACACAAAAAGATATTTTAAAATAAAACATAAAAAAACTTAATAGAATTTCTTCATTATGTAATTTTGAATTATATAATTTTTTTTGTGTAATTTCTTTATTATGTAATCTGATAAAGTAAAAATCAAAGTAAAATTTAGATATAGAAATTAAAAATTTGAAATTTATCTATAGCGTTACACGAAATCTGTCACTATTTTTTCACTGCATTAAAAGTACAACTCTATACAGGGATGTATTTTATACATATAAAATACATTTTTCATATAAAATAAAATTTACTATAAAACATGTATGTAATACACATTGTATTTCAATTAGCGATCAATTTGTAATGAATGTTTTTGTTTATGTCTTTGTCTCGCGAATTATTTGGAATTGATAAAATAATCACTTATGACTAAATATAACATTATAATATATTATCAGATATAATTGAATAAAACTGAAACTTGTGTACGACAATTATCAGATTCAAATATTAGATTAATTAAATTTTTTAACGAATTTATTTTATAAATTCATAGTTAGTATATTCCTTTTTTAGATGTAAAAATTATTTATTGTTATTTTATTCTGTCTGCCTGTAAATTTATTACTCGAAGAGATTGTTAATTTAGTATATCTTGTCGTCAAATCTTTTCAATATCGTAATATTTTTTAAATTAAGAGAGATAAGAGTAAATCAGATTCTTTATTATCTTACATGTCAATATACACTTATTTAATTTTTATTTTTCTCTGTTTTTTTTCTTATATTTTGCGCTTATATTTGTGTGAAATATAATACATATCCGCATTAAATATTTCTGTAACTTACAATTAGTATTTTGTTTTTTTTCTTTTGCTTTTTTATAGCATTTAATTTTTTTATTTGTTATATTTTATTTTTATTATTTCAAAATTTTACGTAGTTTTTGTAATATACTATATAGACTCAAAAATATTTAGCTTTGGAGTAAAACTAATTTAGTTTTTTTTATTACGAATTTAAAACAAGTTTTTTAAACGCATATATTTTCGTGTGTGCGCCATGTGTCTAAGAAAAAATTTTTTAAATAATTATAAAATATACTTTTTTAAAATTATAATTGTATTGAAAAAAATGAGTCTGCATTTTTTTCATTATTTACTTAAACACATTTACATACAAAAGGAAATAATAAAGCGTTTTTATATAAAAATTTAAGCAAGTTATAATAAGCTTTACTACTTTATACTAACGCTAAACTAATTATACAAACAATAAAATCAGAATTAATTACTGTTTATTAAAACAATGTCATTTTTATTATAATAAACTATTTAGCATGTGGCATTAAATGCAAAAAAAGCAAAAGCGACAAATTAAATGCATTTATATCAACAGTTTAATTAATATAAGGACACTGAAAACATTAGTGAAAGATATTAATCTGCAAAAAGTCTTTTGAAACGTAAATAGCTGACAAACAAAGGACGAAGGAGTGGAAAAATAGCATCAATGTTTAATTTTTTCTCTGACTTTAAAAATTTCTTTACTTCTATATTGTCAGTTCTTAAATGACGAAAGTTTGTCAGTACCTTATTTAAATTAGCATACTTTAATACATTATATATACTCTGTTAATATACTCTAATACATTATCATATATATATATATATATATATATATATATATATATATATATATATATATATATATATTGTGTACAAAATGATGAATTAATATCAATTCAAGTTAAAATTAATTATCGATTGAATAGATATGTGGTTTTTTAATTTTAATGACCCGCACAATCAATGTGGTGGAATATACATATATATTTATCTCTTTTTTTTGTAACTTTATTTATATGAACATTTATTTTAGATTTTTTAATCTTTTTCTTATAAAATCGAGACTACTTGATTTGTGCTAAGAAACGTACACATATTCCAAACATTTATACATTCAAACTTTTGAGTTCTTCAAGCGAATAATGCATCTTTCATATGTTGAATACATTTTTTATGCTATTAATTGAGTGTTATTATTTTTCGACCAAACTGGTTAAAAAAGCTTTATTTGAGTCTTAAATTGGCTTTACAATCGACGACGTTTTGACCCTTGGGTTTAGGTCCTTTTCAAGTCTGGAATCGATTAACAAAATGATATTACATTATTTTAGTTCTTTACTCTGGTGTCAGTATGGTAATGTTCTTGTATATGTTAACGTTAAATTAATTAATTGTATGTACCTCCCCACGGCCTGACTCTTCAAAAAGTTAAAAACACGTTCATGCTACATAACACTTACACGTTAGCGCAAAGACTAAAGCTGTGTATAAAATACAGAATAAACAAATATACGTCTCAGGTCAAATTCGTTGAAATTTCTTAATAATATTATTATAAATCGGATTCAAATTCTCGATGTCTTTTTGTAAATTATTGAATTATCGTGCATCTTAATAAAAAACATCTCCGCAATTTCTCTCTTTTTAATATGCTTTTCATTATGCAATATTGTGGGTGTTGTCCAATTAAAATCATGTGCAAATTCAGTCCTATGCTTACTGACGACAGAATGATTGCTAATATGCATTTTTATATTATTAGTATGTTCTTTAATGCGTGTTTTTAATTGTCTTTTTGTCTGTCCTATGTATGTAGCGTCACAATCCTTACAGTCAATTTTATAAACAATCTCTGTCATATTAGATTTATTTAATTTGTCCTTGCCACATCTAATTAGTTTGTTCAGTTTTTTCGCTATCGTACACACAATCCTTAAGTCTGTATCCCTGAATATTTTGTTTATTTTTTCGCTAAGATTTCTAACGGCATTAGTACGCACTTTGAAATGTCGAGTCGTTCAGTGCTCTCATCCCCGTTTGGTTTATTTTGACGTTTTAGACTACACATTCTTTTATGCACGTTCTATGATGTGGGGGGGATAACAGTTCTTTAGAATTTGTTTAACCTTGTTAATATTGTTTGCCTGAAACCGTTTATCCGATAGAAGAATCGCGTGATCAACTAAGCTATTTATCGTATTCATTTTATATTTAAATGGGTGGCTAGAGTAATAATTGAGGTATCTGCCTGAATAAGTCGGTTTTTGAAACCAATCCGTTATCAGTTTTCCTTTGCACCTTATTATTGTAGTATTTAAAAAGTTTAGTCTAGTATTCACTTCTACTTCATGTGTGAATTTTAAACGGTTATGATAACTATTAAATGTTGACAGAATGTAATCTATTGTACTTTTGTACATGGCACGATCGTGAAGATGTCGTCAAAATACCTATAATATACTTTAATGTCAAAATCCAGCATTTTTATGCAATACGTCTCTAAATTGTCCATAACTAAATCCGCTAATATCAGTGAGAGGGGAGAACCCATGGGGCTTCCATAAATTTGTTCGTAAAATTGCCCGTCAAAACTGAAACTTGTGGATTCTATAACCGTGTCGATAGCGTGTAAGAATTGGTTTAAATTGAACGTTGTGTTGTTAGAGATGTCTGCCCACCGTTTTTTGATAGCTTCAAGTACCAAATCTTTCGGGATGTTAGTGAATAAGAAGGATACATCAAGTGAAATCAACAGTTCGTGGTCTAATTAGATGTGACAAGGACAAATTAAATAAATCTATTATGACAGAGATTGTTTATAAAATTGACTGTAAGGATTGTGACGCTATATACATAGGACAGACAAAAAGACAATTAAAATACGCATTAAAGAACATACTAATAATATAAAAATGCATACTAGCAATCATTCTGTTGTCAGTAAGCATAGGACTGAATTTGCACATGATTTTAATTGGACAACACCCACAATATTGCATAATGAAAAGCATATTAAAAAGAGAGAAATTGCGGAGATGTTTTTTATTAAGATGCACGATAATTCAATTAATTTACAAAAAGACATCGAGAATTTGAATCCGATTTATAATAATATTATTAAGAAATTTCAACGAATTTGACCTGAGACGTATATTTGTTTATTCTGTATTTTATACACAGCTTTAGTGTTTGCGCTAACGTGTAAGTGTTATGTAGCATGAACGTGTTTTTAACTTTTTGAAGAGTCAGGCCGTGGGAGGTACATACAATTAATTAATTTAACGTTAACATATACAAGAACATTACCATACTGACACCAGAGTAAAGAACTAAAATAATGTAATATCATTTTGTTAATCGATTCCAGACTTGAAAAGGATCTAAACCAACGGTCGAAATGTCGTCGATTGTAAAGCCAATTTAAAACTCAATAAAGCTTTTTTAACCAGTTTGGTCGAAAAATAATGACACTCAATTAATTTTATTACTGGTGACATAAAATAAACTTATCTTTTATGCTATCTTTGTTAAAAAATAGGCAGAGATCAATATAGTAAGGGCAACATTAGAGCTTGTAGCAATATAGCGTATCGAGTTAGCAAAGAGAATAAATCTATCAAAAAGTCTTCTTATTTTTTTCAGTATATAGCTTCAGTGTCATTTGATCTTAAGTACACTTGGTTTTATGTTTGTATACATAATTTGAAAGTTAAAATATGTGAGAGAAGAATTAATTGTTTATTGTATTTGACATGAGTTTAAAAATAAAAAGATAATTGTACATTTTTATTTTGATCAAGATATATTTTAAAAATGTATTGTTTTTTCTACCTGAAAAATGGAGGAAACTAGTCCAACGAAACAATAAACACATTATTCAGTAAAATTTTGATTTTACATGAATTTTTAAGACGAGAAAACTTTTTGATTAATCTAATATTTATTTTGAAACAAAGATTAAATCAGTAAGCAGATGTCAAATTAAAGTAAAAGAAAAAGTATATTTATATGAAAAACATTTTTGTTATATGGAAAATTCAGATTCCTTCTCTTTAAACACAGAATAAAGAATAAAAAAAACTCCTTCCCGTTCTACTGCTCATTCATTGTTGGGTCTCTGATAGCATCTTTCTCGATGTATTATTCTTCCCCTCTGTGCACCAGCTCTGAGACGCACAAAAGGTACAAAGTTTTATCTTTCTGTTCGATTTATTAACGATTTGCGACTCTTCATTTCTATGTTATTCATTGTGGTCATTCCTGTGTTATTGATAACCCTCGAATTTGTATAACTGGAGAAGAAATTTTTCCAAGTGTGACAAAATTGTACATTCAATGTTGCGTATATTATAGGGTTATAACAGATGGAGGATTTTGCGAGAAGCGCGGGCAGCACCGTTACGATGTGGGAGGTTTGTACCTGCAATATACATATAAATTATCTTTCATGAGCTTTTCTTATCCGTCAAAGTTTGTAACACGTGAAGAGAAATTGATCAAGGCGTTGAGAAGCTATTGGCGTGTCGGTTATTAAATCTTAATATAGACAGATTTGCCTTGATCTCAATCTTTTGATCTCGTCGCGATTGGATAAAATAATTTTGCTACTTGAATGTATACGTCATAAAATACTGTCCTGTCATTTCCTCATTTTATGAATATTAATTAGAAACATCCTAGCATTAGTGTGCCAATTTGTAATTTGACATAAGTGGCAAATTAATTAAATCAGCTTTTAACGGGTTATTTTCGAATATTAAATTAATTTTCATGTTTAGTAATACTCACATAAAAATATTGAACTGCGAGTGCAAGAATGGCGTAGGGCAACCAGGCGATTAGAAAAGCAAGGATCATTAAGTACACCATCATTGTGATTTTCCTTTCCCGTCTGTTATTTTGACCTGGAGTGAGAATAAAATACTTATTGTTATAAGTAATAAAGCGTCTAATAAATTTCGTTAGAAATAGTCGAATTAAAGGAATTAAAAGTTCTCTAAAACTGTAATACATTATTAAATATGCCGAATATAATTTTTTTCTACAAAAATTGTATCTAGCATATCATAAAGTAAAAAAGAATTATATTTAACTTTATGTAAGTAACCAGATTTATTCCTACTGATGAAATCCAGTAGAAACTTACCAATTCTCTTACTCACATTCTTCAAACGTCTTATAATGCCGTAGTAACTGCTGATAATTATTATGACGGGAAGGAAAAATCCAAAAACAAATAAAAATCCGATATAAGTATCATTATGCGTCTCAGGATCGTGTACTTCCCAGGACACACTGCAAGATATGTTACCAGCCTCCAGACCATATTTGCCCCAATTGAAAAACGGTGGTAATGATAAGGAGAGTGCATATATCCAAACCAAAAACGCTAATATGTAAGCTTGTCTATAAGAATTGACAAATTTACAAAGAAGTAAATATTTGACGTTGAGAACAAGAACTTACACAAAATATTAAAATTAATGTTATAATTATGATGATTATAATTATATTATTGCTGGAAAATTTTTAAATTTATATTAAACAATTTATATTAATTAAAATAAAAAAGCGCATCCGTGAAGAAATATTTTTTCAGGTCATATTTAAACTTGTGTGAAAATATATAATGTATATAAAATGTTGCGTGACTTACATTCAAATATAAATAAATAGGCTATAGAGAAGCTCTCTCTATAGTCAATTTACATTTGAATTTTATATAAAAGAGAGTCATTCCATCTTTATCGACTTATTACACTTTGGCGATTAAAATAGGCCATTAAAATTTAACTAAATTTAAATATTGAATATTTAAAAAGAAATTTCCATAATAAAAAAATAATCGAGTTACCGAAATTATTAATTACTCGAATATATGAATCAAACTCAATTGAACGCAATTCAAGTTGAACTTTACGAATAGGGGCATGGTTCTATTTGATTTTTTTCCAGTTTATACAGTTTATCATTATTTTCAGAATTTGTTATAAGATATTAGAAAAATAAATAGACAAGCAAAACGCAAGAAAAACATAAAAACAAAAAATTTTTATATAATATATTTTCATATGTGAATTTCATGCAAAATGTTAAAAAATTTGAAAATTCTTTTTTAAAGGAAGATACAAAGGACGTATTTTTCGATTTATTCGAAATTAATTTAAAATTGTCTGCACGTTCACGTTTGCAATATTCGTGAAATTATTTCATTCTTGTTATGCAACGAAAATTAAAGAAAGATAGAGGATTTTCGCGAACGTTACGATATGCCAAATGAAACGTAGCTTTTGTAACAAAAAAGCATTTTTTAAAAATAATTTCTCAATGTTTAAATTAAAAAAAGCTTTGGTAAAGAAAATCTTAATAAAAAATTATAAGTAAGCATATTTAGTTTTTGTTTAAGTAAAAATTAAAGTTAAAAATAAGAAGAGAGGATACTTTATTATTTACTTTTATTTTTAAAGCAATTTAAAATAATTTGACATAATCTTTAAAAGCAATTTATTTTCAATATCTTTTTTATTTTTACAATTCAAAGATTATTATAATGTTTCTGTTGAAAAAAAAAACAATGAATTTGTCAAGATTTACATTTTTCAATTTTTAAATTTATATTTTTAACAGAAAGAGAGGATAAATGAAGATATTAAATGAATACATTATGTATAAATTCTTTGTCTTAACAGAATAATTTATTATAGTTACAGTATGTGATGAAAACTCCTAACTCGTTAGTGAAATATTTAACTCATTAAAGGAATAACTTTATTGTTAAAGCGGATTAAAAATCCGTTTGATCTTTTTTAGGTTACTCGGTCATTTTTAGATGCGTAAAATAAAGCAATTGCATCGATAACAAGGAGATTATTTTTAATCCGTCGTTAATTGCGAAAGCACAAATGCGTATTCAAAGGATTCTAAGGTAATACCAAATACTGTTCTTTTTTTATTATATAAAAAATGCAATGTGCCAAAATGTCTATATAGATAGAAATATAATATCGTGATGTTGATTTAAAATTTTTTAAATCTAATTGCACTATGTTTATTATTTATTTATATTCGTTCTGTTACTTCTCGGTCTTCTACGATAAATAATGGAGTTTATCACGATTAAAACTCAATTAAAACCTATTACAAACTGTGCAAATTTATGTGCAAATCATGTTTTAAAGGTGTTAACGAACATTTCGTAAATACAATGAGTAACAACTTCCTGGAGAACGTCGCGATGAAAGTATGTATGCAATGGAAAGCGTAAACGTCAAAGAATGGGCAAATTATTCATTTCACTATGCCTGATGTTTGTATCACAATCCCTACATTCCGTTTCATAAGAAAAAAAGGAAAATTATTTTCTGAAAGTTAAGTAAAATTTTATACATGACAGGAGCGGGAGTATTCACTTCTTGCTGACGACATGCTTTTTTTACAATAATAGTTACAAAATAAATAAATTAAAAAAACGTTAAGCTTGAAACTCGCGTCTAAAATAACAAAATTTTAGTTTGCATAAGTTTTCCCTTTATCCTTATACATGTGTGTATGTATGCTCTCTTGTGTGTATCTGTTATTGTTTGTCTTATGTACAATACGTGATTAATAATTCATTACCTTATTGATAATATTTTCATTGGACATTTCACTAGCAGGAACCTTTCTATTGCCATTACTGTTAAATTACCAATACTAGCGAATCCCATGGTAGTCATAAACCACGCGTACCTAAAGTAAGGAATCTAGTTATCATATTTATGTAATTTAAATCTATTGAATAAAATATTAATATTAATTATTCTAAAACATAAATTATATATTTGTAATTTAATATTAATCTTATTAAGTGTTTTTTACTTATAAATTAAGAGAGGCATAATGTATATAATTAACATATCAAATTTTACAGTTAATTATATACATGTATAATAATATTATACATACAAGATGTTCTACATAAAATAATATACATTAAAAATTTGAAAATTGTAGACTTCTTGGGGAAAAATATTTCCAAACCAAAATTATATTTGTTTTTAAAAGAAACATTTTATGAGTAGTATGGTTTTGACCCCTCTTCCAAAATTTAAAGATTATTCATATTTCTTAAACTAAAATTATAATTTTATTGAAATTATAAAATATTGTATATATTTTTTCTTATACAAATACGAATTCTTCTTATCAGTCTGCATATAAAAATATAATATTAAAGTGAGATTATACAATAAAATGTATTTTATATTATACAAAAAGAATTCTTACTTTAGAAAAAATTCTTACCTTAGAATTTTTTTAATACTAGAATGTATGTGATATTTGTTCAGACTTTTTTTTTTTAAATTGGCGTTTTTAAAATATTAAAGGTTGGCAACTGTAGCTGGGTTAGTTTAAACGGTTTAGGATGATGAAAACTTCTCTCATGGGACTCTGTGTATTTTAGCACCCAAGAGAGTTAGTCATATGAGAACAGTTGTTCAGTGACGACTAAAATTTTTATCGCAAATATCAAGTGTACAAACATGACTTTTTTAAATTTTCAGAGAAAGAAAGAAAAAAAATTGTTTCATAATTGTATTTATTATTCTTTTAATATTTTTTATCCAGTTTGATGTTTAAAATTAATAAAGAGAAAAGAATTTTACTTATCACTATATGTAAGAGAAATTATACGCAGTTGTTGACAAAATCAATTTGCATGTTACGTTTTGAAATTTGTGACAATTTATATTTTAAAAATTCAGGATCGAATCTATCAATTTTATCCGGATTAATTGCAATTAAAAAATCTTCTACCCATATTATATTATATAATATAACAAATATGTTGTTAATAAATTTTTGATTACTTTGTGATTTTTTTAATTAATTTGTTTGAATAATTTCTGAGATATTTTAATTGAGAAAGTAAGATATAAGAAATAATTCTAGATAAAAAGAGAAATGATAACGCTCGATGATAGCTCAAAAATTGTGTAGTCATAACTGAACTGTTAGTATTTTTATATATTAATTTATATATTAATTGACACTTTTACATTGGATGTTGAGATACTCTCCAGCACATGTTTTAATATATACATATGTACGAAAAATCTCTTATTGATTTGTGGCTCACCTTATTATTTTTATATGCAGAATGAAAAATAAAAAGTTTTATATAAGAAAAGATATATAGTTTTATTTGAAAAATTTTATACAATATGTATATAACTTATCAATGGTAAATAATTTGAATTGGAAATATTACTGTACTACATATTCATACAGAGAGAAAGATTTCTTTAGATTTATATAAAATTTAATGAAATTTATGTTTGAAATAATCGAAAAAAGCTGTTTATTTGAAGAAACTAATAACATTATTTGATTTTTAAAATACGTGTATCATATAATATTGTTTAATTCAAAGAAATAATACTTTCGGTCAATAAAGATAATGTTGTTTGAATAAAATAAATAAATCCAAACAAATTATTCAAAAAAATCATCCCCTCTGTGCATTCAAATAATAATAAATAAATATGATATATACCACAGACACACTTTATGATTCCAATACCATGTACCAGCAATCGCAGAGATCATTGTAACAGGAGTTCCCAACGCAGCTACTAAAAAATCTCCAGCCTGTTGCAATAAATGTATCAAGCATTATATAAAACTAAATCTCAATAAGGTTTTGTTTATATTAATCTATTAACAGCGTATTTAATGTATTTTTTGAAGTTGTTAGCTTTTCTGTTTTAGACAACAACTCAAATACTTTATATTATTTTCTTATATTTGGCAATTAATTATATAAATATGTATTTATAAAAAAGTCTTATAAATAACACAAAAGAATATAATACGTCAAATTTATCGATTTGATTGATTGACTTTTTTAAAACAATGTTATCGTAGTAGAGAAACTTTTCCTGGAATGGAAATACTTTGAAGGATCAATAAAACATAAACAATGCGCAACTTTATTACATATATTTAAAATGAAAATTAAATTCTATTTAATCTAAATTAAATTCAAAGATTATAGAAAATATAAAAATGTGTAAGTGTTATTCCAATTTTGTATAAATTTAAATTAAGCTTAAATTAAATTTTAATTTTCTAGGAAAAATTATGTGCAATTTGATTTTTTGTTAGTCTAAAAAGCGTGTTCTTATGTATTTGCATTCATATTTCTGTATAATCCTTTAATAGTTTCATGCGTATTTTGCGAATTAGAATTTTGTTTTTGAACAATCTTTTCGCGAAAAGATTATATGTATAGGTTGGAATATGTTGACAACATATTATTATGCATATCTTTAACGCAGATAGTTTGTAAAATCAGTCATTTAAAAGAAAACTTAAATAGACTTTTTAAAAAAACACTAATTTCTCTTCAAAGATTCGCTTTATATAAGACTTTGATTTTACGAAAGGCAACATAGGCGTCCATAGATCCAGAATATTTTACTTTAAATTAAATTTTGGTCAAAGGTTATAGATTGTATACATTAAAGGACGATACGGACATGTATACTGCTTAATGTATTCAGAATCTGTTTTCGAATGCATGGCACGTGTATTTGTACGCCGTATAGTTAATGAAGTTTTAAGATTTTTTTCTTCATTGCCAATCTACATATACCGTGACACCATTGAGACAAAGTTTTTCATGGCTGTATGAAAAAATACAACTTGTCTATCACATAAATTCAAACCTCTCTTGAGGTCTTTTATCCTTATTTTCGAAGTAGAGATAGCTTATGACATTTGGAAATATGTTTGTTCTTATGCAAATCTTAGAAATATCTATTTATATATATTATTTATTTGCGTTTATTCTAGGATAATTGACAAAGCTAATAAAATAAAATGTTTTTTTAAATTTTACAAAAATTAAAATGGAAAAGATCATTTGTGTGCTGTATACATGTCCTAATATATAAAATTTCCTTCAATTTAAACTTACAATTAGATATTTTTATATATTACATTTTATATACTAAGTTTTTTAACAATTTTTGCAGATAGTAAATTTGTATTTCTCAAAATTTCAAAAGTATAATAATAAAAAAGGTTTACTCTTTAAAACTATATGCTAAAATTCTTGAATAAACGAGATTTTATGGAATTCATGTCTGTAATTATAATATTTGAAAAAATTATATAATTTTTTATTTAAATTAATATTTAATTTTTTTATGAAACTTTTTTTTGCAGAATTATTATACCTTTCAATCAAATTAATTTAAACGAATTACAAGGTTTGATATTCATATTTTTGAAGTAATATTAAATTATAAAATTAAAGTAACATTAAATTAATAATATCTAAGAACGTCAACACATATCGTAACATATTTTGCTTCGATTGTTTATTTTGATTTTATCTTCTCACAGTAAATGCTACTTTATTAGCAAATTTATTTCCCCTACTTTCATTATTTCTCTTTATGAATAATTGATAATTATAATATTACATTACATATATAACTTTTAAATTAAAACTGTGATATACATCTGTAGAATATTACAGGTTTAATTTAATTAATTTAAAATTATATATATTTTTTTGAATAGTTCTTTATCAATAGATAACTTATGAATATTTTGTTATGCTATCATAGAAATGATAATTCTGGATTAATTGAGTACATTTTGATATTTCGTCTATTTTCTCTGTCATATTTTCTGTGTTAAAATCAGTTTTAATATTGTTCACAACAACTTTTACAATGTTGCTGAATTATAATAATATCAAAATTTATCATGTCGAAATATCCTCCTAAATTACCATATATATGTTTATAAATAGGTTTGGTAAACAATTATTTATAACTCTACACTTTATAAACTGGTTACTTATCTCTTTATTTTATCTCGTCCTTTTTAATAAAAAATCAAAAGCAAAGAATAACAACATATAGAAAAGTAAAAACATACAATAAAATTAAAAAAAAAATAAAAATATAAAATAATAATGCTATGAATACACGATAAAAAATATTTTGTATTTTTGTTGAAATTTTCTTGTGTAGAAATTTTTGTGTTAAATTTTTAACATACTCTTGTGTTAATGTAACATACTGTCGTTATGTTAACTTTTCTGCATTGAGTTAATATTCACTCTAAGAGTTAAAACAACACAATTAACAAATGAATCTTACACTAATTCACATTTTTGTGTTAATTTTTTACATATTTGTCTTCTGTTAAATTAACATTAAAATTAGAGTGGATAAATTGGGACACGAGAAATATGTTAAATTTAACACAAAATTTTTACCGTGTAGATGATAATAAAATTATACATTTTGAGTACAATTATATTTTTAATTATTAAAAATTTTTAGTTATTATTTTTGATTCAATTACAATTTTTAATACACGTACACACTAATAGCTTTTCAAAATTGATTTTCCAATTATTTTTGTCTAAAAATATTTTAAAAAGAAATTGTTATAAAGGGCAATTTTGAATTCCGAGTATACTCCTTAAAGTTTGCAGGTCATCAGTTACAGTATTTGTCCGACATATTCTCGATATTTTTGCTACAGAAAACTTGAGTTCAACAACATCAACTTGACTGAAATATTTATAGATGAAAATTATAATTTTAAGATATCTTGTAATTTTGTATAAGCTTTCTATTTTTTTAAATAAGTGAAATAAATAGAATGTATATTTCTTGTAAAAATCGAAGAATTTAGTGTTTGTACAAGACAATAAAATGCTCTGTAAGCAAAAAATAAATAATATTATCTATACTATTATGCTCCATTTAATCGCATTGATTCTATAGGAGTATGTTAAACGACAGGATTTTCTTTCACAATGCATCGCGTGATATTGTTGTAGGAGTATGTTTTAAACGATAGAGTTTCTCTCATAATACATTGTATGATATAAATAAGTAAAAATATCTATATTAAACAATCAATTCAAACACGTGTAAGTTTCATTAATGCGATGCGAATCAACACAATAGAGAAGTCTATTTTGTATTATTTTAAAATTTCAAACTGCAATTAATAATTATTACAACGTTATAGAATAATATGTTGTTACAGTACAGAGTGATATCAATATGTATCTAACTAGATTTGCAATTTTAATAAAAGCTTGTAAAACGTACGTATTACTGTATATTTAATTAAAATATACTGTATAAATAATTAAAATAAGTGTTGTATTTAATTAGCTAATTAAAATATTCTTTAGTAATATAAGAACAAATGTGCATGATTGCTTTTTTAAATTGCTATATTTTTTATGAATTGTTATAAATAAAAAATCAATAGCAAAGATATACTTCTTCATTAATTACATTGAATTAGATTGATTAAAAGACTTCCGAAACTTTCAAAGTATTGGATATTTGTCTTTTTCTCTATCTCAGAATGTTCACAACTTGACAAGTAAAACTTTATTTACAATTAGTCTTTCGATTTGCTTTGCCTTTTATATGCTCCTGTTAATTTTTGTTGACATTTATAATATTTATTTTCACATAAAAAATTGGATTACAAAACTATACTACGTTAAGTATAACTATCTATAAGAGATTATTAAAACACAGATATACATATATTATATTTCTTAATAAAAAATAAATAAAAGATAAATTTATTAGAAAAAAATCCTGACATATATTGTTGTTAATAATTCTTAAAAAAATTTTTAAAAAAATATTAAACTACATACGTATATAGAGATTTCTTTATTTTTTATAATTTTTATAATTTCTTTTTATAGCATCTGCAGTTGCGTATGAATTTTTATCAAAATCCACAGAAAATGCATTATTGTTAAAATTGCACTTTAAAATATAGAAAAATTAATTTTTACGTATAGATTATTATTTGTAAATTCGATAAATCGATAAACGGTTCTAATACTCACAACCATATTGATGAGGATCACATTGTTGGGTGTCCATAGCACGGTGGAGTTTTTAACAACTGTCAAGAGGACCAGCAGATTTAGAGTGAATCCGAAGAAGCCGATAATACCGAGTACGGTGGCTGCAAAAATGTAAATAACGGACATTTCTTGTTCCCCGACGATGAAAACATCGTCCGGCGGTCTCGTACTCAAAAACATGTGTACTTTCTATCGTCGAGCAAGATTTCCGATTAAACCGCGTAGAACACCTGTTCTATGACAGGAAGAAAATCGAAACGCTCTGCCGACGACGATAGCGAAATCAATGTGGTTTATTTGCCTTGTTTACTTGTAAAAAAAACTCGTGGGGAAAAAACGAGTGGCGGCAACAAACGATACAAGGGCAAATCCGTCCCGGCCGCATTAATCAAAACCAGTGGCGGAGTTACAAAGTCATACCCTTATATAAAGCTCGCCCAAGCCGCCCTCGCTGCGCTTTCCCCAGCCGTCCGACAACCAACCAACCCCGACAACGTGAAAAAGCAGCATGCGCGAGGATCAAGCGGATCGCCAATGTTTCTTCATCGAAGCGCATTGTTTGTCCGTAGGATTACATTTCAACATACAATATAACATACATATGTACACAAACATATATTTTTATTAAAATAATTATAAGCCTAACATTTTAAAATAATATACTTATAATTAGTTTCATTAGATTATCATTTTTAATAAATCTTAGGTTATGCATTTTATATAAAAAATTGTTTGGATAAAGATTATATTTGATTTCAAAAAAGATATTTTCAGCAGAGATTTTTTTAGCTAAAGACGAGAGTTCAAGATTTTTTCTTTCGTTTTTTTAAATTAATTTATATGAATTTTGAATGAATTTTTTTTCTTGTTTTTTTCTTACTTGGTTCTTCCAATTATTCTACATGTAAAAAGTAAAATCAGAAAAAAATCAATATTACGAGATATTTCATAATTTATTTTGACATGTGACTTGAGATATGTAATCTTGTATTCATTCTTTCACTATTTGCTAAATTTTTCAAAGAATAATAAATAGAATCGATTCATGATTTATACAAAGTATAATTGCAGCTGCAAAATATAATTGCTCATTTAATCTTAAATGCAATTATACAGTTTTTTTTTATATTAACATCAAATTGAAGGCTTTCATGTATAATGTCAATAGTAGAAAATCGGGCTACTTGAAAACAGGCAGTAAAGTTCAAATTTTTTCTTCTTATAATTTGATAGTTCAGTTTTCAATCTCTGTGATGATGATTTAAATCAGAGACCGAAAGATGTGAAACTAAACTTATTAATAACTTAATATTAATAAAGACAAATTAAAAGAAAGAATTTACGTCTTATTTATCGCCTGTTTCTCATTTATTGTTAATTCGATTACTATATATTATTTTTTATATATTAATTCGATTTATTCCGTACATGAAAGTATAAAAATAAAGTCACAGAAAAGTAAATATTTTACAAGATTTATAAAATGTATATTTTATGTTATAATATTGTCAAAAGAAATTATAAATTATCTCAAACTCTCTATTGGTTTTTTTACAATTCTATTTTAATATCTTCATATATGGAATGATAAAGAGAATAGACTTTTATGTAAGAGGAAATTGACTCTATCATGCACAGATTTCTATATCTATGTATGTATGTATATATATATATATCTTCTAGATGGTTCTTCTGATTTATTTTTTCTTGAATAACAAAAAATGACTTTGAAATAGCCTTTATCGGAACAAAACTGTGTTGATTATAAAATATATTTCTGGAAATCAAGTAGTCTCTTTATTTGAAACATTTCTTTATAAAACATATATCTTAAAATTGATTAAAGGTGATAATAGGAAAGATTTGATACTTCACTTTATCTGTGTATTATTTAATGTTGATAAAACCACCATATAATCTTCGATATTTCGACCAACTGTGGATGGAATTTTTTATTTAAAGTCCATAAAATACTTCTTTGCATTTGTATTTTTCAATTACATTTTGTTACAACTCGATATCTTCAGGCAGGATAATCATGATTTGTCTATCTGTCTTTCTCTCTCTCTTTCTCTCTCTCTCTCTCTCTCTCTCTCTCTCTCTCTCTCTCTCTCTGAAGATAAAGTTCTATCTGGTTCTCTAATACTTGCTTAAGTTACGAAATCAAGTTACGGTATCATCTTTCAAGATAATTGCCATTTTATACAGAAAAATATAGTTGTGTATTCTCTGATTTTATTTTGCAATTTATCGAAGAAAGTTATCATTTTTTTGGAATATTTTCCCTTTCTTTCTTATAAAAACCATATATAATGACAAATTAAAGTCTCAAAAAATAATGGAAAAATTTACAAGATACACTAAATATTAATATTGTATTATCACAATAATCTTATTTTCAACGCGATAAATACTTAAGAATTTGACAAAATGATTAATAGCAATTAAAAAAAAGAGAAGTCTAGTCATCATTTTAAGTTAGATTTCTTATCTCAAATAGTTTTTGCTTAAAAAATTCTTCTATTTAAAAATTAGCATACAGATACTCATAATTAATTCTCGTTCGTGAACTTCATAATTGACTTCAAATCAGAAATAAATCCTTCATTGAAAATAATAAATTATTATATTTTATGCGCAGCATCCGTTATTATCTAACTATTGCGAGCAAACTATTATTATTGCAAAATTCTCGTATTCGATAATTACATTTATTATAGGAATACGATTTGGTGAGGATTATTGTGATGCAACGATTAAATCTACGTATTAAACTTATATAAAAAATGCTAAATAAATTTTCTCACATATGACAGAAATTTGTGCGTTTTATATAATTTTAGTTTTTGCAGTATAGCTTTTTCAACATTAATCTTGTTATGTGTGGAAGATAATTCCTTCGTTAGAAAAAATCAATCCCTGCATTCGTTATCAATTGTAGACTGATTGCAATAAATACCTGGCTCACGTTTCATAATTAAATCGAGCTTTCTTTTCATTATATGTTATTACAATATAATGATCGGATATAAAAGTATTTAAATGGTAACGAGACAGTTGGCTAGCTAAAAAATTTGAATGTTAAATAAATTCATTTTCTACATATTAAATAGAAAACGAGTTGGAACTCATGCATAAAACTCTGACTTTTTGTGTGATTATTTTTACTATATAAAATATATATTAATTTTACTATATAAAATTTTCAAATAACACGCAAACATATCAATGGTGTTTTCTTAAACAAAAGACTTTATTTATTTCACTCATTGTTAAAATTTTGAATCGGTGCATATATATATATTTGTATATTAATATTTAATTTTATCGTTTTACAATACAAAGAATTTTAATGGCAGTATTTCTAACGTCATTTTACATATCTTCGGTATCACTGTCCGAATCTTCTGCCATTGCTTGTCGTGCTTTCGTTTCGGCCTCAGTTTTTATATCGATTGGTACACGTTCGTGCCTTCCATTTGTATGGGCGCCAACCCAACTCATCTCCAATTCAAACTGTTTATCTTTCAACTCATCATGGACGAGATAAATAATACGAGCAGCTTCCTTAACTAAATCCTTAGATGACATCTCTGGTAACTTTAACTTTTCAATTTCTGTTTTTGCCGACTGTTTTGCTTTACCTGTGAAATGATATAAATATATAGAGTATAAATTTTTTCTTCCAAAAAATTTTGTTCCGAAATTATATAATAATTGTCATTATCAGTATTTTACTTACCTACTGCACAGCCATAGTAACCATACGATACTCCCGATGGATCTATCATATACAATGCTGGACCATCGGTTTCATAAGCGCTGAGTAGAACGGAGCAACCATAAGGACGAACAGCAGAATACAAAGTATATGCGTGCATGTACATAGATACCCTTTCATTTAAATACTTCAGTGGAATACCGACACCGTACTGTGCCTTATAACTTGCAGCTTCTGATCTTGCAGTCTCTGCAATTTGTCTCGCATCCGATATTATACCAGAGACTGCCATACCAACGTGTTCATCTATATTGAATATTCGTTTATTAGCACCTGGTTCGAAGAGTTTTGATGTCACTATCTTTTCTATAGCAAATACTACACTGTCCTTCCCTCGTAAGCCAATAACCGTTCTGCAACAAGATTGCAATTACATTTGTACATAAATGAGACACAGATACACGTGTATTCTTTACTTTTATGATTGTTTAATCAAGTATTCTATACAAAACAGATTTATACTGTTATAATATTAATTCTCATGTGGTACTATTTAAATTGAGTGGAAATACTATTTAAATCGATTTTTTCATGAGAATTTATTTATAAAATAAATGTAACACTCACCCTCCATTTTCTACGGCTTTGTGAGCATATTCCACTTGAAATACGCGTCCGTCTGGCGAAAATTGCGAAGCGGACAGATCATACTGTAAGAAATAAGGTTAAGTTCTAATGTCAGTCACATTAACATTACATTTTACAATCATATCTCGTGTAATACGCAGTATACTCACTCCTGTGCCTATCGAACTCATTTCTCGAAAAAGATATACAGAGCAACGTAATTAGCTGTGATACGAAAAATTGTTTACACGTCTACGACGTGAATAGGCGAAAATCAAACGACTCGACCAAACTCGGTACTCAGTGGCGGGTGGCGGTGCAGTCGTCAGCGTCAGCGCGATTGTTAGGATAGGTTGGGTAAAACCGTACATGCAACGTCACCTAGTGACAGAGATCGACAAACAGATATGAACAAGACACAAGACGCAATAGCGAGATCTCGATCTCATATCACGTTTTTAGCAAACGGTGCGCGGGAAGTGCGCTCTTTTTATATGGGCTTAATTTTTTAAATTTATTAAATAAATAAAAAAAGAAAAATATATTTGAAGTTACTTTACTGATGATCTATATGTTTATTGAGAAATTTATATATTTAAAATTATTTTTTTTAATTTTATTTATATGTAACTTTACATACCCGGTAAAAAATTTCTTATATATAATTATATATAACAATATAAAAGTATATAGAAATATATAAAATTCTGTATAAGTTATGTATAGTTATGTATAGTATGCATAATTTTGTATTATCGTTGACTGACATCTAGCCAACATTAATATAAAATTATATATAATTATACAATAAGTCATATATTATTATATATAATTAAACATAACTTATATAAAATTTTATATATTTCTATATAATTTTATATGGTCACATATCATATATGATTATACATAATAAATTTTCTACGGGGTACATATATTATATATATATATATATTTTTTTTTTCTTATTCTTTATTTATATTATTAAAAGATAAGATATTTTAACCTTATATAAAAATATTGTACATTAAAATAGAGAGAATAGCTGAAAAAATAAATATATCTTGTAGTTTCGAGATATATTATATTATATTATTATTATCACGCTTTCTGATTTTAATGTTCATATCTTTGCACTGTCACTCATATATACATTTACAAGTATTTGCGCACCGATAATAATGACACTCTTTTAAAAGCCCGGTAAAAAATTTTTATATATAATACCAGACAAAACTATACAATATAATTATACATATTTTTACACAACTGTGTAGAAAATCCTATATAATTATATTCAATTCTGCATAACTATACATAAGAAATTTTTTATCGGGAGGTAATATATTAACTTTAATATTGGATTAAGAATGCAAAACACAAGAAATAATCATAACTGTTTGAAAGATTAATCCACAAAGCACTTCAGCGATCACAACAAGAAATTTAGAACATGATGAAATAGATTATTATTTGCAACTGGTCGCTAAATTGGAAGTTATTCCGTTTTATTATATTGTCTCTATTTGAAGCACAAAATTGAAATTTCTGCGTAACTTAAATACATATATATAATTTATTATATTATTAGTTATGATCAATTCTAAATGGAATTGCAAAGCATTTTAATTTTGAACTGACCATATTTTGACGTCAAAGTGTCGTGTGTTGCTATCTGGGTTATTTAAAATATAATTTTAAAAAATAACTAAAAGATGTCTAAAATTAAACGTCTTTTATAAAATTAAATATCTTATGAATTAACTCTACAAGATGACTTTTAACGGGACATAAGGCATCTTTTAGTCATCTTTTCATCGACTATACACTCAGACTAAAAGATGTCCATGCCGAAAATCCGCCATCTTTTTAGTCATTTTTTAGACGTCTATGTATTGTCTGGGAAGACTTTACAACATATTAATTATTTGTATAAGTTGTCTTTGTTAATAAATAACTTGTGAAAATGTGCTAAAAGAGATGATTTTTCAGAGATGGTATGGGAAATATTAAATTTGATTTGCCACTTCAATACGGAGATGAAATATAAAAAAGGGTGTATTATTCTTCCTTTTCAAGATTCTCGTCTCGATAGACGATTAAAACATTTTTGCTGAGGAAAAGTCGTCTCCAAATGATCTTAAGAATTTGCCATTAGCAGGTTTTTCACCAATTACCGGACAGCCTGTATATGAGAGTGTGTAAAAGTATATAATAGGATCTAAATGTAATTGAAAACTTTCTGCACTGCAATCAAATGTGTGTTTTGAAGTGTACAACAGCATTATAGAGATCGAATTTTTTAAAACATATTTGAAATTTTTAAATACTTTGAAACATAATTTTCTTAACGGTGTTTATTTGTTTTTTTCATAAGTTTTTTTCATAGAACGTATAGAAAATTATATATACTACACATAAAAATTTATATGCTATAATTATATAATAAATATATGGTATCACAAACATCTAAAATATATTCGATAATTACATTGACAAAAATTGACTGCATGAAAAAATAATTAATGTTTTATTCATTTATCAATCTACATCAGATTGATAGGTGAATAAAAAAAATTATTAGAATTATCTGAAAGTAATTATATTTTTTAAGTACTCGTAAAATTATTAGAATTATCTGAAAGTAATTATATTTTGTTAAGTAAGCATAAAATATATTTTAGATGTTTGTGATACTATATATTTATAATATAATTAATGTTATATATATATAATTGGGTTTCAAAGTTTTGTAGAATTATCTGACAATGAGAAATGCATTTATAATTTTGATAAACACTACCCTATATCAGCACGGAACGAATAAACTAACTATAATATATATTCATTAATTCAGTATCTTCTAAAAAGAAATTTAAATAAGAATAATTTTACTTTTTCATATTAATAACAATGATTAATGAGACATGCACAAAATTTTATTATTCTTTGGATACAATCTTATATTTTCTGTTGGACTAAAATCATTATATAAAAATGTAAATAATTCTAAAAAATTATTTTTATTTTTTCATTAATTATAATAATATTTTCATTAATAATAATAATATTATTTGCATTTTCGGACAAGAATATCTGTATAAAACTAAAGCATTCTAAGCTTATTGATGATTATCACTTCAGTTATAATGAAAAATAAGCCACACGTTAATTTTTAAAATTTTATAATAATTTGAAAATATTATTTATTAATAAAATTTATAACGTGACTTTTTATATATGTAACTTAGTCTAAGAAAATGGAAAAAGAATTATAATTATAATATTTTATAATATTATTGATATTAATGTTTGCGTTATCTTTTTTTGCTTTGCAAGAAATTATTTATGTTTTCTTTTTTACAGCTATACTCTGGTGGACATCGCTCGATATTGCCATATTCAATCGCCTTTCGGAATTCAACCATCATCTTCTCGTAGTTAGATTCTGCAGGTAAGCTTCTGCGAAAATACAAATATTATACGGTAATATTCGCTATTTCAATTTGGTAGACATACTTGAAATTTTCAAATAATTTAAAAACTTTAAAATGCAGTATTAGGTACATCATCCAATAGCACGATACATCTATTCAAAAGTTACGCTAATTATGAATAGCCAAGCACTTACCAAGCACTCAATATTATACTGAATGTTATACTAAACTACTATATTTACTATTTAACTTTATATTAAATATGCACCCATTAATTTGAATAGTTAAAATTATAAACTTTGAATTGTTCGAATTATATGAGTTTGATACTATTTTCGAACAAATCGATCTATTTCAATTGACTTCAGATAATATTATATAAAGTTAGGTGATGTACTCTAAATAGATAATAAATAGAAGTCATTTATTTTCTACAAAAAATACTAATTTTAATCGAAAAATTTTTCTTAATGTTTAACTCACTCGAGAAACCATAAGTAAATAAACTATATATATTAATATATTTAAATTTTTTTTTGTTCTGAAATTATGTTTACAAATAAAAATTCTTTTGCACTGTTATATGTATCAAAATGTGTTTTGAATTTTCAATCACACAATTATATAATTCTAAAAAATAATTTTTATTTTTTATTAATTATAATAATATTATTTCCATTTTCGAACAAGAATATCTGTATAAAACTAAAGCATTCTAAGCTTATTAGATGATTATCATTTTAGTTATAATAAAAAATAATAATAAAAATAAGCCATACATTAAAATTCATAACAATTTTTTTTATATAACTTAGTCTAAAAAAGTTCATATATTAACCATAAATTTATCAGAATTAGATATAAAAGCATATCGGGAAAAATCGGTATGCGAATAATAGTACAGAGAGAATAATTCAAATGCCGAAATAATTTTCGATCTAAAGAGTTTTTAATTTTTAATGTTAAATAATTTTTGCACTTTTATAAAATATAAAGCGTGCTAAGAATTTTTTTTAATGTAGAATATGTAGCTTATTAAAATATGCTTTTATTCTTGCAAATTATTTTTTAATACTTCGTACATACTGTGGCATCAATTTCATCGTCTGCAAAAGCATTTCAGCAGCACCGAGATATTCTTTCGCTATGTGTGGTTCTTCACAAGCTGCTCTATATAAACAAGAATCACCCATTAGATATCCAAGAGCTAGTGCGAGTTCACCTTCCGACACAATATTTTCTGAAATTAAAAGAAAAATTACAATCCTAATTATTATATATGTATAATTAATTTAATTATAAATATTTACGTTTGTATTCCCCGAATTTTTATTTCGTTGAATTTTTAAAGTGCGACGAAACATTAATTATTTTTTCATGCAGTCAATTTTTGTCAATGTAATTATCGAGAATTATTTTCGGACGGACATTAATGATTGTCGAAATTACCATCTTCTAATTCACGTCCTTTGTAGCCGTGCTGTCCTAGATAGCCGGCGCCAAATACAACCGCTTTGAGCACCAAAAGAAGTAGCAAATTTGAGAGATTTAGATTGAGCACCTGTAAGATTATTTTCATAATTTTTATATTACTTTAATATAACTCTAGTAATATCAATTTTTTAAATTTTATCATTAAATATTCTGGTAAAATAATTAAATGAAATAGATAATATTTAAGTAAAATTGTCTAGATGCAGCAGTAATGCATACATATATAATATTATTGATTATTGATTATTATTATTGATTATTATTGAAGCAATATTACTATATTTATATGTTTATATATATGTTGTTCAGTATTTATCAATTATAGAAAATAACTATAATGTTTGGAATCGTTGCATAATGACGTTTAATTTTGATTACCTGACTGGTAGTCGTTGATCTTTGCATAAATTCCTTCGCGATCTCAGCCAGCATTGATCCAGCATATTTTTTATCACTGGTTCCTTTGTAAGATTCTCGATCATCGACGGTACGAGCATATACACCACAGATTATCAGTACGACAATCACAAACACTTTGGCATTAATTATCATCTTTCTTAATGAAACACGTGAGTGTAATCAATAAGACAATCCTCCACAAAAGAAAATCTAAATCTCATATAATCGCTTAGAGCTTAGATTAAAAGTACCATTTTTTCGTGATTCTTAGAAAAGTGTCAAACAGAATTTTTTGCAAAATCCTAAATTTTTAATATATTGTACAAGTTCAAACTTGATAATGTATATACCGTTACTACGTTGAGATTGCAACAAAACGTTGGAACTTCTGTTCGAAAATAAAGTAACTGTGTAACGATATATCAGCGTACTTTTATATTGAACGTGTTGCGTTCTCGGCAAAGCGTGAAGTCACTACGTTTTATCCGTGTTCATCTGAGCTCGAAGTGACATCCTTTGATTTTCTCCATTGTAACGATAAACCATACAATTGCTAATGATGTACCTATTAGTCGCTCTCCAACTCTCAACCATACGCTCTATGCGCACATTTTCTTTGCACGTTGACGGAAATAAGTGGTGAAAGCACGTCACTTGCAAACTTTTACTCGAATAAAACATCGGTATTAAAATTAAACGATGCGCTTGTCAAACGTAGATCCATTTGAAATATTTTATATATTCGATAAGTTTTTTCATATTCGTGTAGGTTTTTATTGAATTTAATATAGTATGACATTTATTTGATGTTCCTATTTAGGCGAACAATTCGGACGGTATTATATGTATGTATATTGCAAAAATATTTTTTCAAAGCGACATTTTGAACGTAATTAAATTGAAATAATTAAATTAAAATAATCAAATTAAAATATATAAAATTAAAATAGATGAAAAAAATACAGCGATCGAAACTGCAAGCAATAAAACGATCGGAGGATCTAATAAAGGATCTTCTAACTATTCGCAAATGCGAATTATCGATCGATTATTTATGGTAATAGAATTTTTGCAGATTTTGTATCTCAAAATTCTATTTTAGTATATTCTCGAAATATGCACAAATGATCGTGCAAGCTAGAACCATTATCTTCCAGTTATAGGCGGAAAAGTTTATGAACTTGTAACATGAATTGCCGTAATTATACGGTCTATAGATTCTTTCATCAAATATGTATCGAGTGTACTTGCGCGGACAATTCGTTCGTGGAAGATCAACTCACTTGAATATGCACTGAGCGGAAAAACAAGTTGACGAAAAAAAAAAGAAAAAAAATGAGGAAAGCGTATTCCCCAAGTTTCCACTGCATACTTAATGTGAGAGCCGAATCCTGAACTTTTTATTAATAGTTGCTGCGAGTCTTACTATCTTCGTTGGTCACGTTTCGTTCCCTCTTCCTCCTTTTTTTTTCACCGTAATTACCGGCTACATTTCTTATTCATTACAATTTTTTATGCACATGCAAAATTGTAGAATACAGAGGCACATTATGTCTCAAGAAAACTTCTTAGCATATATAATACATATTTTAATACAGAATAATATACTGTATATTATTTGGAGAATTTAAATATCATTTTTAAAAAACATAAAAAAATAAATAAATTGCGAGACTGTGAAAAATAAATATACAAGCAATAATGTCTTATTGTATCTCTTCTATACAATATAAAATTTTAATCATATCAATATTAGTACATAAATTAATTATCTAAGGTTTTTTATAAATAAATTGAAAATTAAAGGAATATTAAAAGAGAGAGAAGATATTTTAGTTTATACGATTGATCGTATATGTTTATCGATGCATACGATTTGTGATGATTCACTATATTTAATATTATATTTGAATATTTATCTGTTAAATTAATTAAAAATTTTTATACATTATTTTTTTATTTTATAAATAGTTTATCTATATTTTTCACTTTTATTTATATTATTCTTTTTATTTATATTATTCTTGTATTTTTGTTTGCTGTTCTTTACTATTAGCGCTCTCTGAACTGCAACTGTTAAAACTGTTACCGCTTAATATCGATTTATCGATATCAGCTGTTGGTTAATAGTATAATAAATTGTTAATAATTATTTAAAAATAAGAAATACACACATGTGTGATGTACCATAATCTTAAAAAAATTAATTTTTATATTTTTTACTTACAATTTTTGTACGAATTGGATTTTGCTCGTAAAATAATTAATTCGTTTTTATCGATAATTTTTATCAATAGTTTTTTTTTGGGGAAATTTTAAATGTCTTGTAAAAAAATTTTTGTGCATCGTATTACGTTATATAATGCATATATATATACTATTTTGTTACAGTATGTACATTTTACAAACGTCTCGAAATTATATAGTTTCTGCTAAATCTCTAATCAAGTTTCTAATCAATATAATTTCATTAAACAATTGAAACACATATAGATACTTTTTTATATTATTAAATCATTTAGTTTTTACTTTAAATTGTTTATTGCGCAAATGCACGACACATAAATCATCGATTTCTTCAGAATCTAAAATTGATATACGAATCGATTTTGATCTTAATAAGAACTAAATTTGTTTGAGTTATATTACATTTCACATTTTTAATTAATATAATCATATGTCAGATAAAATAATCGATAAAAAGCTTGTATTTTTTGTTTTATATTGAAGTGAAACAGAAATCAAATTTTTTATAATAGTAAAGTTAAAAACGAATATCGTACAAATATGTACACGGAGAAAAATTTATTAAAAATTACTGTGGTATGTAATAACTGTGGACCATTAGGAATCATGCTAAAGTAAAGTGTTATGTAAAATTATAAAAATTACATCAATTTACGCAATTTTTACAGTTTTACATAGCACTTTAATTTAGAGTGATCCCTAATGGTCCACAATTACTACATATCATAGTAATTTTGAATATAAAATTTTCTCCGTGTATATACATGTATGTATAGCAATGTTTTATACATATAGTTTCATATCTCATTGAAAAGTTCTCAGTTGAAGGACTCTGTTAATGTGTAATGGCGACCGAGCACGACATATGATCATCATTAGCGATTTTATCTCGCACGCTGACAAGTGTACCAACTGCAGTCATACGCCGTGTATGCTATTTTCGTGCTCTGGAATGTCAAATTCAAAGGATTCAGAAGAGAATGAGTTACAGCAACATGGTAAAATGATTGCACTAAATATGAAAACATGATTAAAAATTCTATATTTTTCATATTTTAAATCATGTAAAAATAAAAAAAAATTATATATAAATTTACAGAAAGCTGACATTAATTTTTTTCTACAAAATAATTTTTTTAAAGTTTCTTTTTCTCTTTTGCAACAGTTAATAGATAATATTATTTTGTGTATGTAGGTTTTTTTTTGTATATGTACCCTTTTTACACATTATGTCATAAAAAAGTCTTACTACACATTAACGATTTCTAATTTTTTAATTCATATTGTGCACGCGTAAATTTTAAATTATTAAAATAATAACTAAATTTTTTTTATGAGATTTTCTAGAATAATATAAAAATAATGTATATATTTTTATAAAATAATAGATTACATATATTTTTAGATTTAAAAAAAAAATAATAATTATATAATATATGTGGAATTTCTTCTACTTTTTTAATGAAATTTGAGATATTTGCTTGTCTGTTTTTATTTATTGGTTATTACTTTTGTTTACATATCGTCTATTCTTCTAGATGAGGATCAGTAACTTAATATATTAAATAAATCGCAAAAAATGTTGCAAAAAAATGTGTGTATTTCAGTTTCGCTTGTTAATCCAAGGCGTCATGCAGATTGCCTTAATACGAAAGCGTGTAGTTAATGCGTTATCTTTGTAATACAGTCATCGTCATGACGAAGCAAATTCGCCTTCTAGAATAGTATTTAGAATAAAATTTTAACAAGAACATAAGAATAAAATTCTATTGAAGAATTTTACTGTTTCATTCAATATCTGATATCAAACTAAAAATATATTTTATTGTCTGCTCAGATAACATTATTTAACAGTACAAAATAGGTTTTATCTTTATCTGAAAATTTAATTTTATTTTTGAGAATTTTATCTGTAGGCAGAGATATAAACATAATTTTTAAACTATACACACACACACACACACACACACACACACATATATATATATATATATAATTACTGACGTATATCAGGATTTACATTGATATATCAATCAGAAATTATCAATTACATTAATCAATTACATCATCGAAAATTATCGATGATAATCGTGTTACCTCGAAAAATAATCTATCGCCGAAGTACAGATATTACGATTGCAATAATTACGAATATCAACAGTAAAATTTAAAAGATGAGGAATTTATTTATTTCTCTGATCATTGACTACAAAATAACGAAGTATTGTAATGACAGTATTTTATTTATAAAAAGAATTTAATAATTTTTAGAGAAAGATTTAAAGAACAAATTGAAACTGACTTAGATCGACATTTCTTGAAGTTTTCGCAAAGTAAATGAAAGAGTCTCAAGGCGCATGTGAATCTTGACAACGCATGCTCTTTGAGGAGATTACACACATTAAGAGAAGTATATATTATACGTATTAAAATATTATGAATATGTCCGAACAACATATACATAATATTTTCTTTTACTAAATCAAGAAATAAGATTAATTATTAATTTTTATTATTTTAAAAACATTTTGTGTAAATATATAATCTATCATTATTTAATTTATTCAAATTTATCTAATCTGACTTACAAGGAAAAGTATAGAAGTGTCTCCTATTTTGACCTAGACTACAACATATTCAAAGCGCATTAAAATCGAAGAGGGACACTTCTATATCTTTCTTTGTTAGTTTTAAAAAATTTTATATATGTCAGAGATATTATACTATAGATAATATATTAAATTAGAATTATAGAGATATTATATTAGCATTATATCTATTTATTTTCTATAGTAAATATGTTTTTTTATTACATTCATCATTAAAAATTGCAACAAATTATCAAAGTTATTTGACATCTATTTTTTAAATTAATTGTAAAATAATGCAAAGAGAGATTTATAAAACATTATATTTAATATCTTTCCCGGTAAAAAATTTCTCATATATAATTATATATAACAATATAAAAATATATAGAAATATATAAAATTCTGTATAAGTTATTGTATAGTTATGTATAGTATGCATAATTTTGTATTATCGTTGACTGACATCTAGCCAACATTAATATAAAATTATATATAATTATATAATAAGTCATATATTATGATATATAATTATACATAACTTATACAAAATTTTATATATTTCTATATAATTTTATATGTCATATATCATATATGATTATACATAACAAATTTTTTACCGGGTTAATGATTCTTAGTACGTTTTTGGAGAAACGAGAAGTCATAATGCGTAAATTATATATTATCAAAATAATATTTATATATCTTACTTACATGATCACATAAGTATAACATCTTCGCTACACGTACTTCGATCAACATTTATCGATATTTAAGGGATGTCGACGGCGCAACAATGACGTAACATTTTTGCTCTTAACTTTTTCTTATTCCTTCCTTTTCAAGATTACGCATGTGGAAAGTAATGCTATGCTGCGTACACAAAAAACTATAAAATCAAATTAGAGAAAATTGCTACATCATAGAACAGTTTGCAACTCTTTTGAATATCGATCAATATATTCATCAAAAACTAATTACAATCTATTCAAAGTTTATAATCTGCCAATGCATTTAATGCATAAAAAAGAATTAGTATTTAATCGCTCAACAGATATACATAAGATAAAAAATATGAGATTATAATTGTGAGGAATTGATATTTATTGATAGTTGATAATAATCGATAGCTACATGATTGATGATCGATTATTGGATTGTTATTTACAAGTTATTGAACGATTCAAAAGATATACTTTCAAACGTGTAACGTTCGATAAAGTTTATATTAATGAAGTAGAAATGTCTCTGTAAATGTAAAAGCTTGGGTTAAACGTTTACACAAATAATATGTTAAAATTGAATAATTTCTTTCACCCCGATATTTTTCTCGCCTACGTCTCTTTAGGGGAGTAAGGAAGGGTTTATAAAATTTTCAAAAATGAGAATTAAACATTTTGATAAAATACACCAAGAAAAATATGTGTCTTATACACTTATCAATTTTGCAGAAAAATTATTTTCTGCGACATCGATGCATTAATATCCGTGTTTGGCTCTTATTCACCAAGTTTCTAGTTGCTTGTTTGTAAACGTTAAGAGTCTTACATTCGCACTATTGAATAATTTCTATTAAAATTTCTATTAAAATTTACATAACTTATATTATTTTACTCATGTTCATTTAATTTTTCATGATATGCTAGTGAACAAAAACAAATTAATAACTTCATTGGTTGCACACAAGTGTATATTTATTCAATAAAAGTGATGTTACAGGTAGTGAATGAACTTTGTTCATTGCATTATGCGAAAATTAATACAATCAGATATTACAGAACTAATTTGATTATATTTTCCTTTATTCTCTTATTGTTAGTAACGCAGACAGATATCCCATTGACGTTTTTATCGCCTAAATAGAATAGAAATTATAGATAAAGTGTTAAATTTTATTTTCACGAATGATAATAATGGATCATTGTATATAACAAATGCAAAAGAGAAATATAATACATATTATGTAAATATAATACATTATATATATAATATAAATATAATATATATAATATAAATATAATACATAATATATAATATAATATGTAATATATAATACATAAAATAAAATAAAAATAAAATTACATAATATATAATATAAAAAAAAATTAAATATTTACAAAGTAAATAATTAGTAAAGTAAAGAAATTAATATCTTTGTACAATAATTGCATGTATTAAGCAATATATTTTTTTTTAGATATATATCTTACAATTGCGAATAATTCTAACGAAAAATTTCCAAACTTTCCAGCTGACAATTTAAGCGGAGTCGTAGATCGATATACGATAAGCATCAAGTCTTTTGCATTTTTCGCTGGTATATCGTACCATTTGCATTCGTACACTCCGTATGCCATATTGGTACTCTAAAAAAATTACATTTTCGTCTTTCATAAGTAGCGTTAGTATTACATAACTGGTTTACCTCTGTTAAGAGTCTTTCAGCAGCGTAACAATAAACAAATAATTGCGTCAACACGAAGAAGGTGAAAAACGTGAGAAAAGTTACTCTGATAAGAGAAAAGTCCAAATTATCTGTTAGCATCTGAAAATAATACTTTAGTAAAAACATTATTATAACATTATATATTCAGAAAAATAATATTTTTTATTAAATTTTACATAAGTATACTTAATTTTTTGCAAAACAATATAGAGATTATACTCACACAAATTGTCCCACTTACCGTGAAAATCTGAAAGGTTATAAGACAGAATTGAAAAGAAGCGCCTAGCATGTGTACAAATAATACTGAGCTATAGCAATCGTTGATCGTCTGTGTACACCTTCAAAATTCGTACATTACATATCAATATTATCGCCTTATTAGAGAATTTACAATGTAGAAATTTAAAAAAATTATACTTAGAATTTTGAATTTATCAAATAAAATTGACTTTATATTTGTTGTTATATATATTAAATTTTATGTTTCTCAAGTTGTTAGCGCTATTCTTTTTTTCATATAAAGTCATATCTTTTTATTCTTAACTTGTTTCTTTTGCAAATTCTTCATATTTTTAACTTATTTCCTATTCACATTTATCACTCGGTATACACATGCGTAACATGAAACTGTTGTTCTGCGCATGATCAGATTTATTATTATGCTCATGAGCAGAACGATATCTTTAATATATGTATATATGTGTGTGTATATTTATGCCAAATAAAACATTCAAGTGAAAGGATAAAAAAAGAGATGTTAAGAAAAGGAGAGAAAATCCAGTTCTGAATATCAAAATACGAAAATTTAATTGTAATTTAATGGCGCGGGTTTAATATTTAAAAAAAATTAAAATTTGCACTATATTATGCGCAAATTGTGTGTTGCATTCGTGAAAACAAAATTCAACACTATATATTTTCTTATTAAATATAAATGACGTGCAATTATCAGAAAATAATATGCTTCTTTTTAACTAAAAATACTTTAAAATACTACATACTGAAAATTCCCAGGCGTACCTGATTATATGTTTGTGTCTCATAACGATTGCAGTTAAGCCTTTTCTAAATTTCAAGGAAGATATAGATTTATTATCAAATTCATCAATTAAATTGTTAAGTGTGGTTCGTAGGTTTATTAGTTGCGCGCACATGTGCAGCACGAGTATCGAAATGAAACTATCGGCGCTATAATTGCCGAGAATTGCGCACGTGCTGCCAAGCATTTGAAGACAACACGTAATTTCATAATTCGGACTCTTTTGAATGTAATCAAACCGGTAGACAAGGTATCGTCGAGGCTGGTGAATATTTTGAAAGACGCGCACAAGGCGTACATAATAAGCAGATATGATTGTGCCTATTGCAGCTGCGAAATATCCAAAAGTCAACATTCTACCAGTTCTTGCTAGCTTCAACATTGTATTTCGTTCCCAATCGTTGTTCGAAGTCGTCCAATCAGTCATAATCGATGCTATTAACTTTCGAAGTTCTTTCAAATTAAACATAGATATATTGTTATTAGTATAAATATAAAGCAATTTATCTTTGTAATAAGAATTATTGGACAATAGCAATCTTAAACTTTAATAAGGAAAATGCAATATTAACATTTATATTTGCTTATGACAAATATAAATCTATTTGTGATTTTTATTGCTGCAAAATAATAACTTACTTTCGCCGTGATATCTGGTAAAAATCAACTTGCACAATGCCATGAAGAAGAAATTGATGGCGACAAAGAATTCCATCATTCGATTTATATTACCCCAAGCACGAATCACATTTATTATTTGCGGGGTGAATACATAAAGACTCATAATGAACGTAATAAGCATGAATCCTATTTTTGGTCGACGAAAAACTTTCAAAGGGACATTTGGATCGGGCCATATGCCTAATATCCGCATACATAGGCGACTCAAGTTAAATGTGTAACTCAAATCTGATAAATTATTTATATTTTGAAACAAACATTATTGCTTATAATGATATATATATATATATATATATATATATATATATATAATATAGAAAAAAATATTTTAATATTATTTTCACAATTTTTTTAATATGTTATTTTTATATGTAAAGTGTATTTAATGTAATCGTTAATTTATTATTTTGACAAATTTTCAAGAGATAAAGAGCTATTTGATTTTTTATAGCTGTATAATATATTTTATAGTTATATATAATTGTTTATTACATTACAATATCGACGACTTTAGGCATTTTTAATAAACTGTATTTATAAACTCGTTTACAATATTGGAAATATGTTATATTAAATAATGCTCCATATTATTGAAACAATCATTCTTCTCGTGTGTGCAAATTAATAGTGTATATATATATATATGTATATGTATACGTCACAGTATATATACATGTACATATTATATCTAATTTTATATTTTATTTAGTTTTATGCAATTTTATATACAATATTTTTCTTGTAGTTTATTATAAATGTCTATTAATCGACATTATTAAAATGAAATTGTTTGTTATAGCAATCAGTTTATTTGTATTAATTTTTTAAATTTATTATTTATTTATTATAAAATGTGATTAACATAAATGGTTGCAGATTAAAGAATTTTTTCTCTAAAAAGTTTATATTTGAGGATCGAATATTAAAGTATTGATAAATAATAGACAACGTAAAAAAAATAATAGAATAATAAAAATAATAAAAAAATAATTAAAAACATAATCTGTTAGGACAAAATTGAAAATGTTTTCAGCAATAATGTACTTTTTCTGTCTTTATAAAATTTCTTTTTGCAAGATTTTATTACTCATTCAAAAATTATTGTAATTATTTAAAAAATTATTGTAATTATTTTTTTAGTTTGCTAAAGGTTTTAAAGTTTTTTGATAATAATTTATTTTCTACGAGAATAACATTAGTCGATTTATATTCATATAAATCAATTATTAAGACTCTAGATGTAAAAATATAATTCGAAATTTTAGAGACTATTCTGAGTTAGCATGATAGTGCGTCAGTTTCATAGAAAATTAATTTTTTCCTTAAAATTAATCAATTGTTCTTTTCTCGATTCTGGGACTTTCCTTTTTTTCGTCTATCTCTTCAGAAGAGTAAAGAAAAGATTATTAAAATCTCGAATTAAGATTTATTTATACATGATATAACCAAAAAACATTTATGTCCCGTGCACATTAAACAGTTTTATTCATCAAAAATTAATTTTCTATGAAAGTGACACATTATTATTACTTGCATCTGATTCTGAATAGCTCGCGAAATTTTCTAATTATTTTATTTACTTATATATCTATCCAATCTTACCACTAAAACACTTTGATTCAATCTGAACGTTGGAAGGAAATATTTTTTTGCTGACATACAAAACTTAATATTCACTCTGGCAAACTTGTGAAACATGAAGTTCTATCGATGGTCTATAGATTGCTTGCAAAGAATTACAAGTTTTGCAATCTTTTTTGACAAATTATTATGAGTAAATTACTCTTTTCATTTAATATACAGAACTGTTAAACAGGTGCATAAGCACAATTATACACAATATAATATTTATCGTATACAAAATATTTCTTATTTAATGAATGTTTAATAAATAATGCATTAAGTATCATGTATTGAATAAGAAAAAATTTTTTAACCGAAAAAATATATTTTTTAATATTACTAAAAAGTAAATATATATTACGTAAAAGTAAACAATAAAATATAAAATATAAGACAGTATAATATACATTAAACTAATAAAAGAATTTTTTATATTAATTTTTGTATTATATAGATAGTAGTTTAGTAATCATTGTTGAGTTTTTTATACAATTTAAACTAAAATGCAAAATTTTGTTCACTTATTCAGAGAAAGAATTTGATTTTGATAAACTTTATTTTACATGCAACCATATTTCGCATATATATATAATGCGATTATATTTTCTTGAAGAATATTGTAATGCAACAATTTTACTATATTTCCAAAATATATTTTACCTTTATTGACATTCATTGATGTTCACTGAGTGAGAATTACGGTTGCACTGTAACTTTTTCGCCATTATAGCAAACCGCTTTGATTTTGCGCTTGCCCAGTACATGAAGGATTCAGCAACTACCATTTGCCAATATGTCTATAAACCCTTTCGAATAACAGTAATATGTGTACGCGTAATTACCATGACAACCACAATATGCTGAATCGTATATTGTGAATACAGCACTTGCTTTTCGGCTAAGCAAGGTGAGTGGATTCAGGTTTTGTATAAAGAAACATAAGAAACGTGGGATTTATTTGAAACTCAATTCCAGAAACAGAACACAACATTGTTTTACCAGTGACTCCTTGTACGGGCAATTGTGCATTTCAAAGTGGCTTAATGATTAAATAATGATTATTATGAAGAAATAAAAGATTTAGAAAAATTGACACATACATATACATATTGTGTATATATCAGATGCATTCATAAGAATAAAAAAGGAGAGTATTCCTTCCTATGAGAATTTTGTAAATATAAAAAAAGGAAAAAGGGGGACTGCAAATATTATGATAATGATTCGAATTTATTAAATAATGCTATATGGATGTACCTGCAACGGCAAAAATTTAAGAAAGAAAGAATAAATTATATAAAAAGATAGTTTTTCTAATAATTGTCGATGTTGTTATTCGACACTTGAAAAAATCAGAGCATGGAGTGTTACAAAATGTTCCGATATATATATTCGACATATTGTCAATATTAGTGAAATGTTCTTCTTTGATGTGCTCGTGAAAGATTATTTTGTGATATTGTGGTGTGTCAGTGGAATATTTTTTTATTAGTGCATAATGTATTGCGGTACTAAAAGTTCGGAAAATAGAGTTGAGTTGTGTATGATATAGAAAATTATATATAGTATATATTTATATGTTTTCGTATTCTAAATAAAAATTTTATAGTAAAGTGAAAAATATACATTTTTTAGATATTTTAAATTTATTTTTGTAATATGTATCATATTGTGTATATGGT
The DNA here is from genome assembly GCF_047496725.1 of Anoplolepis gracilipes. Classification (NCBI taxonomy): domain Eukaryota; kingdom Metazoa; phylum Arthropoda; class Insecta; order Hymenoptera; family Formicidae; genus Anoplolepis; species Anoplolepis gracilipes. The sequence goes on from NC_132977.1 coordinate 4,533,133, forward strand.
GTTTATTATATCTTTAATAATACTAAAAATAATGGATAAATTAGAATTATACAAATTGTATATTATATTATGTTACAGCTAATAAAATTTAATAAATACATGTAGTATTATTATTTAATTTTGTGGCAGTGTTGTTCTGACAAAAGGTACATTATTTTGCACTAAGAGGAAAAGCTGCATTTGCATCAAATTATGTTTACATGTTTTTTTAAGTTTTAATAACGAAATACGCAATAAATAGGCACTTTAATGGTATTTTTATTGTTATTTCAGACATTTGTGAATGCTAATGAGCAGCATTCATTCAAATGACTACTACTTAAAAACTGTGCATTATTTTAAGTTTAAATATTTTTCATTGTTGTAGTTGTTATATTAGAGTTACGGTTTTTTTAAATCATATTTTTAATTAGAAAAAATGTAGTCAGTCTAATACAATTACATTGTATCAACACGGACGCTACTTTGAAGTTATGAAAATTGTACAATGTGCTCTATTTATTATTTGTTTTACAATTTGAATTGTTTGATTAATACAAACAATTAATACAATCGTGACAATAATTTTTTGTGTTAATTAACACTTTGAACATTTGTAATATTACTAGAGGAATGGTATTTACGTACTTCGTTTCGTATATTTTCCATTACATAATGCCATTGTCTATATGAAACAAAATTTAATGGGCTAATATATATAGTTAGTTAATTAATTAGTTTATTTAATCCTTGCCTTTCGACTTAAGATAAACTTCTGGTTTATATAATCACAATTAATCGCAATTAATCATGTACAATACATTATCATAATAAAACATAAAACATAATAAAACAATATAATAGAATGATAAACTGAACAAAGATAAACTATGATAACTAAAATATTATCAACAAAAAAAACAAAAATCCACTACTATCTATTTTTCACAGTTTTTAATAGCGTTTATAGCGTTTAAATCTATATACCTAGTTCTTCTTTTCTTTCTGTCTGTCTGTTTGTCCCTTCTCCTTTACATCCTTTTTCCTTTTTTTTTGTACCGCATGCCTTCCCTCCTAAAATACTATTAACCTATCGTTTTGTTCTTTTTGTCCACATCCTCTTCTTCCTCCTCTTTCCTTTTTTCTACTATCTTTCTAATAATCCTCATCCCGGGTTCAACTTTAGCTCTCTTTTCTCTAGAAATTTTTGAACCTTCTAAGCATACTCTTCAATTCCTCTTTTCTTTCCGTTAACAAAACAACATCGTCCGCATATAATATCGTCCATGTCTTTCTTCCTCCCACCATCACCCCCCCCCCCCCGCCCCATCTGCCCTTTTTTCATCTCCTCTTCCAAATCCGCCATGTAAATGTTGAATAATGTCGGGCTCATTGGGTACAAGGGGCTAATTTATATATAACCTAATATTATTTATATATAATTTATTTAAATTTATCTATTTTATTTATCTATTCTAATTCATTTAGTTTTAAAAAATTTTATCTGTATCAGATATATTATAGATAATATATTGTACTATATTAGAATGATATAGATATTATATTATATTAGCATTATATCTATTTATTTTTTATAGTAAATATATTTTCTTGTTAATTTATTTATCATTAAAAAAATGCAACAAATTATCAAAATATTTGACATCTTTTTTTTTTTTCATTAATTAATTGCAAAATATTGTAAAGAAAGATACGAGTATTACATTTCATTTCTTACAATTAATTTTTGGAGAAACGAGAAATCATAACATGTTAATTATATTATCAAAACAAATATATTTATACATCTTACCTTTACACGAGTACATAGGCATAACATCTTTATTGTACATGTATTGATCAACAAATATATATCGATATTTAACAGATGTCGACGGTACAACAATTAAAGTAACATTTTTGCCGTCAACTTTTCCTCATTTTTTCACCACAGGATCACGTATGCAGAAAGTAATGCTATGCTGCGTAAAAGACTATAAAGTCAGGGAAAGTTGCTACATTATAAAACAGTTTGGCGACACTTTTGAATATCAATATGTTTATCCAAAACTTATTGCATCTGTTCAAAGTATTTAATTTGTGTGATCTGATAATGCAATTATTAGATTATTATACGAAATTATTAGTATTTAATCGCTCAACAAGTAACACATAAAATAAAAAATATAAGATTATTGTGAAGAATTGATATTTATCGATAATTGACAATAATCGATATCAACATCATCAATTATTGGATTGTTGTTACTGAAAGAGCAAAAGATATACACTTTTGAATGTATAACGTTAAACAAAGTTTATATTAATTGGGTGGAAATTGCCTTGTAAATGTAAAAACTCGGATTAAATGTTTACATCAAATAATACATTAAAATTGAATAACTTTTATTATTTTAAATTTACATAATTTATAATCACGTTTATTCAATTTTTCATAATATGTTAGTTAATAGAAACAAATTAGCTATTGGTTCCATGCAAGTGTATATTTATTCAATAAAAGTGATATTACAGGCCGTGCATAAACTTTGTTTTTTGCATTATTTGAAAATCGATACAGTCAGACATTTTAGAACTAATAATAAATATATTGTTCTTTATTCTCTTATTGTTAATAACGCAGATAGATATCCCATTGATGTTTTTATCGCCTAAAAAGGGTTGAATTTTATTTTCAAATGATAATGATGAATTATTTTATATAACACATGCAAAAAGAGAAATATATCAATACATAACATATAATACATAATGTATAAAACAAAAATAAAACGAAATATTTGCAAAGTAAATAAATTAATATTTTTGTACAACATAACATTTGCATAAATGAAGCAATATAATCTTTTTATACATATATCTTACGATTGCGAATAATTCTAACGAAAAATTTCCAAATTTTCCAGCTGATAATTTAAGCGGAATCCTAGATCGATATACAATAATCATCAAGTCTTTCGCATCTTTCACTGATATATTGTACCATTTACATTCGTACACTCTGTATACCATATTGGTGCTCTAAAAAATTACATTTTTGTTTTATATAAGTAGCGTTAATGTACAATATAAAATTTGCTTACCTCCATTAAGAGTCTTTCAGCAGTGTAACAATAAATATACAATTGCATCAACACAAGGAAACTATAAAATGTGAAAAATAATATTCTGATAACAGGAACGTTCAAATTATCTGTTAGCATCTGAAAATAATACTTTAGTAAAAATTACATGAGACAGCACATGTCATATAACTTTAATGCGATGTATTATAACGTTATATTCACAAAAATATTTTTTTGTTAAATTTCACATATGTATATATATTTTATTCTTTTGCAAAATAATAATAATATAGAGATTATATACACCAATTGTTCCACTTACCGTGAAAATCTGAAAAGTTAAAAGACATATTTGAAACGAAGCGCTTAGCAAGTGTACAAATAATACTGAGCTGTAGCAATTGTTGATCGTCTTTGTACACCTTTAAAATTCGTTATATACATTAGATATTAATATTATTCTCTTAGTAGAGAATTTTACAATGTAGAAATCTTTAGAAAATATTACTTAGAATTTTGAATATATAAAGTAAAATTGATTTTATATTTGTTGTTATATATATTAAAATTTATAATTTCTCTCAAGTTGTTATCGCCATTCTCTTAACGATATAAAGTCAAACCTTCCTATTCTTGTTTCTTTTGCATCGATCTCCTATTACTTTATATTTATCAGTCAGTTTACGCATGTGTAAAATAAAACTTGTTATAATCAGAATGATGTATACATATATATGTATGTACGTAAATACAAATAAAATATTCAAATAAAAGGACAAAAAAGAGATGTTAAAAGAAAGAAAGCTGTTCAGTTCTAATGAATATTAAAATAGGAAAATTTAATTAAAATACGTGTTTAATGTATTATAAAAAAAGAATCAAAATTTGTATTAAATTGTGTGCAAATTATGTATTGCATTTCTTTCGTATATATATATTTTTATTAAATATGAATTTGATTATATTTTTATTGTAAAATAATACACTTCTTTTAGCTAAGAAGCGTATTATATAATACTTTATAGTATTACATAATACGTTTAAGTTGCTGAACGTACCTTATTAGATGTTCGTGTCGTTCAATAATTGCAGCTATGCCTTTTTTAAATTTCGAAGAAGATATGGGTTTGTTGTCTAATTTCTCGATCAAATTGTTGAGTGCGGATTGTAAATTTATTAGTTGTCCGCACATATGCAATAGGAGTATCGAGATGAAACTATCGATGCTATAGTTGCTGATAGTTGCGTATGTACCGCCAAATAATTGAAGGAACCAGCTGATTTCATAATTCGGACTCTTTTGAATATAGTCGAACCGATAAATAAGATATCGTCGAGGCTGGTGAATGTTTTTAAGAAAAAACGCAGTACGTAGAGAGATACCAAATAGAAGTGTGCCTATTGCAAATATATAATATCCAAACGATAAACTTCTGCCACTTTCTGCTAATTTTAACATTGTATTTCGTTCCCAGTCGCTCTTTGAAGTCATCCAATCAGTCATAATCGATGCTAATAACTTTCGAAGTTCTTTCAAATGAAACATGGCTATATCATTACTAATATAAATGTAAAGCATGTTATCTTTATATAAAAATAATTATTATACATACAATAGTAATCTTAGACTTATTACACAATCTTAAATAATTTACGGATAATTTAACATTATAAATTAACATTCATATTACTTAAGATAAAATACAAACCTATATTTGCTATTTTTATTGCTGCAAATTTCACTTACTGTTGCCATGATATCTGGTAATAATTATCTTGCACAATGCCATCAAACTGAAATTGGCGGCGACAAATAATTCCACAATTTGACTCACGTTACCCCAAGAACAAAATATATTTATTATTTGAGGGATGATTATATAAAGACTTAGAATACACGTCGGAAGTATGACATCCATTTTTGTCCGAAAGACGTTTGAAGGTACATTTGGATCAGGCCATATGCCTAATATCTGCATATATTGGCGGCTCAATGTAAAAGCGTAATTAAAATCTGACAAATTAATTATATATTAGAAGAAATATGCTTATAATGACAATTTAGAAAGAAAAATTTTAATATTATTTGTAAAAAAAATTTTTTTTTATCTAAGAATGTAATTTTTTATATGTAAATTGTATTTATATATGTTGAATCGTTAATTTATTCACAAAACTTTAAAGGCTATATTTGATTTTTTATTCATATTTTTATTACTGTATTAGATTTTTGTTAAACACAATTTGTTCATTAGAATATCAATGACTTTTTAGGCATTTTTAACAAACCGCATTTAGAAAATCTATTATAATGCTGTTTGCAATAAGTGTTTCATTTTGCTAAAGCTATCGTTCTTTTTCTTACAATGCAACTCAATAGAATACCAATGTATATATGACAGTATATAAAGTAAAGCTAAGGAGATATTGCGGAGAATTCAGAAAAAAATCATTAAAAATTGAATGTTTACTAATTTTTTTAAATAAGTTTACAAATATATTCGTTAATATATTAGGCACCTTTTGTTTTTATATATAATAATGTAGTCTTTTTAAGAATGTTTTCACAGTTTGCGCATGGAAGGAAAGATATTTTTGCTTTGAAATCAAATGTAAATTACTTATTTTCATTAAAATTTATTAGAATTTGTTTTATTACAAATACAATAAATGATAATGAAAATAATAATAATAATAGTATTTATGATAATTATTATTATTATAAATTAAAAATAAGAGAATATATTTTATTTTTAAAATTTAAGAATGAGCTCCTAAATATTAAATATAAATAAATGGATAAATAAAAGGCAATAGGAGCGAGGAGATTTGATTGGAAAAATAAGTTTTTTCTTTTTTTTAGTTTAGATAATATGTCACATAATATATTAACATTAATACGTTGATGAATTTAAAAAAACGGAAATTGTAATCAAAAAATTGAGCGTTTCGATCCATGTTTTTGGATCCTCTTCAGCGTGACAATGAAAATAAAATGTGTAATTATATGTAATTAGAACTTGAATTTCTGGAACGCATCGTGTGAATAAAACGCAAAAAGAAAAAACTTATATTTCCAATCAAATCTCCTCGCTCCTATTGCCTTTTATTTATCCATTTATTTATATTTTATTTTTGTTGTTTGATTTTAATTGAAATTAATTGAATAAAAAAGAAGTATTTAAATCTCTCCTTTTATTGAAATAAATGAAATATCTGCGCAAATTCTTCTATTTAGTTCTTGCACAAACTGTCCTTATTGGGTAGAAAAAATTACGCACTTACATGATCGGCGATAAAAATTTTCACAAAAATGCAATGGAATACTAATCTAATAAAATTAACTTAAACACTACTTTATTTGCAATTATCTTAAAAATAAATATAAAATGAAACATTTCTTATAAAAAAAAAGTGTACAAATATTCTTGAAAATTCAAGCACTTATTTTCATTTTCCCAAGCAAAAAATTGCCGTTAATACACTGTTAATTATTTGAATCAACACATAAATTTAATTGAAGCTTTTGTGAGTTATATCTTCATTATTTTATTCACATTACTACACCTCTTATCCCGACTAAAATTTAAATGTGCGCAAATTTTCTTATGACGCAATCTCCCCTAGCTGTACCTTATATGTGTACAATTTTATATATAACACTTTCTCTTGTAGTTTTTTTGTAAATGTCTATAAAATCATAGACACTGTTAAGATGAAACTATATATCATATAGCATTCAGTTTATTTGTATTAATCTTTTAATTTTGCTATACACTGACATAAATGATTAAACATAAATATTATAGATTTAAGAATTTTTTAAAATATTTTCTTAAAAAATTTTATCTTTAGTAAAAATTAAAATTGGCAAATAATAGACAAAGTAAAAAATATTATTCTATTAGAACATGTTTGAAATGTTTTTAACAGTAATGTTTCAAAAATCTCTCGTTTTAAAACAAAATTTCTCTTTAAGATATATTTTATAGTGATTATTATACTGACAAAAATAGTTTTAATTATTTTATATTTTTCGTAGAGTTTTAAAATTTTTGATTTTAATTATATTTATTTGCCGTGAAAGAAAGCATTAGTCGATTTATACACTCAATCATTTTATTTATACATCGTCTAATTTTATCACTAAAAGCATTGAATAAAATTTCAATGTCGAAGGTAAACTTTTTTTTGCTGGCTTATACAAAGTTTTAATTCTCGCAAACTTTCATGAAACAAGTTCTATCAGGGGTCTATAGACAGCAAAAAATTACGAGCTTTACAATTTTTTGCGACAAATTATAAAAAGAGTATGAAGAATTACTCTCTTTATTTAATTTTATTTATTAATTTATTTAATACAGAAAACTGTCAAACATGTGCAAATATTATTATATAATATTTGTCGTAAAAATGTCATTATTATAAAATTATTATTATTAAAAAGAAATTTTGTAACATATAACTGCATTTATTCACTGCATTTGGCTCTTATTAGCACTATTCCCTTTCGACTATTTATATTCAGTATATCAGAATATTTTCTCATTTTTACTTTGTTTGATTTTATATTAATTTTTTTATGATGTGTATAGTTATTTAATTAGGATTAATTGTTGTTTCTTATATAATTTAAACTAAAGTGCAAAATTTGCATCATTTATTTAGAGAGTGAACTTGATTTTAATATTTATATTAATATCGTATATATATATATATATATATATATTTTAAACATAATGCGATTATATTTCTTGAATGTTGTAATGCAAGCAATTTTGCTATGTTTTCAAATTATATTCTACCTTTGTTGACATTCATTGATGTTCACTGAGTGACAATTATCATTAGACTGTGCTCTTCGCCATTATAACAAATCTTTGATTTTGCGCTTGCCCGAACAACATGAAGGATTCAACAACTACATTTGCTAATATGTCTGTAAACTCTTTCGAATGTAATAGTAGTAATACATGTAGTACGCGTAATTACCATGACAACCACTTGGAGCTGAATTATACATTGTGAATAGAGCACTTCTTTTTCGACCATAAGCATGGTGAGGAGATTCAGGTTTCGTATATTTTACATAAAAGGTGGAATTTATTTGAACCTCAACTTTAGTAGTAAGAGAACACAATATTGTTTCATCAGTGGCTTTTCGTACGGGCATTTGTGCGTTTCAAAGTGATTTAATGATTACTACACAGATTACTATATAGAAGAAAAATGCAGTTAACACGCATGCACAATATATGTGTCAGATGGATTTGTAACAACCGTAAAAAATGGAGAATGCTTCTTCAGAATATTATATATACAAAAAAAAAGGAAACGAGAAACTGCAAATATTATTATAGAGGATCGAATTGATTAATAAACGCTATACGCGCTTACAGCGGCAAAATTTTAGGGAGAATAAATAAAAAAAATGGTTTTTTGTAAAAAGTTGTCGATGTTGTTATTCGATATTTGAGAAAATCAGAGTAGGTATTATAAAGTGTTCCGATATACGTATACAATACTAATATTAGTGAAATGTTTTTTTTTTATTTGTGTGTTCGTGAAATATTATTATAATATTGGTGTATTAGTGAAATATTCTTTGATTAGTGCACAGCGTATTGCATTACTAAAATCAGAACATAGTCAAAATTGATCTGTGTATGGTGTAGAGATTCTACATTATGCATATTCGCATTTTCAAATGAAGATTGTTGTTCGTAAATATGTTAATAATATGTTAGTAAAGTGTATGTAAGTAAAGTGAAACATATATACAGAGTGCCGGCAACTAACGGACCAACGCTCGTGAGCAGGTAGAGCGCGGTAAACTGAACATAAAAGTCCTCTACCATTTTGCGATTTTTGCAATAATTATTAAAATATTAATTAAAAACGCTCAGCGAATGAGCGCGCGCTCTGCGCTGCTAGACGTATCCGCTATACTTTTCGTTATATTATATGTGGGCCAGACAAAATAATAAATAATGATAAGAGCGACTGAACATGGGAGATACATTTATCAAAATCCGCATATATTAATCATTATGGATCTTCCCTTATCAAATTAATCTTTTAATTGGTTGAAAATGCGAAGATTTTGATGACAAATTGGCATATAAATACCTTATTTTGTAGACGCTTTATATAAAACTACAAAAACAAAATTTGGCATATTAATTAATTATGATAAATCTTGTTATAAAAATTTTCTGAATAAGCTAAATAATTCTTACAAATTACAGTTCAACAAAACATAATCTCGTAATTGTATCGGTAAAATCTGAAAATATAAACATTCTTTTTGTTTATTTCCGTTTTTAGTTTGAAGTACCTGAACACTGAAGAATTTGAAATCACACTGGAAAAAAATAAAGAGATCTGTAATTTAATTTTTGAGATAACGGATATCTTTAAATTTTTCTGAGAAAAGGAGAAAACAATCTTTTTGCTTTTTTCATTTATTTCCTTTGTCCTTTCATCAGATGGTAAATAAATAGCTTGTTATGTTGCGCACACAGATATATTTGTTCAACAAAATTTATGTTACAGGTGATACGTATTGTTACGTCCAGACTCGGAAAAAGAATGAGATAACGAAAGGACAGAACTTACCCTTGTCGAAACGCGTAAAATCTTAACGCTCTCGACTCCAACGAACTGCAAGGCCGGATCTGGTCAAAGACCTCGAGGGTCTCTTTTACTAGATCAGTACGCCGTTCGTTCGGTGGTCCCTTTTCGGTAAAGGAAGTTAATCCCTGTTACGCGGGACGGGACCTTGTGCGATTTGGGAGTCAGGGAATGTGTTTGAAAGGGTTAATAAATTTGATTGAAAATTTAAAATTTTAATTTTTATCCATTTATTAAATAAAAATGAAAATATATATGTATATATATATATGAAAAATATTAGCATTATAATTAGATTAATTATTCTTATTAATGGATTGAGTGTGTGTGTGTGTGTGTGTGTGTGTTCGCGGGTGTTACATTAGTTCGGAAGGACGTCAGTCAGATAAATTGGAAGTGGAGAAAAAAAAAAGGGACTTATTACCTGACTGGTATTTATACAATAATACTTAAAATTTTAAGGGAAGGGCCAGGAAAAGAATTATAATTTTTTAAAGGTAATCGTGGAAGGGGGAAATCTCTTCCAGAGAGCCTCTATTGGAACGGCGAGGGGATAACGGGTCCCGCAGGGTTGTTTGTAAGGATGGAGTGCAGTGTTTCTAAATCAACAGGGCCAGGCCCGATTGTATACGAGCCGTCTGGAAGGGGATGCCGGATCCTTGGGAGGTTATTGATTAAATATTGGATAGGATCCTGAGGCGGGGGACGAGGAGGTTCTTGGTGTTTGAAATTATGGGGCTGTTTCTTTTCGGTGGAACTTGCGCTTTCTTTTTCGAGGTCGACGACGACCTCGGCAATATCACGAAGGGCCTCCCAAATTTCATCCGATTCTTCTTGGGAATCAGATGAATTGTGAGAGAAAGATGGGGGGTGAATCACCAAGGACGATGGTAGAAGCTACTGAGGGTGGACGTGGGGGGGGGGGGGTTCAGAGGTAGAGGGAGTTTCGTTGGAAGGGCCCGTGAAGGAAATAAATTATTATTAATTATTTAAAAATAAAAAAAACGTACATACATGTGTGATGTACGATAATCTAAAAAAAAATTAATTCTCATATTTTTATAATTTTATACAAATTGGATTCTGTTCGTGAAATAATTCATTCGTTTTTATCTAGAGTTCTTTTTTTTGAAAATTCATAAATATCTTGTCATGTAAAAGAATTTTTGTACATTGCGTTACATTATATATATATATATATATATATATATATATATATATATATATATTACATTATATATATATATATATGTATATTACATTATATATACATAATATAATGCAATGTACAAAAATTCTTTTACATGACAAGACATTTATAAATTTTCAAAAAAGAGAACTCCAGAACTCTTAATTCCGTTACTTGTTATTAAAAAAAATTATTAAAAATAAATATATAATAGAAAACAAAAATAAAACAAAATATTTATAAACTAAAGAAATGCATATTTTTGTACGACATAACATTTGCATAAATGAAGCAATATAATCTTTTTATACATATATCTTACGATTGCGAAAAATTTCCAAATTTTCCAGCTGACAATTTAAGTGGAATCCTAGATCGATATACAATAATCATCAAGTCTTTCGCATCTTTCACTGATATATTGTACCATTTGCATTCGTACACTCCGTATACCATATTGGTGCTCTAAAAAATTACATTTTTGTTTTATATAAGTAGCGTTAATGTACAATATAAAATTTGCTTACCTCCGTTAAGAGTCTTTCAACAGAATAACAATAAATATACAGTTGCATCAACACGACAAAACTATAAAATGTGAAAAATAATATTCTGATAAGAGGAACGTTCAGATTATCTGTTAGCATCTGAAAATAATACCTTAGCAAAAGTTACATGAAACAGCACATGTCATATAATTTTAATGTAATGTATTATAACGTTATATTCACAAAAATATTTTTTTGTTAAATTTCACATATGTACAATATATATTTTATTCTTTTGTAAAATAATAATAATATAGAGATTATACACACAAAATTGTTCCACTTACCGTGAAAATCTGAAAGGTTATAAGACATAATTGAAAAGAAGCGCTTAGCAAGTGTACAAATAATACTGTGCTGTAGCAATCGTTGATCGTCTTTGTACACCTTTAAAATTCGTTAGAATTTTACATACATTAGATATTAATATTATCCTCTTAATAAAGAATTTTACAATGTAGAAATCTTTAGAAAATATTATATAGGATTTTGAATGTATAAAATAAAATTATAAACAAACGTTTGGAAGTCCCATGGAATCTCCACTGTCACCTATGATTGCTGATTTGGTCATGCAGGATCTTGAAACGACAGTTCTCAATTCTTTAAATCTACGCACGTCGCTGTACTATAGATATGTAGACGACATTATAATGGCAGCTCCATCAAATTCGGTTTCTACTATCGCAAATGCTTTCAATGAATATTACGATCGTTTAAAATTTACTGTGGAATATGAGGCAGACCATTGCATTAGTTTTTTAGCTCTATTGATTAAGAGAAGTGATGACATTATTTATATTGATTGGTTTCATAAAAAAACGTTTTCGTGGGAACGGGAAGAGTTCTGTCCTTCTTTTCGAGCCATCCTTATTGCCAAAAAATAGGAATCATTTATAATTTGTTGGATAGTGCTTTCAGATTGTCACATCCACAATTTCACAAAAAGAACATTGAATTAACAATCAATATATTAATGAATGGATATCCTCTGGAATTAATATTCAGAATTATAAACAGAAGAATAAAGAATCTTACTTCCGGCAGAACCAATACTAAAAACCAAATAGATCTGAGTAGGCATTCGGAACAAAGCATTGATAATAAGCGTAAACAGATTTTTGTTGTTTCATATATTAATAATTTCTCCGAAAAGATAGTCTCTTCGATTAAAAAAACTGATCTAATGATAGGATATCGTTGTTTGAATAAATTGAATAGAATCATTAAAGTACATAAGGATAAAAAACCATTCATGTCCAATTCCAATGTTATAATTTATTTATAAAATAAACTGCAATGATTGTAATGCGACATATGTAGGACAGACAAAAAGACAATTACGAATAAGAATTAAAGAATACAGAAACAATATAAAATTGAATTCGGATAAACACACGGTTATTTCGAAGCATGGGAAGGGAGAAATATTCCTTTAATTGGGACGATGTTAAAAACCTTGACGTTGAAGCGAATTATCACAAGAGGCTTATTTCGGAGATGTTGCATATTAAGGAGCAAAGGAATGGTTTAAATTTAAATAAAGATACTGAATTGCTTATTTTGACGTTTTACACACCTTGACAAACAAATAAAAAACTTATTTACAAGACGGTAATAATAAAAAAAAGGGGGGATAGGATTGTTATTTGAAACACACGGAGCGCCTTTTTTGTCCTCTGTTGTTATTAAAAATCAGTATAATATGGAGTCTGGTGGAAGTAGGATGTCTCACGCAGTTGAAAGTTGTTAGCTTGGGCTTATAAAATGACATGCATGTAAGTCCATGTTGTGAAAGTGCAAATGAGTGATATTCATATGAATTTAACACTACAATACTTTATTATCGTAATTTTTGATATGTTTGTAGTTTGAGCAATTTCACGCTTCCGCAAAAATTGGAATGTTAGTGATTAGTTGCAAATTCTCGCCCTCAACCGAAGACTGAACAATTGGTTGCTGGCAACTCGTGATGATGATCAATATTGCATTTTCAATTAGACGAACGATGTCGTAACAACTAATAGTATAAGTAAGCATGTTCCAAATAATTTGAGGAAGCTTGCTTTTTTGCTATGATTCATTAACCGCTGTTGAGTCTTAAGAAGCCTTTTATATGTATTGATGCGATCTTTATAATCATGACATATTTTCTGTTTTTGTCACACGAATTTTGTCAATTTGCCTTGACATTGTTAATATACTGAAAAAGGCTGCGTACAGCCGAAACGTTTATATGTAACAATTAAGAATAATTTTAATTGAATAAATGTTAATTTTATGAACACACGGTTAATTTTGCTCGTTAGTTGGCCTAATAGCTGTTTAATTATTGTTAAAATAAAATTAATTTTATATTTGTTGTTATATACATATATTAAATTTTATAATTTCACTCAAGTTGTTATCGCCACTCTCTTAACGATATAAAGCCAAACCTTCCTATTCTTAACTCGTTTTTTTTTGCACCGACCTCCTATTACTTTATATTTATCAGTCGGTATACGCATGTGTAAAATAAAATTTGTTATAATCAGAATGATGTATACATATATATGTATGTACGTAAATACAAATAAAATATTCAAATAAAAGGACAAAAAAGGGATGTTAAGAGAAAGAAAGCTGTTCAGTTTTAATGAATATTAAAATAGGAAAATTTAATTAAAATACGTGTTTAATGTATTATAAAAAAAGAACCAAAATTTGTATTAAATTGTGTGCAAATTATGTATTGCATTTCTTTCGTATATATATTTTTTTATTAAATATGAATTTGATTACATTTTTATTGTAAAATAATACACTTCTTTTTTAGCTAGGAAGCGTACTATATAATACGTTTAAGTTGCTAAACGTACCTTATTAGATGTTTGTGTCGTTCAATAATTGCAGCTACGCCTTTTTTAAATTTCGAGGAAGATATGGGTTTGTTGTCTAATTTCTCGATCAAATTGTTGAGTGCGGATTGTAAATTTATTAGTTGTCCGCACATATGCAATAGGAGTATCGAGATAAAACTGTCGATGCTATAGTTGCGTATGCACCGCCAAATAACTGAAGGAACCAGTTGATTTCATAATTCGGACTTTTTTGAATATAGTCGAATCGATAAATAAGATATCGTCGAAAATGGTGAATGTTTTTAAGAAAAAACGCAGTACGTAAAGAGATACCAAATAGAAGTGTGCCTATTGCAAATATATAATATCCAAACGATAAACTTCTGCCACTTTCTGCTAATGTTAACATTGTATTTCGTTCCTAGTTTGATATTATTTTTAATGTTATTATCTCTAATCCTTCATTGTCAGTAAAGCAGATAAGTATCCCATTGATGTTTTTACTGTCTAAAAAAATTAAACATAGAATTCAGTTTTACCTTCAGAAATGTGAATGTAATAGTGTGAATCATTTAATATGCATAAATATTTTACGTATACAGGGTGCCTGGCAATTGATGAAAAATGAGAGTAAAATTGTCAATTATTTTAATTTAATGTAGTCTAACTTAACTAATTAACTAATTTAATCAAATTTTAATTATAATTTAACTATAACTACAAAAATGCGCTCAAAGATATAGGAATAGAGAAAATAAATTTGTTCTTGTTAATGGCAGATTCTTGAGATCATTTGGAATCGATTTTTTCTCAGCGAAAATATGGAGAGACATCATCATTTTTTGCAAGTTTCCAATTTTCATCATTATATATCTTTGTAATTAAGCCTTAAATTAAAATTCTATTAGAGTAAACTCTATCTGAAATTAACTGAAGAATGCAATTTTGGTAATTTTTTTACTTCAAAAATTTTAGTTTGCCAAAAGCCGCATTTTTTTAAATCGCTTATAACTCGGAAATTATTGATGCCTCAACATTTTCGCTGAGAAAAAATCGCTTCAAGAGTCTGCCATTAGCAGGTTTTTACACATATCGGACACTCTGTATGTGAAATATATATGAAATATACTGGTAATAAATCTGTTTCTCCGTTTAATATTTATTTTTGTTTCAATTTTTATTTTAATTTTTATTTCAATTTTTATTTCAATTTTTTTTATTTTAGGAGCCAGTATATTTTATCAACAATTTGATGACAATTTTCTGTCTAACATTTCACTGTCCAAGATCTATCGTTATTCAAACAAATTTATTTTCTCTATTCCTATATTTTTGAGCGCATTTTTGTAGTTATAGTTAAATTATAATTAAAATTTGATAAGATTAGTTAAGTTAGACTACATTAAATTAAAATAATTGACAATTTTACTATTTTGTACATACGCGTGATTGATTGATTCAGTTAATAAGTTTAAACAGAAGTATAACAAATAAACTGTCATATGCCGTAAATATTTTAAACAGTGAAATGTTAAATATATATAAAAAAATCATCATATAAATAGTAAATTATCTTTTACAAGACATTGGACGAAATGTGTCCTTGACATAACTTATGAAGTATTTATAAAGTAAATATGTGTGATACATACGCAAAATGCACTTTTGTTATAATTTGTAAAAATTAAAAATTGTATTAATTTGTATTATATATTTTATTCTATCTCTCCATCTTTAAATGTCAATTTCTCTAAAACGAAGCTAAAAATATAGTTTTAGGTAAATTTTTTCTTACCTTGATATCTTATTTAAATCAAATTATATTTAATGACTTAAACCGAAAATTGGAATATTTAATATAGTGTTCCAAATGTTTTAAAAACAAATGATTAAACTTTAGGAGAGTATTTTATATATTCACTTTAACAATAAAGAGAGTAACGTAAATTCGGAAATGCTTTTTTCCAAGATTATTATTTTTTTCCGAGTATAAATACTATTTTTTTTTTAAGTAGAATTTGACAGAATGCTTTTTAAGTGTACTTTATTATTATATGTTGTGTACTTTGTCATCATTTATTTTCTTATAAAGATAAATAATGATAATGCGTGATCTGTCGAATCGAAGGTAGAAAATTTTCACTGGAGATACATATATGCAATTAAATGTATGCTATGCATAATGTAATTCCATACATTTAAGGCGTACTATTGAGCGTATTATTTGAGAGAGTTTTAATAATAATTATGCCAATTGGTGAATTGTTAATGATGAATTATTTGCGTAATTTGAACGAATTCTTTAAATCTTTCGAATTATATTGATAAAAACAAGGTTGTATAATATTTATGATAATAATGTAAAAATATTTTCATATCATATTGTCGCTTTGTGCGATTAAAATATTCCGAGAACTTTATACATCTTCAATAGTTTATCAAAAAATGTTTGAAATCGTTTATCATAAAACATTGCAATGTTCATTACAACGGAAAGAAAGTATTTTTAGCAATTTCTTCAATAAATTTGTTCTTATAAATAGTTTTGTCGTGAACAAATTAATATTATTGAAAAAATGCGTCATTTCGGATACGTTTATATGTGATGTTCTTCTTTTATCATTTAGTATAAGAAATTGACGCAAGATATACGCTCCTACAGTTTGATTTTATATTTATAAAACTCCCTGCATAATAAAATATAAATAAAATAATTTTTATTTTATAAACTAAAAGAATAAATATTTTTATACTTGAAAAATAAGTATATATTTTCTCGTCAATACTTACTATTCCGAACATTTCTATCGAAAAGATGCCGAATTTTCCAGCTGTTAATCTAAGCGGAATTGTAGATCCGTGTACGATAAACATTAAGCTTTTCGCGTCTTTCGCTGATAGATCGTACCACTTACATTCATACACGCCGTACGCCATACTAGTGCTCTGAAAATATATTTTTGTTTTGTACAAATTGCAAAAACACATATAATAATCATTTTACCTCTGTTAAAAGTCTTTCAGCTGAATAGCAATAAATATACAAGTGTGTCAGCACAAGAAGGACATAAAAGGAAAGAAAAGCCACTTTGACAATGGATATGTCCAGTTTTTCTAATATCATCTGAAGATACATTACATTTTCAGTTTAAACGCATATAATAGCATAATTATCCCACAATATTCAAGTGCAATATATTATAATGTGAAAAGTTTATAACGTTATACACACACACACATACACATATATATATATATATATATATATATATATATGTATATATTAAATTTTTTTTTCTAATATTTTTTATGATGCAAAGATATGCAAATATTTAAGTAAAATAAAGGATATAATCTATTTCTTACTGTGTAAACTTGGAAAGTTTGAAAACACAGTTGAAAAGTAGCAGCTAACATATGTATAAATAGCACTACGCTGTAACAATCGTCAACTGTTTTGGCAAACCTTAAAAAAAATATTTTATTTTTTATGCATTGTCAAATTTTTAGAATTCCAATAGATCTTATGTTTTTGATAAAAACTTTTTTGAAGATTTATATCGAAAATTTGGAAGCCCTATTAGGTTTAAGCGTAGAAAAGATTAAAAATGTAATTTTTATTAAATTTAAAGTTATAAATAAATTATTGTAATACATATACATACACACACACGCACATATATATAAATATATATATATATATATATATATATATATATATATAATATTACAATAATTTAATTATAATTTTAAATAAGGATTTAACTTTTAAATCTTTTCTATGCTTAAACTTGATAGTGCTTTCACAAATTTTTGATACTTAAAGCATATTATAACTCCTCAAGAAAGTTGTTTTCAAAAAAATATTTGTTTATAAGATATCATATGTGCTTTTTCTTATAGATAAAAAAATACAAAAATGTTAAAATTAATGTTTACATAATTTATAAATAAACTATTATATAGATGTAGTCATTTAGTACTCGTTGAAAGTCCTTCAATATACTTAATACCTGATGAGATGTTGATGTCGTATAGCAATCGCAGTTAGACCTTCTTTAAATTCCGAGGATGATATAGATCTATTGGCTAATTCGCCAACAAGATTGTTAAGTGTCGTTCGTAGATTTATAAGCTGTGCACATATGTGCAGCAAAAGTATCGAGACAAAACAGTCGACGGTACAATTGATAATAGCCGAATATATGCCGCCGGAAAGTTGAACGAAAAAAGTAATTTCATAGTTTGGACTCTTTTGAACGTTGTATGGATATGTGAAACGATATACGAGATTACGTTGCGGCAGATGCATGTTTCGATAGAACTTGATGAGATGGAAAGATACGTAAAATGTTACTGTGCATGTAGCAGCCGCGCAACATTTAAAGGCTAAACTTCTGCCGCGTCTCGCAATGTTCAACATTGTATTTCGCTGCCACGCATTCGTCGAATTTCTCCAATCGGTCACGACCGATATCATCAGGGTGCGAAGTGCTTTCGATCAGATTAAACGTGACGTATATCAGTATAAATAAAAATCATCAAAGCAAATTATGTAAAAAATTTATAAAAAATATTATTGTGTGCAATGAGAGTTTTAGACTGGAAGAAGTGTCATATTCTTGACATTTATATTACTGATGATAAAAATATTAATATATCTACAAAGATTAATCTTTATCGTCATGAAACAATAACTTACTTTTACCATGATACCAGGTAGCAACTAACTTGCACAATGCCATCATGCTAAAGTTGGCGGAGGCTACGTGCTCCACTACTCGACCCACGTTACCCCAAGCACGAAACATATTCGTCAATTGTGGCACAATCACATAAAGACTCAAAATACAGGTAACGATCACGAATCTTATATTTGGTCGAAAAATATTTAAAGAGACTTGTGGATCGGGCCATACGCCTAATAGCCGCAAACATTGACGGCTCAGAGTAAATGCGTAACTCAAATCTAAGAAATTCAAGCTTTTTAAAAATATTATTATTGAATTAATTTAGATAAAACGTTTTTCTTTGAATTATTTTATTCTTATATATCTAATTATTAATGTTGATAAATAATCAAAAAAAGCAAAGTATAATATCTTTTTGTTCAAATGAAATTTTATATATTTATAAGTTATATGTTTCACAATAATTTATGTGCTTTAAAATACACTATTTTTACACAATGTACAGTTTATGTCTCATGTTCCCTTTGCTTAAAGTATAAATTTTTTTTCCAAGAGAGATATTTCTGTAAAATTTACATTATCAGCCTAACGTCGATGTTTGAATTTTACTTTAATTTTCTAGAAGTTAAACTTTTCTGCAACTTTGCTTATATCCGAGAGAAAATAAAAAACGATTCGTGCACAACACAGTCATTTGTTAGATTTTTTTATATGCTATGTAACTTTGTAACTGAAAGACATGTTCTACGCTTGAAAGCAAGCATTTTTTGCTAACATACAGAGTTTAATATCAACTCTGACAAACTTTCATGGAACAGGAAGTTTTAGGAGTATCTATAGACGACTGCAATGAATCATAACCCTTGCAACCGTTAAAAAAATTAATTGCTAAGAGAGCGAAATATTCTCTTCATTTAATAATTTTTAATTATATAATTATGATATTCTCTATTAGTTGTTTCCACATATTCTTTAATTAATAAACGTAAAAATAACTTAATTGAAAAATATGTTAAGTAACAAACAAACTATAGTTACTTAGTCAAAGAAATTTTTTTTTATGTTGACGCAATATATGATCACACATATAATTAAAAATAAAATATATCAAGTTTAATCAAGAAAGAATATAAAATTAAAAAAAAATTAACAACATATATCTTCCAACATATCTTCTGTAAAAAGACAACATATATCACATAAACCAAATTATTTTGTAATTCATACACTTTTCGTATACACGTGTGGATAGTAGTTTAGTAATAATTAAATTTTACCGGAATTTATTTTTTATAAAAGTTTAAATGTATTGCACACACAAACACACACACATGTACATACATACATACATTATTATCAAAAATCTGTGATTTTTATCCTCTACTTTATTATATAACTGTTTCACGTAAAACGATTCTACTTTTAGTGAAAAATATGTGAATTTTTTGCCATTTTTCGGAAACATATTCTACCTTTATTGACATTCATTGATGTTCGCAGAGCGAAAATTATAGTTAGACTGAATCGCCTTTGGCGATTGTATCAAACCGCTGTCATTTTGCGCTTGCTCAGTAAATGAAAGATAAACCGCTACTAGCTTAGTATCTTTTCAAGCTTTTTTTTTGAATAATCGATAATAACATGAGTAACTACCGTTGAATCAGATAATAGCAGTACTTACTTTTTGACTACTTTATAAGTTATTCACTAACTCGATGAGTGTATTCGCTTGTAAATATCAACTTGTTCTGGTTCTTCATTTTTGCCGGTAGCTCAAGTTCTGCAAAGAAATGTCACTAAAGAAAAAAATGATTCAAATTAAAATAGCACATGCATACAATACAAAATACTTACTTATAGATATAATATCATACGTGTACCAAAAAACAAATAAATATAAAAATATTGTATTGAATAATCAAGTGGTGTCAAGTACATAGATAAATCAAAGATGCAAGATGATGAATAAGATTTTTTTGTAAAAAAAAACTTTGCTTTTGAAAAAATTAATAGCGAAAATTAACATATTTCTGTTTCTTTTAATCTTTAAGAATCTATAATAAATAGTGTTATGTATTTATTTCAACTAACAATAAGACTATTAAAATAAACATAAAAAATACAATGTTTACTCTAACTCTATATAAAAAAATAAAATTTACTTTAATATTTTTTTAGATAATTCTTTCTTATTTCTTCTTTCAAATATTTCAAAAGAAAGTAAACTAAAAATTGTTTAAATTGTTTCACTACATGGAATATGTTATTCTGTTATATTATAACGTATAGACAAAATAAATTTGTAATCGATAATATGATACAAAGTTATTGAAGATGACTTAAGTTTAAAATACGAAAATTTATTATATTTAATGCATCACAATCTATTCAATAGACACATATATTCTCGAACAAGCAATGTTAAATTTACATTAATTTAGTAAAAATGTTTCTTCAAATGTAAAACTTTGGCGTAAAAATTTAAAAGCTACACAAATCATTAATTGAAATTAAATGATTTTCAAAAATTAACAAAACTTATAATAATATATATTCCATTTTTTTTATAATATGCTAGTTAATAGAATAAATAAATAGGTTTATTGGTTGCAAGTGTATGTTTATTCAATAAAAGTGATGTTACAGGCAATGCATATAAATCTGTTTATTACTCAAAAATCTATTATTATTCGAAAATCAATGTAGTCAGTCGTACAGATTTAATTCATTATTATTTCCTTTATTCTCTTATTGTTAATAATGCAGATAAATATCCCATTGACGTTTTCACCGCCTGAATAGAGTACAAATTAAAGATAAAATGTTGAATTTTATTTTCATCAATAATAGTAATAATAGATCAGCGTTTTTATAACATACGCAAAAAAAAAAAACATATAAATTATAATTACGGGAAACATAAACCATAGCTCTTAAGGCTTTTTTATGTTTCCCGTAATTTTAATTTGCGAGCTTTTTAGTCTTTATTGTATGTAAATAATATATAATATATAAAATAAAATGCAATGATATATGTAAAGCAATATATTTTTCCTTGTAGATATATATCTTACTATTCCGAATAATTCTAACGAGAAAGTTGCAAATTTTCCAGCTGTCAATTTGAGCGGAATCGTAGAGCGATATACGATGAACATCAAATTTTTCGCATCATTCACTGGTATATTGTACCATTTGCATTCATATACTCCGTACCCCATATTGGTACTCTAAAAAAATTACGTTTTACATATGTATGTTTTATATAAGTAGCGCTAATATGTAATTTGTTTACCTCTGTTAGGAGACTTTCAGCAGCATAACAATAAATATATAGTTGTGCTAACACGAGAAGGGTAAAAAATGTGAGAAAAATTATTTTGATAAAGGGAACATTTACATTATCTGTTATAATCTGAAAATAATAATTTTTAGTACAATAGTTACATAAAATAATACAATATGCAGAGTATCTGGTATCTAACGAACCAACGCTCGTGAGCAGGTAGAGTGCGGTAAACTGAATATAAAAGTCTTCTCCATTTTGCGATTTTTGCAATAATTATTAAAATATTAATTAAAAATGCTCAACTATTGAGTGTGACTACATCGTGAGACGTACGCTATAGACGCGCCAGCGCCAAATGTCACGTGCGCTACGTGGTAACGAAAAGTAAGTATAGCGGATACGTCCCACGGTCTAGCCACGCAGAACGCGCGCTCATTCGCCCAGCGTTTTTAATTAATATTTTAATAAATATTGTGAAAATCGCAAAATGGTAGAAGACTTTTATGTTCAGTTTACGGCGCTCTACCTGCTCACGAGCGTTGGTTTGTTAGTTATCGGACACCCTGTATAATTTTAATGCAACCTAGTGTGTTATTATATTCAGGAATAATCTTTTTTATTAAATTTTATATATATTTCATTCTTTTGTAAAATAATATAGAAATTATATACATATACACATACACACACGAATTGTTTTATTTACCGTGAAAACTTGAAATGTTACAAGACACAACTGTAAAGTAGCTCCTATCAGGTGTACAATTAATGCTGGGTTGTAGCAATCGTCGATCGTCTTTGCATTCCTTGAAAATTCATACATTGTATACTCATATATTATCGACTTTATAATTAGAAAATTTTAACAATGTAGAAATTTTAAAAAAATATTATTTTGAATTTCAAATTTATAAAATAAAAACTTAAGTTTGATGATTTTTTTTCAAACTTTTATTCTTAAAAATATGAATCAATTCGTATATTATTTCCAACTCTTTTTTTACGTTAACCTTCCACTATTTCACATTTATCACTTAGTATGCATGCGTAAAGTGAAAATCGTTTTGTACATAATTAAAACCACATCTTCAATATACAGTACTTAATAAAAGCACATCCTACGTTTTTGTCTGAGTTGAAAGTTAGACAATCAATAATAAACCTTCAAAATTATTATATTGATCTGAAAATATGAGAAATATAATAATAAATTTAAAAAACTGTTTACTTAAAAAATACAGCTTTTGTATTTATAAAATAACGATTTAAGAAGGTTTTGGTCTATTTTCATCAAAATTAAGCTTGTTTTTGTAAGCATCTTTCAAATTCTTAACATACAATTTACAGCAAGATAGCTCTAAAAAACGTACTGAAAATATTTAATGCAAAAAGAGAGAAAAGACCTTAAACAAAGCACTGAAAATAACAAGATTAAGGAATTCCAACCTTTTCGCTACTCTTGCATGCTTTCCAATTTATAATTTAATACTTAAACCATGTTTTTTCCATTTTTGCAAAGATCTAATGAAATATATTGATTAAATATTCATTTATGGGTGTAACATAATTTTCGAAATGTGCGCAGACAAAAGTGTCAAGTATTTAATACCCCAAATAAAATATTCACAAATAAAAAGACAAAAGAGAGATATTAAGAAAGATCGTTTAATTCTAACGAGATAATAAACGACTTTGCATTTTTAATCAAAATATGAAAATTTAATTATAATATGTATTTAATATAGAAAAAAAAGAATCAAAATTTGCATTGATTTTTGCAAATTGTGCACAAATTGCATCTATTTTAAACATATATATTTTCTTATTAATATAGAGGGTGTTTGTTCATAGATGTCAGAGTAAATATTTCGCAACTGGTTGAAGTTTCGAACAATTTATGTGTTACTAAAAAAAAAAAAAAAAAAAAAACCTTTATGTACTTTCTCAATCTCTTTGGCATTCGAGATTAAATTAAAAAATATTTACAATCCAGTTTACCTTTTTAATATTTAAGATGCCGATTATCGTATCGTAAACGATGCGTAGTAGCAATTTTTTACTAATATTATTTTGATTGCAAATGACTCCTACTACATAAATGTGTAAAAAAATATAGGTATCTATTTAAAAAAACCAATGGTGATCTTTATAATTCGAAAAGATCACGAGAAAAAAAATATTTTTACATGCACTTTGTAACAGACTCAAAACCGTGCAAATTAATCTTATTAAACTTCTTGTAACTTCAAGCAGTTGCGATATACATGTATTTACTCCATCTATAGACAAACATCCTGTATATAAATAGCGTTTTATATTTTTGTCAAAATAATATGCTCCTTTTTGTGTAAATACTTTGAAGTACGTATTATAAAATTATAATGAAAGTTTTTCTAAGCAAACCTTATTAGATGCCCGTGTCGTATAATGATTGCAGCTAGGTCTTCTTTAAATTTCGAAAACGCTATGGATTTCTTATCTACTTTGTCGATTAAATTGTTGAGTGTGATTCGTAGATTTATTAGTTGTGCACATATGTGCAGCACGAATATCGAGATGAAGCTATCCACACAGTAGTTGCTGAGCATAGCGCATGTGCTGCCGCAGATTTGCAGAAAACAGGTGATTTCATAATTCGGACTCTTTTGAATGTAGTCAAACCGATAAACAAGGTATCGTCGAGGTTGATGAATGTTTTGAAAAACATTTTCAAGACGTACATAATAAGCAGGTAGGATTGTTCCCATTACAACTATAAAATATCCAAAAGATAAATTTCTACCACTTTTTGTCAGCTTCAACATTGCATTTCGTTTCCAATCGTTTTTTGAATTTGTCCAATCAGTCGCAATGGATGCTATTAATATCCGAAGTTCTTCCAAATTAAATATAGCTATATTATTATTAGTATAAATGTAAAGCAAGTTATCTTTACATAAGAAGAATTAGTGTACAATAACATTCTTAGATTTTAATAAAAATAATTCAACATTGATATTTATATTATTTAACATAAATCCCCTCTTCTCTCTAATTGCTATTTTTATTGCTGCAAAATAATAACTTACTCTCGCCGTGATATCTGGTACTAATTATCTTAAACACTGCCATTATGTTGAAATTGATGGCCGACAAAATTTCTATCATTAGACTTATATTACCCCAAACACGGATCACATTTAGTATTTGCGGGGTAACTACATAAAGACACATTATACACGTAGCTATTATGAATCTTATGCTTGGCCGACGAAAATCATTTAAAGAGATATGTGGATCGGGCCATACGCCTATTAGTCGCAAACATTGGCGACTCAAGTTAAATACGTAATTCAAATCTGATGAATTATTAATATTTTAGAATAAATATTGTTGCTTATAATGACAATTTAGAAAATAATATTATTTTATTTTAAATGTTATTTTTGGAAAGTTTTTTTTACATGTTAATATGATTTCTCTTTCTTGTGTTGCAATTCAATAATATACATGTATATGCGCATATGTATATATGACAATATATATAATATACAATTTTATATAAAAATTTTATGAAATTTTTATAAATAATACTTTTTTATAATTTATTGTAAGTGACTATGAAATTATAGACACTATTATGATGAAACCATATTATGATAGTCAGTTTATTTGTATTTTGTAAAATTTAAAAAACTGACATAAGTAATTAACATTAATGTCACAGGTTAAAGAATTTTTAAAAATATTTCTCTAAAAAAAAGTTTATAATTAGGGAGTAAATATTAAATTTGATAAACAAAATAAAAAATCAATCTTATTTTACTATAACAAGATTGAAAATGTTTGTAGCAGTAATATAGTTCCAAAAATTTTTTTCTTGCAAAATTTTATATCATTATACCGATAAAAAATTATTTTAGTTATTTTTATTTTATTTTAGTTACTTTTTTAATTTTAAGGAGTTTTAGAATTTTTAATAATTCTATTTATATGATGTGGGAGAAAACATTTATCAATTGATGCTTATATAAGTCATTGACATATAATGTCTAATCTTATTACTGAAAACACTTAGATATAATCTAACAAAAGTGTCGAAAGAAAATATTTTTTTTTTGCTGCGGAACAAAATTTAATAATCGCTGGCGAACGTGAATGAAACATGATTATGAAGTTTTATCGAGAATCTATAGATAGCTTGTAAAAAATTATAAGTTTTGCAATTTTTTCTGACAAATTAATAAGACTTAAATTATTTTCTTATTTAACAGAGAACTGCACAAATATTGTTATATAATATTTATCGTATAAAATCTTTCTCATTTGACAAATTTTTAGTAAATAATGTATTGTGAATATCAAGCAGAAAAATAGTTCTTCTAGTAAAAAAATTATTTAATCTTAATAAAAATTAAATTTGTAACGTAAAAATAAACGGTAAAATATAAAATATATGACAATATAATATATATTTAATTAAAATAAAAAAAAACAATTTATTTAATAAGTAATTTTTATTTATAAATATTTTATTAATTTTATTAATTTTATTATGTAAAAGGAACATTTTATATAAATTTATTTATTGCATAGATAGCTGTTTAGTAATGATTAATCGTTATTTTTTTTCTTATAAAGTTTAAACTAAAATGCAAAACTTTTATTAATTTATTCAAAGAGGAAACTTAATATGCAACTATTTTGCATGTAATGTGATTATATTTTTTTCGAGAATATTGTAGAGCAAGCAATTTTGCTATTTTTGCTATTTTTTTATATTCTACCTTCGTTGACATTCATTGATTTTCACTGAGTAACTATTATCGATAGACTACAACGCTCTTCGTGACCAAGCCGTTTTGAATTTGCGCTTGCTCAATACATGAAGGATCCAACAACTACCATTTGCCAATGTGTGTGAAAACTCTTTCGAAGATAATAATACGTGTAAAACATGTAACTTCCATGACAATCATGATGGACTGAATTGTATATTGTGAATAGAGCACTTGTTTCTCGACTATAAGCGAGACTATAAGTAAGAGGATTCAGGTTTCGTATACAGAAGTTCAAAGTTAGATTTATTTGAAACTCAACTCCAGAAAAATAACACAATATTATTTTATTAGTGGCTTTTCATACGGACAGTGTCTTTTAGAGTGGTTTATGATTAAATAATGATTACCATGAAGAAAAAAAGATCTAGAAAAGCTTAGACAGCACATACACTTGTGTAGTATGTGACGTTTTTATTTAAATTGGTTAATTTAATTAGTTTTTTAATTAAATTTTTTAAAAATATATTTTTGTAATGTGTGTTATATGATATATTATATCTTTATTAATGTTATTAACAATGAATAAATTAGCATGTACAAGAAGATTATTAAGTGACAGCTGATAAAACTTAATAGATATGTGTGGCATTATGGTTTAATTGTGTGGCAGTGCTGTCGGAATGATAAGTGTGAAGCACACTGGATACAAGAATGCTTTAAGACATGAATTTATGTATATAGATATATATATAGAAAATGTATATGTATTTCGATATATACAAATTCTTGTCTTAATACATTTCTGTTATCGTGTGTACTTTATTTTGTATTAAAATAAAAAGCTGGAAGCTAATTATATTTGTACCTAATTATATTTACACGTGCTTTAAATTTTAATAACAGAATATGCGTTGAATACTTTAATAACATTTTTCTTCTTGTTATTCTCTAACTTGTGAATACTAACGAACCATTTATATAAATTACTGAAAAAAACTTTGTATTATTTCCAATATAAATATTGATCATGGTAATTGTTAATGAAATTTCCTAATCATTATTGTAATTCCTTAATTGTTAATACTAACGATTTATAAATGAAAATTTAAAATAAAAAAATAATATCAGAGTAAGAATATTTTGAGTTTTTATTAAATATTGAATTTATGCTAGTTTTATGGTCTTTTTTTAAGTATATTTTTTAATATGAAAATGTACAAGAAACTTGATATTAACTTTTAAAACATTATTTTGAAGTTATAAAAATTTGTATTCCACTTAAATTTACAAATGACTCATATTGTTTGATGAATTAATATTTAACAATTGATAAATTAATACAAAACTAATAATAATTTCTTTTTATTAATTAATCAAGCAAAATAAATCGAGTATACAAAATAAAACTTTTTTGTTTGAAGGCTTTGTTTGAATTAATTGTGAAAAAATTGCTGATATTTTTGCTTTTTTAATCTTAAAGTATCTCCAATGAACTTGTGTTATGCATTTAACTCGACTAAGAATATTAAAATAGACATAAAAATACAATATTTTCATTAATTCTATTTAGAAAATAAAATTTATCTTAATATTTTGCCAGATAATTCTCTCTTATTTTTTCTTTAATAACGTAAATTAAATATTGTTTAAATTGTTTTATTAAATGGAATGTTTAACTTTTTTATTATAATATGTAGTCAAAATAAATTTGTACGATAAATATGATATACAGTTATATTGGAGATAATTTAAGTTTAAAATACGAAATTATGTTATATTTTTAATTTGCATTTCGATTCATTCAACAAATGCATGTATTTTAGAACATGCAATGTTATATAAGAATTTTATATTAATTGTGTAAAAAGTCTGTGTAAACTTGAATAAAACGCTTACACAAATAATATTTTAAAATTGAATAATTTATGATCTTCAAAAATTAACAAACTTATAATTATGTTTTCAATTTTTTTATTGATTTGCTAATCAATAGAAATAAATAAACAGCTTCATTGATTGCACATAAATGAATATTTATTTTATAGAAGTGACATTACAATCAGTGCGTATATATTTGTTTGTTACAATGTTCACATATTTCACATTTTTAAGTGAAGATCGTTACGTTAGTGAAGTGAAAAGTTACACATAATTAATTCGATACTATTATATTTCGATTTCCTTAGTCTCTTATTGTTAATAACGCAGATAAATATCCCATTGATGTCTTTACCGCCTAAATAGAGTGCAAATTATAAATAAAATGTTAAATTTTGTTTTCACAAATGATAATAAAAATGGATAATCGTTTTTACAACATATGCAAAAAAAACAGGATATTGGAAAAAAGAGGAATATATTGTAAGGTAATTTATTATTTTCTCAAATAAATTGAAAAACCTTAATAAACGTGGGTCCGCAAATGAGCCGATTTTTAGATATTTTTAATTTTTTATTTAATTACTTTAAGTTTATTAAATTAAAATTAATTTTTTGTAACTTATGTACTTTTATTGTAACAAAAAAATAACAGCTGATGTTTTGTTTACTTTATTAGAGAAGGTGGTCAAACTGATCCTTCTATTGTATATCGATATACATACGATAATGCATGTCTGTCATTTCTGCATCGATGTAAAAAGATATAATTATTGAAAATCGTAGATGCAACTTATAGTACAATACGATTCTTTGTTAACAAACGTTGTTATTACAGAGTAGATTTATTGCTGAGATGCTATGCGATAAAACGTCAGAACATTTTGAATTGTTTATTAACTAAAATCGCGTATCGACCCGCGGCTTTATCTGTAAACGGCGAGGCGAATATTGTATATATTATATTATTCGACCCGATTATATACATTATATAGGGTGTCCGGTAATTGATGAAAAACCTGTTAATGGTAGATTCTTAAGATCATTTGAAATCGATTTTTCCTCAATGAAAATATCGAGAGACGTCATCATTTTTTGCAAGTTTCTAATTTTTATCATTATATATCTTTGTAATTAACCCTTAAATTAAAATTTTATTACAGTAAAGTCTATCTGAAATTAATTGAAGAATATAATTTTGATAATTTTTTAACTTCAAAAAGTTTAGTTTGCGAAACGCACTTTTTTTAAATCGTTTATAACTCGAACGAAAATTATTGATGTTTCAACATTTTTGCTGAGGAAAACTTGTCTCCAAATGATCTCAAGAATCTGCCATTAGCAGATTTCACCAATTGCCGGACACTCTGCAGACAATATATATGAAATGTTACAAATACCTCAAAAACTGCATCATTGTAGACCCATGGTTAAGTTAATTAAGACTTATCAGTTTATTTTGGAGCATACTAAATTTCCTGAAAATTTTTATCTCTTTTTTTCAACATTTTGCATAAACAATACATAAAACAAAATATAAAACAATAATAAAACGAAACATTTTAAAAAAAGTTTTATAGTTTTTAATTTAGTTTAAAACTGCATAATCAGATTTTTCGAAAATGTCATATTTTTTTAAATTACCCTTTTTTCTTTAATTTTTGAAAATTTTTAAATTTTATTTTATAGCAAAACTTATAGCATATTTAACGACAAAATCTCCCATGTGATAAAGTTGTATTCCAAGATTACATTTTTCAGAAATAAGT
This sequence comes from Anoplolepis gracilipes, assembly GCF_047496725.1. Taxonomy (NCBI): domain Eukaryota; kingdom Metazoa; phylum Arthropoda; class Insecta; order Hymenoptera; family Formicidae; genus Anoplolepis; species Anoplolepis gracilipes. Next base: position 4,563,798 of record NC_132977.1, read on the forward strand.
TAGCAATACCTCTATATTACTATACGCGTGCCCCATTCATTTGCGCTCATGGTGCTCGTTACTCGCTAGTAAAAATTTTTTCTTCACGATATCAGAGACAACTATGAATTATCATAAATAAAATTATTATAAATAATTTATATATTGAAATTTTTATACAATATATTTATATATTATAATAATTATGTTATTACATATTATAACAATAAATAATTTACTCATATGACAAAAAAAATCTATTTTTATAAATTAAAAATAGAACTAATCGAATAAGGAAAATCTCTTTGACGAGATGTCTAAAGTCAATTATTATAGTAATTATTATACTATCATTTGATAGTATGCATCAATAGATGGCATAACAGCATATTTTTATTTTTATATGCGTGTAACGGAACACATACTATTACACATTAAATATAAAAGCATATATAAAAGTATTGAAACTAATCAGCAGTTTAGTAACGATTTCGGTCTGTTAATATCTTGTGTGTGCATATATTATGTATGTATCAATTTTAAAAAATTTTTATTTTTGTTTTTTGCTTTTGCATACTAACTTTTTTCAAAATTTAGGTGTTTGTCTTTTTTATTAAATTATTATAAAATATATGATAAAACTGTGCAATTTTTATGAACCTTGAAAAATACTTGTAACAAATATGTATTAATACGTTGTATTAACAATAAGTAATAAAATATTATTTTTATTGCTAATAACTGCAATATTTATAAAGTAAATTTTAATTTAAAAATTTCTTTTTTTTAGAGACTAATGCTGTTTAATCCTAAAAACGTAGTAATGCTGCTGTGCATAGTATTTACTACTTTGGACTTTCCAAAAAGTCCTGTTACAACTAATTAAATTGAAAAAAATAAGATTGAATAAAATGCTTAAACTAATGCATGAAGAAACGTATGAAATTAATGAAGAAGAATCACTAGATTTTGAAAACACATTTGACATACCAGAAGTAGAACGAGTAGTTGATGAATAAAGAGAATATGACACATATGTTGTGAAAGAAATTATATGTGTTACGGATTGTATACCAATAAAATATAAAAGAAACGCTGTAGAATTTTGGAGAAGTGGGATAGCAAAGCCACAATGTTTTGAAACTGTAAAACGTAGATTTCGGAAAGTCACGTCTCTTTGTCAATTAAAAAGATGAAAGGAACAAATAAATCAAGGTGGCAGCAGATTTGACACAAATTTCAACATATACGTTAAATAAATGCAAGTTATTGAAAATGATATAATTATTCATGACATCGATATTGCTCGATGGGATCTTCGAGTGCAGAAGGAGGTAAATGTATCTGAATTTACTGTATCTTCATTATGGGTAAAAAATTTTAAGCTCGCACACATTCAGAAAAATTACAAAATTTGTAACAAAAAAACATTTAATGTCTAATGTAAATTTAGAAGCACAAAGCAAATCATTTATCAAAAGTGTAAAATATTTTATTATACAATATACATATAATTGAAAATGTATATAATTCGGATCAATGTGAATTTCAGTTAAAATTTAAGAAATAATTCTAAATTTTATAAATAATCATAAATTTTATAAATAATTTTAAAAACTTAAAAAAAAATCTAATATAAATATATAGAAAAAACTTAAAAAAATCAATAAACTACTTATATTTCGAAACAGTTAATAACACATGCGGTATATACCGACCCCAAAACTTACGTTTAAATACATTTTATTTAGTAGCTAGCAGTAGACTAACTAGGACTTGCAGACTACTTTTGTAGGCGCATCACTTAAGTATATTTCTGCTAGATAGTGCGAAGTCTAAACTCATTTTTTTTTAAATGTACAGCGTTAAAAAAAATGGGGTTAAAATCAACCGTGTACCGTAAGTGTTAATTATGTAAAAATGTCTGTGTAAACTTGAATGAAACGCTTACACAAATAATATTTTAAAATTGAATAATTTAATGATCTTCAAAAATTAACAAACTTATAATCATGTTTTCATTTTTTTGTTAATTTGGTAATCAATAGAAATATATAAATAGCTTTATTAGTTGCACATAAATGTATGTTTATTCCATAAAAGTGATATTACAATCAGTGTATATATATTTGTTTATTACAATATTCATAAATATGGATATTATTTTTAGTGCATATTTTGCATTTTCAAATGAAGATTGTTACGTTAATGAAGTGAAAAATTACACATAATTAATTTGATACTAATTCCTTTATTCTCTTATTGTTAGTAACGCAGATAAATATCCCATTGATGTTTTTATTGCCTAAGTAGAGTGCAAATTATAAATAAAATGTTAAATTTTGTTTTTACAGGTGATAATAAAGATAGATGATCGTTTTTATAACATATGCAAAAAACAGGATATTGAAAAAAAGGATAATAGATTTTAAGATAATTCATTACGTTCTCAAATAAGTCGAAAAGCCTTAATAAATGTGGGTCTGCACATGAGCTGATTTTTAGATATTTTTAACTTTTTATTTAGCTACTTTAAGTTTATTAAATTGAAATTAATTTTTTGTAAATTATATACTTTTATTGTAACAAAAAAAAAATAATAGCTGATGTTTTGCCTTATTTTATTAGAGAAGGTGGTCAAAATGATCTTCCTTTTGTATATCGATCGACATATTATAATGTCTATCTGCTATTTCTACATCGATGTAAAAAGATATAATTGTTGAAAATCGTATATACATATATATACAGAGTGTCTCATAACTAACGAGCCAACGCTCGTGAACGGATAGAGTACAGTGGACTGAACAAAAAAGTATTAGACCATTTTGCGATTTTCGCAATAATTATTAAAATATTAATTAAAAACGCTTAGCGAACAATATTATACATATGTACAAGATGTCCGGTAATAATCGTCCAACCTCTCTAGGGCTGATAAAGCAGGTCAAACTGAACATAAAAATCCTGTATCATTTTCCAATTTTCGCAATAATTATTTAAATATTAATTAAAACCGCTCAGCGTATGAGCGCGCGCCGCATATAGCGCTCAGCATACTCTGAGCGTTTTTAATTAATAATTCAATAAATATTGCGCTAATCGCAAAATGATACAGGACTTTTATGTTTAGTTTGACCTGCTCTATTTGCCTTAGAGAGTTGGAGCGATTATTATCGGACATCTTGTAGATATGTATAATATTGTTCGCTAAGCGTTTTTAATTAATATTTTAATAATTATTGCGAAAATCGCAAAATGACTTAATACTTTTTTGTTTAGTTCACTGTATTCTACCCACTCATGAGCGTTGGCTCATTAGTTATGAGACACCCTGTATATACCGATATATGTCAGGTAATAATCGCCTCACCTCTCTAGAAATGATAGAGCAGGTCAAACTGAACATAAGAGTCCTCTACCATTTTGCGATTTGCGCAATAATTATTAAAATATTAATTAAAAACGCTCAGTGTATGCTGAGTGCTATATACGGCGCACGCTCATATGCTGAGCGTTTTTAATTAATATTTTAATAATTATTGCGAAAATCGCAAAATGATAGAGGACTCTTATGTTCAGTTTGACCTGCTCTATCTGCCTTGGAGAGGTAAGGCGGTAATTACCGGACACCCTGTATATGTATATGAAAATAGTACAAATACCTCAAAAACTGCATAATTGTAGACCCACATTTAAATTAATTAAGATTTATCAGTTTATTTTAAAGCATACTAAATTTTCTTAAAATTTTTACTATTTTTTTCAAAATCTTGTATAAACATATATATAACATAATATATAAAACATAATATAAAATAATAAAACTAAAACTAAAATAATAAAACAAAACATTTACGAATTAAAAACACTGATGTTTTTGCACAACGACTGCATATAAAGCAATATGTTTCTTGTAGATATATATCTTACAATTCCGAACAATTCTAATGAAAAAGTTGCAAATTTTCCAGCTGTCAATTTAAGCGGAATCGTAGATCGATATACAATAAGCATCAAGTCTTTTGCATCTTTCGCTGGTATATTATACCATTTGCACTCAAACACTCCGTATGCCATATTAGTACTCTAAAAAAAATTACATTTTTATTTTACATACATAAGTAGCGTTAGTGTACATAATTGGTTTACCTTTGTTAAGAGTCTTTCAGCAGCGTAACAATACACATATAATTGCATCAAACAAAGTAGAAAAAAAGCGTGAGAAAAATTATTTTGATAAGAGGAACATCCAAATTATCTGTTATTATCTGAAAATAATACTTTTTTAATACAATAGTTATACTAGATAGCACACTGTGTCATATAATTCTATAATGCGATGTTTTATAATTATATTATATTCAACATTGTAAATGTTTTTTTATTAAATTTTATATAGTTCTTTATACATATATTTCATTCTTGTGTAAAATATAATAATATAGAATTTATATGCATATAAGAATTGTTTTGCTTACCGTGAACAAGTGAAAAGTTGTAAGACATAAATGCAAAGAAGCGCCTAATAAGTGCACAAATAATACTGGGCTGTAGCAATCTTCGATTGTCTTTGCAGTCCTTAAAAATTCGTTTATTACATACTTATAATTAGAGAATTTTTATGTATAGAAAAACGTAAAAATCTTTAAAAACTATTATTTTGAATTTATAAAATTGATTTTATATTTGTTGTTATATACAGAGTGATCCCTTCGGTAAATTACCTTGGTAAAACAATCTGATATTCTTAAAATGACATATTCTTGAGCGAATTTTAAGACGATTATTTTTTTACAAAATTTTGTCTGAAGCTTAGTTTCTGAGTTATAATTGAAAATATTATAGTTAGCTATTTATTAGTCAGATACAACGAACACGCAGGGATGGCGCAATGCGTCATAAGACTAATGACCTTCCTACGGTCATTAATATTGCATAATATCATATAGAATGCAATAATAATTCAATAAACTTCAAATAATAATATTGTATAATATTAATATTATTAACCGTCTAGAAGAGTCATTGGTTTGATAACGCGTTGGCCGTCCCTACTTGCCCGTTGTACTCGGCTTGTAAATAGCTAACTATTTTTAATTATAACTCAGAAACTAAGCTCAGACAAAATTTTGTAAAAAGAAAAATTGTTTAAAATTTGCTCAGGAATATATTATTTTAAGGACATCAGGTTGTTTTGAATCATCCTGTATACTTAAGTTTAATAATATTTTTTTCAAATTGTTATCGCCAATCTTAAAATTATAACTCGAGTATTCTCAACTTGTTTTTTTTTGGCGGTGATCTCCCACTATTTCATATTTATCACTTGGTATACATGCGTGTAAAATGAGACGTTAAGAGATGTTAAGAAAAAAAAGGCATTTAGTCATGATGAGTCAAAATACAAAAAGTTAAAATACGAAAAAATGTCAAAATACGAAAAATTAATTATAATAATGTGTTTATAATTTGAAGAAAAAATATCGAAATTTGTGTAGTGCACTTTTTCGTAATATATTTTGTTATTATAAAGTAAATATAAAATGATGTTAGATTTAATTTATTACAAAATAATATGCTTCTTTTTGTCTATAAATATTTTAAAATACTACATAATATGCTAAAAATTTCCTAAACGTACCTTATTAGATGCTCATGTTGTATAATTATCGCAGCTAGGTTTTTTCTAAATTTCGAGGAAGATATGGGTTTATTGTCTAATTTGTTGATGAAATTGTTGAGTATGGTTCGTAGATTTATTAATTGTGCACACATATGCAATACAAGTATCGAAATAAAGCTGTCGATGCTGTAATTGGTGATAATTGCGAATCCGCCGAATTTATATATTAAATATATAAATTTTTATGTATAACATTTGTTTATATGTTAAATGTAATCGTTAATTTATTAAGAAATCTTGAAGAACTATTTGATTTTTTTATTTATATTTGATATTTGTACATAATTTGTTTATCATTATCAATGACTTTAGAGACATTTTCAATAAACTGCATTTAGAAAATTATTTACAATGGTCTATGCTGCAGGCAGTATTTCATCTTGTTAAAGTAATCGTTCCTCTTCTTGTATATGCAACTCAATAGTATATGCATGTGTATATGTATACTCAATAATATACATGTGCATATGTATATATAATATATAATTTTGTATAACTAAGTTTTATGTAATTTTATATACAATATTTTTTTATTAAAGTTTTTGTTTAGTTTATTGTAAATGTCTATAAAATCATGTACACTATTGTGATGAAACTGAATATCATATAGCATTCAGTTTATTTGTATTAATCTTTTAAATTTACTATAGATTTACTGAAATAATTCACATATATGTCATAGATTAAAGAATTCTTTTTAACACTATTTAAAAAAGTTTATATTCGGTACATATTAAAATTGATAAATAATAGACAAAATAAAAAACAATATTATTTTGCTAAAACAGCGAAATGTTTTTAACAGTAATGTAGTTTCAAAAATCTTTCTCTTCTCATAATTTCTTTTTATAAGATTTTTTATTATTACTTTTATATTATACTGACAAAAATAATTTTAATTATTTTTTTATTTTTCGTAGAGTTTTAAAATTTTTTATTCATTTGCGAAAGAAAGCATTAGTCGATTCATGCACTCATTCATTTCACTTATACGTCATGTTCAATTTTTCCACTAAAAGCGCATTGAATACAACCTGAGGTAAGCATTTTTTTGTTGGCTTATACAAAGTTTGAGTCTGACAAACTTTCGTGAAACATGATGTTCTATCGAAGGTCTATAGACAGTTTGCAAAAAATTACGAGTTTTTTTACAAATGCTTGTGACAAATTATAAAGAGAGAATGCAAAATTATTCTCTTTATTTAATAAAACCGTTAGACATGTGCGAATATTATTATACAATATTTGTCATACAAAATAATGTTATTATTATTAAAGAAATTGTATAACATATAACTACATTTATTTACTACATACTTTTATTAGCACTATTCTCTTCCGATTTTTTATATTCAGTATATCAGAGTATTTTTTTATTTGTCCTTAATGTTTAATTTTATATTAATTTTACATGTAGATAGTTATTTAGTAATGATTAATTGTTATTGTGCTTCTTATATAGTTTAAACTCAAAAGCAAAATTTTTGTCATTTATTTAGAGAGTAAATTTGACTTATGAAAGTGGACTGTTTCCTTGTAAGACTGTTAAAACAGACATAAAAATTACAATATTTTCTCTAATTTTATTTACAAAATAAAATTTATTTTAAAATCTTTCCACATATTTCTCTCTTCTTTATATTTCTTCTTTAATAACGTAAATTAAAAATTATTTAAATTATTTAAATTATTTTACTAAATGAAATATTATATGTTATATTATTATATTATAATGAATAGGCAAGAATAAATTTTACAATAAATATAGTACATAGTAATTAGAAATTATTTAAGTTTAAAATACAAAAATATGTTAGGTATACTTAATATGTATTTCGATTAATTCAGCAGACAATATAATTCTCGACCATTTGAAGTCAAATAAAGTTTATATTAAGTGGGTGAATATAAAACGTAATTTATAATTTATTCCGACAATTATAATAGACATGAAACGATAAAATATTATCTGTAATTCTATTTAAAAAATAAAATTTATTTTAATAATTTTCCATAATAACAATTAATTATTTTAAGTTGTTTTATTAAATGAAATATGTTATATCTTTATATTAATGTAGTCAAAAATAAATAATAATAAAAGTATTGGAAATAACTCAAGTTCAAAATACGTAATATGTAAATATGTTATTTATTTTTCAAATTTCAAAGTTAATTTTCTCGAAGATAAGATCATGAAAAAACTTTTATTCTTATTTTTTATTTGTTTTGCATCAATGTTATATGACTATTCTTTATCCGCACATAGTACTTTGAGATTCCAATTAGATTGAAACTTTTTATTTCCATAATCGATATATAACATGACAATTCTAGTTTTATATTAATAATATTTACAGTTATTATTTTAATCGTTTCTGATCTTATATTATGTCATATCAAATAGATTATAAATATCAGATATCAAATTAAATTATATTATTAAATTATTTTGTAACGTATAAAGCAATTTATTCGAGCAAAATACATGCATTAAAAATTATGCAAAATGAGCAGATAAAAATATTTATCAAGGCAAACTATTATTGTATTTGGTAAGAATTATTTGTTATTCTTTTATTCGCAAAAAATAAAAGATGCATTACGTAGTATTATAATAAAATTATTGATGAAATCTGATGTTCTAAAAGTGTAATCCTAAAGTCTAAAAATTTAATTTACAAATCATTAGCTTAATTTATTTATAATTAAGGCAGGATTAAGTAGGAAATAAAGAACGTGTATTATAACGAGAAAATATGTTCAGCAAATATACATAAAACTAGTCAGACTTAATTATTAGAATAAGTAATACACAGTTATATAGGCATTTAGTTTGGTTTTATAATATTTTCTACATATATTTACACACACTATCTTTTTTTTATTTTTTATTGTAGCTTTTGTAATTTTTAATTCTCTTTCATTGTTATCAACATAGATAAGTATCCCATTGCTGTTTTCATCGTCTAGACAGAGAAATGGAAAATAAGAATATTTACATTTTATTCTATTTTTATGGTAAAATAATGATGATATAAAATATAATCATGCATACATATATGAAATAGGATATATTCTACAATTATACAATACTTCTCTCTTTCATAGCGTATTATGCAGATTAATTAGAATCGACAATTCTATTGCTTGGATATATATGAAGTCTAAATTTAGAAGATTTATTTTGTTTTTCAATATTATATATTTATATCATATTCTTACATATATATTTATAATATATTTAAACGTATAATTTGTTTGGCTGGCTGACTGATGTATGTAAAGCTGGCGTCTCACTTTGTGAAAAATTCATAATTGTTGAGAGTTTTTTCTATATATTTTAACTATATATTTATAATATATTATAAATATCCGTCAACATTAATTGCTTATATCTCAAAAATACTGCTAGCAACATTGTCAAGTATTAAAATTTTTTATTCTAATTAATCTACAAAATTAAAGTATTGTATATATATATATATATATATATATAGAGTATTTCATAAAGATTGGACTGAGTACATGCAGTCATGTTCTTCTTATAAAGCTGAACAAAAAAGTTTCTATAGAATATATTTTTAAAACGCTTTGTTAAAAAATTAAGCTTAATTAAAAAAAATTAATTTTGATGTTGACGTAATATATGATATTTATTTAAAAAAATTTTTTTAAATCGAGTTGATTTAAGTAATAATCTCACATAATAGACACTGATTACAATTTAGAGCTATGATACATATATTCTTTTTATCTTTACGACATTAACTTTTTAATTAAGGACTTTTTAATTAATACTACTTTGTGTACACGAAATCAAGGCTCATTTACTCGAATTTATTTAAGAAATATAAATTGATATATTGAAGATCGGTTTATTATACATGTTTATATCTTAATATATAAAAAAATTTTTTTTTAATTATTTAAAAACAAAATAGTGGCGCAGCAGCTCTCGTAAGAAAACCCACTTTTTTTCGTGGCCGTATCGCTGCAGGTCGTAATTTTACACCTAGAACAAAAAACAAAAAAGATTTTGAAAAAATATGTCGAAATCTAGTGAACTACGTAGGATTTCTTTGATTGATTGAAATACTGATTCTATGCCCGATTTTCGACCGATTTTTTTATTAAAAAAATAGTTTTTCCTTCACATTGACGCCAATTTTTTAAAAATCAATATTTCGAAAAAATCCTACGTAGTTCACTAGATTTCGGCATATTTTTTCAAAATCTTTTTTGTTTTTTGTTCTAGGTGCAAAATTGCGACCTGCAGGGTTACGGCCACAAAAAAAAATAGGTTTTTTTACGAGAGCTACTGCGCCGCCATTTTATTTTTAAATAATTAATAAAAAATATTTTTATATACCTTAAGACTTATATAAACATGTATAACAAACCGATTTTCAATATATTAATTCATTTTTCTTAAATAAATTCGAGAAAATGAACCTTGATTTCGTGTACACAAGGTAGTATTGTCCCTTTAAGAGGATGCCGTATCGTCCTACCTTACCGATAAAACGCTAATATTTTTTAAACTCACCGATATCTTTGTTAATTAAAATTAAAAATAACTAGATATATTTTTAGTTAATTAAGATATGCGTTCCGCTCTAAGTCTAGTATCACAAATAGATTTTTTGAGTTCCATTCTCTGAATGGAAGCTTTTTCAGTTTGCTTTCAAACAAATTAAAAAACATTTTGGTCTCTTTTCAATAGATCTGTTCGCATCTAGATTAAATGCAAAATATAAGAGATTCTATTCTAGATTTCCAGATCCAGAAGCAGAAGCTATTGATGCTTTTACTGTGTCATGGAAAGACGAAAATTCCTTTCCTCCCTTCGCTCTCATTCTACGATTATTAAGAAAACTTATTAATGATAGGACAATAGAGATTATTGTAGTACCATTATGGCCCACTCAACCGTAGTATCCCCTTTTTACATTACTTCTCATCGAATCTACCATCACATTCAGTCCTAATAGCGCTCTGTTAACATCTTCTTACAGAGACAGAAGCCATCCACTATCATCCCACCTTTCATTGGTGGCAGGCAAGTTATCAGGTCAGCGTATTTAAGAGAAGAATTGTCAGAAGAAGCCGTGGATATAATCATCAGTTCTATCACAAAAACGACATTAAGGCAGTATGAATGTAATCTAAAACGTTGGTGGGAGTTTTCTTATTTGAAAAAAGTAGATATGTTTAATGCGAGAACTACAGATATTATTAGTTTTTTAAGTAATTTTTTTAAAGAAGGTGCAAATTATAGTATGTTAAATATTACTCGTTCCACAATTTCCTTAATTTTATTATATAACATTAATAAGGATGGTTTGATTTGTCGTTTTTTGAAAGGAGGAGTCTTCAAACAAAGACCAACTAAACCTAAATACTCAACAACATGGGATGACTCCAGTGCTTAATTTCCTAGAAAAACAACATCTACTTAATCAGCTGAGATTGAGGGATGCTGTGGGAAAAGTAGCAACCTTATTAGCTCTAACAACGGCGCAAAGATTTCAAACTCTAGCTTTAATAGATATTATAATAAGATCTGATTCAGAGATAAGTATTAAGATTACTGATCATATCAAAACATCAAAACCCGGAACTTCAACCAGAATTAATTTTACCGTTTTCTAAGGAGAGGCCAGGTTTATGTGTAACATATGCAGTCTTAGACTATATAGATTATACCAAAGATTTAAGAGATAACAATACAAAAAAGTTATTTATCGCAACAATGAAACTGTTTGGTGCAATATCATCGCAAACTATTGGTCATTGGATCAAATCATCGTTAAATAAAACAATTAATATTAATACTAATCAATTTACGGTATATAGTACACGACATGTAGCGGTGTCTACAGCTCATAAACGAGGAGTAGATATAGCAATTATAAGACGCAGTACGAAATGGGCACCTAATTCTCAAACCTTTTTTAAGTTTTATAACCGACCCATTCAGGCTTTCAATGACCAATTTGCGCATGCAATATTACAATAAAAAAAAAAAAAAAAGAAGAGAGAATTATCACTCAATCTCTAAAAAACTACAATACTATCATCGAAAACGAGACAGGTAATATAATCGTACGATCCTTCGGAGGGTTCGTTTGATCGAGATTATATGAAATGTCTCGTTCGAAGATGATAGTCTCCCTTCCCTTCCCCTTTTATTTTATTTCCATATACCGGAAAAATAAATACGGATCGAATGAAGAAAATATACTTCTAAATTATACCCACTGTCATCTTCGAAAATGCTTCGTGATAATTCTATGCACATTTCACGAAACAATATGAAGATAGCGAGTGCGAGTTGAGGCGACGCCGGTGAAGGGCGCCATTTTCATTTTTTATGCGTTAAACGTTGTGATATTAGGCATGACAAGCATGACTAATTAACAATTAATTAAAAATAACTAATAATTAATTAAAAATAACTAGATATAGCCAGCTCAACCTTTACGAAACATCTTAATTATGAAATTACTGTATACAGTAATTTGAAAATATATTTTGTGTTTATATTCCAATATATATTATCTAGCAATAAAGAAATTTTAATAATTTATAACATAATAAGAATCGCGAATATTTGCACAAGCATCACATTGCACAAAAATAATTTAGTTTTAAAAATAAGTTTTAAATAATATCTCACTGCTCCAAACATCCTCATCGAAAACATTCCGAAACCCCCAGCTGTTAAGTTAAGCGGTATTAAGGATCCATATCCAATAAATATTAAATTCTTCGCATCCTTTGCCGGTATACTGTACCACTTGCATTTATACACGCTATACGCCATACTGGTGCTCTAAAAATTACACTTTTGAAAATCATCCTTATGGTTTGATACAATAACTTACATAACTGTTTTACCTCTGTTATAAGTCTTTCAGCTGAATAACAATAAATGTACAATTGTGACAACACAAGAGCAATATAAGACGTGAGAAAAGCCGTTTTGAAAGCAGAGACGTTTAATTTGTCTGTTATTATCTGAAAATATATATGTATTTTTTTTTCAACTTAAATGCATGTAATGTATATAATTATGCCATAATATTCAAATTAAATGTATTAAAATGTGTTATGTAAAAAAAGTTTAACTTTATATATATATATATATATATATATATATATATATTATCTTTCTATTACAAGATATTACAAGATATTACAAATATTCAAGTAAAGAGAAAATGTACTTATACAAGTCGTCCTATTACCGTGTAAACTTGAAAAGTTTGAAAACACAGTTGAAAAGTAGCAGCTAGCATGTGCACAAGTAGCACTAGGCTGTAACAGTTGTCGATTGTCTTTGCATTCCTTGAAAAATTATTCACATTATTCACTCGTTTACAGATTGTCAACTTACTTATTATTATATATAATTCTTATTATTATATATAATTCTTATTATTATAAATAATTACTTATAATAATTATTATTATTATTATATAGAATAATTTATATATTAATTTTATTATTATATATAATTCAAATATTAATAAAATAGATGCACTTGAAAATGTTTTAAATGCACTTTAAAAAATACCGAAATCTCTTTCGTTTTCTTGTTTTAAAGTAAGATAATAAGATTAAAAGATAATTTTTATCTTCTCTGAATATTTTGAAATATTATATGTATAAAATAATTTCTGTAATATGTAAATCTAATTCTATTTAAAAAGAATATCGAACACATAAAAATAGTGTCAAAATCTTTAAAACGTTTTCCTGTAGAATCGTGCTTTCTACATTAACGTATATTTTTCTGTGAGACCATACTGTTAACAAGTTTTTAGTCAACCAAAAAATAAATAAATTTTAATTTAATCATTTGATTTAATAAAATTGTAACTTTATTAAAATTATGAACAATTAATGTTGTCAAAAAGATGATCTTATTTCAATCATAATTAAAATTAATAAAGTACCGATTAAAATGTAACCAAACAAAAAAAAAATAAAAAAAAGAGAAAAATGTAAAAACGAATATAGGATATGAACTTACTCTCTTAAATTTAATGAATGAAAATATCATTATTAAAGCAGTGAAACAAGATGTCAGAAATTAGTAAGTATTTCACTGATTTTCAGTGAAAATACTTGTATGTTGCTTCGTTTTATGTGTTTCACTAACTATGGCAATATAATTTCATTGAAAAATCAGTTACTAGCACTAATTGATTCTTCTCACTGTCAATGAACTTCATCGTTTGCAAAAACCGCTGCTTATCGATAATAATACTTTGATTCTATTTAAGAGAGCATTGTTGAGAAAAACGTACATATAGTATATTTCATTAAATAACTTTGTAACTGTATCTCATTAATCGTAGTAATTTAATCTTAATTTTTAATAAAGTGATTTGATTTTATATTTCTTATTTTTTATATTTAAATCTAATAGAATTTTAAAACAATTTTCTGTTTAAAAGCAATACATAAAGGGAAATCTAACTACATGTTTATAAGATATTACATACAATTTTTTTCTAATATTACACGAGAAAAATATGTTAAATTTTATTAAATATTTTATAAAATTACTCTAAATGCATTTATTGAAATTTTACAATTGAAATGATCACCGAAAATCCATTGAAACATACCTGATAAGATGATTATGTCGTACAGCGACGGCGCCTATGCCTTCTTTAAATTTCGGTATAGATATTAATTTATTAGCTAGTTCATCGACTAAATTGTTGAGCGTCATTCGTAGATTTATTAATTGTGCGCATATATGCAGCAAGAGTATCGAGATAAAGCTGTCGACGGTACAGTTGATTAATCCCGTGCATATTCCGCCACTAAGTTGAATGGCAAATGTGATTTCGTAATTCGGACTCTTCTGGCTGTTGTAAGGATAAACGAAACTATAGACAAGACTGCGTTGAGACAGATGAATATTTCGATAAAATTTTACAAGATTAAAACACATGTAAAACAATAATGTGATTATAAGTATTATATAATATCTTGAAGACAAGCTTCTGCCACGTCTCGCGAGTCTGAGCATCGTATTCCGTTCGCGACCGTTCGTCGAATTTATCCAATCGGTCATGACTGATGTCATCAATGTTTGAATTTCTTTTAAATTAAATATATATTAATAATTAAATATACATATAAATTAATATATATAAATACAAATTATCTTTATATAAAATAATTTAAATATTATACAGTAACAAAGTCTTACAATAAGATAAATTTGAAATCTAGCATTTATATTACTGATAATTAATTAACATATTTTTATCATCATAAAACAGTAACTTACTTTTACCATGATACCAAGTAGCAAATAATTTGCACAATGCCATTATGCTATAATTGGCGGAAGCTATGTGCGTCACCATCCGATCCACGTTACCCCAAGCACAAAACGTATTCGTCAATTGTGGCACAATCACGTAGAAACTCAAAATACAAGTCACGATTATGAATCTTATATTTGATCGAAAAATATTTAAAGAGGCATCTGGATCGGGCCACACGCCAAATAGCCGCAAACATAGACGGCTTAGGCTAAACGCGTAACTCAAATCTAAGAAATTCAAATTTTATAAAAAATATCATCACTGAATTTAAATAAAATGTCTTCCTTTTAAAACATTTTTTTCATTATTAATGTTAATAAACAATTAAAAAAGAATACCGTTTTCTTAAAATTAAGTTTTATATGTTTAACAATAATTTATTTAAAGTTTTAAAATACACTATTTTTACACATACAATTTATATCTCATGTTCCCTTTAAAGTGTAATTTTTTTTTTCCAGAGAGCTATTTCTGCAAGATTTTGCATTATCACGCTAACGTCGGTGTTTGAATTTTGCTTCAATATTCTAGAAGTTAGACTTTTCTGCAACTTTGCTTATATCCGACAGAAAATAAAAAACGATTCGTGCACAACTCAGTCATTTGTCAAATATTTTTCTGTACTATGTAACTTTGTACCTGAAAAGCATGTTCTATGCTTCGAAAGCAAACATTTTTTGCTATGATGCAAAGTTTAATATCAACTCTGACAAACTTTCATGGAACATGAAGTTTTAGTAGTGATCTATAGACGAGTGCAATGACTCATAACCCTTGCAACCGTTTAAAAAATAAATTGCTAAGAGAGCAAAATATTCCTTTCATTTAATAAATAATAAATAATCTTTATTTATGTAATTATGATATTATGCATTATTTGCTTCCTATATATTCTTCAGTTAATAAACGTATACTGAAGAACATGTTAAGTAAAAAACAAAATATATTTACTTATAATTTTTTTATGTTAACACAATATATAATCACACATATAATTAAAAATAAAATATTTCAAGTTTAATCAGCAAGAATATAAAATTAAGAAAATATTAAAGACAACACATATCTTCCGATATATCTTCTGTAAAAAACAACATGTATCACATAAAGGAAATTATTTTGTAACTTGGATACACTTTTCGTATACACATCTGTGAATAGCAGTTTACTCATAATTAATTATACCGGAATTTTTTTTATAGAAGTTTAAATGTACTGCACACACAAACACATTATTATCAATCTGTGATTTTTATATTCTACTTTATTACATTTATAACTATTTTACGTAAAACGATTATACTTTTAGTAGAAAACAAGCGAATTTTTTGTCATTTTTCGGAAACATATTCTACCTTTCTTGACATTCATTGATGTTCACAGAGCGAAAATTATAGTTGGACTGAATCGCTCTTCGCGATTGTACCAAACTGCCGCTCATTTTGCGCTTGCTCAGTACATGAAGCATAAACCGCTATCATCTCTTGATATCTTTTTAAACTCTTTCGAGTAATCGATAATAACATGAGTAGCACATAATTACCACTGAATTAGATAAGAGTTTTACCTTTTTCGACTATAGTCATTAGCTCAATGAGTGTATATCTATTCGCTTGTAAATATTAAATTCTTCATTGCCGGGAATAGCTTAAGATATGTGAAATGTCAAAGCAAAAATTTCCAAATTAAAATAATACGTATATAATACAAAATACAGTGAGCAACAAAATTATCTTTATAAAAATTTATATCAAAGTATTACATAACTTTAAATAATCATAACTCCGCAAAAAATTGTTGTATATTTGAAATTTTTTTTGTTTTGAAGCTTAAAGTGTCTATTTTAAAAAGTTTTTATTAGATTTTAAATTTCTCCTTCCTTGTTGTCTCAAAATGTAAGGACGTGTTTTGTCTCCAAAGAAACTGCACAGTTTGACGCACTCCAGAGGATGGAATAAATTTTTTCGCAAATGTCATGATAATTATCATAAAATTTAGACTTTTTCTTGCAAATAAAAAACAATTGAAATTTGTACGTTTTTTTTCGCGGATTTAGAGGATACCAAAGTTATCCATACTTTTTGTTCAGTTATCCACACAGCATTATCCGATAAACAACACAGAAGAGGTTGCTGGATTTGCTCGGATTTGACATTGTGTTCGTGTATAGTGTGTGGAATGTGTGTACTGCGTGTGTGGATGTGTGTGGATATGGAGTGTGGTGATGATTATTATGAGATTTGTGAAAAAAATTTATTCCACCCTGTGCAGTGCCTTAAATTGTGCAGTTTTTTTGTAAACAAAACACATCATTATTTTTGAAGAGACGGCGACAGAGTCGAAGAGGGCAAACTCAAAGTCTGACAAATGCTTTTTAAAATAAAGAGAGATTTTAAGCTTCAAAATAACAAAAAAAGAAATTCAGACAACAGTTTTTTTCGCGGAGTTACGATTATTTGAAGTTATGTGAAATTTTATTATAAATTTTTGTTGTGATTATTTTGTTGTCTAGTGTATTTATTTACATGATATCATATGTGTACGAAGGAGAGAAATAAATATAAAGATTTAAATAAATAATTGTACAACCACGCAAAAATTCATTAGTTTCAAGTGATGCAAAGATAAATCAAAGGTGCAAAATGAATAAGATTTCTTTTGTAAAAAGCTTTGCTTTTGAGAAAATCAATTGCGAAAATAATAACATATTTTTGTTTTTTTTTAATCTTAAAGAATCTCTAACAAACTTATGCACATATTGCGACTAAGTCTGTTAAAATAGAATTATTAAAAAATACAATATTTGTTCTATTTTCATTTAGAAAATAGAATTTATTTTAGTATTTTTTTCCACAGATAATTCTTTCTTATTTCTTCATGAATAACATAAATTAAAAATTGTTTAAATTATTTTACTAAATGGAATATGTTATAGCTGTTGTTATGTATAGTCGAAATAAATTTGTACGGTAATATGATACAAAGTTATTGCAGATTTCAATTAAAAATACAAAAATATATTATACTTAATGTATCTTGATTAATTCAACAAACACATATATTTTCAAACGAGCAATGTAGTTTAGAGACTTTCAGCTTCAAAATAAAAAAAAATGCAATTATAACAATTTTTCGCGGAGTTATAATTATTTGAAATTATGTAAAATTTTGATACAAATTTTTATATCGATAATTTTGTTGCTCACTGTATTTTGTATTATATATATTTTATTTTAATTTAGACATTTTTGTTTTGAGAAATGAAGAATTTGATATTTACAAGCGAATACACATACACACACACATACACGCACTCATTGAGCTAGTGACTAACTTATAGTTAAGTTTATATTAATTCAGTAAAAATGTTTATTTAAATGTAACAGCTTGAATTAACGTTTATATAAATAATTAATTAAAATTGAATGATTTCTGATCTGTAAAAATTAATTAAATTTATAATCATGTATATCCAATTTGTTATAATATGCTAGGCAATAGAAATAAATAAGTAGTTTTATTGGTTGCAAATGTATGTTTATTCAATAAAAGCGATGTTATAGGCAGTGTATGTAAATCCGTTTATGACATTATTCGAAAATCGATATAGTTTATCATATAGAGTTAATTCCTCATTTTTTCCTTCATTCTCTTATCGTTAATAATGCATAAGATAAATTGACCCCATTGACGTTTTTACAGCCTAAATAAATTTGAAATTAGAGATAATGTTGAATTTTATTTTTATTATAGTAATAATGGATCAGTGTTTCTATAACATATACAAAAAAAAGAAATATAATATATAAATAATACATAATATATAATATAAAAAAATAAAATAAAGTATTTACAAAGAAAAAAATAAATATTTTTGTACAATAATGTATGTAATGTATTTTTTCTTGTAGATATCAAGCAGTAGCGTCGTGACGCCAAAACAAAAAAATTTTTGATGAAAGATAAAGTTGAGAGTCACGGCATAGACGTCGACGATATTAAGAAGGCTTATTCCGGAATTTCACGTGTCATAAATTTTCGATTAAAATATCTCAGGAACTAAAGTCGTAATAAAAAAACCTAACAATACTTTTATTATATAATATTGATACGAGTTTTCGATTGTAACTGGTCCGAATAAGATTGGTGCAGTTAATCTTGACATATAATTATCGTAAACCAAAATTGTGACACTTCGCGTTCGCTTTTTTTCCAGTCATCTCACGTACATGCCCGTACGCACATATGCAAAGCGATTTGGTCCCTCAAGGTGCATTTGCAGCATGTATATATTGGAAAAATACACCTTGATATTCGATTCGACGCACGATACATACACACAAGCGCAAACGCGTGCACGTGTATGTATGCAATGATGTACACGCACTTATTTTAAAATATATATGACAGATAACCTTTTTCTACATTTATATAAATTATATCATAATATAACATAATTATATCATAATATTTCATAAAATGAAATGAAACAATAATATCGTTTATTACCTTTCTTCATTATTTGCATAATCTACATATATGTCGTAGGCAAATGGTTATTTTAGGAAAATAGCTTTTGACTAACCAAATGATTATCTGGCTGTACTGTCAGTCTTAGTAGTTTCTGCGCTCTCAAGTTTTGTTATATGTTTTTATGGAGATGGGGCGAAGCCTCGTCCCCCTATGCACTCTATCCTCCTATGCTTACAATTAGGTGGGAATCTAAGCGTTTTTTTCCAAGATGTACTTTTTAGTACGTACACGCTAGATAGCATTTGCCTAGTCAAAAGCTATTTTCCTAAAATAACCATTTGCCTACGACATATATATATATAAATCTATTTTATACGTATACAGGGTGTCTCATAACTAACGAGCCAACGCTCGTGAACGGATAGAGTACAGTGGACTGTACAAAAAAGTATTAGACCATTTTGCGATTTTCGCAATAATTATTAAAATATTAATTAAAAACGCTTAGCGAACAATATTATACATTTGTACAAGATGTCCGGTAATAATCGTCCAACCTCTCTAGGTCTGATAGAGCAGGTCAAACTGAACATAAAAGTCCTGTATCATTTTCTGATTTTCGCAATAATTATTAAAATATTAATTAAAACCGCTCAGCGTATGAACGCGCGCATATAGCGCTCAGCATACCCTGAGCGTTTTTAATTAATAATTCAACTCATGAGCGTTGGCTCATTAGTTATGAGACACCCTGTATATATATATATATATATATGTATAAACATATACTATTACAATAAACAGTTTCTATTACATATTTCTTATAAAAGTATATATATCCATGTTATAATATCTAACGGATTAAAATAAAATAAAATTTGTAATTATAAAATATTTAAAAAAATGTAAAATTTAATTTTAATACTTAATATTTAATATAGATATTTCAGATAAGTACATCTATCATAATCATAATCGTAACTTCTTTTTGTCATGTGTTGAATTATCGATTAAACCACAAAATAATTTGCAGAGATATAAAATGCAAACATAATTTATTTTGTTATATTAATATTTTTACAAAAAGAAGTGAGATCTCTACAAAAAAACTTTACAAAAGTAAAAAAATACACCAAAACAAAAAAATATTGAAATCAATAGTCAACTAATCGCCAAATATTTCAAAGCAAATTAGTTTGTGAGGATTTGTTGAAAAAGTACTTATCATAAAATTAATCTTGCAATTATAGAAATATTATAAGTATTCTCCTTATAAAATTAAAACGTATTTAATTTTTATTATCAGAAGAACTCAATACTAAAAGAATTAAAATTAAAATAATAGACGAACAAATTTTGACGTGACCAGATCGCAGACTGACTATTAAGACTTATATTTTGATTAACATGTGGAAGAGGAAATGAAGAAGGAGGAGGAGGCTGCAAGGTCCAGAGACCGCAGTTTGAGCGAAGCCGTTCAATATGTCATGGCAGCTCTCTTTTTTGATCCGCCTGTCTTTTAACTCTCGAATGATCATAATGCATCCAGTAAGCGCGACAACGATTACGTTATTAAAATTTTTACGATGACTTTTGAGAAACCGCAATTGCTCTTCTGGTGTCACGTCTCGATTAATTCAAACAAAAACGCCAGGAAAGTAATTGGGAATTGAAAATTGTCTGTGATCTGGTCACGCCAAAATCTGTTTGTCTATTATTTGAATTTTAATTCTTTTAGTATTGAGTTCTTCTGATAATAAAAATTAAATACGTTTTAATTTTATGATAAGTACTATTTCAACAAATTCTCACAAACTGATTTGCTTTGAAGTATTTGGCGATTAGTTGACTATTGATTTCAATAACTTTTTGTTTTGGTGTATTTTTTTTACTTTTTTAAGGTTTTTCTTTGTGGATAATATTTTCATATATATTTACACACACTATATCTTCTTTTTAGTTTTTATTATAGCTTTTGTGATTTTTAATTCTCTTTCATTGTCATCAACATAGATAAGTATCCCATTGCCGTTTTTACCGTCTAGACAGAGAAATGGAAAATAAGAATATTTACATTTTATTTTATTGTATTTTTATGATAAAATAATGATGATATAAAATATAATCATACATACATATATGAAATAGAATATATTCTACAATTATACAATACTTCTCTCTTTCATAGCGTATTATGCAGATTAATTAGAATTAAAAATTTTATTGCTTGGACATCTATGAAGTCTAAATTTTGGAAAGTTTTATTTTGTTTTTTAGTATTATATAATTATATTATATTTATACATATATATTTATAATATATTGAAACGCATAATTTGTTTGGCTGGCTGACTGATGTATGTAAAGCTGGCGTTTCACTTTGTGAAAATTCATAATTGTTGACAGTTTTTCTATATAATTTAACCATATATTTATAATATATTATAAATATATCCGTCAATATTAATTGCTTATATCTCAAGAATACTGCTAGCAACATTGTCAAGTATTAAAATTTTTTATTCTAATTAATCTACAAAATTGAAGTATTGTATATATATATATATATGTATATATAGAGTATTTCATAAAGATTGGACTGATTATATGCAGTCATGTTCTCTTTATAAAGCTGAACAAAAAAGTTCCTATAAAACATATTTTTAAAACGCTTTGTTAAAAATTTAAGTTTAATTAAAAAAAATAAATTTTGATGTTGACGTAATACATAATATTTATTTAAAAAAAATTTTTTTAAATCGAGTTGATTTAAGTAATAATCTCACATAATAGGCACTGATTGCAATTTAGAGCTATGACATATGTATTCTTTTCATCTTAACTTAACATTAACTTTTTAATTAAGCGTTTTAAAAATATATTTTGCAGGAACTTTTTGTTTATCTTGATGAGAAAAAAATAACTAGATATAGCCAGCTCAAGCTTTACGAAACACCTTAATTATGAAATTACTGTATACAGTAATTTGAAAATATATTTTGTGTCTATATTTCAATATATATTTTATCTAATAATAAAGCAATTTTAATAATTTATAACATATTAAGAAACGAGAATATTTGTACGAGCATCACATTGCATAAAAATAATTTAGTTTTAAAAATAAGTTTTAAATAATATCTCACTGCTCCGAACATCTTCATCGAAAAAATTCCGAAACCTCCAGCTGTTAAGTTAAGCGGTATTAAGGATCCATATCCAATAAATATTAAATTCTTTACATCCTTTGCCGGTATACTGTACCACTTGCATTTATACACGCTATACGCCATATTGGTGCTCTGAAAATTACACTTTTGAAAATCACCCTTATGGCTTGATACAATAACTTACATAACTGTTTTACCTCTGTTATAAGTCTTTCAGCTGAATAACAATAAATGTACAATTGCGACAACACACAAGCGATATAAAACGTGAGAAAAGCTGTTTTGAAAGCAGAGACGTCTAATTTATCTGTTATTATCTGAAGATATATATATTTTTTTTTCAACTTAAATGCATGTAATATATATATATATATATATATGCCGTAATATTCAAATTAAATGTATTATAATGTAAAAAAGTTTAACTTTATATATATATATATATATATATATATTTATCTTTCTATTACAAGATATTACAAGATATTACAAATATTCAAGTAAAGAGAAAATGTACTTATACAAGCCGTTCTATTACCGTGTAAACTTGAAAAGTTTGAAAACACAGTTGAAAAGTAGCAGCTAGCATATGCACAAGTAGCACTAGGCTGTAACAGTTGTCGATTGTCTTTGCATTCCTTGAAAAATTATTCACATTATTCACTCCTTTATAGATTGTCAACTTACTTATTATTATATATAATTCTTATTATTATAAATAATTACTTATAATTATTATTATTATTATATAGAATAATTTATATATTAATTTTATTATTATATATAATTCAAATATTAATAAAATAGATGCATTTGAAAATGTTTTAAATGCACTTTAAAAAATACCAAAATCTTTTTCGTTTTCTTGTTTTGAAGTAAGATAATAAGATTAAAAGATAATTTTTATCTTCTCTAAATATTTTGAAATATTATATGTATAAAATAATTTCTGTAATATGTAAATCTAATTCTATTTAAAAAGAATATCGAACACATAAAAATAGTGTCAAAATCTTTAAAACGTTTTCCTGTAGAATCGTGCTTTCTACATTAACGTATATTTTTCTGTGAGACCATACTGTTAACAAGTTTTTAGTCAACCTAAAAATAAATAAATTTTAATTTAATCATTTGATTTAATGAAGTTATAACTTTATTAAAGTAATTTACGATTAATGTTGTCAAAAAAATGATCTTATTTAATCATATTTAAAATTTATAAAGTGCCAATTAAAATATAGCCAAACAGAAAAAAAATTAAAAAAAAAGAAGAAAGTAAAAACGAATAGGATATGAACTTAATCTTTTAAATTTAATGAATGAAAATATCATTATTGAAGCAGTGAAACAAGATATCAGAAATTAGATATTTCACTGATTTTCAGTGAAAATATTTGTATTTTGCTTCGTTTTGTATGCTTCAATAATTATGGCAATAAGATTTCATTGAAAAATCAGTTACTAGCATTAATTGATTCTTCTCACTGTCAATGAACTTCATCGTTTGCAAAAACCGCTGCTTATCGATAATAATACTTTGATTCTATTTAAGAGAGCATTGTTGAGAAAAACGTACATATAGTATATTTCATTAAATAACTTTGTAACTGTATCTCATTAATCGTAGTAATTTAATCTTAATTTTTAATAAAGTGATATGATTTTATATTTCTTATTTTTTATATTTAAATCTAATAGAATTTTAAAACAATTTTCTGTTTAAAAGCAATACATAAAGGGAAATCTAACTACATGTTTATAAGATATTACATACAATTTTTTTCTAATATTACACGAGAAAAATGTGTTAAATTTTATTAAATATTTTATAAAATTACTCTAAATGCATTTATTGAAATTTTACAATTGAAATAATCACCGAAAATCCATTGAAACATACCTGATAAGATGATTATGTCGTACAGCGACGGCGCCTATGCCTTCTTTAAATTTCGGTATAGATATTAATTTATTAGCTAGTTCATCGACTAAATTGTTGAGCGTCATTCGTAGATTTATTAATTGTGCGCATATATGCAGCAAGAATATCGAGACAAAGGTGTCGACGGTACAGTTGATTAATCCGGTGCATATTCCACCACTAAGTTGAATGGCAAATGTGATTTCGTAACTCGGACTCTCTTGGCTGTTGTAAGGATAAACGAAACTATAGACAAGACTGCGTTGAGACAGATGAATATTTTGATAAAATTTCACAAGATTAAAACATGTGTAAAACAATAATGTGATTATCACTAATATATAACATCTTGAGGACAAGCTTCTGCCACGTTTCGCGAGTCTGAGCATCGTATTCCGTTCGCGATCGTTCGTCGAATTTATCCAATCGGTCATGACTGATGCCATCAATGTTTGAAGTTCTTTCAAATTAAATATATATTAATACATTAAATATACATATAAATTAATATATATAAATACAAATTATCTTTATATAAAATAATCTAAATATTATACAATAACGAAGTTTTACTTAAATTAGATAAATTTGAAATCTAGCATTTATATTACTCATAATTAATTAACATATTATTATCGTCATAAAACAGTAACTTACTTTTACCATGATACCAAGTAGCAAATAATTTGCATAATGCCATTATGCTGAAATTGGCGGAAGCTATGTGCGCCACCATCCGATCCACGTTACCCCAAGCATGAAACGTATTCGACAATTGTGGCACAATCACATAGAAACTCAAAATACAGGTCACAATCATGAATCTTATATTTGGTCGAAAAATATTTAAAGAACCATCTGGATCGGGCCACACGCCGAATAGCCGCAAACATATACGGCTTAGGCTAAACGCATAACTCAAATCTAAGAAATTCAAATTTTATAAATATTATCATCACCGAATTTAAATAAAATGTCTTCCTTTTAAAACAATTTTTTAATTATTAAGTATTATGTTAATAAACAATTAAAAAAGAATACCGTTTTCTTAAAATTAAGTTTTATATGTTTAACAATATATTATTTAAAGTTTCAAAATACACTATTTTTACACATACAATTTATATATCATGTTCCCTTTAAAATGGAATTTTTTTCTCAAGAGAGCTATTTCTGCAAGATTTTGCATTATCACCCTAACGTCGGTATTTGAATTTTGCTTTAATTTTCTAGAAGTTAGACTTTTCTGCAACTTTGCTTATATCCGACAGAAAATAAAAAACGATTCGTACACAACTCAGTCATTTGTCAAATATTTTTCTATACTATGTAACTTTGTACCTGAAAAGCATGTTCTATGCTTCGAAAGCAAACATTTTTTGCTATGATGCAAAGTTTAATATCAACTCTGACAAACTTTCATGGAACATGAAGTTTTAGTAGTGATCTATAGACGAGTGCAATGACTCATAACCCTTGCAACCGTTTAAAAAATAAATTGCTAAGAGAGCAAAATATTCCTTTCATTTAATAAATAATAAATAATCTTTATTTATGTAATTATGATATTATGCATTATTTGCTTCCTATATATTCTTCAGTTAATAAACGTATACTGAAGAACATGTTAAGTAAAAAACAAAATATATTTACTTATAATTTTTTTATGTTAACACAATATATAATCACACATATAATTAAAAATAAAATATTTCAAGTTTAATCAGCAAGAATATAAAATTAAGAAAATATTAAAGACAACACATATCTTCCGATATATCTTCTGTAAAAAACAACATGTATCACATAAAGGAAATTATTTTGTAACTTGGATACACTTTTCGTATACACATCTGTGAATAGCAGTTTACTCATAATTAATTATACCGGAATTTTTTTTATAGAAGTTTAAATGTACTGCACACACAAACACATTATTATCAATCTGTGATTTTTATATTCTACTTTATTACATTTATAACTATTTTACGTAAAACGATTATACTTTTAGTAGAAAACAAGCGAATTTTTTGTCATTTTTCGGAAACATATTCTACCTTTCTTGACATTCATTGATGTTCACAGAGCGAAAATTATAGTTGGACTGAATCGCTCTTCGCGATTGTACCAAACTGCCGCTCATTTTGCGCTTGCTCAGTACATGAAGCATAAACCGCTATCATCTCTTGATATCTTTTTAAACTCTTTCGAGTAATCGATAATAACATGAGTAGCACATAATTACCACTGAATTAGATAAGAGTTTTACCTTTTTCGACTATAGTCATTAGCTCAATGAGTGTATATCTATTCGCTTGTAAATATTAAATTCTTCATTGCCGGGAATAGCTTAAGATATGTGAAATGTCAAAGCAAAAATTTCCAAATTAAAATAATACGTATATAATACAAAATACAGTGAGCAACAAAATTATCTTTATAAAAATTTATATCAAAGTATTACATAACTTTAAATAATCATAACTCCGCAAAAAATTGTTGTATATTTGAAATTTTTTTTGTTTTGAAGCTTAAAGTGTCTATTTTAAAAAGTTTTTATTAGATTTTAAATTTCTCCTTCCTTGTTGTCTCAAAATGTAAGGACGTGTTTTGTCTCCAAAGAAACTGCACAGTTTGACGCACTCCAGAGGATGGAATAAATTTTTTCGCAAATGTCATGATAATTATCATAAAATTTAGACTTTTTCTTGCAAATAAAAAACAATTGAAATTTGTACGTTTTTTTTCGCGGATTTAGAGGATACCAAAGTTATCCATACTTTTTGTTCAGTTATCCACACAGCATTATCCGATAAACAACACAGAAGAGGTTGCTGGATTTGCTCGGATTTGACATTGTGTTCGTGTATAGTGTGTGGAATGTGTGTACTGCGTGTGTGGATGTGTGTGGATATGGAGTGTGGTGATGATTATTATGAGATTTGTGAAAAAAATTTATTCCACCCTGTGCAGTGCCTTAAATTGTGCAGTTTTTTTGTAAACAAAACACATCATTATTTTTGAAGAGACGGCGACAGAGTCGAAGAGGGCAAACTCAAAGTCTGACAAATGCTTTTTAAAATAAAGAGAGATTTTAAGCTTCAAAATAACAAAAAAAGAAATTCAGACAACAGTTTTTTTCGCGGAGTTACGATTATTTGAAGTTATGTGAAATTTTATTATAAATTTTTGTTGTGATTATTTTGTTGTCTAGTGTATTTATTTACATGATATCATATGTGTACGAAGGAGAGAAATAAATATAAAGATTTAAATAAATAATTGTACAACCACGCAAAAATTCATTAGTTTCAAGTGATGCAAAGATAAATCAAAGGTGCAAAATGAATAAGATTTCTTTTGTAAAAAGCTTTGCTTTTGAGAAAATCAATTGCGAAAATAATAACATATTTTTGTTTTTTTTTAATCTTAAAGAATCTCTAACAAACTTATGCACATATTGCGACTAAGTCTGTTAAAATAGAATTATTAAAAAATACAATATTTGTTCTATTTTCATTTAGAAAATAGAATTTATTTTAGTATTTTTTTCCACAGATAATTCTTTCTTATTTCTTCATGAATAACATAAATTAAAAATTGTTTAAATTATTTTACTAAATGGAATATGTTATAGCTGTTGTTATGTATAGTCGAAATAAATTTGTACGGTAATATGATACAAAGTTATTGCAGATTTCAATTAAAAATACAAAAATATATTATACTTAATGTATCTTGATTAATTCAACAAACACATATATTTTCAAACGAGCAATGTAGTTTAGAGACTTTCAGCTTCAAAATAAAAAAAAATGCAATTATAACAATTTTTCGCGGAGTTATAATTATTTGAAATTATGTAAAATTTTGATACAAATTTTTATATCGATAATTTTGTTGCTCACTGTATTTTGTATTATATATATTTTATTTTAATTTAGACATTTTTGTTTTGAGAAATGAAGAATTTGATATTTACAAGCGAATACACATACACACACACATACACGCACTCATTGAGCTAGTGACTAACTTATAGTTAAGTTTATATTAATTCAGTAAAAATGTTTATTTAAATGTAACAGCTTGAATTAACGTTTATATAAATAATTAATTAAAATTGAATGATTTCTGATCTGTAAAAATTAATTAAATTTATAATCATGTATATCCAATTTGTTATAATATGCTAGGCAATAGAAATAAATAAGTAGTTTTATTGGTTGCAAATGTATGTTTATTCAATAAAAGCGATGTTATAGGCAGTGTATGTAAATCCGTTTATGACATTATTCGAAAATCGATATAGTTTATCATATAGAGTTAATTCCTCATTTTTTCCTTCATTCTCTTATCGTTAATAATGCATAAGATAAATTGACCCCATTGACGTTTTTACAGCCTAAATAAATTTGAAATTAGAGATAATGTTGAATTTTATTTTTATTATAGTAATAATGGATCAGTGTTTCTATAACATATACAAAAAAAAGAAATATAATATATAAATAATACATAATATATAATATAAAAAAATAAAATAAAGTATTTACAAAGAAAAAAATAAATATTTTTGTACAATAATGTATGTAATGTATTTTTTCTTGTAGATATCAAGCAGTAGCGTCGTGACGCCAAAACAAAAAAATTTTTGATGAAAGATAAAGTTGAGAGTCACGGCATAGACGTCGACGATATTAAGAAGGCTTATTCCGGAATTTCACGTGTCATAAATTTTCGATTAAAATATCTCAGGAACTAAAGTCGTAATAAAAAAACCTAACAATACTTTTATTATATAATATTGATACGAGTTTTCGATTGTAACTGGTCCGAATAAGATTGGTGCAGTTAATCTTGACATATAATTATCGTAAACCAAAATTGTGACACTTCGCGTTCGCTTTTTTTCCAGTCATCTCACGTACATGCCCGTACGCACATATGCAAAGCGATTTGGTCCCTCAAGGTGCATTTGCAGCATGTATATATTGGAAAAATACACCTTGATATTCGATTCGACGCACGATACATACACACAAGCGCAAACGCGTGCACGTGTATGTATGCAATGATGTACACGCACTTATTTTAAAATATATATGACAGATAACCTTTTTCTACATTTATATAAATTATATCATAATATAACATAATTATATCATAATATTTCATAAAATGAAATGAAACAATAATATCGTTTATTACCTTTCTTCATTATTTGCATAATCTACATATATGTCGTAGGCAAATGGTTATTTTAGGAAAATAGCTTTTGACTAACCAAATGATTATCTGGCTGTACTGTCAGTCTTAGTAGTTTCTGCGCTCTCAAGTTTTGTTATATGTTTTTATGGAGATGGGGCGAAGCCTCGTCCCCCTATGCACTCTATCCTCCTATGCTTACAATTAGGTGGGAATCTAAGCGTTTTTTTCCAAGATGTACTTTTTAGTACGTACACGCTAGATAGCATTTGCCTAGTCAAAAGCTATTTTCCTAAAATAACCATTTGCCTACGACATATATATATATAAATCTATTTTATACGTATACAGGGTGTCTCATAACTAACGAGCCAACGCTCGTGAACGGATAGAGTACAGTGGACTGTACAAAAAAGTATTAGACCATTTTGCGATTTTCGCAATAATTATTAAAATATTAATTAAAAACGCTTAGCGAACAATATTATACATTTGTACAAGATGTCCGGTAATAATCGTCCAACCTCTCTAGGTCTGATAGAGCAGGTCAAACTGAACATAAAAGTCCTGTATCATTTTCTGATTTTCGCAATAATTATTAAAATATTAATTAAAACCGCTCAGCGTATGAACGCGCGCATATAGCGCTCAGCATACCCTGAGCGTTTTTAATTAATAATTCAACTCATGAGCGTTGGCTCATTAGTTATGAGACACCCTGTATATATATATATATATATATGTATAAACATATACTATTACAATAAACAGTTTCTATTACATATTTCTTATAAAAGTATATATATCCATGTTATAATATCTAACGGATTAAAATAAAATAAAATTTGTAATTATAAAATATTTAAAAAAATGTAAAATTTAATTTTAATACTTAATATTTAATATAGATATTTCAGATAAGTACATCTATCATAATCATAATCGTAACTTCTTTTTGTCATGTGTTGAATTATCGATTAAACCACAAAATAATTTGCAGAGATATAAAATGCAAACATAATTTATTTTGTTATATTAATATTTTTACAAAAAGAAGTGAGATCTCTACAAAAAAACTTTACAAAAGTAAAAAAATACACCAAAACAAAAAAATATTGAAATCAATAGTCAACTAATCGCCAAATATTTCAAAGCAAATTAGTTTGTGAGGATTTGTTGAAAAAGTACTTATCATAAAATTAATCTTGCAATTATAGAAATATTATAAGTATTCTCCTTATAAAATTAAAACGTATTTAATTTTTATTATCAGAAGAACTCAATACTAAAAGAATTAAAATTAAAATAATAGACGAACAAATTTTGACGTGACCAGATCGCAGACTGACTATTAAGACTTATATTTTGATTAACATGTGGAAGAGGAAATGAAGAAGGAGGAGGAGGCTGCAAGGTCCAGAGACCGCAGTTTGAGCGAAGCCGTTCAATATGTCATGGCAGCTCTCTTTTTTGATCCGCCTGTCTTTTAACTCTCGAATGATCATAATGCATCCAGTAAGCGCGACAACGATTACGTTATTAAAATTTTTACGATGACTTTTGAGAAACCGCAATTGCTCTTCTGGTGTCACGTCTCGATTAATTCAAACAAAAACGCCAGGAAAGTAATTGGGAATTGAAAATTGTCTGTGATCTGGTCACGCCAAAATCTGTTTGTCTATTATTTGAATTTTAATTCTTTTAGTATTGAGTTCTTCTGATAATAAAAATTAAATACGTTTTAATTTTATGATAAGTACTATTTCAACAAATTCTCACAAACTGATTTGCTTTGAAGTATTTGGCGATTAGTTGACTATTGATTTCAATAACTTTTTGTTTTGGTGTATTTTTTTTACTTTTTTAAGGTTTTTCTTTGTGGATAATATTTTCATATATATTTACACACACTATATCTTCTTTTTAGTTTTTATTATAGCTTTTGTGATTTTTAATTCTCTTTCATTGTCATCAACATAGATAAGTATCCCATTGCCGTTTTTACCGTCTAGACAGAGAAATGGAAAATAAGAATATTTACATTTTATTTTATTGTATTTTTATGATAAAATAATGATGATATAAAATATAATCATACATACATATATGAAATAGAATATATTCTACAATTATACAATACTTCTCTCTTTCATAGCGTATTATGCAGATTAATTAGAATTAAAAATTTTATTGCTTGGACATCTATGAAGTCTAAATTTTGGAAAGTTTTATTTTGTTTTTTAGTATTATATAATTATATTATATTTATACATATATATTTATAATATATTGAAACGCATAATTTGTTTGGCTGGCTGACTGATGTATGTAAAGCTGGCGTTTCACTTTGTGAAAATTCATAATTGTTGACAGTTTTTCTATATAATTTAACCATATATTTATAATATATTATAAATATATCCGTCAATATTAATTGCTTATATCTCAAGAATACTGCTAGCAACATTGTCAAGTATTAAAATTTTTTATTCTAATTAATCTACAAAATTGAAGTATTGTATATATATATATATATGTATATATAGAGTATTTCATAAAGATTGGACTGATTATATGCAGTCATGTTCTCTTTATAAAGCTGAACAAAAAAGTTCCTATAAAACATATTTTTAAAACGCTTTGTTAAAAATTTAAGTTTAATTAAAAAAAATAAATTTTGATGTTGACGTAATACATAATATTTATTTAAAAAAAATTTTTTTAAATCGAGTTGATTTAAGTAATAATCTCACATAATAGGCACTGATTGCAATTTAGAGCTATGACATATGTATTCTTTTCATCTTAACTTAACATTAACTTTTTAATTAAGCGTTTTAAAAATATATTTTGCAGGAACTTTTTGTTTATCTTGATGAGAAAAAAATAACTAGATATAGCCAGCTCAAGCTTTACGAAACACCTTAATTATGAAATTACTGTATACAGTAATTTGAAAATATATTTTGTGTCTATATTTCAATATATATTTTATCTAATAATAAAGCAATTTTAATAATTTATAACATATTAAGAAACGAGAATATTTGTACGAGCATCACATTGCATAAAAATAATTTAGTTTTAAAAATAAGTTTTAAATAATATCTCACTGCTCCGAACATCTTCATCGAAAAAATTCCGAAACCTCCAGCTGTTAAGTTAAGCGGTATTAAGGATCCATATCCAATAAATATTAAATTCTTTACATCCTTTGCCGGTATACTGTACCACTTGCATTTATACACGCTATACGCCATATTGGTGCTCTGAAAATTACACTTTTGAAAATCACCCTTATGGCTTGATACAATAACTTACATAACTGTTTTACCTCTGTTATAAGTCTTTCAGCTGAATAACAATAAATGTACAATTGCGACAACACACAAGCGATATAAAACGTGAGAAAAGCTGTTTTGAAAGCAGAGACGTCTAATTTATCTGTTATTATCTGAAGATATATATATTTTTTTTTCAACTTAAATGCATGTAATATATATATATATATATATATGCCGTAATATTCAAATTAAATGTATTATAATGTAAAAAAGTTTAACTTTATATATATATATATATATATATATATTTATCTTTCTATTACAAGATATTACAAGATATTACAAATATTCAAGTAAAGAGAAAATGTACTTATACAAGCCGTTCTATTACCGTGTAAACTTGAAAAGTTTGAAAACACAGTTGAAAAGTAGCAGCTAGCATATGCACAAGTAGCACTAGGCTGTAACAGTTGTCGATTGTCTTTGCATTCCTTGAAAAATTATTCACATTATTCACTCCTTTATAGATTGTCAACTTACTTATTATTATATATAATTCTTATTATTATAAATAATTACTTATAATTATTATTATTATTATATAGAATAATTTATATATTAATTTTATTATTATATATAATTCAAATATTAATAAAATAGATGCATTTGAAAATGTTTTAAATGCACTTTAAAAAATACCAAAATCTTTTTCGTTTTCTTGTTTTGAAGTAAGATAATAAGATTAAAAGATAATTTTTATCTTCTCTAAATATTTTGAAATATTATATGTATAAAATAATTTCTGTAATATGTAAATCTAATTCTATTTAAAAAGAATATCGAACACATAAAAATAGTGTCAAAATCTTTAAAACGTTTTCCTGTAGAATCGTGCTTTCTACATTAACGTATATTTTTCTGTGAGACCATACTGTTAACAAGTTTTTAGTCAACCTAAAAATAAATAAATTTTAATTTAATCATTTGATTTAATGAAGTTATAACTTTATTAAAGTAATTTACGATTAATGTTGTCAAAAAAATGATCTTATTTAATCATATTTAAAATTTATAAAGTGCCAATTAAAATATAGCCAAACAGAAAAAAAATTAAAAAAAAAGAAGAAAGTAAAAACGAATAGGATATGAACTTAATCTTTTAAATTTAATGAATGAAAATATCATTATTGAAGCAGTGAAACAAGATATCAGAAATTAGATATTTCACTGATTTTCAGTGAAAATATTTGTATTTTGCTTCGTTTTGTATGCTTCAATAATTATGGCAATAAGATTTCATTGAAAAATCAGTTACTAGCATTAATTGATTCTTCTCACTGTCAATGAACTTCATCGTTTGCAAAAACCGCTGCTTATCGATAATAATACTTTGATTCTATTTAAGAGAGCATTGTTGAGAAAAACGTACATATAGTATATTTCATTAAATAACTTTGTAACTGTATCTCATTAATCGTAGTAATTTAATCTTAATTTTTAATAAAGTGATATGATTTTATATTTCTTATTTTTTATATTTAAATCTAATAGAATTTTAAAACAATTTTCTGTTTAAAAGCAATACATAAAGGGAAATCTAACTACATGTTTATAAGATATTACATACAATTTTTTTCTAATATTACACGAGAAAAATGTGTTAAATTTTATTAAATATTTTATAAAATTACTCTAAATGCATTTATTGAAATTTTACAATTGAAATAATCACCGAAAATCCATTGAAACATACCTGATAAGATGATTATGTCGTACAGCGACGGCGCCTATGCCTTCTTTAAATTTCGGTATAGATATTAATTTATTAGCTAGTTCATCGACTAAATTGTTGAGCGTCATTCGTAGATTTATTAATTGTGCGCATATATGCAGCAAGAATATCGAGACAAAGGTGTCGACGGTACAGTTGATTAATCCGGTGCATATTCCACCACTAAGTTGAATGGCAAATGTGATTTCGTAACTCGGACTCTCTTGGCTGTTGTAAGGATAAACGAAACTATAGACAAGACTGCGTTGAGACAGATGAATATTTTGATAAAATTTCACAAGATTAAAACATGTGTAAAACAATAATGTGATTATCACTAATATATAACATCTTGAGGACAAGCTTCTGCCACGTTTCGCGAGTCTGAGCATCGTATTCCGTTCGCGATCGTTCGTCGAATTTATCCAATCGGTCATGACTGATGCCATCAATGTTTGAAGTTCTTTCAAATTAAATATATATTAATACATTAAATATACATATAAATTAATATATATAAATACAAATTATCTTTATATAAAATAATCTAAATATTATACAATAACGAAGTTTTACTTAAATTAGATAAATTTGAAATCTAGCATTTATATTACTCATAATTAATTAACATATTATTATCGTCATAAAACAGTAACTTACTTTTACCATGATACCAAGTAGCAAATAATTTGCATAATGCCATTATGCTGAAATTGGCGGAAGCTATGTGCGCCACCATCCGATCCACGTTACCCCAAGCATGAAACGTATTCGACAATTGTGGCACAATCACATAGAAACTCAAAATACAGGTCACAATCATGAATCTTATATTTGGTCGAAAAATATTTAAAGAACCATCTGGATCGGGCCACACGCCGAATAGCCGCAAACATATACGGCTTAGGCTAAACGCATAACTCAAATCTAAGAAATTCAAATTTTATAAATATTATCATCACCGAATTTAAATAAAATGTCTTCCTTTTAAAACAATTTTTTAATTATTAAGTATTATGTTAATAAACAATTAAAAAAGAATACCGTTTTCTTAAAATTAAGTTTTATATGTTTAACAATATATTATTTAAAGTTTCAAAATACACTATTTTTACACATACAATTTATATATCATGTTCCCTTTAAAATGGAATTTTTTTCTCAAGAGAGCTATTTCTGCAAGATTTTGCATTATCACCCTAACGTCGGTATTTGAATTTTGCTTTAATTTTCTAGAAGTTAGACTTTTCTGCAACTTTGCTTATATCCGACAGAAAATAAAAAACGATTCGTACACAACTCAGTCATTTGTCAAATATTTTTCTATACTATGTAACTTTGTATCTAAAAAGCATGTTCTATGCTTCGAAAGCAAACATTTTTTGCTAAGATGCAAAGTTTAATATCAACTCTGACAAACTTTCATGGAACATGAAGTTTTAGTAGTGATCTATAGACGAGTGCAATGACTCATAACCCTTGCAACCGTCTAAAAAATAAATTGCTAAGAGAGCAAAATATTCCTTTCATTTAATAAATAATAAATAATCTTTAATTATGTAATTATGATATTATGCATTATTTGCTTCCTATATATTCTTCAGTTAATAAACGTATACTGAAGAACATGTTAAGTAAAAAACAAAATATATTTACTTATAATTTTTTTATGTTAATACGCAATATATAATCACACATATAATTAAAAATAAAATATTTCAAGTTTAATCAGCAAGAATATAAAATTAAGAAAATATTAAAGACAACACATATCTTCCGATATATCTTCTGTAAAAAACAACATGTATCACATAAAGGAAATTATTTTGTAACTTGTATACACTTTTCGTATACACATGTGTAGATAGCAGTTTACTCATAATTAATTTTTACCGGAATTTTTTTTATAGAAGTTTAAATGTACTGTACACGCAAACACATTATTATCAACTTGTGATTTTTATATTCTACCTTATTATATTTATAATTATTTCACGTAAAACGATTATACTTTTAGTAGAAAACAAGCGAATTTTTTGTTATTTTTCGGAAACATATTCTACCTTTCTTGACATTCATTGATGTTCACAGAGCAAAAATTATAGTCGGACTGAATCGCTCTTCGCGATTGTACCAAGCTGTCGCTTATTTTGCGCTTGCTCAGTACATGAAGCATAAACCGCTATCATCCTTTGATATCTTTTTAAACTCTTTCGAATAATCGATAATAACATGAGTAACACATAATTACTGTTGAATTAGATAAAAGTTTTTCTTACTTTTCGACTATAAGTTAGTCATTAACTCAATGAGTGTGTATGTATTCGCTTGAAAATGTCAAATTCTTCGTTTCCGGAAGTAGCTTAAGATATGTAAAATGTCAAAGCAAAAATTTTGAAATTAAAATAATACGTATATAATACAGAATACAATGAGCAACAAAATTATTTCTATAAAAATTTATATCAAAATATTACATAACTTCAAATAATAATAACTCCGTGAAAAATTGTTCTATTTGAAACTTTTTTTGTTTTGAAACTTAAAGTGTCTATTTTAAAAAGTTTTTATTAGATTTTAAGTTTTTCCTTTCTCGTGATCTCAAAATGTAACGACGTGTTTTGTCTCCAAAAAACTGCACAGTTTGACGCACTCCAGAGGATGGAATAAATTTTTTTGCAAATGTCGTGATAATTATCATAAAATTTAGACTTTTCCTTGCAAATAAAAAACAATTGAAATTATACATTTTTTTTCGCGGATTTAGAGGGTACTAAAGTTAACCATACCTTTTTTTTTAGTTATTCACACATAAGCATTATTCGATAAACATCACGGAGGAAGTTGCTGGATTTGCTGGGATTTGACATTGTGTGTGTGTGTGTGTGTGTGTGTATAGTATGTGGATGTGTGTGGATATGTGTATGTCGTTAGGTTAGGATGATTATTATGAAATTTGTGAATAAAATTTATTCCACCCTGTGTAATGCCTTAAATTGTGCAGTTTTTTTGTAAACAAAACACATCATTATTTTTGAAGAGACGGCGACAGAGTCGAAGAGGGCAAACTCAAAGTCTGACAAATGCTTTTTAAAGTAAAGAGAGATTTTAAGCTTCAAAATAAAAAAAAAAGAAATTCAGACACAACAGTTTTTTTCGCGGAGTTACGATTATTTGAAGTTATGTGAAATTTTGATATAAATTTTTGTTGTAATTATTTTGTTGTGTAGTGTATTTATTTACATGATATCATATGTGTACAAAGAAGAGAAATAAATATAAAGATTTAAATAAATAATTGTACAACCACGCAAAAATTCATTAGTTTCAAGTGATGCAAAGATAAATCAAAGGTGCAAAATGAATAAGATTTCTTTTGTAAAAAGCTTTGCTTTTGAGAAAATCAATTGCGAAAATAATAACATATTTTTGTTTTTTTTTAATCTTAAAGAATCTCTAACAAACTTATGCACATATTGCGACTAAGTCTGTTAAAATAGAATTATTAAAAAATACAATATTTGTTCTATTTTCATTTAGAAAATAGAATTTATTTTAGTATTTTTTTCCACAGATAATTCTTTCTTATTTCTTCATGAATAACATAAATTAAAAATTGTTTAAATTATTTTACTAAATGGAATATGTTATAGCTGTTGTTATGTATAGTCGAAATAAATTTGTACGGTAATATGATACAAAATTATTGCAGATTTCAATTAAAAATACAAAAATATATTATACTTAATGTATCTTGATTAATTCAACAAACGCATATATTTTCAAACAAGCAATGTAGTTTAGAGACTTTCAGCTTCAAAATAAAAAAAAATGCAATTATAACAATTTTTCGCGGAGTTATAATTATTTGAAATTATGTAAAATTTTGATACAAATTTTTATATCAATAATTTTATTGCTTATTGTATTTTGTATTATATATATTTTATTTTAATTTAGACATTTTTGTCTTGAGAAATGAAGAATTTGATATTTACAAGCGAATACACATACACACACACACACGCACTCATTGAGCTAGTGACTAACTTATAGTTAAGTTTATATTAATTCAGTAAAAATGTTTATTCAAATGTAACAGCTTGAATTAACGTTTATATAAATAATTAATTAAAATTGAATGATTTCTGATCTGTAAAAATTAATTAAATTTATAATCATGTATATCCAATTTGTTATAATATGCTAGGCAATAGAAATAAATAAGTAGTTTTATTGGTTGCAAATGTATGTTTATTCAATAAAAGCGATGTTATAGGCAGTGTATGTAAATCTGTTTTTAGTTTATCTGATATAGTCATATAGAATTAATTCGTTATTTTTTCCTTTCTTTTCTTATAGTTAATAATGCATAAGATAAATTGACCCCTTTGATGTTTTTACAGGCTAAATAAAATAGAAATTACAGATAATGTTGAATTTTATTTTTATTATATTTTATTTTTACTATAATAATGGATCAGTGTTTCTATAACATACACAAAAAAAGAAATATATAAATAATACATAATGTATAATATAAAAAAATAAAATAAAGTATTTACAAAGAAAAACCGGATATTTTGTACGATAATGTATGTAATATGTTTTTTCTTATATATGTACAATATATATATATGTATTCCGAATAATTTTAACGAGAAAGTTGTAAAAAATATTCATTTTTATAAGTGTTTTGGGCCATCCACGCCTAATTATCAATCATATATATTTGTGTAGATGATAATGATATTATTTGAGAAAAATAATTTTAAATCCTGAATTCTCTTTTTTAACGATGTCATTTTATTCATTTAATTCATCATCAGAGCTGTCCAACATAACAATATATCATAAAATATCTATATTAATCTATATTATATGTCTATATTATAAATATATCTATTACTCGCTTTTTTATTTATTCGCCTTTATATTGTATCATTTGTATAATTACTTTGATAAGAGAAACATTCAAATTATTTGTTATCTGAAAGTAATAATTTTTAGTACAATAGTTACATAAACTAACATTTTATGTTGTTAATATAATTTTAATGCGACATAGTGTATTATTATATTTAAAAATATAATCTTTTTTATATTATATAAATTTCATATATATTTAACTTTATATATTTTATGATTTATTCTGTAAAATAATATAGAGATTATACACACACATATACGAATTGTTAAAAATTCGAAATAAATACTCTTAAAATATGAATCAATTTATATTATTTATTATTCTCAATTCGTCTTTTTGCGTTAATTTCCTACTATCTCATATTCATCATTAGTACATATGCGTAAAATGAAAATATCGTACATAATCAAAACATCTTCAATATACATTACATATATATAAAAGTCTGAGCACTCTACGTCTTCGTCTGACAATGAATTAAAAATTAGAGAATTAATACTAAGATTCCAAAATTATTTTATTAATTTGAAAATATAAAAAATAAGAATTTCTTAAGTATATGTCTTAAGTATATCTATTTCTTAAATATAAGAAATAAATTTAAAGATCTATTTACTTAAAAAAATACAATTTCTGCCTTTGTAAAATAACAAAGCCTTCATAAAATTTCAAAGGTTTCAATCTCAAGTTTTTCAAAAGTTCATCAAAATGAAAACTTTATAATCACCTTGCAAATTCTGGGTATAATATTTATATCAAAATTTTTAGAAAAGTTTTAGAAAACTGAAAAAATTTGAAATATAAAAAAGAGACTTTAAATGAAGCATTGAAAATAACAAAACTAATAAATTCCAGTACTTTTGCTATTTATATGCTTTTCTTTGCCGGTTTATGATCCGAATCATATTTTTCTATTGCTGCAAAGGTAATCTAATAAAATATTAAATTTATCGATTAAATTTATTCCTTCCTGGTGTAACATAATTTTTAAGAAGTATGCTTAGACTTTTATTAAGTACTATATGTATATATTAAATAAAATTTACAAATAACAAGACAAAAGAGAGATGTTAAGAAAGGCCGCTTGATTCTAATCAAGCATCAAAATATAAAAATTTAATTAAATAACGTGTTCAATATAGAGAAAAAGAATCAAAATTTGCACTCTTTTTTGCAAATTGCGCACAAATTACATCTATTTTGTATACATATATATTTTCCTATTTAATATAAAAGTCATTCTATATTTTTTATCAAAAAATAATATGCTTCTTTTTGTCTATAAATGCTTTAAAATATTACATAGTATAATGAAAGTTTTTTCTAACAATAAGCAAACTTTATTATATGTTCGTGTCATACAATGATCGCAGTTAGGTCTAAATTTCTAAATTTTGAGGAAGATATAAATTTCTTGTCTATTTTGTCGATTAGGTTGTTGCGTGTGGTTCGAAGATTTATTAGGTGTACATATATTGTAGTACGAATATCGAGATGAAGCTGTTGACGCTATAGTTGCTAAGAATAGCGCACGTGCTGTCTCAGATTTGCATAAAATAGATGATTTTCAAGGTGATTTCATAATTCCGACTCTTTTGAATGTAGTCGAACTTTATTTTATTTTTTATTTATATTTTATAATTATATTTTATAATTATAAATAATTATACACAATTTAGTCTTCAAAATATCAATGATTTTTTAGACACTTTTTAATAAATTACATTTAAAAAATTATCAAGCAATCTTTTTCTTTCTTGTGATGCAATTTAATAATATACATATATAATATAAAATTTTATATAAACTCTACTTGGCTTACAACTAGTTCAAATCACTTGATTGATGAATTAATATAAAAGTTGCAATACTTTCTTTGTGCTAGTTAATTAAGCAAAAATAAGCAAAATATGCAAAATAAGATCTTTTTTATTAAGACTTTTTTTTGATAAAATTAATTGTGGAAAAATTGTTAATATATTTTTACTTTTTTAATTTTAAAGAGTCTTTAACGAACTTGTATACATTTATCTTAACTAAGATTATTAAAACAGACATAAAAAATATAATATTTTCTCTAATTCTATTTAAAAATTAAAATTTATCTTAATATCTTTCCAAATAATTCTTTTATTTCTTCTTTGATAACATAAATTAAATTGTTTTAATTGTTTTGCAAAATAAAATCTTATATATCAAATCTTATGCTCTAACTAAAAGTTTAATCCTAAAAGTTTAATCTAAAAGTTATTAGTTTAACTTATTTATAATTAAGGCAAAACTAACAATAAGTAGGAAATAAAGAACATGTATTGTAACGCAAAAATATGTGTATCAAATATATATAAAACTAGTCATTTAATTACTAGAATAAATAGTACACGCAGTATATTTAGAATTATCGAAATGTCGACCAGCGTTTAATTTGGAAACTTAATTTATTTCATTAATATTCTAATAATTTTTACGCATAGAACTTTTTGTAAAACTGTTGTGAAATTCTCAAATGCTTAAAACTAGCAAAGAAATGTTTAAAAACTCGCCGGTAGACAAAATGAAACGCAGGCTAAACTTGGTGTTTGTTCTGAACAACTTTGGCCAGAATTATTTGTTCAATTTGTGAAGAATTACCGAACTATTAAAAGTTAGAACTATAGAACTATATAAAGCCAGAACTTTCAACAATTAGTGAATTTTACGAAGTAAGATGACAGCTTCACATATACAGCAGTCAGTCAGCCAAACAAATTATGCATTTAAAATATAAATATATCTATTTATAATATATGTATTTGACTGATTACATATACTCATGTTCTTCTTATAAAGCTGAACAAAAATTTCTATAAAATATGTATTTCTAAAATATTAAAAAGTTAGGATTAAAAGAATGAATTTTTAACGTATATTAATACATAATATTTATTTAAAAATTCTTTTTTTAATCAAGTAGATTTATAAATAATAATCTAATGTAGTAGGCATTAATTGCAAATTTAGAGCTATGACATATATGAATTCTTTTAATCTCAACGTGACATTAACATTTTAATTAGAAACATATTTTACAGAAACTTTTTTATTTATCTTGATGAGAAGAACATGACTACATGTAGCCAGCTTAACCTTTATGAAGCATACAATAGTTTGAAGATATATTTTGTGTATATAATTGAATATATATAATTATCCAGTAATAAAGCAATTTTTAATTTATATCATATTAAAGAAACGAATATTTGTACGGGCATTACATTAAATAAACAAGAAAAAATTTAGTTTTAAGAATAAGTGTCTCACTGCTCCAAACATCTATGTCGAAAGATCCGAAATTTCCAGCTGTTAATTTAAGTGATAAAAATCCATTTGCAATATTAAATTTTTCGCATCTTTTGCCGATATATTGCATCACTTGCATTCATACACGCTATACGTCATTTGTGCTCTGAAAATTACAATTTTTGTTTTATTACAATAACAAATCATGTTATGTTTTATATATACAATAACTTTACAATGTTATTATACTATATTGTTATATTATATTATTATTATACAATGGCTTACCTCTGTTAGAGTTTTTCAGCTAAATAACAATAAATATATAGTTACATCAACACAACTGCCATATAAAACAAGAGAAAAATCACTTTGAAAACAGATATATCTAATTTTTCTGTTACGATCTGAAGATATATACATGTTTTAACTTAAATGCATATAATTATATATATATATATATATATATATATATATGTATATATATATATATACATAATAGTATATAATTATATAGTAACATTAAACGTAAATATATTATAATGTGAAAAAGCTCAAACTGAGCAAAAAAGTTCTATATTATTTTACGATTTTGGCAATAATTATTAAGAAATTAATTAAGAAATATTGACCAATTCGTGTGAGTATTAGCACGTGGCGAGAAAAGCTAGTCCGCTGTCACGCGATTGCTAGTCGCACGCATAGTAACCGTGTAACAGTTGGCTGTCTTTTTTCGCTGTGCTCCTAGCGATTGCTTGACAGTAGGCTGTCTTTTCGAAGAGCGCTAATAAATTGGCGCAAATTGGTCGATATTTTTTAATTAACTTCTCAATAATTATTGCGCAAATCGCAAAATGGTAGAGGACTTTTATGTTCAGTTTGACCTGCTCTATTAGTCCTTGAGAGGTGGGGCGATTATTACCTGACACCTTGTATGTGTATATACAGGGTGTCCGGTCGCGACCGCCCCATAGCTCAAG
Organism: Anoplolepis gracilipes; assembly: GCF_047496725.1. Taxonomy (NCBI): domain Eukaryota; kingdom Metazoa; phylum Arthropoda; class Insecta; order Hymenoptera; family Formicidae; genus Anoplolepis; species Anoplolepis gracilipes. The sequence continues at coordinate 4,607,836 of NC_132977.1, forward strand.
GGCAGATAGAGCAGGTCAAACTGAACATAAAAGTCCTCTATCATTTTGCGATTTGTGCAATAATTATTAAACTATTAAATAAAAACGCTTAGCGAACGATATTACATAGTGTCCGGTAATAATCGCTCCACTTCTCTAGGGCTGATAGAGCAAGTCAAACTGAACATAAAAGTCCTCTACCATTTTGCGATTTTCGCAATAATTATTAAAATATTAATTAAAAACGCTCAACATATGCTGAGTGCTATATACGGCGCGCGCTCACACGCTGAGCATTTTTAATTAATATTTTAATAATTATTGCGCAAATCGCAAAATGGTGGAGGAGTTTTATGTTCAGTTTGATTTGCTCTTACAGCTCTAGAGAGATGGAGCGATTATTACCGGACACTTTGTATATATATATAATATCGTTCGCTGAGCGTTTTTTATCTTGCCTGGAGCTATGGGGCGGTCGCGACCGGACACCCTGTATATATATAAAATATGAATATGTAAATTTTCTTAAAAAGAATACATAAAAAATAGTATCAAAATCTTTGAAACGCTAGTAGAATCATGTTTTTCTACAATAACGTACATTTTTTTGAAAATCATACTGATTCAATTGTTAAAAATTGTTATTTTTTTAGTCAATCCAGATATAAATCAATTATTTAATCGTTTGGTTTAATATATTAATATATGTTTAATTTGAAAAAACTTTAGAATTTCATTAATGGAATTGTAACTTTATTAAAAGTAATGAACGATTAATGTTCCAAAAAATCTCATTTAAATCATGATTAAAATTCATTAAATGTCGATTAAAATGTAACTAAATATATAAGAAAAGAAGTAAAAAAGTATCAAATATGTGAATTTACTCTCTTAAATTGAATCATTGAAAATATCATTGATTAAAACAAAATGACAAAAGATTTCAATGAAGATTAGTTATTAATTTACTGATTTTCAATGAAAACACTTACTCTTTGCTTTGTCTTATATGTTTTACTAATTATGACAGTACGATTTCACTGAAAAATCAGCCACTACCACTGATTTTTCTCACTCATTGTCAGTGAGATTTCACTGTTTGCAATATTATACAGAAACTACTTATCAATAATAATACATTGAGTCTAAAAAAGCAATGTTGAGAAAAAAGAACATAAAGATTGTTTTATTAAATATTTTCGCAACTGTATCTCATTAATCATACAATAATTTAATCTTAATTTTTAATAAAGTAATTTGATTTTGCCTTTTTTTATTATTTATATTTAAATATGATAAAACTTTAAAATAATTTTTACCTTTAAAAGCATGTTATATGTAAAGAGAAATCTTAACTGTATGAAACATGTGCATATGTTTAAAAAGTATTGCGTATTTCTTCTAATGTAACATATACGAGAAAAATGTGTATTAAATTTTATTTTTAATATTTTATAAAATTATTCTAAATGTGCATTTATAGAGATTTTATAATTAACATAATTGATGGAAATTCAACATACCTGATAGGTTGTTTATTTCGTACAATGATGACGATCAAGTCTTCTTTAAATTTTAGTGAAGATATTGATTTATTGGCTAGTTCATCGACTAAATTGTTGAGCGTCATTCGTAGATTTATTAGTTGCGTGCAAATATGCAGCAAGAGAATCGCAAAGTTGGGTGATAAATGTGTATTTCGTAATTTAGACTCCTTTGGCTGTTGTAAAGATAGACGAAATGATAAGCGAGATTACGTTGAGGCTGATGAATATTTCGATAAAATTTCAGGAGATTAAAACACATGTAAAACGATACTAATATTATCGCGAATGTGTAACATCTAGAAGACTTCTATCATGTTTTGCAAGTCTCAGCATCGTATTTTGTCACGATCGTTTGTCGAATTTATCCAATCCGTCATGATTGAGGTCATCAATGTTCGAAGTTCTTTCAAATGAAACATATATTAATATATTAAATATACATATAAATTAATATATAAACATATATAAATTGTCAAAGCATATAATACAAACTATCGTTATATAAAATAATAAATCTAAATATTATACAATGGCAATCTTACAATTAGATGTAAATTCAAAATCTAACATTTGTATAACTGATGATAAAGATTACGTATCTTTATTATTATGAATTAATAACTTACTTTTACCATGATATCCGGTAGCAATAACTAACTTGCACAATGCATCATGCTAAAGTTGAGGAGGCTATGTACTCCACCATACGAGACCATGTACTTCACCATAGGTCATATTATCCCAAGCCCGAGTCATATTCATCATTATCACATATGTAAATACTCAGAATACATGAAACGATTATGAAGCTTGACCGACGAAAGCGAGCGAAACCAATACCTAACATTCGCAAACATTGATAACTCAGAACAAATGCGTTAATTTAAATCTAACAAAAATCCACATTTTAGATAAAATATCAGTTTAATGTTGACTTAGAACATTATAATTTTTTACGTTATTTCCTAACATTTTTTTTCGAGTTATATATTTTGAATAATAATATTTAATTTAATACATATTCATAATTTATTAGTTTTTTTATATTTCTCAAATCATATTAGATTAGCACTCGTACATTTTAGAATTTCATTCATGTTTATTATTTTTTCCTTTTAATTTATTACATGTTATGGCATAGACTATATATAAAGATATTTATCTTGTACTCAAAGAAAAGGCAGTATATATTAAAATTGATAAATATATAATATATAAAAGGCAAAAGAATAACAAACAGTTTTGTTGAAAACAAAATTAAAAATATTTTTACTAATAATTTTGTTTAATTGTACTAATTTTACATATACAATTATGTTATTTAAACTTTAAATCTCTGTTGATAAAATTTTTTTTATTATCTTTCAAGGAAACATTGCTGTTTCAATTTTCTTTTTAACTTTCATACTTTTTAACTTTCAGATTTTCCACATCTTTATTTATGTCAGAGGGAAGTACGGCTCTTGTGCAAAGTACAAAGTACAAAGTAAGTATAACTTTGTGTACAAGCAATTTTATCCATCTGATTTATACTATCATATCCAACTCTGTTACTAAAAAACAATCGATGTCGAAAGCGAATATTTCTTGCCAATGTACAAAGTTTAAGTACCAACTTTGACAAACTGTCGTGAAACAAAGTTTTATGAGAGACCTATAGACTCCTATAGACCTATAGACTATAGAGTGCTTCTAAAAAATTATTTCATTTTCCCGATTTTGAAAAACAAATTAAGAACAAATTGTTAACTTTATATTTAGCAAGTAACAACATCAAATAATATATAATTAGTTATGTTTGTTGCATTCAGCAAAAAGTTAATAAATAACATATTAAATAACAGACATAAAATATATTTACCTTAAGAAAAAAATATTTTTTGGATATTAATAAAAGAAATATAAACATTATAGTTATTTATAATGAAAGAAAAAAAACAATAGCATGTGTTGTATAAAATTGAGGAAATATTAATGACAGCACATATTTTCGATGTTAAGTATAATATATCACATAATTATTTTGTAACTTGTAAAATTACCACTCGCGAATAATGATTTAGTAATAATTAATCTTTACCGAAAATTTATAATTTGAAAGAGTTTTTATTAACGCACGTTTATAATCGAAAATTTATAATTTTTATACTTCACTATATTAAATAACTATTTTATAATTTAATGCGATTATACTTTTAGTTGCAATGCGAATTTTTTTGCTACTTTTGTTGATATTTATTGAAGTTCACAGGATGAAAATTATCGTTTGACTGAATCGCTCTTCGCGATTATCTCAAACTGTCGTGATTTTGCGCTTGCTCAGTACATATGGGTTTACCGCTACCATCTATGAATATCTCTTTAAACTCTTTCGGATAACAATCGATAATAGTATAGCGTAAGATGTAATCATCATACGCTAAATCAAATGCGAATACAGTACGCGAATACAGCCTTTCGATTATAAGAAAATTGCTTATGTTTGACTAAAGTGACATATTAATATCGATCAATTCTTTTATTTCCAACAGTTGCTTAAAATTTGCGAAGAGATGTCACTAAAGAGTGAGACTATAGGCTCAAGAAATACACATATGTAGTAAAAAATATTATTTATTTATCGACTCTTATAGACAAGACGATGTCCTACGCATAAAAAAGTACAGAAATAAATATATTTTCATGCCCGACGCGCGAATTAATGATGATTTTTATCTTTGAATCATTAAGATTTGCGTGTAACATTTCATTTACCTCTGTAATTCACAGCGCGTCGAATTAAATTATATTTTGTTACAAAATAATTTATTCGGACGGAATTAGAAATATGAGACAAAACGATAGGCGAAAATGTTTATCAAAAGGACGATTAGAAAATACCATGATGTGATAAACATTTGAAAGTTGCAACTGATGCAACTTAGATTATCCGCCGATCTTTCATTCTCCTTTCTAAATTCTATGCTTAATTACCTAAATTACAAGTATGTGTGCATTTTAAATAAAATCGCCTCGGTGGCAAATATGTACAGTTGTGGCTCTGTGCCAACTCGATGTATTTCTCGAAAACGTTTATTTGCGAAATCGTTGCGGACGTGAATTGATGAAGGTTTTTATCAAAAATAACGTTAACATGTTTTAATCGCAACAATTTCACTGTTCGACAAATATTCTATATAAATATACGTGATAATCATTCTCTTATTCAGCAAATCTAGAGAGAACGTATTATTGTCATTTCAAAGTACCGGCAAAATTACATTTAAATAAATTACAAAAATAATAATTATAAAAAGCATTCTCGTTTTCCACTGTTAAACGTAACTAAAGAATTGGAAGAATTGTTAATATCATAATTATATAAGATATTTTATCGTGTTTCTGATCTCATCTTCTTGATAACCTTTTTGAATTGATATTTTAAGATACAATTATTTTAAGAGTGTCGTTTAAAAAAACTGTAGTCACGCATCTCTAAAGAAAGACGTTGCCGGGTCTCGCCTGCGGGCACAAAAAGATGGAACAATCGTGCCTCCTGACAGCATTCATGACCTCCTCAAAGTGACTGGACACTTGAGCAGCTGCTCCGGGCTGAATTCTGCAAGCAAGCGCAAACCATTAGATACAGTATAGCGATAGGATCGTTAGAAAGTTGGAGACACACTTCGAATGATCGACACTGCGCACGGCTAATCATTAATTAAATGTGCACTAGATTGTGAATTCTTTAATCCATCAACATTTCTCACAGCGTTCCATTAACGATCGCTCGCTCCAATTAACTCGCTTTCCTTACAGAGTACTAATTGAAAGTATAAGGTGATTCAAAATTCACGCTGCACTTGTAAATACATTAATTATAAAACAAATCCAACAATTGACAATTGAATATGAAAATCTAACGATTACACATCTTATTAAACGTAAAAATTCGAAAAAAATATTTCTCGAAAAAATCTTATGAAAAAGTATACGTGTAATTGTGAATAGAAATCTATTAAAAGGGAACATTGCAATTCTTGCTATTTTTAAGAATGCAATTTATCCCGCGAATTCTCATCACGTATGTGAGAAATGTTTGCTCGGAAATAGCACTTACAACATGGTACACGATATAACGCTGCTCTCTCGTCGGTATACAGATGCATGTGTTTGCAATGAATCGAATTGAATAATAGAGTCTTACATGATTGTCGACGCAGGAAACGGCTCGTTAAACGCCATATATTTGTCATTACCAATTCGCGCATAAGAAACGCATATTATCGCGCGAGCTTAATTTCTCTCTCATTTTGGTATGAATTTATCTTAAGTAATATACTCTCTTTCTCTCTCTCTCTCTCTCTCTCTCTCATCAAGATAATTTTTCTTTAAAGCAGAGAAATTATTTGTACAAAAATATTTGCCCATTCTTAAAAGATAAGGCTTATATAGAAAAAAGAAAAGTTCTAAAAAAACAATTCTAATTATATTGAAATAATTTAAGTACAAAAAAGCAAAAAAGTTTATTTGTTAGCTCATCAACTTACTTTTAATGTTACAAATTAATATTTGTATAATACGCGGTAATATATTTTATATAAAATGAATAATTTCAAATATGACTAGGTATGAACAAATTGCATCAGAAAGCAATTTATATTAAATATGATTGAAGAGATTTGGAAAGCGAATGCGGGATTGAGTGAATTACATCGATCGGGCACATCAGTTTTTTTTTTATACATTTTGCCTTTTCTCCTTTTCAATAACGCTGTATTTTTTTCTACTTCTCTCCTACTCTCCATGGTTCTTTTCTATCGCGCGTGGTCATGGTGCGATATCAGGGCGCATGTGAGTATGTGCATACAGTGAAACTGTGCTAAGAGGTAAAAGTCGAATCAGTCAGTAGGACGTCGTCGGCGAAAGCTGGAAGAAAGTTATACACACGACTCTATAGTTCCGTTCGACCGGCTGTTATCGGTGTCTGTTGAAGTCTCGATAGTTCGAGTCGCGTTATAGTTGAGTCGATCGTGTGATTTTACGAAGATGCTACTAAAAATGATAAAAATTATGACAAAACGAGTGATTGTTCGCTTCACATCAAATTTGTTCCCAGCGAATATCATCAGATTATAATATCAACGTAACGTTAGTAAAAACCAAATGTAATATTTCACACTAATTACATGTGTTATTTTCATAAAACAATATTTTATAAAATAATAAATTGTTGTACACACTTGTCAACTCTAATAAGACGTTTTTGAAAATTGAATAGAAATATTATAGCTATTCATCACACAACATTTTTTTCAAATAAAAATTAAATAATACTTTATTTTAAAAAAGTAGATTATTATATTATTAGAAATAATAGTGATATAAAAAGTAAAGAAATTAAATGTATAAAAAAGAATTTAACAATAATTTAATATCGAAAATCTAAAATAAATAAATAAATAAATTAAAAAATAGTAAATAATTAATATAAGAATAAATATAATACTTTAAACATATATAAAAATGTAAAAAAGACATGCATGATGATGTCAATTTTTTCCTTTATCATATGATTAATATTTGATAGAATATTTTTCTCAATTTTAAATAAATTATTAAATTAACATAATTATATTCATTTGAGATTACGAATTATATGTTACTTTAAGCTCTTATCTAGCTTATAATTTGAGAAATAAATCATTGTACAAATATTTCCACCTCTACAGACAAGACAAATATAAAAGTGTCAAAATACTTACAGTCTTAGTAACGCTGCCATCTTCTTCTCCATAAGTATCGATGCGTCAGATCCTCTTTGGAGCATCGTATCGCAAAATATCCTCTTCGCGCAGGGCGTGTTCGTCCAATCGCCTTGTATGTGAGCAATTTCGGCTACTTCTGCATTCTCCAAATTCTGCAGCGCATCCAGGAGTTCCTGATCGCTCTCAACGCTGCGCTTTCGTCTTCTGTTGTCCTTTTTCAAAAACCTTGCATCGATCTCTCCAATTTTTTTTACCGTTTCTTTCCCGAGGTTACTCCCAAGGATTTGCGATTTTTTGTCCAGTACCAGAATAGTACCATCGGTATCTCTTGGATCTTGTACACCATTTTCTTTCGAAACTATGTCTTGTAAATTATCGATGACATCTCCAACAATTTTCGGGGTGTTTTCCAAGGCGTTTTGATCCGACATGTCAGCTTTGAGATTTTCCACTCTCGTGCTGTCGTTATCAACTGTCAGGATGATATTTTCATTCGAATGTCTCTCTTTATTCTTCTTCGGAATTAAGAATTTGGTAATATCGATGCGACCTTCGCCAGCTGGTAAATCGATCTCGACGATTTCGCTGATGGAATCGGCACCTTTCCTCTGAAAACGCTTAGTACGCACCAAGTCTCTCATGTCAGTATCGGTCTTAAGGATGTTCAGATAGTCGAGGCTTCTCCTTCTTCTTTGTCCGTTAGTCTCGACATAGTCGGCCTCGTCTACCATCTGTCTGCTCTCCCGATTTTCAATCCTCTCGGCGTTTTGCTTATCTTCGTCTTCCAGAATCAAAAAAACTCCGTCGTTCTCCACCGAACTCGTATTCTCATCTCCTGCTTTGTCTTGAGCGACGTTTTGCAAAATGTACATGGTCTGCGAAGGAGTCGCCTCGTTCGACCTCGAACTCTCGTCCTCGACCGCTCTCAAGTACGCTCCAGCTTCCAAAGCCCGTTTATGTTCAAGATCGAGATCGTCGTCATTCGCGTTTGATCGTTTCAAAACGTCGACATCGAGATACCTGCCGACTGCCACGGCACCTATTCCGAGAGCAGCGCCGGATGCGACGAGACCTAAGGCAGGTATCAGGATACTGGTGCTCGAGGTTATCGTGTCGATTTTATCCTGAGCTTCCTTGCCTTTGGAGAGACCGAGGTTCTGCGAGATTTTGTGGGTGGCTTCCACCAGAGGATCGATCACCGGCCTAGTGAACTGCGAGACCTTCTCGACCCCGGTGGAAAATTGATTCTTCAAATTCTCGGAAATCTTTATCCAAAACGGCGGCTCGCTCGGTCGTTTCAAACCGTAGAAATGCTGATTCGGATAGTAGTTCTTCGTCGTGTAGCTGTCGACGATACCCTTGTCGTTTAGCACGTACTTTTTCTTGTGACGTTGTTCGGTAAACGAGTGTTGATTCTCGGGGAAATTATCGGGGCGGCGTTTCTCGTTCTTCAGGATCTTGGCGGGCTGCACACCCAGCTCGGGATGAGCATACTGAAGTACCGGTGCTCGGGCGCCGGGTTTCAGGGCTACAGGCGCGATGGTCTGGCTGTCAAGAGTGTAACGTTGCGAAATCGGATAATTCGCGATGCTATCCGGATGCAGCATTCTTTTGTGAACGCTCGCACGATAATGGTCGTTACGTGGCTCGTATACCTCGGCTTTCAAAGCTTCGCTCTTGTAATTTCTCGGATCCCATTCGAAGTATACGTTACGGCCCTCTTCCTCGTAATTGCGACTGTATCTGACGAGAGATAAAACGGGAGATCAAAGAAAGCGTTTCAAGTATCGTTGAATCTGAATAATGATTTTGATAACGTTGTGAGATCGGATAAAACGCGATGTTATCCGAATAAACATTCTCTTGTGAAAGCTTGTATGGATTTATCAATGATTTACATAATTATTAAAATTATTAATTAATTATTAAGGGAAAGATGCCAGAATTAAATTAATTTCTAAATACAATTTTTATATTTTAGCAAGTGCTATTAGATTATAAATAATCTTTCGAAGCTCTTCATTAATATTTAAACAATTTTGTCTGGCTTACCTTCGATTGATATCTTTGAAGAATTTATCAAACTTGTGCTTCTTCTCGACGTTATCACCGGGATAAGGCTCGACGGAAGGTTCCACGCTAACTCCCGCAGTATTCTCTTCGAGAGTTATCAGTCTGTTATTAATAACTCGAGCATTTCGCCAAGTTTGTATCTTATCGATGGGTTCATCGGGTACTCTCGTACCATGGATCACCGGCGTACCGTTAATGTCCAACGACATGGGCGATCTCTTCGGTGTGGCTTTTACATTGATTTCCGATCTGACAATCACGTCCGCGGGAACAGTTTTGCCGTCTCGATTTTTTGACAGATTGGCCCCGATATTCGTCCTCGTGGACTGACGAGGCACATACGTGTAAATAGATCGGTCGTTGCTTCCGTCTTGTAAGTCGAAATTTCTCTGAGTGCGATCTTGAAAGTTTCTGGCGAACAGAATATCGCCGATTCTACCTTTATCATAATTCGCACTCTCCTCGATCGTAGTCTTCGGCAATGGTTTCCAATTTCGATACTCCTCTTCTTCCGGTTCCAGCTGTTTCAACGTTCTCCCATCCGCATCTAGCGGTGTCCAACTTCCATAATCGATTACGCTGCCGCTAATTGGAGGATTTTTTTCGGATATCGGTTTTGCATCGGTTCGATTGACGTTTGATTTCTCGTCCTTCGATCCTGACAATTCGGAGAATGTCGCTTTGATTTGCGCCACTTGAGCTTCTTCAAGTCTTCGCACATCGTTTTTCTTTTTGATTTCGCTTCTGTCGTCGCCAAGTTTCGATTCATTTCGCACACTCGAATCGTTTTTATTCTCTGCAGTGACGTTCGATTCTATCTGAACAGGTTTTGGTGCCTCGACGAGCTTCGAATCGTCGAAGGTGAACGATGATTTGTCTCGTCGCTTAACGATTAAAGTGGCTACGTTACCCTCGCTCGTTCGTACTTTTAGCTCTTCCGTCTCGCCCGGGAGACTTCGAGAAACCTTCAACATCGTTCTGGTGTAGCTCGGTTTGGGTACCTCGCCATTGCACGTGCCGAGTGTCAAAACGACAAAAAATAAAAGAGAGATAAGCTGAAAAATAAAATTATGAAAAATAAAATTGAATTATGTAATATATAGTATTTCCTGGTTTTTGTATTTCTGTAAAATTATTTTTTTACCGATTATATCATTTAATTTCTTTGGTTTTAAATTAATAAATCAATAATTTTAAATATATTAATAATCACAGTAAATTTTTCTTTCAAACTTTTCTTGAATTATTTCATAATAAAAAAACAGCTATCATTATATGAGTCTCCGATTATTCTAAATTAATAAATCAATAATTTTAAATATATTAACGATTACAGTAAATTTTTCTTTCAAACTTTTCTTAAATTAATAACGACAAAAATAAAGAATTAAGAAACATTGCTTTAAACCTATGCATAAAGTTACAAAATTGTCTTGAATTTATGATCAATTTCGATTGTTTGCTAATTCTCGATCACAAGGATGACGCAATAATGGGCTTCATCAGAGAAATAATGCGCGTCAATGATGATTCCTGGACGAGCATTGTTGCGTACATGCGTGATTGCGTTCCGACGATTGAAGTACAAGACGACCGGAATGTGAAATGAGTTTAAGAAAAGGTTTTCGAAAGCCGACCTTACGAGTTTCTAGAGATTCGCGGTTCGTTTGCAAATTGTGTGCGTCGTTCGCATTTGCAACGTGTACGAAGTACGCGTGACGTAACATTTAGCAGTTACGAAGTTATTAAGTCGTCGTATTGAATTGTCGCAAAAAAAAAAAAAAAAAAAAAAAAAAAAAATAAAATGGTCGATATATTCGTGAGATTCGAGCCGATATTCTCAACTGACTGAGTCATCAGAATGGCAACAACCGCGCGATGAGAGAAATTTAATAGCTCGCGAAGAGAGATTGCCTGCATTCTTTCCCAGGAATTAGAAAATAGCAGTGTAGTAATCGCCCAAGCGATGGGTTACTTTCTATTATAAAACGTGACGGATTACCGCTGATTGGAATTACGCACACCTGTCGTCGCGTGATCGCGTTGACTTAAATTCGCAGCTGACTCATTGCGTGGATTATAAAATCTCATATTGAAAGTAAGTGACAGAAGTATAACGAAATACTTGTCAAGAAATATATACCTGTAAATATACATAGATATTATTAAGTTGACATAGAGAAAATAATCTTTCGAGAATCGACAAATCACGCGCTATGTTTGCTGATTGTCAATCGATTTGCAATTCACAAATTTTAATCGTTTTCTGCGAAGATTATTATACTAACACATTTGAAGCGTCGCTCTTTTTAATAACCGTTTAAAATTCTCGTTAACGAGAAACGGTTAAAGTATACATATCTAAAGCGTATTTTCGACGCTGCAGTGGAAAAAAAAATACTTTCTAATCGCACGCTCATATGCGCGCAAAAAGCGGATAAAATGACATAAAATCGTGAAAGGTGGCTATAGACCGAGCGTACTCTGCTGACAAGTGAAATGGAACAACATGCTTTCCCCGTGCACGCGTTTGGCGTGAAACACGCGTGGGCTAACTCGTCTCTACGTCACCTCATATACGTATATACAAGATGTCAGAATTTATATAAAATTGATGCACATCAATGCTATCTGCTAATGATGAAGTCTTGAGAGTTTGAGATGAAATCCTAATATCAAAAGATATCAAAGTTGAAATAAGTTTAAAATGTAACGTAAATGGAAAGCGTTTTTAAAATTTTGGCTAATTCCTGCCATAGTTTGCATTTGTCGACACGCACAGTTCTTAAATATTAAGTTACTTTCAAATATTGACATTATTTTATAGTATAAAAATATAATATTACAACATTGGAACAATGTGCATCGAATTGTTAAAAGCAATATTATAAAGTTTGTTATAGGAAAATATCTTTTATATGGTATGAATGTTTTAATTAATAATTTTCTTATTTCTGTAATTAGGTTTAAAAAAGATTAAATAAATTGATAATGTATCCCCTCTTTTTTATGTGAGATAAAAAAGAATAGTTTTATCACATCAAACATTTTATTTATTAATACACTTTTTAGTAGGTTTTGATATATTAGCGTTTTAACGCTAATATTTCATAATATTTTTGTGTTGCTATTATTTTTATCAATCTATACAACTGACTAATTAGCTGCAAAAAAATGAGACAATGTCTAGAAGAATATTATTGCAAAATTAAATCAATATTTGAAATTAAATATAATAATATTTAGAATTATTCGAGAACATTTTTATACTATGTGATGTATCGTATCTGAAAGTGAGAACTTTGAGAAATCTGATTTTTTAATCTTCTTTTTTTAATTAAAAAGTTATTAAAAATTTGATATTTTGGTATTAGACTTTTCATCTCAAAGTGATTTCAACAATATGTCATTACGTTTGTTTTTTATTCCTGAATTCGCTGCAATTGTTCCTCCTCTCTCTCTCTCTCTCTGTCTCTCTCTCTCTCTCTTCAACTTTTAAATATGTATCTGTCTCATTTTTAATATTATATTAGTAACAAAAATTCAGGATTAAAAAATGAGCTTATTTGCAAGTCAATAACTCTGCGAAAAAATTTATTCTTTCCATGCCAACTTTCGATTGTCAATCATTGATGCTTGACACGATCGAATCTATGAACGAGAGAAAATTGAGGTTGAAAATAGAAAGAAAATGTCAATTTCGGGTAAACCTAAGAGCGTTTTAAAACTTAAAATCTTAATAAATAAATTAAATAAAATAATTAATAATTAAATAATTTGAATAAGAAAATTGCATTTTTCTAAACTAAATTTATATCTTGGCGTTTTAAATTAATTGTGTCCGAGATACACAAAATATCGTTCAGTTAATTCGCGGAATGAACGGTTATGCATTAAAGTGCGCTGGAAATATGTACATGGTGCACAATGATAGCGTGGCAGCGATGCACGTCACTCGCTTGCGTTTCCGCTCCAGAAAATTCACGATTCGACATTAATTACATGGCAATTAAGCTGATCTAGTTTTTTTGTTTCCCGATGTCTGCCTGTCGTCCGTTCGTCCGGAAACGTCGTCCGCCCACGCTCTTTACCACCGATCAAGAAGGTCAGCTTCCGTCACGCGTGCTGATCGATTATACGCGGGATACCACGGAGATGGTCGAGATTAACCGCGGAATCGTTCACGGTTCGTTATTGCGCTGATCATGAACGGAGATAAACCGCGCGTGTATACATATAACGTGTATATTTATGTAATCGACGGAAGAGCGGACCTGCATGGGCTTCTTACGACTTAATTAATCACGCAGCTTGTTGCACTGATCTTGTTAAGATCTCATTCATAAACGAAGAGAAATTAAACGAGATCATTCACATCCTTTCGTATAGAAATGGTTGATCTATGAGAAATTTTCTTCTTCATTTCGCAATAAACAAGTTTAATTAATTATGTATTTTTGAATATTTAATAATCAAGAAAATTGTGCGCTAATGTATTTTGCGAAAAATGATAAGCTGTCAAAAAATAAAAAAATCGGAAAATAAAAATTTAATAAAATGATTCGCTCTTGCCGTGCAGTTTTCACTATCACTTTTTGCTAAATGTTGATTTTCCAAAACACGGGATGAAACTTTTAAATTGCAAACTTTCTACAAAAATCATCCTGAGATTCTTATTTTCGTACATTGAATGATTTATAAAATACAAATTACCTGGCATCTCCTCATCGTTGTCATATCTCCTGCGGGTCTCCGAGAGAAATAAAAAGAAAATACAATGCGACGCACGGAGAAATAGGCACGAGGACTTTTCCTCAGGACCGCATGTTCCGCGAAAATCACCTGTATCGTCTCGTCCGCGAATTAACGGACGATTGCGGATCTCTCGCCGATACCGAGGACGAAGCGAAAGCGATGGTAGGCAAAAGAAGAAAAAGAAACGAGACGAACGTCTCTCCGCGGAGGGCCTGCTCCTACAAACACCTGTTAACTCCCGGGATATCCTCGCGAGACTGACTGAGACTCGCTCAACCAGCCGACCGACGTAGGAGCGAGGCTTCTCTCCGACCTACTTCTCGCGCCTGTCTTCCGTCGTGGTGGCACGAGACGAATCTTCGCTAAACCCTTCCGCGAGAGCAAGTCCTTTTAATTGTTAAATGATCCGAAGTTTTAAAGAAAACGCATCCGGAGATGGCTATAACAATAATAATCTATAAACAAATCTGTAACGAATATTAATTAATATAAATTACTGATAGGTTGCAACCCTTTAGAATAGATAGCTTCCTTCTTTCTTCCCCCCCCCCCTCCCTCTCATTTCTTTCAATCTATTTAGGAGGAAAAATTATACATAATTGATATTTATGCTTGATGTAATATGCATATTATAATAAACATATTAACATATATTAATATATTAATATATTAACATATGATATATTATAATAATATATAATAATAACATATAATAATTTATATACATAATTTATAAATAATTAAATATATGACAAATATTATTAAAAAAGAAAGTACTATGCTGTAACTAAGAAAACATTATCTTCTTTATAGAAAGTTTTTTTTCTTTTAGAAGTTTAACTTCAACCACTTGAGCAACTTTTTTCGTATTCTAAAAATATGGAAAAAGAAGACTGGTATTTTTAATTTGCAGTTTCTGTGTAAATTTTTTGCCTCTCAGCTTAAATATCAGACATACTATTTGTCAAGAAGAAAATTTGTTGCGGTGTAAATAATTTGTTTTTAAGAGAGCGCTATATTTATATAAAATAGCAAAATATTTTATTATTTGAATAGCTAGAGGCAGAAAAATATGCAAAAGCATATAATCAATCAGGAAATAAAAAGAGCTCACTTGCATATTACGTTGCAAAAAATGAATACAACTTTTATTTATACTGTGACAAACTTAATTTGAATGAATAATGCGATACTTCCGTTTGTTCCAATTACTCGGCTGTTGCAAAAAGAATTTACACATTCAGGACGACGTTTGGGCCGCGTCATTACATCTTTATCTCCAGTGTATTTCTTCTCCTCTGAATACTTTCTCGATACTCATATATTTCGCGCTTCATTTCTCAACTTTGCACCGCTTTCATTTCGTGTTCTTGAACTCGTCGCATTCTCAACACCAGATTTCAAAATACGAGATTTCTTTTGTATAACGGTATTCTTTTGAATTCTTAGTCTATGAATTTTTATAAGTCCTTCAATGTTTTGGAATTATAAATATTTACAGTTTCATATTTTTATTTTCTAATTCTCTCGAACGCTTTCATCCTTGACTTACAATTCTTAGAATCTTAATCTTCGGTTTCAACTGTGGAACAGTTTCGCTTATAGAACACCACATAGTACTTCCATGTAACTCTTAAAATATACATATACGCGAATTAAACACAACAATCGCATTTTCAAACCGTTACCAGTGAAGTTCTATACCTATAAATTAATTTATGAGTCTCATCATAAAGATATTATCATTTTAATTGCGATTACGATCTTAATTCAAAAAGAATGGAAACAAAAGAATAGATTGATTTCACGATAATTTTCTTAATAGAGCATCGATCCATTACCTCGCTTTGTCTCCTGTTTCAAATGTTTCTAATCTTTTATCTAAGATTTTAATTTTTAATTTGCAAAATGAATGTCACTTATTATATAATTATTTTCTTACGTGGAATTGTCTTCTAAAAAATTATTTTATTGAACTTTATCTTCCAAGAAAATTATTTTTTTGCGCGCGAATTAAAGAGAAACTTCCTGTAAACACATGATTGCTCTTTTCCGCTTATATTTAAAATGACTTAGAAAAGCCGCAGAACGGAGTATGCATTTATTGCGTTTCTGAGTCCCATTGTTCGCACGTGACATATCTGTAAAGTGAGTTTTAATTATCGCACACACAGATCGTTATCGCGAAATTTCAGAGACGCGCGAAACTTTGTCGACGATTCGCAGCCGGTTTAATTTTCAAGTTCACGAACGACGGGGCCGAGTTTGAAACGAACCGGAAGAGGTGTATTTCTTCGTGAGAGGCCGCGACGAGTTCAGAGACCCGCCAGTGAAAGTCGATCGGTTAAATGACGCCGATGCACACCTGTGCGTAACGTTTCTATTCTGCCCGCAAGGTACTACGTATTTCCTCTTTGATGAAATCTCTTTGATCTCTTTCGCTTTAAATCGATAATCGACCCTATAGTCGTTTAGAAGTTCTTCAAACACTTTTGCGCATGTGAGTGAGATATATTATTCGACTTTCTTCGTAAAATTACCATTTCCATACTTTCTTTTTGCGAAATAAATATGACGTTTTCTTTAAAATATCTTTTCGATTTAGTTTAAGATTAAAGTTTCGTGGGAGGAGAGAGAACACAATATGTAATAGAAAAATTATCCAGGAGCCAAGTTACAAAACAATTTTTTTTTTATAATCATATATATGAGAATATCTTGAAATATTTGAAATATACGCATTTTATTTAAAATAAATTTCGTAAAATTTAAGAATCTAGAAATGCGAATATTTAAAAACATTAACTTTCACTTTTTGAGGATTCTGAGCAAGCAGCTCCGGAAGCGACACAAGTATCTCTCAGAATAAATAAATATTTCCGCGTGCATAACTGTTGAATATAAAATTAAGAAATCTAGAAATGCAAATATATAACTAAGAATATATAAATAAGATAAATATGAGTGAAAGCTTTAATTTCTTACCTTTTAAAGTTTTTAACGCAATAATGACGAGCAAAATATCTCAAATCAAATATTTCCGTACATACTTAATTATGATGATTCATGACATAAAGTAATTTATTTTTAATAATTTATTACTACTTTTAATAAGTAATACTAACATTTGATTAAGAGGTTTATATACTTTATGTCATTTTGCGTGGCAAAGTATATAAATTCTTTTCTCGAATTAAATCTTCAGAATAACATGTTTTAATGTTTGATATTAACAGAGAAATACATCAAAGTTTAATAAATTTTTCGAAAGATTCTTTTAATTTCTCACGTCAGCTTGTGAATACTGCCGCGAGTAATATGGATCAGTAGGTAAGTGTGGCCCATAGTAACGCGTAAACGCGAAGAGAAAGAGAGAAATTGCAGTTCGCTTGAATGCAATACGTGACTAATACAGCGTATTATCACAGCTCGCTCATTTATCGCGGTCGAATGAATCGCGTACATCAATTGCACCATCGTCAATTTTGAATTTCATCTTCTTTTAAAACCTACAATCGTCGATTAACTATTTAGCAGTAATGCAACGATACTAAAGTGCAATTTTTTGTTTAATCAGTATCTGAAGAATGTTGTTCAAATGAACGGATACAGATATACATATATTCATTAAATAAGGATTACTAGAAGGTTTACGATAGACTTTGTCAAACTGTCAAGAAGACATGATTTACATGTTTGCTTTGACGTCATTGTTTTAGTATCTCTCGGCAGGTGGGACATTCATCTAATTACGAAGAGAGAAGTCTTGGACGTGGTCCACGGGCGTGTACGAATCGCGCAACGAGTTTCTCTTCTCAGAAGGGTCAACATCCTGCTTTTAGCGCGTCTCTTATGACGATCTAATACAAACATTTCAAAGTCTGAGAGCTAATTGAGTCCCTTTTGAAAAGCAAAGCGGTTCTTAAATTTGTTCTCGTCCGAAGACTCGTCAATTGATGAACGTACCACTTTCTTCGTGTCAGCTACCGGCGCCGCTAATTAACTCCTTTAAAATTCTGTTTCACGCATTACCAAGAGCTCTTTGTATGTTTATAAAACTATTATTGACAGTTCCACAGAATTAACAGACAACAATCTAATATGAACAAAATGAGTTGTATTTAATTAAATTCTATTTATATGATTTTTTAAATTAAGTTTGAAATTTTTTAAATTAATAAAATTGATAATATATATTATATTATGTCATATATAACAATAACAATAATGAGATGAAAATCATAAGTATGTGATATAGAAGAGTAAAAAAATTATTTTAAATAATAGAGAGAGATAATATGTACAATAATAAGATTTTTATATATACCAAAATATAGAGATAATAACAGAGATTTTTATAACTGCAACAAGAAATTAATAATAAAAAATTGATATATGTAAATAACTTTATAAAATTTGGCAACGTTATAAGACAGAAGGCAACTTTATGAAATATTCGAAAATACTTATCTACAAAATTTGACGTATCTAATTAATTATTTGGCATTTATTAAAATTTATTAATAATTTTAATTTTAAAAGATTAGTCATTTAATAAATTGGCAAAATTTTCATAATTCGTATCCTTCTTCTTGGATTTCGATGAATTTCAATATGTCCTCAAAACATATATTAGTGAAAAAAATTAAGCTGTTTTTTTTTTTAAGATAATATAACTTCAACAAAATATAATAAAAAACATAAGAAAAATTCTTTCCTCTGGATAATTTCAAATTTTTAAACAGTGCAAATATTCTAATGAAGTTTATTCTAAAGAAGTCAATAAAAATTTACAACTGTAAAAAAATATTGATGTAGCATTTATAATCTATTATTTCAAAGTAATATTTGACTGATAATTTTATATTAAACAACAATTTTATATTAGACAACAATTTGTTTAAGTAATTATACAATATAATATATTTACATATAAAAAAAATAAAATCTTTTGATAAAAATATGTAGATAAATATATTTGTGTGTGTTTTTAAAAAAATAAAATTTATTATTATGAAATTGAAAAAATTAATACACACAAATGAAAATTACATTCAGATCCTTTAATTCTATTGAGAATAAAATTTCGTTAAAAAGAAAATTGAGCTGCTTTAAGAACCCCCTTACAGTTAATTATTTCCTGCACAATAAAATATTTGATTAAATAACGGACATTCGTTTCTCTGCAACTCATCGGTCAGAACGTATCTTACAGATGTTTCTTTAACTCCCGCGTCCTCGAAGTATCACGTTGTGTTCGCATTTGGTGAAATCATTTGGCATTACGATCACGTTGGTATTATTTACATACGTGTCCTAATGCACAATGCACATGAAGGCCTTCGTTCGCGACGTTTTTCAATATTTTTCAGCATCTCCGAACATACTCGTTTTCCTTGACACATCTCGAAGACGAATCCACGCATCGCCGTCGCGGACATCCTACATATCACCTACGTATCATCTATTATTAGCAATATCTGATGACTATCTAATAACATACATTAATGTTGAAGAAAAAATATTTTTCTTTTATATTTAATGAAGATTCTAATCTTTAAATCTGAAAAAAATCCATTTTTAAAATGGTTGGAAGACATTTCCTCTTTGTATATAAAAATCGAATCAGTCATACAATTATTAACAATATCTGATGACTATCTAATAACATACATTAATGATAAAGGAAAAATATTTTTATTTCATATTTAATAAAGATTCTAATCTTTTAAATCTGAAAAAAATCCATTTTTAAAATGGTTGGAAGACATTTCCTCTTTGTATATAAAAATCGATACAGTCATTAGCAATATCTGATGACTATCTAATAACATACATTAATGATAAAAGAAAAATATTTTTCTTTTATATTTGATGAAGATTCTAATTTCTTAAATCTGAAACAAATCAATTTTTAAAAGAGTTGAAAGACATTTTCTCTTCGCATGTAAAAATCGAGTCAGTCATACAGTTTACAGAAAAAATTTAAGTGGCTTTAAATCAAGAATCATCAATCTTTATGTACAATTCAAATCAGCTCGCCATACGCATACATTGCGATGTGCGCTTTCACAGCCGCATTACTTCCGCCGTGGTGAAATTTGCGATATTAAAAAAGTTCTACGCATCGAGCGTTAAATCTATTGTCGTTTTGACTATGCGTTTAACGCAACGAAGAAGACAAAAATTGTTTACGATCATTTTCACGATGGCATATTGTATAATATTTTATCTTCTATTCACAAAGTCGCAATGTCGCAGAGTGAATGAGTTTAAATGTAAAACCGTGAAAGCTGAATTTGAGAATATGACAGAAAATGTATACAATAATATCAGATAATGTGTTAGTACTATAGTATTTTGCAAAAGTGAAATCGAGACTGGCTACTTAATGTTAACAATCAAAAAGTTCTAACGAATTAAAGTCACGCAATAAATACATATATTCTATCACGAATGTAGAATTAAGATATCAGTTAAGTTGAACAAATTTTTAAAGTTTTCTCAACTAATTTATTAATTTTTTCTATGAATTAAATTACTGATTGAATTTAATTATTGATTTTCCTTTGAAGATAAAATTAGAAGTTTTTAACAAAGAGATATGTATATCGCTTTCTTAGCTGACCTGCCGGAATACTTTGTAAACGGAAATGCGCTTGCATTAAGCATGACAAATCGTTGTCACATAATTACGGTCGAGACCGTCGCTGCGCGACGACACAATTATTCTCGTCGACTGTATGATTTAATTATTTAGCGCAATCTCTCTACGAAGAGAGATGCGTCTTCGCTCGCGTTGTCTGGAATTCGCGGATAGAAATAGCACGAAATTCTCGCGTCAGACCGCCGAGAGAAAATGGATTATAGAGACGTTATTAAGTTTAAATGGTTCAATGTTTGTGTGATCTGTCAGTAGAGCTGTTACACATTTTCCACCTCGAGATACATTAAACGAATCTCTAATTTTTTTAAGCGAATCTTAATGAAGATTAAAAAAGTATACAGGACGTGAGAAGAAACGGTGAAAGTTTTTTTTTTTTTCTTTTTTTTTTACGCACATAATACCGTTAAAAGGAAGCTTGTTGACGGATGCAGGAGAAAATCTCTATATTTGTTTATCCTCCTGTTTATTTTCCAGAACGCAGAGTTCTCGCCTCTCCATTGTGCCTTACAGAGGCGTCGTGCCCCTTTAACACAATTTCTCGGAACGTAATAAATGTCGAAAAAAGACATCGTGAAATAATTTGTCGCAAAAAGTTTGCTCTTTCGAGCGTTTTACGAAATGATCTCGTTGCTCAACTAGGCTTGAAACTATACTTGATCACTCGCGACCTGCTCACAAGTATAACAATCAGCGAAAAAGATGGCTCACTTTTGGTAATGATATGTTGTTATTGGTAATATGACTACCTGTCGACTTTCGAGTATCTCAGGAAGAGCGAGACTCATCAATTTCCGCTAAAACTCGTTAATTGTCCTTGAAATTCTCAAGTCTGTCCGAAGACAATTTAATGTCCGTAAAAAATATTACCGAATTTTGCCTAACGTGCGAAGACGTTTCACTCTTGGGATCTCGATTTTTCGATAAAAAAAGGTGTGATGATAATAGTGATAAATGTGATATAATGAATGATATTATCCAGAATTAGACGCGCGGAATAAAATATAGTCTTAAATAAGTTGTTAAACTCGTAATAATACTGCTTCTAATTCAGCGAGAGAATTAAATTGAGACATCTACTATAATTTTTATAAGTAGGTATATAAGTGTATTATAATGTAAAAAATTTTAAGATATATTTTATCTTTGCAGAGGAAGAGAGAGATCATTATAAAGAATATATTGTAATAAAGTAATAGATTTACATTTATAAATATAAACAATATTTATATTTATATAAATATAATTATAATTTATATAAATATTTTTTTGACAAATACTTACTTGTTTCTCAAATCTAGAAAATTTGCTTAATGCGCAAATTAAATAAATTTATACAAATATTATAATGAATGCAAAAAAGAGATGTTCATGTAGGTAATTGTACGCAAGAGGTATCTCATTATGTTAAGTTCAGATTTCTGAGTATGATATTCTCACGATATTCAGAGAGGATGTCATTAATTGATTTGACTGGACCGACTGGTTATCAACGCGACTCGGCTTTCTTGCATTCCTGAAGTGAAAATGGAGAATTGACGATTCTCCACGACCCGAAATCCAACTCCAGCATTCGTCTTTATTACACTTGTTTTTCTTAATTGGCAATTATCTTTTTATTGCTTCGCATATGCTGATATTGTAAACAGATTTTCGCTACAAATGATGACATCGACATAAGGCAATGATTCATAATTCATTTTGTTATTGTCGTTTTACGCTACTATAGATACTACATCATTTACAAGTGTCATCGATTACAGATTACAGTATACATTTTTTAAGGAATATGAATAATTAAATAATAATGATAATTAACAAGAAATAAAAGCCCTACGCGTAAAAAACAATTTCTAAAAAATGTATTACTATCATATAGAAAGTCCGCTTAAGAAATACAATACTTTCATGTTAATCATAATTAAATGTTACAATATATCATTTTGCGCGTATAATAATTAAATTTTATATTATATTTATAGCACATTAATAAAACCAAATAGTATATATTCTTTAATAATTAAATGTGGAGAGAGAAAAGTAATAATCTCGTAAAGTTTTCTATTTTTGCTATAATATTTTCGTGATAGATTCGTGATAAATTCTATCAATTTATTGTTATTGCTTTTTCAGTAAAAATATTAGAAAAAGTTATCATATTTATTACAACTTTCAATTATTAGTATTATATAAAAAAATCAAAAGTTTTGAAGCAAAATTGAGATAGCTTATTTTAAAATAACAATAATTGATATTTAATTTAATATTTATAATATAATTATAATATAAATTGATATTTAATATTTGAAATTCAATTTTTTTTTTCTAACAAAATTAAATTTATACAAATATCCTACAAAGTAAAACACTTTTACATTTTGTACAATTATACATAAAATTTGATTTTTTTCACTTTTTTCTAAAATTTATTTCAACAGAAAACTCTTATTTGCTTTTTTTTGAATTACTGTTTATGTCGCTATAAATATTTCAATTAGAAAAATAAATTCTAAATAAAAAAAGAGAGAGAAAAAAAATATAATTTTTTTAAAATAAAATTTGAAATATAAATGTGAAAAGAGTAGATGAAAGAGAGAGAGACAGAATACCATACAGAATATTACGTCCAGCTATTACATATTACATTTAGTCATCGTTACATATTACCTGCTACATTTAGCGTCGTTACATTTAGCCGCCAAATTATCCATTTTACTTCGCCGGCACCTGGTTAATTAAAAATTGCGGTGCGCCTCGTCGCCTCGGTTTGACCGCGTGTAATTATTGTCGGCGCGTGTAACGTGTGTGCGGCGTGCGTGCGATAATTGGTCAGCTGCTTGCCCGTCGTCGGAAAGTCCGTTGTGCATCCATAAATCCTCCGACCGCGCGTTTGCCGTAGAATAACGCCGACCTACTTATAAACTGACTACTTTCACTTGCGAGGACGAGGTCGGCACGAATGCACAGGCGGAACGAATTTCCGAATAACATATCTCCCACTCCCTCATCTCGGTATTTCATTCTTAAAAAAATCCAGTTTTTATCCTCATTTTCCTTATTTTTTACGGCAACTTTCGCGTCTTGTTGTTTGCTTAACGCATATAAAGATACGATAAATCATTAAGCGTTGCGATATACGCGTAATATAAAAATCATCGTTCTCACTTATGTCGTATTTTTTATTAAGAATTACTAAATAACAGAATGCGTTTCATGCACAAAATTAGATCAAGGAATAATTAGACAAAGAAGGGCGTTAAATTTTTTGAATATAATTTTCTAGGTAAATGACGTATAACTAATTTTTAATATATTGCGATATCTCTCTTATTTAAGTATCCAATTATTTAATTATCTAATATATGTAATTGATATATTATTACTACGGTCATTACACATATATGTGATGATCGGCATAATTATTGTGTTTTTTGTACTCTTGCTATTTCATGCATAAAATCACGAATTTGCATAATGTGTAAATATGTATTAACGCCACAAATCAACGAGTACGAAATTGATTGCGTGTGGCTATAAGTGGTTTTGCAGGCTTCCTAGACGGTCATTAACAATCGATGGTCGTACAATCCTTCTTTTTTACGGCGGCAAATATCTCACGAAGACCATTGCTTTTTGCGACGTCATCCTCAGTTCTGTTAACATATAAAAAGAGAAACAAATTTAATTTTGATTTTATATTATTTTACAAATATATTAATCAGAAAGCGATATGGAACTGATGTGCGTTAGTTACCTAGTAGCCAAATTCCACAGGATATTCTGCAGAATGTTGGATTGCGGTTCACCGCCAGCCAGGATCAATTCGCAGATGGATCGATCTTCACAGACGACCGCCGATTGTTCCTCGACCGAGCGTGCCTGCTTGTGCTCGATCGGCAGGTCGGCGACCCGTAGTTTCGAGAGAACGATACTCGGTTGGCTGGAACGAAATTTGTTCTTGATTGAAAAATATCAGCGAGTAGAGATGCAACAAAAAGCGACTCACGTTGTCGTATTGTTGTTGATGCGCACAACCTTGGGCGTTAGCGCCAACAGCAGACCCAGTGGCAGAAAAGTACCGATCAGGTGAATGATCTTCTTCCAGGGAGACATACTGTGGAATGGATATATTTTCGTTTTAGAATATTTAGAATTTCATCTTATGCGGAAGCTATAATTAAAAAATAAATTAAAATATTCTATTTATTTAACTGTTGCGTTAAAAAAATCCACCTTCTCATTTGCGGATAAGTCATCGCCGAGTGTGGCTCTTCCACGTATTGTACATCGTGATACTCGTCGCCCGGTTGATAAAACGTGTACGGGAATTTGCGCTTCCTCGTGTAAGTGGACTGCTGAACAACCAAGACGCCGTTATTCTCGGGCTTTTTTATCATCTCCAATGTGGTCTCTTGCATCGGCTGATGAGGGTTCTGATTTTGACTGGAGTAATAATTGATAACATACGGAGGAGGTCTCGAGAGATCGAAGTAAGCACCGGTCGATCCATGATCCATTATTGTTTTGCCCAAAATCGCCGATGTATCCTGCGGCTTCTTCAAGGCGTTTTGGAAAAACGTGTGATCGAGGAACATGTGTCCGATAGTGGCCTGCTCGAGCGGCGGCTCTGAAAGATTCATCTCTGTAACCGTTTGCTGATCGTTGAAGGGATGATGAATACTCGTTGGCATTTGAATATCGTCCTGGAATTTAATTCTGCTCGATCGCGTCGCTTCGTCCATTAAACTGGAGACATCTTGATATGCATTCTGCAGGACATCCTGGGATCGCTTGTGCTGTGCGTCTAGATGAATATTGTTTTCAAATTTCACGTGCTGCACATTGTTAAAGGGATTCTTTCGATTTTTCGAAATTGGCTGCTCGATCTCGCCTAAGTGTATACTGGGTCTGAAGACGTTGGAACTGTTTCGAGGAAGAGTTTCGAAGGCGACTGACGATGTTAATTTCTGACTATTATTGACGACTGGTGCAAGCGTCGTTGTTTCCTGAGCCGAATATCGATCCCCTCGGGAAGTAGTTTCCTTACAAGAAACTTTTTCGCATATTACTTCAGATACTTCAACGGTCCACGCGCATGCAAACACGAGGAGCAAAAAATGAAGCGGAAGCAAATGACGTTCGGAGATCTTATGTAACCGCATGTTTGTCGATTAAGTCAACGGTCAGTGCAAATGGAGTGGCGATGACGAGCGACTATTCAAGACAGCTGTTTCCATTGCGAGGAACCCGCAACTGAAGGATTCAGTACGATATACTGTGACTTTAACTCACGAAGGCAAGAGTTACCTTAATGCGAGCGCTAAAAAGCGTGAATGTGGGAACAGTATGCCTTTATTGTCCGTACTCCAATTGTCGTTGACAAAGTAAGTGTTGCGATGTTTAGTTCCAGCAGATTTCATGATGGTACACGATGGTGCATCGTGCCGTAAATGTACATACATTGTAACGGCGATGAGACAGATAGATATTTTTTTAAATAATTTTACATTAAATTAATTATTAATCAAAGAGAAAAATGTATTAATAATATATTTATTATTAATATAGTTTGCATGTGTGTGTATGTGTGTGTGTTTCAATTTTTATATTTATCAATATCATTCATATATAAGAAAAAAAAAATGGTTATAGATTGATTACAATCGCGAAATTAAATTAAAATCTCTGATTTATTTTATTAAATATTAAGATTGTAGAAAAAAGCAACAAACACAACAAATTATTTATTGAAAAACTAAATTTTATTGAGAGATATATATGCTACTTTTTTACGATTTTATAAAAAAAGATTCAGAGCGAATGAAAGCAAGTGAAACGTTTAATGGATTGCTAAATTGCGTAATTAAGATAGAAGACATTCCTTGCTTTAGAGATACTCGCCGAGTACAAGTGTAATGAGCGGAAGGGGTGAAAAGACTTTCTAAGCCAAGTTTTATCGCCGAGCGGTGAGAGTCTGACCCTGTTTCACGGCGAGGTCATTTCAATATGTTCTATATATAAACGCGATACATCTTAGATGTGTCTTAGAACTTGTTTTTCAGAGAAAGAGACAACTTTTCTACACTCCTTTTGTTACTTCTTTTAAACATTTTTTGTACTTGCTTCAGATTCATATAAAATAGAAATTTTAATCTATGATCTATCAATTATCGAAGACTTACTAAAAATAAAAGCGATCGTTATCGATGAAAGAAAAAACAAAAAAGCGAATTTAAATACAGGAAAAATTTAATGAAAGTAATAATTTCGATAATATAGCTTGTTGCTTTTGTTTATAATTTTTTTGTAAGTAAACATTTTATTCATTACAATTATATTTGTATATCAATTTAGAATTCGTGTCATCTTCTCTGTGAATTATATGTCTGCTTTTCTTGAAACTTTGTTATCGCACAAATTTTCAACATCTAGGCTAGATTTCATCTAAGTACCCTTTTCACCCCCTTCCACTTCTTTCCATATCGTTCTCGCCATCGCGACTCTCCCTCTGGTATGACCGACAATGAAAGTAGACGTTTGCACATTCACACGAACTATTCTTCCTTTTTTCCATCATCATCGTAGTCGTTTTCGCGGTTAGCTACGTCTAAACCGACCCAATTCCGGTTTTGAGTAGGCCACGCTAACCACGCCGTAACCGGAATTAAAAGTAAGAAAAATCTATCGCACGCCTCTGTAATTTCGAAAATGCACGATTTTATCTACATCGTAAGAAAAGAGACAAACTCTGTTTTGTGTGATTATTCGTATCCTGTAACATAAAAAAACGATTTGCCATTATCTATCAGCTGTTAAATGAAACCACGAATTATTTACTGTCAAATATTTCAAAAAACATATATTTTTTTGCAAAAATTAATTAAATACACACAAATATTTTAAATTGATAACAAACTTTAAAAAAAAAAAAAAAATAATAAAAATTGCTTAAAGTATCATACAACGTAGACACGTTTTGTCAATTTTCTTCTGAAATGATAAGAGAGCGATAATGCACTGTGGAAATAGAAGGAAACGCGTAACCGCTGATAGAAACGGGAAATGAAATCGTCTGTTTCTGGGTCGGCAAAAAATCCTAGATCGGTGAAAATCCGGCAGAAGAATCGGAAGCTGCTCGTAAAACGGAAACTGTTAAGATGAATTTCACTCGCGCGACGACCAAGAATCGTCATAAACGAGAAAGGGGTAAGGGAGGGGGCGGAAAGAAGGGGAAGGGGACACGAGGAATAAAAACGACGGAGGTTTCTGGGCCGCGAAAGCGCAAAAATCGGTAAACGACCGATTCTACGTTTGTTCGTCCGATCCCCGATCCTGTCTTCGACGCATCTGCATCGAACAAGGCCAAATCGACAATTTGTCGAAGCATGAAAATCAACGACGGCCTTCTTTGTCCTTTACGATGTCCTTAATTGTGCGGTCATTCGATTCCACTTCCTCTAGGATTACGGTACTCGTGCATTTAATTCAATATGTAATCAAGAGTGCGAATAAATAATATATTAAGTAAATATTTCTCTCTTCGTTCTTTTAATCACGATAAATGTTGATGTATGTTATACGTGTTATCTGTCAAAAGATATTATTGAATTTATAGAATTGTTAGACTTATTCAATAATTAATAGTAACACTAAAATCTGTATATTCCTCATAAAAAACTTTTAATTATAATAATATGATATATTATCTTCACTCAAAAATGTATATTGCAGTATATATGCATATTGTAATTAATTGTGGGAAATACATAAATAATCATGAAATAATTTCATTAGAATCAGAAAATAGAAAAATCTATAATTTATAGTAAAATTGATGGCCTATCAATATTAATTATATTATTTTTAACCATCGTTTTTATAATAAATAAAAGGGAAAGAAATTCACGTGAAATTATAAACATGTCAAAAAAGCTATAAAGCGAGAAAGTGAAAAATATATCTTTTAATACTTTATTCACAATTCTGTTTGTGAGTCTTTATAACAATTAACAAATAAGAAAAATCTGTCTCGAAAGGACTAATACAATCCAAAAATTCCTCCCGGTACTCCGATCTATCTAAGACCTAAGGCAACCGAAACTACTTTAAGGCCGCGCCTAGAGGAGGCCGCGACCAGAAGAGAGAGCACAGCTCGTCGCTATCGCCACGGAACGTCAATTCCTGCCATGTTTAAACGGTGAAAGTAGCATTTTGACAAAACGTAAAATCCGCGTGAAAATGACATTGTCACCCATCCGGAGCCGGCCAGTCGGACCGTGATCGAACGACGGATGCGACTCGCCCGTCGTGCGTCACCCAGGCTGATTGTCACGAGCGTGTTGTAATTAGCGCGTGACGAGCGGTCTAGGTCTGTTTCTTATCATTCTATCGCTTTCCTTCGTCGCCTGCAGACGTTAGAGAGAGAGAGAGGACGTCAATCAATGACCAATACTATGAAAACTATTGATGATTTACTTGATTTTCTCTGTCAATTTCGATTTATCCATTATATCTTCTTTATCTTCTTGATAATCGTTTGCGCTATCGAGGCGACAAAAATAATCCCGATGGCGATGATTAAACTGTCGCGAGATCGAAGAATGATGAAAAACACGATTGTTTCGTCTCGTTTGAATGCATTCAGTGTTTTGAATTACAGGCTAGATTTTTGCGATGTTGTAAGTGTGCCTGATTAGAGATGCCGATAAGTGAGAAAGCGCATTGTAAATAACTTGTCGAAGTGATTGTTTTAGCGTACGAGCGAATCGATCGACGGAATTTGTTTATAATAGTAATAGAAGTGTTTCGATATAAAAGAAAACATGGGAAGTTTATCTTTGACTAAAATAAATTTTTAATTTAATTTCAAAACTATATTTTTAGAATATTAAATGTATGTGTGTGTGTGTGTGTGTGTGTGTGTGTGTGTGTGTGTGTGTGTGTAATGTTTTTAATTATATCAATATTTCAATATATTAATTGTTACGAGTGCAATATATATTTAGCTCAAAGGGAAAATTACTCTCAAAAAATTACTACATAGGTAACGACTATTAGTTTATCTTTGCGATAAAAATTCAATATACGTAATATGTCATAATAGCTCTAAAAAAGATCTCACATACAACTAAATAAAAAATAGTTTAACATCTAAGCATATCACAATATTTGAAATATAAACAGCATTAGAAAGATATTACAATCTCGATTGAAAGGACTTTCCTTCTCCAATAAAATAATGATTTTATTCCAGTCATTCGATACTTGTCACTTCTACAAAAATTCTTAGAGGGAGGTAAAATATTCCAAAATAAAGAAATAAATCTTTTAAAAATATGAAATATTTCGCATCTACTTGGATATCTGTACGAGGCTTAGAAAAGCGAACACTTTAGAAACCGCTATCTTGGTACCGTATAACAACCAACAGTACCTCGCACAAAAATATAGGCATCATTCACTTGTCGGAGACCACTGATGGGCTCATCGATCATCGATCGTAACTGGCGAGTGACCTCGCCTTCTATTGTGTCCATTGTATTCCAAGAAGAAAGACCTCTGGGGAACCATTCTGAACGAGAGAGAGAGAGAGAGAGAGAAAGAAACCGCCTCGACGGAGAAAAAGAGGGAGAGTTTCCACGCAGGAGGAAAGGAGAGACAATACGGCGCCCGTTCTCCGAGTTGACCAAGTCGAGAAGCAAGGAACAGTGCACAACGGCAGGCCGCGAAGATCGGAGGAAGATGCAAAATGGACCAAGCACCGACCAAGTGGGGATCTGGATTAAAAGCAAACGAGGGCAACGTCTCGGCAACAGAGCCATCTCGGACCTTGAGGAGTCGAGGCCGCGCTGTACTCCACACTTCCGCTTTTCCGTCCGCATTCTGTCGTCGTTGTTTATTGTTGTCGTTGTTGCCGGCGCGGTTGGTTCCTGTAACGGGTCTCCGGAAGCGACAAGCGGCGCGAGCCTCGTTGTTCATGTAATTAAAGACGACTCGGACGACTAATATCGACACGGTCAGTGCGACATGGATTATTGTTGTCCTTCGGTCTGTGAACGCGGATTATCTTTTCTCGACTCTTATCACGATATAATCGAATTAAATCGAGTAGATGATGTGCGAAGAATAACGGAGTGGAGCATTTCGAGTCGGAGAATGACAGTGATTTCGAAAAATTGCAATTTTCCAACCATTTCTTTAGCAATCCAGTTCGACTAAATCATTGTGGTTTCGTCCCTCTATTAGTCTTTTCATTTCTAAAATTGTCAGACATTTTTTCTGATGTCCCCTTTTTTATACAAACATCCTTCTCTAATTTTTCTAATTATTAATATTCATTACATGTGATATATATATATATATATATATATATATATATATATATATATATATATATACACCATTTCTCTTTTTAATAAAAGAAGAGATCTTGCAAACTGCATAAACGCAAATAAAATTAGAAAAAATGATTATAGTTAGGATAGTTAATAAAGACGAAAACTTTATTAATAAAATTCTGTATGCAAAATAAAAAATCTTCGTGTTTTAGAGATGATGCCGAGAGGAGCGCTTTATCTGCTCCTAACGATTTTGACGTTAGATGGATCGCAATGCGACACGAGATACTTTGTAAAAATGAGGACGAATGCATCCGAAATGTTTAAAACAAAGGCCGACAATCTGCGGATTCTTCAGGACCCGATAGCGATCACGCCAAATTCGTTGTACGATAATGCGGGAAACGAACATCAAGTCGAGGACGAGAGGATGACCAAAGAAATATCGGACGATCAGTATAATCGGAGAAATTCCTTTGTCGATACATCGACTTTCAATCCAGATGTGCTCAACAAATTTCTCGAAGATTACGCGAACAAGATAAAGAGCACTACCGAAAAGAGCTTCAAGTATCCTTTCAGAATCATAAAACCACCTGCGGAGCCGCTTGTCCTCGAAATCGACAATGAAACCACCGAAACCACAACCACTCGTGAACAGAACGATAAATTTGATCAGAATTCAAATGCTACTTTGACAGATAATGATTCGGTAAGAAAAAAATATAAGTTCTAAATTAAAATAATAATATATAATATGTATCTTATTTTTTTTTTTTACAAAAGCTTAAAATTAAAATTAAAAAATGTTTAAAAAAAAACAGTTTATTAAAATAGAGATAATAATAATATTCTAATTCCATCATAATGAATATTTTTTTAGAATATGTTACCTGAGAAAATAGTACAAAAAAATAATGTGTATACATATATTCTCTGTATATTTTTAATGTGTGTTATGTAATTTATCATTGCGTAAATACGTTAATGAATTTCCGGTTGTCTCTCCTGGCTCTTAGTTAAGCGAGGCACTAAACGACACCTTGAAGAGGAACAAATATTACGGTACAAATACTTACGAGGACAGGAACGGCTGGGTGACGCTAGAAGCAATTCCGTGGTCTAAGAGCAAAATTTCCAAGTGGCAGGCTAATCCTAGCACGCAACGACCTTGGCCAGAGATAAAGCCGTGGGATAAACCGAGCATGAAACCATGGGCCAGCGACTATACCATCAGACCCACTTATGAAAACAACAAACCGTGGTAAGTACCGCAACCGTCAATTTTCCTTTCACTATGCGATGCTATATACAAGTTAGAAAATAGGTTTCGTGCTCATTACGAGAGATATTTACGTCCTATTAGCGTTCAATTGAAATTTTCTTTCTCGTGAGTTTACACAAAGTCTACCGATAACTCATTCAACAATATATCCAGAAAAGGCTTGTGGATCTTTTTATTTTGCTTTAATTCTTATTTACGCAGAAACTTATGCAAAAAGAAAATTAATTAATTAGATTAATTTTTAACAAATTATAAAAAATAATAATCACAAAATAAGTAATAAAAAATATTTAATAATTTTGTTAGACGACATTTACTTAAATAATATTACTATAAATAATATTTACTTTTTGCGTTATATCGGAAATACTTTCCGACTAAGAATAACTTCTAATAAATAATCGAATCTTTAGGTACGACAAGTCGAAGCCGAATTGGCCCGATAACAACGAGAACTCATATCAGAAACCGATTTCCCGACCTCCTTATCCCTTCGACGACATGGCACAAAAATGGCCAGTGGAAAAACCGTACTGGAACAAACACGAAAATAATCGACCAAATAGCGACATCATCACGGACAATAGACCGGCCAACTTCCCCAACGCTTGGTCCAGGCCTCAGACGGCTTATCAGCTTATCGATAAGTACACGGAGAAAGATCAATCGGGAGACGGGAGCGAATGGCATGATTATCCATCTAAATATGAGCAAGATCGACCTCGACCTAGCCTGATCACCGAGAGACCAAATTTCTCGCATTATCAGTACGTAAATAATCATCCACCGAATCATCCAGCGAGCGGCGACGGTCAGTGGATCCTCCTATCAACAAACCGCGGATATTCCAAGTCGAGACAGAGATCAATCAAAATCGATACAGTAAACATTCCGGAGACATTCAAGGAGAGCAACATGACTACTCGTGCGAACATTAATAAACAAAACAGGCCTGCGTTGCTACCCGTGATGACTTCAAAACGCCAGGTTAGGCTAGATGATCAAAGAGAGGGAACACAGTTTATTCTAATTTAGATTAAAATATGTTGTGTGTCCTGTTTCTTTCTATCTCACATCGAGTCATTTTCTAAAATTAGGAAATTTAATTTTTTCCCGACATTAATTAATATTCTATAGAAAACGACGATCAGTATTCATTAAAATAAAATTTTACGATATTCATTATTATTTGGATTTATTAATAAAAGTATTGATAGCCGCTTTATGAAAAATCGTTTACCTAGGTCAGATTGACGGTGTTGCCATCGATCAACGGTACGAACACGACGACGTCCCACGGAGGCCTTCTGGAAGTCGAGAAGACGTTCAAGAGCGTCGAACAGAGTCGCAAGGAGTACGAGATGGGGAAACTCACGACCGAGGCGAATATCCCGAACAAAAGACCGATCAGGCACACTTTGAGCGGACAACCGTCAAGTTCGGCAGTTCTAGCAGCCGTCGGAGCAGGTAATAGCTGTAACAAATTAAAATATGTACAAATGACAGATTTATATTTTAAGTTGACGTAATAAATCTAATAGCAATGCATTGAAATTCTTTGCCGTTTAATAAGAGGTGAGTTTTGTAAATATGTAAATATTACAATTAAATAATATTAATTTAACGAGAGAGAAAAATATATTTAATGTAAAATTGTAAAAGATAATAATGTAATTTAGTCTCTAAAATAATATTTTTTTTATTTTCTCGATGTAACCATAAATAATTAGATTCTATTTTTCTATTCTTGTGCATTTTTACAAAAGTTATATATTATCATAAAATTTCATCAAATTTTATTATATTTATTACGTTTACGGTAACCTTCTAGTTAAATTTACATAATGCATATCTTGCGACTTTAAATCATGGATTCTTAATATACTGTTTCAGATCTTAACATTTAAATTTACAGAAATACGTAGAAATGAAAATACTAACACAAAAACGAGATTATAATAACTTTGAAATGAAAAATATTTAAAATTGATTAATCAAATTTCATGCAAGCATAAATGGCACAATAATAAAAGATGCCCTCAAATATCAATTTTATTCTTTATATTGATTTAATTTGATACATTATTATTAAAAAAGATTTCTTTCTGACTTTTTAACTTTGTTTTGCGAAATTTGCCATTAATTAGTATTACGAAAAAGCTGAAACACTCTGCCTATTTGTTTAATTTAATTTACAATTATCCTGCATGTTTACCTGTATATACGACAACAGGTATGTTGCCGGCGACAATGGCAATGATGATACCGATGATGCTGGGCCGTCGAAAGAGAGATTTGAGACTGATGGGGACTCAGGACTTGAGCAAGTCCTACAATCTCCAAATGAATCTGCGCGATCTAGGTAAACTCGCGAGGGAATATAATACTCAACCAAGAAGAACAATAGGATTGTAAAAATTTAAGTATAAGAGCTACTCGTCCGGCAAAAAATATTCATTAATGGCGATGCAAAAGATGGAGAATGGAACGCGCGATATGTATGTACAAATGATGAAGTTTCAAAACATTAAGAATCTAAAAACAAAAACAATATTAAATTATTTGCTAATAAATCCAGTGTATTTTACGCCGATTATTCAGCTAGAACTAAAATGAAACTGGAATTTCAATGTGCACATCAGATTTAAAGTTGAAAATATATATACATAATATTTTTGACAGACTATTTCTCGAGACATTGCATTAATCAGCCGGCTATAGATGTCATAATACTGAATGAATACTCTATATATTTCCGTCCGTACTTACACAAATGAGCGCATAACTACGATCGATTTAGAAATGATTACCCTGTATTGCTGTTCCAGTAGATATTAGTGAATAGGGGAACGCGAAAATATTTCGCATATTTTGCTATTTCGCTTTAAATTGTCACGTTTAAATTATGTTTAATTGACAGTGGTCGAATTGTATAGAAAAGAAAAATTCGTTTTAACTTTTTTTATTGCTATCCAAAATATTTATAATTCTAAGCTTGGAAAGACATCAAATTGTACAACAAATATAAATTTGCAATTTATTCCGCGAACACAACAGGCGCCTCATTTATTTCCAACAGTTTAAATACATCATTACGTGTGAATTGACGAATTTATATTTATATTGAAGATCGAATTGTTCAAGAAATTGTTCGCGTTCAGTTTTCTCATACGATTTGGAATAATTCACAGTAACGTGTCCGTCAAAAATAAATGTTTTAATATAACGCGTTTGTTTTTTTATATCGTGCAACGTAGAGAGAGAAAGAAGAACGTTCATAATCTCCAATATTTATTTACATAACTCATATCAGGGTATTACATAGAGAGTTTACTTATTTATTTATTCATTTATATTCGTTTCAGATATTTATTTATTTATTAAGCGTACTTTACAGTATAAGTTGCCCAATAATAATCGACTCATCCGTACGTTTTTGCTCGCTTTTTGGCGAGATGAAATAAGAGCAGCACGCATACCAAACTAGTTATGTAAAGAGATAAAAAGAATTTTCAATAAAAATTCAATCGTGATTTTCTGGAAGAAAACAAATTTGTCAGAACCCCTCACCAAAAACTCCCGTGCTACTTTTGATTCTGAACAAATATATCGACGCGTATTGTCACGTCGCGTGTCGTGTGTGCGCGATGATTCAAAAATCGATATTAAAGCTCGTCATATCAATCAAACGTTTATCGTAAAATCAAAGTACATTGCATTGTCGTCGATAATCGATGTCTCGCGCGTCGAAGATCAGGTCCTGGCGAAAGATTCAATACTTTGAAGAGGAAGACGCCACGCGTTCACCGACGTAACAGTAGTTTGTGCTTCTCTTCATCGTTTTAGCTTTCTAAGTGAAAGGACGATCATTTATTGGAGATACAAACGGACAAAAATGATCGCCCGTGAAATCGCGTCTCGAATCGACCGTGAAGATGTCAGGGAAGATGTGCGTTGGCCTCTTCGCATTGTCGACCACCGTTACGAGGCTCTTCGGGACCGCGTTTATCCCGGCGAATGACGTTTTGAAGCAAACGCGCGTAGCATAAGGTAGATTAGAGAGCGCGATTGAAACGATAAATTATAACAAGCAACGCAAAACTTTAATCGCCAGTTAATTTGTCGCTGCTCCTCGAGTTCGCTACGCCCGATCACCCTCATTCCTCGCCGTTGATTCTCTTTTGCACGTGACCTAGATATCGCGCAAATCCTTCGCTGGCGTGCTTGAGGATCGTCAAGCCCAGCCTAAACTTAATCTCGGCCACTTTCTTCACAAAGTTGAAAAGGCTAAAGCTTTCAGCGGGCTTCTTCGTAGTCGAGCTCTCCCATTCGACAGTTGTCGCTTCCGTGGTTTTCGAATTCATTGTCGTGCTCGTGGAATATGCTTCCGTGATATCTCGATCAGAAGAAGTCTCCGAAGAGGTGCTTGAATCACTGTCATTCGCTTGCTCGACGGTCTTGGGAGTAAATGTCGTGCTTTCAGGGACACTCGTTGTGTCTTTTGTAGTTTCTATATTTTTTACGGTAGTAAAAGTCTTCATAGTGGATTCCTTCGCACGCGTATTGGCTTCCTCCTGATGTTTTTTCCTCTGCCCTTCGAAATCTTCTATCTCGTTGTCCTCGCTAGTATTCTTCGTCTTTCGCTGCTCCCCACCCGGCAGTGCCGAGTCGATGATGTCCAGAATCTCGTTGCTCAAGTCCTCTTCCTTCTCCGCCTCTTCGCGCTCCTCCTCCAGTTCATGTTTCGACGGTATCACCTGTATTACCGACTCTCTCTTCGACCTCGAACGTCGGTCACCTTCGCTGGTACCAACGGCGCGTTTAATCTTGAGAGATCGCGGTCCATGTTCGACGGCTACTGCGGTCGGCGTTATCTCGATTTCTTCATATCCATCGTCCGGTCTGATGGTCGAGGCTTCCAGGTGACCATAATTATGCACATCAGCCGAGTCCGGTGGGAAATTGAAACCTTGCGCGATGTCTCTCTCGAACTGTGTTTGCCCGATCTCGGTTGATACGTAATTAACGCCAGGCTTGCTGTCTATCGGCAAGGCGGCCACTTTCACGTCAAAAGGATATTCCTTGGGTACGTTACCGACTACAAACTGCCGATTCGCCGATCCCGCTTCTGCCAGATCCGAATGTTTATGATCATAATAAACCGGAGTGGTTTGAACGTCGGCATATCTAAAGTCCGTGTTGCGATACTTAACTGGCTGAGTATTTTCTATCGTTCTATAAACAGGTGATGTGGATATCGACGGATATCTCGCGTCCGTCTTTTTCGTCGTCTGCGTATCATACGCACCGTCGTAATGCTGATAATGATAATAGTTGCTATTGACATCTTTCGCTCCCGGATATTTGCTTTCGTGATTCGTCATACCTTGGAATACCTTGGACAACACCTCTTCCTCGCTCTGTCCGTAATTACCGCCGTACTCGTCCGGATTGTACTTGTAATTTGACTCCACTTCGTAGTTTCTTCGAGCGATGGTACCGCCGAAGGGGTACAAGAAGTACGAGGCTAAACCAAGACCCAGACCTACCAGCGACATTACGCCGAAGCTAGGCATCACCTCGCGACTGAGAAAGTTGTAGATTTGAGTGCTGATCGCTTTCTGCGGCTGTTTTTTCTTGTTCTTTGTCGCGTTTGCTGCGACCTTTGTCTCGGGTGCGATCTTTGATTCCTGGATCGCGTTATCTAAAAAGTTAGCGTCCGTGATACCCTCGCTGGTCTCCATCAAAGTAGAAACAACCGTCGCGACTGTCGAACTTGGCACCGCCAAAGTCGTGGATGGCTTGCGTCTGCGAACTTTATTCTTCTTCCTCTTCGAATTGTGTCTCGGTCGTTTAGTTGTGGTCGACGCTGTCGTTGCGGTCGTCGTAGTCGACGTTGCGGTCACTTCTGTTGGCGTTTGCGTTTCTACGTTAATCTTCGTTAGTTCGGGATTAAAGTCGAATTGCAAGTCTATCTTGGAGTTACTCAGATTATCCGTATCTTTCTCCACCAGCTGCTCCATCTTCTCCTTGTCGATCTTCTCGATCTTCAGGACCGGCGCGTTGACTTTAATCGGCTGTATTTCAATCTGCGTAGTCTCATCCGCAGGCTTCTTCAGCTCTACTTTCAACACGTTATTCACCTTCGTGCCGATCGGCTTCGATCTCACTGGCACCTCCACGAGGTCAACACCATTCAAATCCGTTTTAGATAACGCGATATCGGAATCTGGGATGGTTGCGGCCGATGTCGGAGGTAGAGTGGTCGGGGGTTTCTGGTCCATGAGCATCGAAGCTTTGATTTTAGTGACGAATATCGGTTTTTCGGTATTCTCCGCTTTGTTGTGTTCTGGAGTTGTGATGATAGAAACGGGTTTGAAGGT
This sequence comes from Anoplolepis gracilipes, assembly GCF_047496725.1. NCBI lineage: Eukaryota > Metazoa > Arthropoda > Insecta > Hymenoptera > Formicidae > Anoplolepis > Anoplolepis gracilipes. The sequence continues at coordinate 4,646,606 of NC_132977.1, forward strand.
CACCTTCTCGATCTTCCCGGTCGACGCAGAAGTTTCGTTTTTCGTTGTTTCAAGTTTGACCGTGGTTCTTCTTGTCGTGGTAGGCTTCGGTCTACCCTGTTGACCTGGTCTCGTCGGCTTTGTCGTTACCGGCTTAGAATTCGAAGTCGTTCTCGGCGTAGTAATCTTCGGTTTAGAAGTGGTTCGCGGCCCCTGACTCTTCTTCGTCGTAAGAATAGTTGTCGAAGAAGCTGCTCCGTCGCTTGTCAAAGTACTTACAGTTGTGGTGCGAACTGCCTTTAAAGTCGTACTCGAGGAAGATTCTAACTTTTCCGAATCCGGAGTGTCTTTTTCCGGCCTCGGAGTAGTTGTGATCTTCTTCATGACTGTTGTAGTCGGTTTTTTCGTGATCACGGTTACTTTTTCCGTGGTTATAACGGGGGTTAACTGCGGTGTGCTCTTCTCCGTCGTCTTATCAGGCTGCGAGATCGTTTCCACTCTGTCGATCGACGAGCTTGGTCTGACCGTTAGTCGTACTTCCGTCTGGAAAGGTTGCTGTAACTTTGTTTTTTCGACCTCCGCACTTTTCACAGTCGTGGACGGCGGATTCAGCAGGATCCACGTGGAAATACCGCCAGTAGTCGTCGGCTGATTCTTATACGCAGTCATCAGCCTCGTGGAACTCATCTCCCGCTCGAGCTCTTCCTCCGTCATCGCCATTGCCTGGCCAGGGTGGCTACTCTCGAAGTAACTAAACTTGGAATTTATCGGCCTGCCGAAACTTAAGCCAGTGGACTCCAAATTACCGACTTCTGGATTGACTTCCTTTATCAATGAAGCTGTAGCGTTTTTTTCCGAGGACTTCAGCGTCGTCCCAATGCCATGTTCTACCTTGGTAAACTCTTTGTTATGTACTTTCATCACGTCTTGCGGATTCGTAACATTGAGAAGTTGAGTGGCGACGGTTCTCAGGGATTGATCCATATATTGCAGATCCTTCAAGTTACGGTTGGTGACATTTAGCTGCTCGCTGAAATAAAATTCTATTGTCAAATTTTGTCAAAAAAATAATCGAATGTGCTTTCATAAGATACTTCCGATTTGAATAATCACATATGATATAACGCAGCTATATAGGGTATAATCGCATTTTAAAAACGAAAATTGTAAAGGATTCATATCACGCGACGATATCTATTATAATTACTTCGGGTGAATTTTTTAAATAATTTTTATTAATTTTATTAGTAAACGTTTTGGAAGAAATCTTTATATATGTAAACAGCGTGTTATTGAACATTATTCTTACCTTTCCTGTGCAATAGTTAAAACTTGATCATTCGTATAGTAATAATAACAAGATTAGCATCAATGTTAAACACTACGCATGCAATTAAAGAATCAATATAAAAAAAAGACTAAGGAATAAAATAAAACATAATACAGTTCCAAATAAATTATTACAATTATGTGTCTCACAATAAACTAATCAAATTAATTTTAATTAAAAATTTTTAAGTCAGTATTCATAGTTCTTTCTTATATTTAAGACTCCTCTTAAGGTTTTAAGATTTTATTCGGCCATCTAATTGGCTGAATGGAGTCTTAAAATGACTTAAGATGATAGAATGGATTATGAATACTGGCTTTTAAATTAAATTTTTTTCTTAATTACAATTTACATATTTAAACATGCCAAAAGTCTCCAAGTAAATAAAGTGGATTAAGCGTAAAGAATTTTTGTGAATTGAAATTTTTAACAGAATATTTTTTGATTAATTTTTTATTTTAATTTATATAAATTCTATTTTAACAATAATTTGTACTTGCGATATAATTAAGAGAAATATTAACACTTTGCATTTTAAGCACCAAGCTGATTTCAAAGGTAAGTACCAAATGAAATAATAGCAACAAAATAAAATTTTACTTAATTTAAATAAATATAACACGAAAAAGCAGTTGTGAATAAATAAATGAATTATAGTTTCATCAATTTGTATTATTTCAATGTTTGTACTATTTGTTGAATCATTTTTAATTTATTATAATTTTATTTTAATTTATATTTAATTATTGTAATATAATTAAATTATTGTATATTAATGTCATACCTATTGTTATGTCATATATGTATGATATAACTTCTTCTTTTGCAATGTCAATATCTCTCATTTGTTTTTGTATACTACATTTTGCAAACTATACAATTTTGTATATATTTCTTGCTTTCTGCATAATTTAAAATTAAATATTAGCATGGTATTTTTTTACGACGAGCGAAAGAGAAAAAAAGTTTTATTGATTTTCAACAATAAACAGTAGGATAGGATTTAAGGAGATTGTATATATAAAATAGGAAACATACGTTTTTATATAATATGTACGGAGGCATAAAATATTATATATTTATTCACAAGAATAAGTATTAGTCTTCGTTTCAAATATTTTATTAATGTTACATATTTGTTGGCACAAATATACTAAAAATGCCCTGAAATAGCGTAAGCTCTTTTATTACGTGTAATTCCGACACACACAGTAAAAAGCAATGATTATAAAATTAATTTTAATTTACTATATAAATATTTTATCAGAAAACTTATTTAATTTATAGAAAATTTATATGTGCAATAAAAAACGCAATACTATATGTTCCACTATTGAACATATAGTTATAATAATAATAGTAATAAAATGTGAAATAAAATATTGAACATATGTATATACACACACACACACACACACACACACACGTATGTATATATATCTATATGTACATATATTTTGTACTCATAAATTTGCTTTCTTTGAACAGATTAACATTATATTATTTAATCTATGATATTATTTATGTGAAAATCGAATGTTTTCCTATCATACTATTTTTGGCAACAAAAACAAAGCTACTTAATACAAAGTTATATTATAAACTTATATACAAACTTATATAATCAATAATTTTATAAAAATTATATCTATTATAGCTTTCTTTTCACACGCAGAAAAAAGAAAAAGAAAAAGAATGGTAAAAGAAAAAAAGATGTGTGTGTGTGTGTGAAAGATATTATATTCATAAAATAATAAATAAATTTTCTACTCATTTAATCACTATACATTATTCATCCAGATAAATAAGCTTTGTTTGCACGAAAGGAAGTACCTACAAATCTACGTTAATATTATATATCTTACTTTATGCGTTAATATGTATTAACGCATTCATACGTTTTAAAATAAATGTAATCTCACATCTCGCTATCTTCTCTTCTCGCTTCTTCCATTAATCACTTATCATTCTCAATCAACTACGGAACAATATGAACGATCACTACACCCTTTCGAGTCCTATATAATATAATTAATTCTAACGGAACCATACTTGCTTCATGCAAGTTTTATGGCTTCTACCTTTGAATGAATCCAAATAATTTCGAAGAAAGCACGAGCATTACGAGATCAATTGGAAATGAATTCATCTCCTGCGCTTCTTCCGTCTGCTCTTCCATTCGTTCAGATCACTGTACTTGTGTACGGCTTGTTTAACGAACTCTTCGACATTTGGTTTGAATCTAATCGTCACCTTGTCTGCGGCACGTCCGAAATCGAGGACATTTGGTATCGCCCACGGGAAGATCACCGCGGCGACACCGAGCACACCGGCTGCCATCGCAGCGAACGGTGCTGCAGCAAGGCTGAAGAAGCTGTAACCTAATGGATTCAATAAAGAAAAGTACGTGAAGACCGAGGCGACTGACTGCAACACGCCGCTTGGCGATAGATCGAAATCATCGTCATCATCGTTGGATAAAGATGCATCGTTGGAGGAAGATCCCGCACCCGCACTCGAAGATAAACTATTACTCGATAAGGGTCGACTGGGCAGTGCGGGAAGCTGCAAGGAGCCAAGACCATTGTTGGCCTGACCCGTTGCAGAATTCAAAGATGAAGGAATATTCATGAGAGCCGGCGAATTTATAGAATCAACGTTTTCAAGAGCTAGTGCTTCAGAAACAGCCATATCGTTAATGGCGGGACCATCGACGGATGCTCCGACAGGACCATCTGCAACCGAATCCGCTTCCGAGTCTGTTAACGGAACGCCTGAGCCGAGCACGCTGATCTGAGTATTCTGAAACACCTCGACGGTCGACAGTTCTGAGGATACAGGATCTTTCCCATCTAAGATGCTATCTGGATTTTTCTGAGAATCATAATAATCATTTTGACCTGGTCGCGGAGCCTCAAGCGAGTCATACGTTCCGATCGATGCGGTTACGTAACTATTTACAGAATCCTGATGAGAAAGATCGTCGATCTCCCCAGGATATTTCTCACTCTCGTCCGTGTCACCGTAGCTTTCAGTCGCCAACGAGATCTGCTGATCGAGCTCGGTCGGTTCGTCGCTCGGCTTGAACACATTTGTACTCAACACGTGGGAGTTGACAATTATATTAAGATCAGTGCATCCTTCTTTGCTTTGAATCGTATTGTTCACGCGAGTGTACGTATTTATCGTGATTGTCGGACAGTTATATGATGAGGGTAAGGTATTGATCTCCTGTTTAGAAGGTTCTTTTTTCTCTTTGTTTTTATCATGCAATATTACATCAACATTCGGATTTTGAGCTGAAGAAGAAACCGTTTGATCAGCAGATACCGCGTTTGATTGAGGCACTTGCGTTACATTTGGTTCCTTTAAACCATTGTTTAAAATATGGACCACTGTATTCTGCGTCACATGTGTCGTGGGATTGTAAACGGTCTTATTCTTCAGCAACGCCGCGTCGGACCAGGAGGAAGAAATTAAAGCAGGAGAAATATTTGCAGAATCTGTTACATATTGTGGATGAACGAAATTTGGATACTTTTCATGATAGTTTATTTCATCGAGATTTTCACTCTGAGATGGATCCTGAAGAATGACAGTCTCGTAATGATCGTCGTCATGATTGCTAACGCTCAATGGACGATTAGGTTCCAAATTTTCATAGATCGATTCAAAAACTGATTCAACCGGTTTATGAACAGCGTTGCTGTCATCCATAAATTGCGTATTGTTCGGTATAATTGTTGGTACCTTCAGCCAGTTGATGATTTTCTTCACGCTGGCATTAATAATTGGATCCGGATGATTGTAGTAACCGTCGTTCGACGATAAAATCATCGGCACCTGATCGGCATCGTGAAAGCCGGAGTAATGATTCGAATTCTTCTCCAGAGATGAAGTGTACTTCTCATAATTGTATAGATCCTCGATTCCCTGAAACGTTTCATTCGGCCAGTTCTTCAAGTACGCGTTATGTTGTACCATAGTCGATGTACCATAGTCGTCTCTCGTTGTGTCTTCACCGTCGACTCTCTCGACCTGACTCGACAAATTCTGAGTATGCAAAGAATGATGATGATTCTTGGTCGAATCTAACATCGTCCGATCGTTCAAAGCAGGCCTCTTTGCAGCTGTTCGTGTCAAGTGGTTCTTCATCGACTCTCTCAGTTGAACATTGTCGTCATTTTTCAGCTTCGAATTCAACGCGACATTGCTAGTGTTTCGATTTAAGGTAGAGAAAGGATATCGAAGCTTGACGAAGTTTCTATTAGAAGTTATCGCGTGTCTGCGAAATACGTCATAACCGACTTTTGATTTCGAACTTGAGATCAAGATCGGACGCGTTAATTCTCTTGAATTATTCAAATCGTTGCGTTTGGAATCAACAATGTGGCGAGAAGGATCGATTACGAAACTAGGCTTTAAATTTTCGTGTAGAGTCAGGATCGAATCTGCGCTTTTACGAATCGACTTGTGATCTTTACGAATGGAATGAGTTGAAATAGCGCTTTCCCGGGGCTCAATCGAGACCTTAGTTCTCGCTATATGAAAAGAAGGAATATTCGAAACCTGTCCTGTCTTCCAACGCAACGTATTATCTCCAATAATACGTTTATTCGAGAATGATTCAGATGATTTAACAGAAGTCGAACCTGACTTCTGCCGATTTTTCGCAATAGAAATATCATCGTTCATCCTGGTCAGACCATGATTCGTCAAGAAATTACTTCCTCCGGAAGAGTACCTCGTCCGAGCGACTGTCAATTTAAAATTTTGATTCAAAGTCGCATCAGATTTCGGTCTCTCTAAATTTTCGCTACTTATTTTTCCAGAATAATCAATGATTCGATCAACCTCTAAATCGGAGCTTTTATTCGACGCGAAAACAAACTTTGTTAAATTATTTAAAAGACCACCAGACAAAGATCTGTCTGGATTGTTTAAATTTCGAACGGCGCCGATCTCTGTAATTTCACCTAACACGTTCGTTTTCGAAAGGTCCGAAGGTGATTTAAATTCAGACGTCGTCCAGATGTCATCGATCTTAGAACGACGAGCGCTAAACGATCGCGTTGTCGGAACAAAACTGCTCGCGCGTGAACCGATCACGTTATGTTTGCGCGACGAATCGATATTATCGCGGAAACGTGTGATATACGACTTTCTATTACGTCCGGAAGTCCCTGTATACCTGCTATCGTCCCGAATTGTATCGTGCGTCTTGTTCCGGGCTTGAACGTCTCTCAATCCTGCGTCGCTCGTTTTCGCTTGTGTTGCCGAATTTACATTGTCTGAAAAGCAAAATACAATTTTTATCAAAATTTTATAGGGAGAAGAAAAGTTTATATAGTACCAGTTATCGAGATAAACACTGGACACGTTACGTAAACAGATTACGATATTCTAATAATGTGCTAATTACTGTCAGTCGCAATAAAACTACTAAGCCGTGATAATTTCCAATTGCTGCAAGTTTAAATAAACGCTTCCGTCTTAAGAAATTTTGATTTTGTAAGAAAAAACACTATGTGTGGTATAGCAATGACGTAATTGCGATAAGAAGGACAAGTTGCGATTCGACACGCTACAACAATATATAATTGATACTATTAAGTAATTGCACGTTTGATGCTTCGTATGCGTTTTCTCCGTAATGGAACGTCAAACAAAGTCTATTTTTAAGAAATGAAAGCCTCGTTATCAGAAATAGTAGGAAAATCAACCATGCATTGAAAATAATTACTATACGTGAATTATATGAATTTATAAAATGCATAATAATTATAATAATTATTACAATAATTAGCAAGAATTATTATATTAATTATAATATATAACAGTTAGTATATGTATTATATGTGTAATAACTAGTAAAATTATTATATCAAAACTATTATATTAATTAATTATTATTGAGATACATTTTCCTCTCAGCTGTCATAGAATGATACTGAAAAAATGACAGACTAATTGAATAAGCACGGTTTATTACCTACAATTTTACCGTGTAAAAGGCATCAATCGTGCGTTAGAAAACGTCGATTTCTGCTATCAATTTGTTGCATAACGTGATTTGATTGCTAGATATTACCGATTGTTTCCGTCGTGTTATAATATTGTCACCACGTATAATGTGATTTTTTTTTAAACTTACTAGTTTTCTGAGGTCTGGCATCCCCTGATCCTGCGACAAGCAGGACCACCACAATCTTTAGTATCTGCATCCTCATCTTCGCACTAAAACAAAGATTAAAAAAGAATATTTTAAAATAAGATTATATATATGCTGCATTTATAAAGAAGACATACAGTACAATCTTTTGCGTAATTTATTTGCAAATTCAGAAATGGTTTTATCGAGAACGACGTTCTGTGAATTATAAAAAGAAAGACAAAGGGAGATTCCGCGAAATCTGCATCTGTCTTCTGCAGAGACTGTCCTCGACACGATGACCTACACTCCTAAACGTCGAACCTGATCTAGATAGTAGATCTCGTTGTACGCGTATGGACTGTGTGTCATCGGGAACCAGTCGAGAGTAAGAGAACGGAAAAACGATTTTTGCGATTATCGAAATGAAAGGCACGATCGAGTTAATCGCACAGAAGGAGTGACAGGAAACGGTGGAGCAAACGCGGAAGTAGAAGGTTTTAATTTTACGATGACAGAGACGCGACGCTTGCATTAACATTTATGAGAATAAGTATATTTCGTAAACGCTGTTGCAAACGAAAATCTGTAATATGTCTTTACCGTTTTTATGTGTTTCGACAAACGCTTTTGCAATATCTCGCATGTGTTGTTTCACAAAGCAGATGGGAACAATATATTTAAATTGAGATTTTTTATTTTTTCCTTCTCGGTAATTTGAGGAAGTATTAAAACATTGACAAAAGTATGAAAATTTCCTAGATTGTTCTACTCTTTCTTCTGAATATCTGTGTAAAAGTTGAGCACAATGAATGGTTTAGAAATTATTTAAGTTTAAAGTTAGTTACTGATTTTTATAAAAAATTACGTTTTCTTAGCACTTATTAATAAATTTGAGTGTTTCATTTTTTCATTTCTTGCAATTAATCAAAAAGAAGTCATTATCAAAATTTTTTAATACTGTTTAATTCTAATTAAACAATTTTAATTTAAGAATTAAATTTAAAAAATTAATTTATTTTAATTTTTACATTAATTTAATTTTTTTTATATTTTAATTATTATTATAACTCTGATCTATTTATTTGATATTTTAAACAATATAAAAGTTTTAAAGTTAAACCTGATGTTGAACAGCAACAATAGAAGAATTTAAGATGCACAATCATAAGGTTACTAATGACGCAATTGTCGAGACAGTTGATTTTGGTGACTTTACTTATTGTGAGACGCGACATGAATCTGTGATTACTGATTTGTCGCCGAAGGTCTTGATTGAAAGAATCATTCGTATTCAATTTTCATTTTCGATTGTTCAACCATTAATGCGCGTAGAATACAAGCGGTGAAATTATCTTAGAAGCATCGACGTTTATATAAAATTAACCATATACTCGCGCAATGAAATTGTCAAATTTTATACCATAGTTCATATGTATTTACAACAGTGAAATAATTTAAAACTTTTTCCGAGAAACTAGAATAAAAAGTATAAAAATCACACATTTATCAATAAAAATTTTAATAAATAATAAATAAAATAACAATAAATAGTAAAGAATAAATTAAGAGAAATTGTCTTGCAGAGAACATTTAATTAATGTGTTCTGATCATACAAACAAGGAACGTTCTCTCTTTCTCGCGCATCGAAATCACGGCTGAAAATTAGCGAGGTACATACTTTCAGTCTCGACTTGAAAAAGACAAGCCGCTACTGTCATTTACAATTAATATCTCCCGTCAACGGAATCCGTGGAATCCGTTTATCGATTACATGATTGTCACCTGAACGTTGTTTACCGTTGCATTTTTCCGTTCATATAATCGTGTCTAGTAACGGTACCCCGATCGGGGCGTCGAGCTTCTTCGGGAGTCTTTCGTACGTGACGCGTTGATCGTGCATCCCGCGGCGATATCAGAGAATGTGAAAATGTAATCGAAGTGTGAGAAGCCGGGACATATTCGCCGGTATAAAATAATAGTGTCCGACGTGCAAATTCTACGAACGGACACGTACCGTTAACCATTTGTATGTATCTTTGTGAAACATGAAAATTACGCATAACCGGCTCCCATTAAATTTGTGAGTAACGCTACAGAGATTCTTTAAATTCCAAATACATGCGTCAGTAAAAAAAAAACGACAAACAATCGCAAACATATCGCAACAATATTAAATTATATCCTTTCCTAAACATAAATAATTGTTGTAATTATTTTTCAACTATATTGGCATTAAATATTCAAGCCGTTCGCGCAAAAACAATATGCTATTTATTATAATATTAATATTAAATAATACATAAACACTCGTTTCTTATATGTGATATATTATAAGTAGTTTTTTTTAATTGATAAATATACAATAATTGCAAATTAAATGAAAAAATTTTAATTGATCATAAGCGTTCTTTGAATGCTTGACGATTATGAACTACTTTGTGTATAACTCTGGTAATTTTATCTTAGCAATATTGAACCGTTGTATGTAACAATAATTGTTATTATTCATGCTCTTATTTACGCACTGACTATTTTCGATGGCAAACGTATTGCAGTAATTTTCCGCAATTGTAGAATAAATAGACACGAGTGCAATTACGGGGAACTACTTTACGTCATATCATGTGTGATTTCATTAAATAAAAGTTTAATATGGAAAGTAAATTTATAAATTATGACGAATGAAAGAAATGGTGATAAAATATAATTGTAAGTTCGAACGTAATATCAAAATATCCTCTCTTCTTTTTCTTATGCTTGTAGCTTAATATCTATATAAATATGTATATATCTGAATAATAATAATATGTACAATATATAACTATATAATAATGTGATAAATCATGTTTAAACGGAGCGATAAAATCATTCGAAACCTCACGGCCGTTCAATCCGCGAAGGAATACTTGAAGACTATTCGCGTATTCATGGAATCACTTATAGTCGAGGAATGAGATCTGTTTCTGGAACGCTGAGCGCCCCAGCGGAAAAGATCGCGCGCGCAATAAAACTACGCCATTTAACAAACAGATTTATGCTCTAACGAGCGTCGGACATCTCTATCGCCGCTTAAATCAGATCACAAAAAAAATTAAAAAAAAAAAAAACGAAATAAAACGAACCACCAGACACGATGATCGAAGATCGAAGATGGAAGAGCGCTCCTTCCGATCGTTCTCGAGTCAACAAATCGAATCGAATCTTATTTACAGATAGATGTATGATTGTTACGGAAAGCGGATACTTTATTGCCGTGACTGTTTCGCACGATGAACGTTCTCACGCGAAGTCTCCCTTCCCATCGATTTGTAATTCGTTTCGGATTAATAACGGTAATTATGTTATATTTTTTCTCATTTTCAATTCTTTATATTTTTTACTTGATGTAAAAACGTAAAGAACTAAATATAATATAAATAATTTAACATATCCGTAAAATAGAGAAGAAAAAGAAAACAAACAAAGATAAAGATTCATGTATCATAACAACGTAATGACTAATTATAATTTTTTTTCTATTTTTCTGATTTGTGGGTTATTGATTTAACATCAAACATTGATAATTTTGAATAATCCACAAATCATGCATCTATATAAAGTGTTGAGTGACGTATTTGTTTAGTACAAAGAAGCTGTGTTTATTGTCAATAATAAAAAATACTTTTTTCTTAAGAAAAATAATTTTTAAGAAATGTCTCATTAACATGTCTCATTAATTAATAATTATAGAGAGCTTGCATATAACAAAAAAGATTTTGACAAATTAAGTTTTATACCTTAAACAAAATTTTTTGACTTAAAAAATAAATCAACAAGACTTTAAAAATGTTTTTAATATAATAAAATAATTTTTAATAATAAAAAATTTAATTTTGCTAAGCTATTTTAAAATGTAGAATTATTTTAATTCTATCCCCAAACATATTAAAAATTCTGCCACTTTTTCCTCAATGATTGATCCGGTAGATCGCATATTTTAATAACATTGATTAATCAGTGTAATTATATCCTAATTTTTTGGAGCGTGGCGTATAAACTTTAAAAGTGTTCTTTATATCCCAATCATCTAACAAAACAATATATGATAAGACATCCGGAAAAACGCGATTCAATAAGTATAACGTAACGTAATGATGCGAAAAAAAAAAACAGGAAGAAGAACTAGAGATTCTTCTTTCAAGGAAGTAAGCTGTACCAATGATCAAATAGATACAGGTATAGCGATATTACATCCCGGACCCTAAACGATATTTGATTCTGTTATCATTATTACAATATCTTATTTACGTAACGACAAAGTAACATCTTTGCGTTACATAAACTCTGAGTTAAAATTATAATTATGATTAAATACATCATAATTTTTTAAATATTATTTAAATAAATTAAATAAATTATATATATATCATTAAAAAAAAACATATATATAATAGATATAACATTTATAAAACACACACACACATACATATACATATATATAATATTATATATATTTAATGCATTAATGATGCATGACGGTAAATACTAAAAGATGGACAAAAGTAGCGTAAAATATGTTAACATTGCATAATTAAAATAAATCAAGCAAGGGTGAAAATATAATTGACGATCATTGTAAATTTATCAAAATCTTACCTATATCTCTAATTAACTGCTCAATGACACATCGAATCACCGTTAACGCGGTGATGTTCATACACACACGCACACACGCACCCCTGACGACCGCGAGACAAACTTTTCGGCGCACCACTGATACGAATCCGCGCGTCAACTACAGCTCGGCAACCACCTGTTCGGAAAAGAAGAAACACCGTACGTACGCGACAGAATGGAAAAGTATCTAGATAGATGTCCGAAATAAACTGTAATAAATCTGAGGAATCGGCAGAATATTTAAGAAACGGAAGACAAGTCGGAAGAGATCGCGACCGAGGCGGAGAGTGTCGACTACCCGGACGATCTTTCGACAATGGTGCACGGCTGACTGGCGAGCTCGACAAGTCGTGCCCAGGTTGAAGAAGGTTTATAGCGGGCGGAGAAGAGGAAGAGGGTTCTCTCGACGTGCACACGCGCTCGCCTAGCTCGCGCGAAGAGGTAAAACCGAACCGAAGGTGGAGCGCCGGCGCGATGCCCGGCGTGCGCGGGCCTTAGGACCCGTTATACTTGACGGTTACAAGATCCGCCCGAGTTGAACAACCTTCGCCCGTCGCCCGCCGTCGTGGTCGTCTTCATACTACCAGATACATATAACGCGTATGCTAAGTATGCGCGAGCGAGCGAGCGAGAGATTCTCTTCCGCCGGCGACGATCGATGCGCGAAGTGGGTGAACTTGACGTACGGTGCACATGACGATACGGTATCTCGAGTAGTTGAAGAGCGGAACGATACAAGGCCAAAGTGGATGTCTTTCAGACCAGGCTTCGGAAAATTCGAACTCTGACTTATAGCTTGATTATATTTCTAATTTTATAATGCAAACTTGAATCTGTAAGGACTTTTGGAATCATACCAGAAAAGATTGTAAAAAAAATGTACCAACATTCTATGACAGATATTATATTTTAAAAATTCGAAGCCTGATTTATATCTTGATTATATTTCTAATTTATTACGATGCAAATTTGAATTTGTAAGGAATTTTAGAATCATATAAGATAAAAGATTGTAAAAAATGTAGCAACATTCTATGACAGATATTATATTTTAAAAATTCGAAGCCTGATTTATATCTTGATTATATTTCTAATTTATTACGATGCAAATTTGAATTTGTAAGGAATTTTAGAATCATATAAGATAAAAGATTGTAAAAAATGTAGCAACATTCTATGACAGATATTATATTTTAAAAATTCGAATCCTGATTTATATCTTAATTATATTTCTAATTTTATAATGCAAAATTGAATCTGTAAGGAATTTTGTAACCATATAAGGTGAAAGATTGTTAAAAAAATGTAACAATATTCTATGACACATATTTGGAGTATAGTTTGTGACTTTAGAAAAAATATTTTAGTCATGTCAAGTTATAAGATTAATAAATAGAAGGGACTTAAACAGATTTTGCGTAACGTGCACTATAATATAAAATTAGATTAGGAAGTCGACATTTGCGATCAGAATCAGGAAGAAAAGTGTGTATCTAAACTTTCACAGATGTCGGTGCTGATATTAAATGCAATTAGTATCAATATTGACATATGCGAAAGTTATAAAATTCACTTTTTATTACAGTGCAATAATTACATTACAAATATAATCAATGCAAATGTGAGATACGTTTAAACGTAATATTTCATTAACCGATATTATTCGTTGACATTTCCAATGCAATATTAATCAGACTCAGAGAAACAGTCAAGATTTTTTTATTTGAAAACAAAATTCATAAGTTATATCATTAAAAATAAAATTAAATACAATAAACAATAATAATAATTACTTTTAAAACTCTCTGTTGCTTTAATAATTTCTCTTCTTTTATATAAATAAACATATTTACATAATTCAAAATATTATACGTATATGTAATTTTGATCAATGTCAAAACTGTCGACAACGTAATAGAAACGTCATTTAATGTCAACTCAGAAAGAATTGCTTTCTTTCTTTTGCTCTGTTATATTCAATTATCTCCTAATATCACAAAATGTTTCAATATTAATTGCATGGCAAAGTTCGGAATCGTCGAGTAATTGCAGACCGAAACTGACAGATTAGATACAAGTCAATGTTGCCCGATGTATTATCAAGCAACTTTGTGTTCTACAATTTCAGTTCATTTTTTTACATCCTGCACGCGACAGGCACGATGAAGGGTTCGCGCCATCTCAATAACGAGGTGCGTGATGTTAACCGATGGTTAACACCAGGAAGAAGCTTTTTTTCTCTCTCTCTCTCTCTCTCTAGTGTGCGCGGTGCTCGCGCGCGGAATGCGAGCGAGTGTCAACCGCGGGAAAGACGAGCGCGCATTCCGACGTGGCTCGCGTGCTGGCCGCGCGACAGATGGAAGCTGAAGAACGGAACGCGCGCGGTGTTTCAACCCGGCTCGGGAACCGGTTCGCGAAGAGAAAGGAGTGGAGGAAATAGAAGGACCGGCACCCCTTTTTCAAGCCGACAAAGGGGCCGTGCGTACGTATGTACATCCCTATAAAAACGCTGGCGGATCGTAATGCGTATGATCTACTTGTCACGTCTTAAGGTATAATCGAATGATGCCTAACCATACAGTGATAGACAAGGAAAACGGTTTTTTTACGGTCTAGTTTACTAGCGTCTGTGACTCGTTGGTCGCCAATTTTTCGAGCGATTTAATCGACGCCACCGCGAATCTCTTCGGAAGAAAGAATGAATTCTATCGGAACGAAAATTGTATACATTATATTACGATATGTGTAATCAAATGGAAAACAGAAGCAGAAAATGTGCAGATGTGTTATCGCAGTTCGTAAAGATACGCTGAGTAACAATTTAAGTCCAACCACCATCTGTGCACTCAAAGTGGAATAATAAGCAGAGAAAGAACGAGTCATGGCGTTTAGCAGCTAAGGAGCTGTGCGTGTAAATCTTATTTTTCTTTCTTATTTACTTCTAATATTATTCACATTACAACCGGAAAGTAATTTCAAAAAGAAAATGTCCATTGAGTGCTTTACGATTTTGCTTTGTCATCTTCGAGCAAATATAAAATAGTCAAACGGAAACTAATCTAAAAAAATTAAAAGTAAATTTCCGTAACCGTTTTATCGATGATAAGAATTTCCAAACATTTTTAATTATAATTAAAATTTCCGGAATTCTCCTAAAGTCCATAAAAGCTAGGCGAATACCAAGACAAAATACATTAAATCGCTTGCTCTCGGTAAACGAAAATTCGCAATATTAAAATATATTGAAATCTACGTCGATACGAGGTTTAAGAAACCAATCGTAGCCGGACCCGGAAGATACGTAATAACCGAACGTGCCCGTCCCAGAATCATCCTCCGCCGCCTCGGCTCTTATGTAGGACATAGCGGCACTTCTTGCGGGCTTAGATACCTTCGCCGGCTAACAGCAAGTAGTCTCGTCGACGTCATCGTCGGGAAACCACCTCTGAATTAATTTCTTTACGCGCGCGCGCGTGTATTAGATGTAGATTAATGCACCTGGCTATGCCACGCGATGGGAAATATGTCGAACAGTACCGGTCGACAGCAGATGATATAAATTTCAAATAGCTATATTAATTCTTAATTAATTGCCTCCCCAGCACTTGAGAAATGAGACAACTTTATATAGACAACAAATCGTCAGAGCGATGAGATAATATTGAAACTAGAATTTGCAAAGAAACGAATTTTACTTTTTAGATTTTTTCGTGTGTTCTTTTATAAAATCAATATTAATAAATAATTTAATATGTAAACAATTATGCAGATGTAGTTTGCTCTTTCATTAATCTTTTTTTTTTTACGGAACTTTAACGACATAATGTAATTATAAATTAATATGGAAGGAGTTTATTTTTATTACCGTCATCTTTTTATTTTAACGTCATATATTCACAAAACATTAGTACCATTGAACAGAAAATAGACTGATTCTGCACACTTTAATAATGGAATAAGAAGGAAATTATAATGTATGTAAGAACATTGACAAAATGCTAATACTCACATTGCTTTCTAATCTATTGAAAAACGCAAGTGAAAATGGATTAGTCGTTTTCCTTATAATGCTTCAAAAAGAAATCTTACTCTCTATCACAGTATTAAAGTTACTTCCCTTGCGTATGCTTGCTTTGTCAATACTTAGAGAAACTGTTCTCCACTTTCGATTTTAGTAATTTTCGCTGCACATTTGTCATAGTATTACATGTACTCGTGATTAAGATGCCCAGTGAGCTTATATAAAAACAATGAATTATAATGATGAGATTTCAATTTATGTTTGTGGCGGCGCTATTATATATGAGCACGTGATTTACACTCGCAATGTCAGAGAACGTCTTTACCTTTCATAGATAGTCGACGGTAATGTTCCAATATTCGTACTAATATAATCGTAATTGATTATTCGTAATTCAAAAAGAAATCTAATTTATTTGGATCTCGATATTTAATAATAATGCTTACAGTTCTATATATGCATATATTAATATAAAAATATATTTATATATATATTTCACTTTACAATTATAGCAGTTTTAAAAATATAGAAACTGTCTTCTACAAGAATTAATTTAAAAATTTCTTCATTTTTTTCTATTTAAATTTTGATAAATATAATTTAAATATAATTTACTATGTATGTATATTTATGTATGTAGTACATTGTATATATTTTTATTTATTTATTTATTGAGAACAAGAGTGTTTCATAATGTCAATTGTATCACTACAACAAATCTACGTGAATATTTATCTCGACACAATCAGTTTAGCAATTGCTCGGAATTGCCGACAATGAATTATGTTATCGCCTCGTTGATTGCCATCGGACTAATGAAGGATCGCTCGACATGGACGAAAAAAAGAGAAAGGACTGAATGTATTTTATTCCGCAAGATTACACCACCAGAATTTCTAGTTAAGATAAATTCATATAGATTGCAAAAACAATTCACGTAGAAGCGCCGTGAAGATAATATAGAGAAGACATGGGAAATGATTAGGTACCGGTATTTGAGCAGCGGCATGTAATTGGCATGTAATTACCACCTCGACTACTGCAACTATCAGGTATATATATCTAGCCAGGAGTGAGAAATATGTAGTGAAAACAAATATAATTTTTTTAAGATTTTATCAAACCTTTTTCCCACCCTTTCTCGTTATTAATTTGATGAAAAGTACATTATGCGCATGCTCATTAAAATTATTCTTTAACGGTGAAATTTTTAATTTGTTTTATATGTCTTATTATATAATTCGACGAAAAGTGCATGATTATATAGTTTTTTTAGTATACAAAAATTTAATTCTTAATTTTTACATTGTTCTTTTGCGATACTTAATCGGATCATTAATTTGCCTTAATACATCTCATTTAAATCGTATTATTTAAGTATCTTAATTTTTTAATTTAAGTGTTTACAATTTCAGATTGATTGTATATGTGCTTTAAGTTGGATGGTGAACGATATCAAGTGCTTAACGAGCGTGCGCGATGATATTTGCTGGCATACATTGATACACTTACCGTACGAAATATTCATGATAATGCGAATGAACATGTGTTTCAATTTCTCCTGTATGATTATTGGATTGAGCACATGCGCGGAAATTGCACGAATAAAATTGCAATCTTTGTCGGGAGATAGAATTTGCTCGAAGGCATATGCCATGTTATACTTACATCCGCGTGTCATAAATCGATATACATGTTGGCCATTGGCCTGTATTTACGTCATGTCATGAGAATGATTCGCAAGACTTTTGTACAAAATGTAATTGAAAATTGAAAATTGTAGTTTTTAAATTAGATATTTTTTAATGTATATTTGGTATTTAAGTTTTTTTTTAAATAATGGTTATGAACATTTTACATCATTTACTTCAAGAGATTTGCATCTTAAAAATTCTTAAAAATTTTAAAAAAATTTGAGCACTGTCTACATTATATAGTGTAGAATCATTGTAGGCATACGTGTTAAAAATTTCTTGACAGGTATACATATATGAATTTATACGTTATCATAATCTTTATTATAAAAATTGGAATAAGAACTTTTATATAAAGAAATATTAACGATAATTTTAACTAATTTACGAGTTATAAATCTTTATTCCATTTATTTGCGATGCTAAGTTTTAATTAGCGGAAATTCAACTGTTTTCAACTCATTATTCATTATCAATTACCGAATCTGAATATATGGGAAATTAAAAAGTCATAATGGATTTTAACTTATATCTTAATCATTAAATTAATTAAGATTTCACGTCAAAAATTTATTAAAGAATATATCGTACAAATAAATTTTGACAAATAAAAAATCCATTTTAGTAGAAAATTAGTAGAAAAAATTTATCGACAAAAATAATGTAAGTGAAATTTTCTGTATGAGTTACTGTAAATGAGTGAATAATGATCACAAACGAGTAAAGATCACCGATCGTTGAGAGATCGAAAGTCGCTATACACGTAGTGGTGAAAGCAATCGATAATGAGAAAGGTCAGGAACGAGTAGTAGCATTGACATTCACGAAAGACGTTAATTGCATTGTTGAGAGTCTAATTGATCTATAGTGTGCGCTACAAAGGAATTCATGTTGCAAACTAGCAAAAAAGAATTGCGATTGACAAGATGCTTTGTGTTATTATTAAAGAGAAAAAAATCTCTCTTTGTTTATTTATTAAATAGTACGAACATATATCGTTTTTACGGATTGTCAGGGGATAATTAACAGACAGTGTACAGTTTAACTTGTTTAAATAGACACACACAAAGAGATGTTATGTAAATATATATTTAATTTATATAATATAATGAAAAAAGGAAAAACCGATGATTTATATTTTTATATTGCTAGTCTTCCGTTTCAAAGTGACTAATGAGTTGCGTGAAAGTGATCGTGAACAATCGTTCGAATTTAAATTGGTACTTAAACTGACTTGTTTGTAAACAGTGACGCAAAGTCATCTAACAGTGTTTTCCTTCATGAAATTTAAATCAAACGATGCACTTCGTTTCCTCTAACGGATTGTTGAAGTCTTAATCTACGCTCCTTTGTATACTTTTTTTTTCTCATTATAGAAATACTTGCTACATCATTACCATTTCATTTTTCATGCATGCGCATATATATATATATATACATATAAAAGCAACACAAATCAAATTGCAGAAAATTTAAAAAAATAGTACAAGCAATTAAAATAAAATAAGTTATCAATGCGCTCTTGCGTATGATTTTTGTATGAATTTTAATCCGTTAATGTTGCTAATGCATTCAATTAATTGTAAGTACGCTATTTGTAAAGTTCCTGTCTGATTAGAAAGTTTTGTTCCTATAATTACTCTATTGTATTTCTTTGCTGAATAATTGTACTAGAATACAATAAAGTGACATTAACAACTACATGCATATAACATGTCTTATTACTATTAAATTATATTCTGTCTTGTCATTCATTTCTTGTTAAATTATATTCTGCAAAAGAAAAGCTAGAATATATTTTCATATTCTTGAAAAATATTAATTTTTATCAAATACTCGAAATTTTCCGGCAAAACTTTCTAATCTTCCAAAAAAATGTCCTGTTTATAAAC
The DNA here is from genome assembly GCF_047496725.1 of Anoplolepis gracilipes. Lineage (NCBI taxonomy): Eukaryota > Metazoa > Arthropoda > Insecta > Hymenoptera > Formicidae > Anoplolepis > Anoplolepis gracilipes. The sequence goes on from NC_132977.1 coordinate 4,666,333, forward strand.
ATCGATATTTTCAAATACACGTTTCATCCAAACAATCAAATATATATATTCTATATTGTAATTTTTTATATCAATTAAAAGATTGACTTACTCGTTTCGTATATCACAGCTTGAGCCACCGATCTTGACATCGGTTAGAGAAGCTTTGCTTGTCTATTGCCGCGAAGGCGAAGTCTGGAAATTGTGCGAAAATCGCACAATTTCATATTCAATGCCTTCTGCAACCTCAATACACGACGAGCGAGACTGATTTCGCGGGCGGGAAGACGATCATTGGTGCAATGATACTGACAGCAATTTCTCGAATCTCAACGAGACGTTTACACGGCTGGCGAATTTGTGAGGCGAGACATCCGATCTGAAAAGCAAGCCTGGCATGAAACATCAGATTAAGGGGCGCTAACGCGAGACGAAAGTAAGAAATAAAGATAATATGTATCTGTGTGTATGTTCATTATTCGCGCAAAATAAATTAGAATCAACATCTTAACGTTTATTGGGAACCATTCATTTTCGTTCGTAGAGATCTGCAGATGTTACATAAATGCAGAATATGCCGAATGCGTAATTGTGCGTAAAGTATCGTAATTGTGATAAAAAAAAAAAAAAAACTGTCTTTAAATAAAAATTTTATTCCTTACAATATATTTCACGATTTCTCTTTTGATCTTTCAAGATAATCGCAAGCTCGCATATAGTAGCATATTTTAGAAGTATACTACTTGCAAAAAAAATTTGTTAACGATAAATCTACGTTGCATATCGGAAATATGCTCGTAATAAATTAACGATTTCAAAGATCGTAACGTCAGATTCGATATTTACTTATAATTATACTAATTATCGTGGAAATTATTACGAGAACGAAAGGATACCTTTAAATCTTCGATTTTTCCACCCTGTTCCTTATTCCGTCGATCCGATTGGATACTCCAGTTCTAACAGGATCCTGTTTCTCTCAGTAAAATGTAATCTCCTCGGTTCGTTTAGGGTGAGCGCGTATTCAGATGTAAAGAGTGATGCGTATCGCGATTAACGTCAGGCTGATTTATCGCCGCATCAACGTAAAACCATCAACACCTCGTCTATAATAGTTCCTCTGAATGACCGGTGTGTATAGAGGCACACGAAGAAAACGTAATACCCTCGACAAACTACTTATTTGTAAACATCTGTGTCTACAGGTGTCCCGACAGATTTTACCGTAGCGTCCTCGACGGGCGAAAAAATCAGGATCATTCGACGATTGTGGGTCGTCGTGAAGTTTTTCTGCGGTAATGTTTGACATATACACATAGGCACTGTGTCAAGTGAAAATTTCTCGGCACAATTTTCTCCAGTTATGGTTAATAACGAGTGTCGCTGCCGGTTAATCGCGGTGTTCACAAGATCTTAATATCAATGTGCCGCTATACCGCGGATAATCACTCTATTAAGACAAGATGCGGCAGCTGCGGAGCTCGATCGCAACCGTAAATCCGATCCCGATTCCCATTTTCTTTTTTTTTTTTTTTTTTTCAGGTCACGCGTAATACGATGCTGGAATTAATCTAGAAAGCTTCCTGTTGTGCTCCAACGGAACACGATCCGAATTCCTGCGTTTTTTATCAGGCGTACCCGTCTGCTCCCATTGAATCACCCGTTGCTCTCGCTCGAAATTTTTTTCCATGAAAGAGAGAAGGGGAGCGACTCTATCTAAATCGCTGTTCTCCGTCAATTTTTTGCATGACAAGGATAATAAAACAATGAAGGTCTCTCGGTGCTGTATATATTAGCGATCATGACAATTATTGTAACTGTTGTTGTATACCTCTGTCGTTTCACACGACTGAGATTGACTATACTTGCGAGAGGTTACTCCTGCGTGTTCCATAAGTATAAAAGTATTTTCTCATTATTTCCTGCTAACTAAACGAGACGAATCCAATCCTGTCTCTCTTCGCCCGCTGCGCTTCATTGCAATCGCGCGGCGGGCTTTTTTTCGTCCGCGATCGCCACTCTCGCGTTTCTTATCCGCTTCAGCTCTTCTTATATTTACGACGATACGGCTTCCGGCTGGTCGCTCCAATTTTCAAACTGAACGAGCGAGTTTTGCGAACGCGTTGATGTGCATGTAAATCAGACGCAATACGGATTCAAACAACCGCGTCGGAATCTAAAGCGTAGAGACGTTCGCGATTGACGATGATATCCCGTCTCGTTCATTAGATTAGTAAAGTAAATTTCCGGCCTCTCTCTGCACATCAAGATTCATATGATACATCTTATCAGTACAATATCCTCGATATTTCTCTACGGCTTTCTCTCGGCCCGAGTGATATCCCACCTCCGTTAATAATTTATAGTGCGGTTTGTCGAGACGATCTCTCTGTTTGCCGCAATATTATTCTTCACGTATAACACGCTTAGTACGCTTTATTAGAATAACGGGAATACCCCTGGGCGATTTGCCTTTTATTATTCTCTCCCTCGTCTTGTGTATGGCACGCGCCACTGAACCATCGGTTTAACATCTCTCGTCGGAGTCCTTTCGCGACGTTAAAAAGGAACAACGTTACCGCAAATGATAAATATATATTTTTCCTTCTGCGATTTTTCACAAACAAGGATGGGAACGCCTGTTCCTTGTTTCTACAATACGCCTCTTGAGATTCTCGTTATAGTTTATATATAACAGCAGTATTGTAAATATGTATTTTAAAATTGTCCTGTTAAAATTTTCCTTTTGAACCGCGCATTAATAATCGATTTTCTCTTCCGATTTATTCTGATAACGTTTCATAACTCGTTGTAAACTCGTCTCTCGGAACTCTTGGTATATCGGTATACCTGAAGCAGAACCACTTTTCATCGGAATGATATTTTAATTAGCGAATCCGCCTGTTCTCCTCTTACTCTATGTATTTCGCGATACGCATTATAATCCTTCATCGACGATATCCCTCGCATATTTATTATGAGCCGGTTGAAGAACCAATTTCTTCGGCTCTCCTTCCCCTTCGTCCACTTATCAAAACGTCTATTATTTACTTACGATGTCGACCCAATAACATTTTCTCACGAAGTACTCCTCTCTCGTGATGGCTCTCTTCGCGGCATCGATATAACAATTTGATACTCCTAGCTATACATTCCGGATCGACACTCGATATCCACCACGCGTTCCCGATCTCCCCTCTTGGAGAGAGAACGGTTTACTTCGCCCTTTCTCCTTTCTTTCTTACCGGGTTATCCTCCTCCGCAATGACTCTTATCAGGTTCCCAGTACGTTTAACCTCACGTTTTGACCTCTAGCTCTCGTTTATCGACGTTCCATTCCATCGCGTATATATACAATAGTTGTCTTTCGTGACACGAAAAAGTCTTCTACCTCAATTGTCTTCTGCAAATGATTTCGCCCATTGTCCTCTTCCTCTTTTCAGCCGCGTCATTGACATGAGTCGAGTGTCATCAACAGAGTTACTCTTCCGCATTTCTGCGCCTGTTCATATGAATATGTGGTCGCCGCTCCTTTCGCTCTAACTATTTTTTTTTCCTCGCCACTCTACTCTTGTCCGTCTCGTACGCTTCTTGGTTTTATCAGAGGGACAATTTGTACGTCTCGATTATACACATTGAAAACATCGGGGGTACTCTGTGACTTGACTTTCTCCGACTTCGCGACATGTGTTTCTATTACATTCACATCCCGGTTTACATTCAGTTACACGTGCAGTTGGAATCTTGTACGATCGAGGGTATGATTTTATATAGGATATAGATTTGTATCATATAATTGAAAAACAAAAACAACGAGCAAAAATAATATATATTACAAAAAACTAATAATTTTTTTTTCGGTGAAACCTGATGTTTTTAAATCGCAGTCTCACACTCTGGGGTGATTCTTCCGAATTTTTTCTTGATCGATGATAGAGTCCATTGACGATATAATTACATTCGTGTATCTGATCCTTTTTTTTAATGGCTCCAATATCGAGATGATCTGCAAAGAATCGCGAAGATCTCGTGTTCTCGTAAGAGTTACTTGACGAGTGCCGGGACACTACTGAGGCAAAGACGATAGAGATTGCTTCTTTACGCGGTGTAGACAAGCTTAATTGTGGGAACGTGGGGTTTCCTTCGGATCATTCACGGCCCCGTTCATTTAGTATTCCATCTCCATGTCATTACGCCGGCGCAGACACTTTCCGCACTCCTTCTCTCTCTCTCTCTCTCTCTCTTCACACGGTTCATTTAAGAAATAAAAGTTTCGAATTACCGCTCACCAAACAATTACGATGCTTGCGTTTCCCGCAAAGTGGAAACGGTTTAAATAATATATTTTTCCGCTATGGTCTTGAAAATGCAATCTATATCGTTCTACTCTTGGCCGTTTAATTACGGACGTAAAATAAATTAATTTTTTTTTTTTTTTTTTACAACTTGCACGCGTGCTCGATTTATATACCGTGAGTTCTGATGTTACACAATCTTCGGTACAGTTATATTGTTCAGACGAGTTAGAGCGTTAACCTTGTTCTAGGTATCTCTCAAAGTCATTTATCGAAGCTCTATTTTCTGTTTAATAATATACGAATTTATATGTTAAAATGACACAGTTACCCTATGAACATGCAAGAGTAACCCCCTATCGATCTTCAAACTATCCGCTATTTCGAGTGTCGTGTCAATTCATCTTCATCGATTGTCGAGTCGAAATCTTCTCTCAAGCTGTGACGAGGCACTTGCGTTTCTTCACACACTTCCAATGTTACCATGTAACTAAACTTCGCGGATGGTGGAATTGCACTGAGGCTAGATGATGCCGAGCCGCCCCCGATGTAGCTCCTCCTTGCCTAGACTGCAATCGGGCCATTTAATAGTGGGGGGTTCGGATCCCTTCTTTCGCGTCTACCGGGCGAGCTTACTCGCTCACCTCCTCGTGTCCTTGCTCCAACGCGGTTGTAATATCCGATACCGCGAGTGTTTCCTCCCTCTGCCTCCCTCACCATCCTCACGCGATTCTTCTCATTCTCACGAGCCTCACGACGCTTTGTTTCCGGCTAAAGTGCGAATCCGTGTCGGCATTTTCATTAAACGTTTTTGTCACCACCCTATTCAGTGCTAACGCGAATCTGTCGGTCGAATTTATTCCAAAGTTGCCTTCATACATTAACATACATTAACATTATTTTTTCAAGAGATGCGATTGTGATTTTTATTAAATACAAAGCATTCATATAATATATTATATAATGTATTTATTATATAATATGTATTATATAATAAATTATAATATGTTATATAATTGTTATATTCATAAAATTGCAAATTTATTTAATAAATTCTTTACAAAAGTCTCATATACGAAATTGAAATGGAAATTCTTTTCATCAAAGGATCTTAACTTCGAATTTTTTATGGTGAAACACATTTGCCCTACTTGGGAGATTGAATTTATAATTACACAGTATCGAATAATTTGTAATCGCCCTCGACTAGTTATTATAGACAGTCATTCTTTCTTGTCATTTTTGACAGATGATGTTCCAGAATGTTACAAATGCATGCATTATTCATCGTGAGAACTCTTTCAGAGAAATCACCAAGCAAAGGTTCCATATGAAAAAGGGCATTCTCACGCGAAGAACGTGAGTCGTGCAACATTCGACATTTTCTAGGACAGCGACCTCGATCTCTGCATACGTCGCGTTCCGCTGGAGCGGAAGCATCGTTCGTCCTTTAATATGGAAGATCTGCGAGAACTTCCGCGTCGAGAGAGGGATGAGAGGCCCGACAGTGAGAGACGTTAATGCGTAACAGTTGTAGCATGCTAATCGGTCGCTGTAATATGTTAATCCTGCAAGGATACGAACGATTAATGTTCCTTTTGAGAACATCGTGCCTCTCATGATGTACTTATCGCTCACTCCACGTATAATTTTGTAAGCAGACAGAATATTTCTCTTTACGCGCGAGAGACGCGGTCACCAAAAGTAACGAAGAACCTTGTTATACGGATTCAAGAATCTAGATATAACAGTACTTTATCAACTTAAACGCATGTCAGTTAAATTATAATAGTATAAAGTAATGCATTCAGAAAACGTTTAAGCAGTACAAGAGATTATGTCAATTTCACTACGCAAAGCGATTCGATCAAATGCATTATTCTAGTCATAAAGACTCGGCGAGAAACGTCATAATAATATACAATTATATCTCTTCAATCAATATGATCGGCTTAATAATAAGTTGTCTGAAAGTCATATTTATTAGACAGAAAATAATATCTCTATTTCTAACGCAAATATGCATTTCGTGCAAACTGATAACGTAAACTTTCAGAAACTCGATGAAAAAATAATGAGAATATTTTTCGAACATTTTTTGGATTAGTAGATATAATTCGATTATTTTTTCTCTTTTGACGTATCATAATTTTAATTATGCATATATACACAGAAAAAAAGTAAGTGTTAAATCAAAACTTATATACTCATAAGAACGTTTGTTTCATATATACGCAACAATTTATAATCTTCTTGGAAGAATTTAAAAATCTTAAATTTCAACAATATTATAATCTTATTTCAATACTACGATTGTCATTTTAAGAATAAAATAATTATTTTAACTCTAAAAGAAATTATAATCTTCGATTTAAACATGTGTTATTTTCCATTCAATATTTTTTATTTTTACTCTCCATTCAAGAAAATGTTTAAATAACAAGAATGTATTTTTCTTGATTGAACTAAATAAAATGTCTTCATCCAAGCAAATTTTCTTTGTTTAACGCAATATAATCTCATTTCAAGATTTACAATTTTCAAACTAAAGATATTGTCAAAATAAAAATATTCTTTTTTTCTATGTACTTGATGTGGTCTCTATTATTTCTTCGAGATGTATAATAATTCTCTAAAACACAAGAGGAAAAATAAAAATAATAAATATATACAAGTAATATCGAAATTTATATTATATAAGTGACCTTTCGCTGCAAATACTTCTTTTACTGAGCAGCTCGTGTAACATTAAAAACAATGTGTTTCGTCAAAATGTTTATCTGGACGCCACAACGAAAAGATCAGAGAGTAATTGTCAGTGTTCGTTGCGCTCTGCACGAGTGCGAGGCGATTTGGTCTTTAAACGATCTCGGAGTAAGATTAGGAGAACGTATATGTACGCATATACCAACCGCATGTAATTAAGGTAACAATTATGATTACGGTACATGCGCGCGTGGTTACTCCGAGTTTATACGCGTTATAACGCATCGTTTAGAAGCGTAACAATGTGACGTTCTTTCTTCTTGCGAGGAATACGACTGATATCTAATCTATCCATTATAATAAAATGCGGACAAATTTTATATAAATAACGAAAAATAGCTCTTCAAAATGTAAAGTATAACAGGAAGTTTCCGTATTAATTTTTACAGGATATTCGAAAATGTTTACTCTGCAATACGTGTAACGATTGTAACATGTAATTCTCGTAATCTACATATGTAATCTTAATTAAGAAAAAGGATTGTACATTACGTATATGTATATGTGTACATTATATATATTTATTATATTAGATATATACATATATTATGTATAGATAAATCTGGTTTTTATCTGATTGTGAGTTTAAGTAATCAATCAAATACTTCTAAAAATGTTTATCAAAAAATTTTATATATTATGTATATATGTATAAATTACATTTGCAAGAATAATTTGAAAACTGAATCAAATATCTAGAGTCAAAAAAAATGTTGAAAATAATTATTCTTTTTTGTTAAACTGTGTTATTAAATGTACTTTAATATTTTTTCAGAAAATTATTTCAATTTTTGATCATCAAAATATCAACATGCCTGTTAAATACACTGTTCAAGGATTCCCGGTGAGTGTTCAAAATATGACTATAATAATACTAAGAAAAATTAGGCGACGAAATGTGAGATTAAATATTAATAAGTTTTTCTATGGTACAAAACCGTATCAATGACATACCTGTATAAATAATAGATATTATCTTAGCTCCGAGAGCATAGAGTTCTAAACTATTATTTATGATATTTTATGGTTCTCCATGTAATTTCAGAATAATCCGAGGCAAATGCTAGTTGACGATAAAATACAATAAAATTATATAGTGGATACAAAGGCCGAAGAGAGAGTGGACAACGCGGAATATAGTAATAAAAGTAAATACAGTTGTGCGCGAAAGATAAACGTTGCGGTATCTTAGAGTGCCGAAGCATTAGATGGTCTGTAAGTTTCTGTTTACTTTTATGTAAATTTTTTTTATACAAATTAAACCATCACTATTTACTATACACACACGATTTAAAAGAGCATACATTTTCAATCGGAAAAACACATATATGTAAAAAGAAATTCTAATACATTATATTATCTAATGAAAAAGTATAGGTAAATATCTAAGATTGAGATTTTTTAAAAAATTATTCAATTCTTTTCGTAACATACTGGTACTATACTTTTAAAAAGAATTATATTATATTCATTTTAATTTAATCTTGATAAGCGAAAATTAAATAAAGATGGAAATGATGCGAGCAATTACAATTGTCAAGTGGGACCTAATAGCCTAATGTTACATTGAAAATTATTTAGATATCTTTTTTTAGATCAATATATTAATTACGTCTCATTTAGAATATGATGATAAACACTATAGTAATCACCGAATATAATCATGTTATATGGGTTCATGCATAAGATGGTTTAAGATGCAACTACGAAATTCGCATTTTCAATCACACAAAGGGATTAAAATGTGAAAAAGAGACATGGTGCTGAATTTCCGGTACCGTGCCGTTGACTTAATGATGTTACGGGTCACAAACTTCCAAATTACTTTTTAGAATGGTAACGGAAGTCTTTCATCTCTTCTTGCGCGAGAGATTTGTCATGAATTCGTAAAACTATTATTTTCATTGTTCCATTTTTTCGAGATTGAACATTGAACCATGGTCCGGAACGTACGCTACGTCATGAATTCGCGAATTTGATAGAATGATAAATGTACGAAAAAAAGACTATTATTTTTCTCTACATATATACATTATATGTATAAATAAACTCTAATTTTTTATTATTCAATATGCATATTTAAGGCATTAATCATTTCTGGTAAAAAAAATTGAAAATTCTTCCCACATAATATTCAAAATAAATAACTTTATAAAAATGTAGAGTTCCTTAAAAATATAATATATAATAAAATATATAAAATATGTAGTACACACGTAATATAAATCACATATACAAATCAGGTTATATCGATGAGAATTATTAGTGAAAAGAAAAACTGATGAATATGCGGGAAATATTAAGGTTACCAAAATAAATTGATAAAAGTATAAAAAAATTACGTAATATATTCTGTGCCTTAAGTTTTTATTTATTTACACGTAAATATATTATATATACTTTATATTATATATCACTGTCTTTCTTGTCGCTATAACCCTTGACATTTATATCAACTATTATTCTGTATATAATTATCGCTCATGCTAGTACAGATTTAAAAACATCGAAATTTGTCGTTATTTTCTCTTCTCTGATACAGACATATATAACGACCGAGCGTGTGATCACGTCAAATTAGCGAAGAAATTGTTTTTTTTATGATTAATTCATTTTGTTCACGAGATGTGGTGATTTTCTGACATCGGTAACGTGATGGAAAAAAACCGAGAGCATAACTAATACTGTCTAAAAATCGTTTTTCTTTTATCGATCTTATGCATGTGTCTCTTCTACTTTCTTTTCTACTGTCAAATAAAAAGAATAAAATGTTCATAAAAAGCATTCAATATTTTAGCAATTTAAATACAACAAAATACATTTATAATTGTTCGCTCTTTCAAAATTTAAACTAATTTAATCGCATAAAACAGTAAAAAGACTCAACTTATAAAATATTCACCGATTTTGGTTTCTCTATCCGTTTGATTTGCTCCACACGTTCTTCGATCATATCGATTCAGATAAACTTATCGAATTCGACTCACAAACATTTTTAGGAACTAATGTCAGACACTTATCTTCCATTTGCGAAGAGAAATAAAACGACGATTAATCAAGAATAATCTTTATCTTTAAATTCTCTCATTAAAGTCCTCCAAAAAAAAAATATTAACTGTAAAATTTCATATACTACAACGAAAGGGGATATGAAAAGGTTTTGTCGACATAAGAGTTCTTTCTCGTCGTGGCAAGATCGCGGATTTTAATTGTTAATATCTTACGAATAATCCAATATAAATTAAATGATGAAAATTCATCACTTAAAATTCATTTAATTTTGAATATTATTAATAATCTTATTACACAAATAATATAGTTCAATATAAAATAATTTCTTTTGAAAACACAAAAATCAAGATAATCACCTGCAGCTTTTTTTTTATATTGAAGATATATATCCGGAATGGATTATTAGTTAAAAGTTAAATTAACAATATCTAATCTTGATAAAATGTGGTGTCACTCTTAAAATATAAAAAATTAAAAAATGTAATCTATTTTATTCGCACAAAACATATAATATCCAATTTCTCTTTAATAAATTTAGGGTAAGAAAATTTCTTAGTATTATATTTGAATTGCATCCTTAACTTTTCAACGCTCAGTTCGCTTTTATTATAGAATTATATATAATTATTGGAATATTCGAATAATAATACATGTTATAGTATTATAATATTCGAAATATATTCTTTCGCGTGGTAATTGCAACACGCCTCTATATGAGCGTCAGGTCACCTCTTTTCACGAGATAGAAACTCGCGTATAAAAACTTCTTTCAATGCCGCATCATAGGCTTGATAATAGTAATTGCGACAAAGATTTGCTCAAGTCAAGGAACTCTTCGTCAAATGAAATGTAGAAATGTACTCGTTATTAAAACGAGACTGATACATCCTTCAAATGCGGCATAGAAGAAAGCATTACTTTGGTCATGCACTTGCTATGTGGAAAGAACTTATGGCATCTGTAGATTTGTTTGCTTGAAAATATTAACATAAATTTCAATAAGAAAAGTTTTCATACAGTAATACCGGGAACTCACTTTCACATCAATGAATCTGCGTACAGATTTAAAAAAAAAAAGTTTCTTCACACATACGGGTTATATAAATACAATATTAAAAATGCATCTCGCCAAATGTGTGACATCTCGAAAATCTCACAATTTCGCGACTCATAAAAAATATTTACTATATACAAATTGCCGTTTCTTAATGGCATCTATTTCCATTGTTAGAAGATAAACTTCTTTTTCAAACTGTAGCTGTCTTGATTTGTTTACATTCAAATTTAAGATGCAACGGCCTCTCTCTCCAACTATACGGCAGATAGTCATCTTGATCGTTTGTGATGTACATGTATACCGTATTTCTACACAACGTATCATATAAATAGAGCGAAAAACTTTTATATAAATGCCCTATGTAAGAGCAGCCCGTTCACCTACCAATTGTTAACTATGACGGCAAGTAAAACTACAGTTAACAATGTCTATCTAGTTTCGAGACATTTTTATAAAAGTTTTTCTCTCTCTCCATTCGTCATAAAATTTTATCTATATATTCAAAATTATCATATTAATAGTGTCTTGGCACATCTTTTCTTTCTTAACATGTAAATATTCTGTTTATATATGTGGTGTTCATGCGATTACCAAAGGTTCATCATCTGAAAAGCCTCGAATCACAGGGCTGTCTTCTTCTTCTGTAAAAAAAAAAAAAAAAAAAAAAAAATAAAAAGATCATTAGTTCTTTTTTTCTCATGTCATATATCATGTATCGGTTTCCTCACTTTTCAAATACAAAATAACATTTACCTAAGCCATCTGTCGTGCCTGGGAAGGTAGCTTGTCCCCGCCTCGTGTCGTAGTGACTATTAGCGAATTGCGTAAAGCTGTTAGATAATCTTCTATGTCGAACGACGAAATATGCTAGCGCTGCACCCAGCGCTAAGACAACCAAGCAGATCGGTATTGCGAGAGATAATATGTTCGACGTGTTCATTATTACCGGGAGTTGCGAGCCTGTTGAATAAAAAGAGAAAAAGTTTATTATATGTAGATTAAAACATATCACAAATCACTTTTTACGAAAGAATATTAGACTTACCTGAAAATTGCGTGCTCCAAGTTTCACTCAATGGACTTTGGTATCCGTGCTCCGTGACCAAACGTGCAGCAAAGGTGTAAATCGTACCCGTTTTAGCATCCTTATAGCGATAAGGCGAATCCTTAGTCAAGAAGACGGCGGCTGTCGACTCGTTTATCTTTGTCGATCCCTCAGCTACCAAAATCTCGATGTGCCGATCAACATCCTTCGGCAGATCCGGCGGCTCTTGCCAAAATATTAGATAGTCTTTGTTATCGTGCAAGACAGTAATCTGATGGGGCGGCTTGATCGTTGGTGCGATATAAACAAATGGTTGGGTGGGTATGGCGTTTTCAACATCAGTCGCTACCGTAATATTATACTTTCCGCCGTATTTGATCGAATGGAAGGTATGTTTCATAATAGTTTCGTTAGTCGGCGACAATGTCACAACCATCTGCTTATTGAGGATCGTTTCCGTAACAGAAATCTGTAAAAAAAAAAAAAAAAAATTAGGATTAATAAACATATTTAAAGTGAACAAATATTAAATTAGATGCATGGGAAATTTTTCTCAGAGAAGAAAATTTTGAGAAATTTTTTCCCCGTGCACAACTCGATTTTCTTGAAAAAAATAATAATAATATATATATATTTTCTTGGAAAAATATTTCGTAATGTTATTGACTTACCGTATAGCTGATCGATTCATCGATCGTGGGACAACTCGCACTCCACGAGACAATTATACTGTCATTTTTATCCGGGGATGGTGTTACTCGCAATCTCTTTGGAGGTGCACGTTTGTTAAAGTACGTCGGAACCGTGATCGGTTGACATAAAGGTCCCGCTCCGTAATCCCCGATAACGCCAACGGCAAAGAAGTATGATTCACACGCTTCCAAGTCTTTGATCGTAGCCGTGAGATTAGAAGTTTTTAACTTGTAAGCTAAAAACAAATAAAAACAGAACAATTCGATTAATTAAATTTACAACTATTACAAAATATGATAAAACAACAACAGAAAAATACCGATTCCTATTATATTGAAATAATTTTCATATAAAGTAATTCACATAAATATTGGTTAAGATTGTGATTTAATAATTGTTTAGTCATTGAAAGCAGGATTAAGATAGTATAAGAAAATAAATATATATATATATATATATATATATATGTAAATATGTTATGATATATTAATTATTTTGTTAAAAGTTATTTAGTTAAGTAAATGTATGGTATGAATGAATGGGTAAAAAGTTTGTAAGTCCGTTCTTGACAAAAGCTGAAGAATAAAGTATTTGTTATAAGAGGCATAAACGTTGATTTTTTCCTCACCTTTAAAGAAATCATACATATTGGTAGCATAATGAATAGCATACTGCAACTTGAGCTTCTTGGTGCTCTTAGGTGGATCCCAGGTAAGTTTCACAGTCGTTCTCTGAGACTTTACTAGTTGCGCGTCGAACTTCGTTATTATCGGCAGCGCGGTGCCGTTCGTCGTAGCCATCACCATGGCAGGCTTACCAACGTATTTCTTCTTCATCGCACCGACCTCGAAAGTGTACTTGACGCCTGGTGCCAATTTTGTCACCTCAAACAGATTGTCCATGGTCGAAAGGGTCTGAAGAGTTGGATACGCCGGTGGTGCTTTGGGAGTAACGTGATATCCATCCACATCTTTCATCTTCTTCCATGTTAGGGTGACGGAGTGATTCGTCGTTGCCACCACGCGGAGATCTTCGATGTCGTCGATGTTGGCCGAACCATCAAACGTCAATGTGGCAACCTTCGACGAAATCGACTGGTATTGTCGGTTCTTTGCCACGATCCAGAAAGAGTAATTCTTGCCCGCTTCGAACGCCATATCGATGATCGCGGAAGTTTTTTGCCGCAAAAACTCCATCGGCGGTATAGGCGGTGTAATGTAACCTTGATAGCCGATGATAAGACCGTTTGGATGTTGGGGCGGTCGCCAGGCGACCTCGACGCGAGTGCCGTTTTTCTGCGTGACTGTCACGTTCCACGGTTCGGATGGTACGCCCTCGCCAGTCATTACGACTAGGTACTTAGCTGGTGGGAACACGGTGCTTTGACCCTTTACCTTGACGTAGACAGTCAAATTGTACTTAGTATACGGCTCAAGATTGTTGAATTGATACTCGGTGTCTTCGATCCATTCGCTGACGTTGGTCCACTTGGCACCTGGGACTGCTCGTGCAATCGAGGGCAGGAACTCGAACGTAACGTTCGATGGTATCGGCATCCACCAGAAGAGGAAGAGGCTACTGTCGTTAATGGAACGCTCGTCCACCCCCATTACTAGCACCTGGTACATGCGTGAGCCGTTCTTCTCGCAGTTATTCTCATCGAAACCGTCCAAACAGTCCGGATGGCCATCACAGTAGGATGCCAACGGGAAGCAGCGCGTCTCATCACACGGGAAAAGACCGACAAAGCAGGACGGGGTAGCAGGTGGACTCGTGTCATGATCTATGCGGCAGCCAAGCTCGTCACTGCCGTCAGGACACTCCTCGATGCCGTTGCAGATGTTGGATAGAGGCACACATGAGCCATCTTGACGGCACATAAACTGATCGTTCTCGCGGCATACGTGCTTCTTGTCGCAGTGCTGTTCATCCTCGCCGTTATGACAATCATTGGAGCCATCGCACACCCACGCGTTCTCGATGCAATCGCCATTGGAACACTGGAACTGATATTCGCGACAGACGCGCGGCTGTTCGGTTGTGTGAATTGACGGCGATGTGGGTTCTAACACACCCTCAGTCTCGCTGCCGCAGCCAATTTCATCGGAATTATCACCGCAATCGTCTACGCTATCACATTTCCACCAATATGGTACGCACTTTTTATTTTGACATAGGAACATCCAATCGTTGCAGGAATTTGTCGGCAGTATTGGCGGATTGAACGGCGGCGCCACTGTAGTAAAGGTGCAATTTACTTCGTCGGAACCGTCTACGCAATCCTTATCACCATCGCATGTCCATGACTTGTATATGCACCGATGCCCGGCCTCTTTGGTGTTGTTGCATGTAAACTGCCACGATTCGCACATCATGTTGTTGCAGTCCGTTTCGTCCGCGCCGTCCTCGCAGTCTGGTTCACCGTCGCACTTCCAGGAAGTCGGTATGCACGAGAGCGTATTATCGGCTTTGCAGGCAATCTCGTCGGATCGACACGTTGTCGGTAAAACGTTTCTGGTACAATTACGTTCGTCCGAGCCGTCCCGGCAGTCGTCCTCGCCGTCGCAGCGCCATCGATGCGAAATGCAGCGACCGCTGTCGCACTTGAAACGCAAGTGATCTGTGCAATTGGCATACGTGCAATTTAGCTCATCTTTACCATCTTTACAGTCACGATCCATGTCGCATACCCAGTACTTGGGTATACACTTGTTGCCGTCGCATTCAAAGTTATTAGGACTACACGTGGCGCGATTGCAATTAATCTCGTCCGAGTTGTCGCCACAATCGTTGTCGTTATCGCACTTCCAGAATTCAGGGATGCACACACCATTATTACAAGCAAACTGATTTGACGAGCAGGTGCTGGCAATACGTGGGCATGTTGAATTGGTATAAGGTTTGATGCCACCTGGACAGAGACATTTGCCGTCCGTCATCACCATGCCATCCGGACAAAGACAAACATGACTGTTACCAGGCGCACCCAGACAGATATGCGAACAAGTGTTGTTCGTCGCACACTGGTTCGTGCCGACTTGCACGCTATGCGCAAAGATCTTCAGGTCCATCAAACCTACGATCTGGAAACCAATTATTGTGTTGATTCCAACACCGTGGTCCTTATTGGCAACAAATATCATTGATTGTTTCCAATCATCCCAGTACATGTTATCCTTTAATACAGCAACCGCAAATGGATGCGACACGCGCGCATCGCTAGCAATGACCTTCTTAAACCTTTTGCCCTCAAAGTCCGAGGAAGCAATATAATCCAAACGGGCGTCCACCCAGTAAATACGCTCGGCAATGTGATCGATCGTTATTCCATTTGGCCATTCGACTGTGGGTTTGACGAACAATCGCTTGACGTCCGTGCCGTCCAGATTGGCGCGAGAGACAGAGGCATTGCCCGGCGACCAATCAGTCCAGAATATATATCCATTCATAGGATGAACCGCGATACCTCTCGGTTTCTGCAACACGTTCGGGCCTAATATCGTTCTGCGCATTCTGCCCATGGAGGATATATCCGTTCGAATTATTTGTATCCTCATTTTGACACCGTCCACAAAATAGAGCACGTTTGACACCCAATCCAAGGCCATTCCCTCGATGGAACTTAAATCGTTCTCGACGAGAATTTCGGGAGAGCTAGTGCCATTTTGCAGACATTGTCTGCCGATTGTATCGTTTACAATATCCGCCCAGTACAAGCAATTGTTCTTCATATCGAATTCGATGGCAATTACATTCTTCAAATCGTGCACAGGTAGCATATCCATTTTGTTTTCCACCAGGTCAATTCGCGTTATATGCTCTCGTTGAGCTACCAACAGAAATTCTGGTCTTTCGCCCATTGGGCACGGTATCTCGTCGGGTTCAAAGTTTCTCGCAAAACCGTCGAGACAGTCGTCATCGGCTATCTTAACGTAGCCCTTTGTGCGATTGTAAAATTCGCCAGGTTGGCACGTGTTCGGGACGGCATAAGGATCATAATCGGTAATTAATTTGTTACGGATACAGTGATACGGATTTCCGACGCGCGTAAAGCCATAATCGCACTGATAATCATTTGCGTCGCAATAACAGAGATCTAAGTTCACTCGTCGATCGTAGTTCACTCCCTGATAACAGTTAGCACGCATCGCGCGTCTCTGATACGTTTCTTTACGTCCCAACACGCAGGCCATAACTGGTTGTTCGGTACTCGACGGAGACCAAAATTTGTAATCGTCCTGCGTACACTCTCTCTCGAATACATTCCGCAAATCGACTTTGATTATGAGCCACTGATGTTGTCCGCTGTCCGATCCAAACATGGTGAATACCGTCGTGTTCTCCCCAGGCTCCGTCATGAGACCATAAACACGTAACATTTTTTCGTTGAATTCATAAGTTTGCCATGTCTCGCCTTCGTCCAACGAATATGAAATGTCTCTGGTCTCTCCGCGCGACTTGAAATACTTTACTGCCACTAACAGACCTCCGTGATCGCCCATGTTGAAAAAGTAATAATCTTTCAACACTTGTTTCCATGTGAGACCCGCGTCCCGTGAGACGTAGAGGGCGGGGTGACCTTTCAAACTGGATCCAATCACGCCGGTGGCCATTATTATTCCGGGCGCCGATTTCGAGCTCATGATCGTGACAGATCTCGTTACTGGATAAAGCTGACTGAATCTTTGACTCAAGTGTAACGAGCAATCTTTTGGACAGTGAATGTAAAAACCTTCGTGATTCGCCGTCGGTGCTTTAATACTATTCCAGGTGCTACCGTGATCAAAGGTGATCACCGATTCCAAGTGTTCCGGTCCGATCGAGCCTGATTTCGGGGTACCTTTGACTCGTGACGCTATGTATATACCTCGAAGACCTTCTACTTTATACAAGTCTGTGAATGTCTCGTCAGCCACGTCACTATACAAATAGATATACAAACATATGCGTCAATACACAAATAAGTCGGAAAAATTTGCAAGTAGTATTAAAAGTAAACTTCACGATTACATATTTTTACGTATTATTTTTCATTACACTTACTTTAACCAGCTATCCTTCCAAGTGCTGTTGAGGAAAAATGTGAAAATGCCCTCCAGAGATAACGTAAATATAGCCTTTTCATGATCTATGACCTCTGATACATAAAGATTGACCATAGTTTCGCTGTGCGACACTGCAATGAAAACTCTGTTGAACGATACGTCTACAATATGGTAATCATTGCAATCCAATTCCGTGTTAAATTGCGCCACAACGAACGATTGATTTTTGTAAGACACATAGAGATCCAGGTGCTCCGACGTCCTGTTCTGTTGAATAGAACAAAGAATAATGACAATTAAATTTTACTAGATTTCACGAAAGAGATTCTATATGCGCGTGACAGCATAATACTTGCCTTTGAATTTTTTACAGTGAACATATAATCGCCTTTGATTTGGAAATCCTCGACATTCTCAATGACAACACTGAATTCTTTTCGCAAAGCCGGCCTTACTCGCAAAGCTGAAGGATTTCGATTCTGATACCAAAGCAAATATTGAACATCTAGTTTCAAAACTGTATTCGATCCACTAGGCTCTGTGCGTTCCACCAATAGGAAACGATAAGGTGACCAGTAAAAGGCCTTCACATAATGCTGTATCGGTAACCAGACTAATCCACGATCGGTCGACAACCATAACTGAAATAGCAAAATTACAAAGTTCAAAAACAATGATAAAGTTACGTGTAAATTCAGAATGTAATTGATATTTTATCCCATACCTTTCGCATTGGATCGACTTTATCAAGTGCGATAAGTACTCGTGGATCCAATTCATAAAACGAGACCTCGCTTGGGTGAAATAGCACGGGAATCCTTCGAATAGTCTTGCCGTTGTTGAACGTTAAAAAGATTAAATTGTGTAGACTGTCCACGAAAACGCACTGCAAATAAAGTAAAATCTCAGAAATGTTCTTCCAATGAAATTAAAGATATGACACAATTAAAGTTATACGCTCCAGAAATAATATATTATTATTCATATCTAATAAGAATCAATTTTGTAAAGAAAACGAGACTCACGTATTGATAATATTTAGGATGGTTAGTGAATTTATCCACGACTGCATATTCGGCGTTGGAATCGGACGAAATCCTGAACAGTTCCGTCTTATTTTCAAACGTATCGCCATAATCGTAACTGATGTAAACAGCGCTAGGATGGGTCGGGGAGGAAAATCTACCACCTTGAAAGCGCACCACTGGTGTGCTGTCCCTTGCTAGACATATTATTACATTGGAACCCTCCCCGACCCAATGTACCATCAATTGCTGATGCGAATCATTTAAAGCATTGACCTGTAATAAGGAGAAACATAATTTTTCGTGCTATAACATATAAGAGATGTTCAAAATTTTACATGTATAAATTGTATATAAATTTATATAATGACGACAATGAAAGCAATAAGAATTTTATCTTTTCATAACATTAATGACAAACAGCATAAAAGATAAGAAAAGAAAAGATAAACGTCATTAGAAAAACAAAAAATCAAGCGTGTAAAATTTTCATCTTGATTTGTTAAAAAAAAGCACTTAAGAAAAGCGAGATTTATAATAAAAAATAAAATACATAAAAATACATGAGCGTAAGACGTATGCGCGCTTGTAAATCGACGTCTTTATTGCAGTAATTTTAGCTGAATATATATATATATATATATATATATATATATATGTGTGACAGAAGGTGAATCATTGGATACGATGGTGACAAAGTCTCTATCGGATTGTTTTCTCAGCACTCTTGTTACCTTGGACAATGTCACAAGAAACATAAATCATTATTGGAAAAGATAAAGACAATTAATAATTCAAAATACACCTACGTATAATACAAATTACATGTATGTGTTCGTAGTACAGTTTTCCTTAAAGTGTTGAACGCGAGAAAAAATTTTGAGCGATAAAGGAAACGAATTAAAGGTCAATTAATCGTCAAGATAGAAGTGAAAGTTATCTGACCTTTTTATATAATTATACAAAACAGTCTAAAATACGAAATATGTTATACGCAATTAAATTAATTATATAAAAATTATTTCTAAAACAAAAATCATTCTTGGCGTATAACATATTATAAGCAGAGCTTAATTAACATCAAAATTATTATTTTTTTTATATTATTAAAAAATTAATACACAATTTATATAATATAAATTCAAAATTGCGTAATATACGAATAAACAAAGGAAACAGAAATATGTAATTTGATTTGTCGCAGCGAACTAAATTTGTAGCTTCTCGAAACCTTAGGTAGTTCTTATCTGTTCGAAATGACTAACTACTGCGTTTCCTTTGTTAGCATAAAAATACTTGGTAGTCGAAATGCATATGCGCATCTATCCATTAGAGTCAACCGCATAATAATCTATAAGAGTCTATGACTAAGCACACGCGATGTGTGACGTAAAAAAAAAATAGGGACAAAAAAATATCTACAAATGTTCTCGAAAATTCTCTTGGCTCTTTTCAACCAAATCGTAAAGAAAAAGAAGGCGCACTGCCAAAATGACACGCTGATGCGTAATAATCTCGTATAACGAGAACGTTTTGTTTACAAAGTTAGCGAAGGTCTTCCGACCGTACTTGAGGGACCCGCACTTAAAGCGGAGGAAAAAAAAAAACTTTCTCTGAAAGCGAAAGGGAAAATAGAGGCAGAGAGGGCGGTTAGTGACCCCTCGTGTATCAATATAAACGGTGAGGGCCCGCGCGACGCTCCGTTTCGCTGAGATTGATTAAATTTACTCCGGAAGAGAGATAATACGGCAATTATGCTCCGGTTGTGACCGCACACAAAGGCCGCGCTGTGCGTGTCTCATTGGGAAAAATTCCGCGAGACGATATAGACAGCGGCAGAGAGGACGTGTCTCGCGTATAATATATGTATGTGTATACGTGGCGCATCTATTTACACGAAATGTCAGAGCGAGTGTTTTTCCCCTTTTTCTCCGGAATGCGAGAGGGAAGAAAGTGCCGAGCGAAACGCAGCCGTTGCCGGTCGTGGAATTGCGACGCAAAACAACAACCTTCACCGACGCGCCGCGCCGCCACGCGTACACGCATACGTACCTTGGTCGTGATGTTTGGGTTATTGTTTGGGTGCTCGGACGGTGACGGCACATCCCTGCGCGTACGCCCGTTCAACGACGTTTCATGTCCGCGCGGGCCGCGCGGCCTGTCAATAATCAGCGGTTTCCTGTACGGCGAATCGCCGTCCTCCGTCACGTGCAACCGCTTCGCCCTGTCACCGTATCTCACGCCGTAATTGCACTCCGTTAGTAGAACCAAATGGAAAATTAACGCGAGACAATAAGAGGCCACTATTGTCCGACCGGCCATCTTGCCTAAGACTGACTCTTTTCCTTGAGAAAGCGAGGATATTATGCGCGGAGGCTACGAATCATGGCGAGAAAAACGGCGCATGCGCGTGTGACGAATACTTGTATACGACATTTACAGTCTGGTTGTGTTCCAAAATTCACTGCCAACGTCTTGTCATCTTTGTCTAGTATTCAGTGAACAAGGATGAGGATAGGCTGACAGGGCTGACAGTACTGACGCTGAATTTTAGAACGCAACCTCTCTTCTAATAAATTACAACCGTGTTGTGCGCGCGAAAATTAAATAAAGACGGAGATGATGTCGCGAGCGTTGCAATTGCCAAGTGGAACGCAGCCTTATTCTCGACGTCCAGAATCTAGCATTACTGCCCTAAAGCCCATCCCATTTCCACGTCAGAATTATTTTTATCGCATATAAATATATTATTTTTACATTAAAATAAAATTAATAAAAATTATGATCCACGAATATTATTGTTCTACATTTATAAATATATGCGACTTTTAATTTGAAAAGTCGTGATTGATAAATCGTCAGATATATTTATATGGACATTACGGATAATAATAAAGAAGCGAAAAGATGCAGAGAATCTTTCGATAAAAACTAAGTATTGCTGCTGGGGGAGACGAATGCTTTTAATGACGGTGCGCAGATGTAATAATAAAAGTATATTAGATAATGACTTCCATTTCCTGACATGGCTAGAACGGTGAACGGTGTCGTTGACGTGCCTAATGCACGTCTACACGTAGATTCCTGCTCGCAACGTGTACCTATAATCGACATCTAAATACAATTTTTTCTTCTTCGTAAAAAGAACGTTTGTAATTTATTAAGAGAGAATAATCATTACAAGATATTAAAAATATAAAGCAATCGAAAACTAAAATTCTACAAGTAATTACATTGTTCTTTAAGCTATTTTATTAAGAACAAAAATGTACACGTCAATGTAATTAAAATTCACAATTCATACATTAATCCTTTTTACGACATGCTACGTTACTGTGATAACCAGAGTCGATTTATAATTAATTATCGTTACGTGTGAGAAAGTAAAAAACATCATCTTACCTTTTATCAATTAAAATATCGCTCGTTTTAAAAAGATTTCATTCTAAAAATGGTTAAGTTTTTTTTTTCTATAAATAAGAAAAAAAGAACAATGTTGAAAAATAATAGATATGTAATCTAGCTTCCGTCTAAAATAGATAAAGATGTTTGAATAAATTTTCCTTCTAAAACGAACAATTCAACTGCGAAATATGTTTTCAGTTGTGAGAGAATCATATCTTACCTTGAGCTCACCGAAAGAGATAAAATCAATCAATTGATTGCACAGCTGATTGCACAGAAAGCAAATTGGATGATTATCATATTTTGCGGATAATTGCTCTGTCTGATGATTTCCTTCTCATTTCTCGCAAATCTATAAAAATCACATTACGCGTATTTTTCGAGCGCGCGAAAGAATTATTATTCTTAGACGTGTATTTTTAAAAATTTATTTTAATTTATGCTGAACGTAACTGGGGTACGCAGTTATCTTGCTGATTTTTAATTTCCTGCTTTTCGATAACAGTGCATGAATCGATATCGTTGCAACGGAAATTATGCGTGCCACTGTGTGTGCCTTCCGTACGCTTGCGTTTCCAACGTTGACATTTAATTCGTGAACTCAGTTCCGCGAACGCAATTTTGTGATGACTAACTATATACTGTCACGCGCAGACGGACATCGTATAACTTGAAACTGACCTTCACATAAAATGCTATTACAGTAGATCTAACAATTCAATTTTATGCCAACAACAAATTAGTGATAAATAAAAAAAATTGAAAAAATATACAGATCTTACGAGAAAAATAGGTTTTTCGTATACTTATGTTTGTTTTTGTTTTAAAATGTCACGATCTTTTCCACTGATATCAACTACATTTCATATATATATATATTTCGCATTTTATTTTTCAACGAAGCTATAAAAAGGCACATTAAAAAATTACAAGTTGATCTTAATGAAATTTGAAGGTAAAGTAATTAATGCGTACACATTTTACATTGCCGTGTCTCGTGCGTGATAAGGAAGTGTGAGTATTGATTCGTTTTCCAAGGGAAGATGGAATTAACAGATAGCGAATTATACTCTTAATATAGTGTTAGAGATATATATATATAAAGGAAAATTGTTTTCTCGCTAAAGAGAAATACTGTGCCATATCTGCATTCTAACGTATCGAGAATAGCAATCCGAAAAGTACAACCAAATATTTAATTTAAGCGATATTTAATGATACACATGCAAGTTCTTTTCGTATTAAAACGTTCGTATAATGAGATGCATTTTCAGTTTTCTAAAAAATTTTTATCTAATCTCGCTGACATCATCGATAATATGAATTCCGATTTGTTTATCGAGGATCGAATATCCGACGCAAAGACGTTTCAAAACGAAAAGAGCCCCCATGTTAATTTGACAATTATTATATATATATCAACTATTATAATAATTTTTATTTCTTAATGTTCTTCATCATTCTCTGTATTTATATATTTATAGATATATTTATATATAAAACACATAGCTATGTGACATACCAAATGTTGTATATTGTTTAACAATGCGACTCCGATATTCAATGTTTTCACTAAATGCACATGCATGAAATTATAAAAGCGAATGTACGATCATTTTGATTAGAATTTATTTTCGCGGACATAATATGCGTTATAGCTCGTATATACAAATCCCTGTATGTATAAGCTTAGCTAAAAACGCAATTACGAACTTAGATATCTCAAATATTTAAGCAAGTTTGAATTAAAAAGGCTGTCGCAAGTTGTAAGAGACATTCGCTGGATCGATCAGTCGAGTCGCATTGATTTAAAAAACAAATGAAATGTCATTTATTTTTTCGTAAAATTATAATTTTCATGATATAATAATTAGATTAAAGTTTGAAAGCACAAAAAGAATTTTTAAAACTTTGCCATAGAGGGACTTATACTCTAGGAAAAAAAAAACAAGACAAATGCGATAAATATTAAAAAAAATTAACAATTATAAAAGAGTAATATATATATGATCCATGTAGTATCACGCCAAATGTCAAGTTGGAATCAAGTGAGATACAGTGATTTGCGACAGTGATATAATAATTTACGGCTATATAATAATTTACCGTAAGCGCTCACTTAATACGAACTGTATCATTTGCGCAAGTCTAGAAATTTTTAAATATCTTTCCAATTCTACAGAATTATGATATTTAGGAATATTTAGGGAAAGGTTGGGAGGGGGAAAACTCTCTTGTTAGTTATTATATTTTCTTTATAATTCTTCAATGCGATTTTTCCCTTAGGACGCTGCATATTTAACAATTTATTAAAAGCTAGTTTATATAATATTATGTCCCAAGTTAGTGTGGCTCTTAAAATATATGGCAGTCATTCAAACGCAAACAGACACGTTTGCAGGGAAAAAAAAAAGTCAAATAAAATACTGCAATGCAATAATATGATAATGAAAGCGATATATCCTAAGCAATCAACACGGCTGGAATTATTTCTCGTTCTCGCGTTTATTTTGTTTTGTTAGAGATTACTTATATCTCTTTTATAATACGAGAACCTGTGTGAAATGCAATAAAATGCGTCAAAATGTTAAAAATTAACTCGTTACAAAAATCTGTGCTCATCGTATAGAATAATTATAAATCGTCATATAAGCCCCATGATTAATATACGTATATGTTTCTTCTAATCTACATTTTTTGAGGATAAATTAAGCTTGTCATCTCTATTAAAGAACTTCTTCTTTAAAAAATGGCTGAATTATAGAAACTCATAAAATAATTTGTATCATAAAGAAGACTATCTGTTATATATTAAATAAAACAGAAAATGATTATGCATGACAATGATAATAAAACACGTAAATACGAATTACGTGTATATTATATGTAGAATTAATCCTGTATCAAGAGAGTCTGATCACGCTAACGTGGGACAATAAATGTCGCTTGTTCTTCAACTAGCAATATTGCAAAGTGTCCAAAATTCATTGAAGAACTAAATTTAATTAGACTTTCAATAGCCTACACTTGTAAATATCAACATATATAACCGTTAAATATCTCCATTCGTCGAACGTAGGCGTTTTGTCAAAGATCCATTCAATTCGTCCTTCAATTCATTTCATAACACCCCATCGTGTGTGATCATGTCTTCTAATTTTATATTAGCGTTGCTTTAACCATGTAGAGCGACGAAACATTTTTCATAAACGCGATGTTGTGCTGAGACGCATTATGAGCGGCTTATACCGAACTTCACTGCTCCAGTTTAGCTGAAAATTAGCAAATGTGAACGGTGATAATTATTTCATCATTAGGATAACCAATAATTGTCACTTCCAATTACTGTTTTTGTTTTACAATTTAGTAATCATATGCACAATGGCGAGATTAGACAAGAAAAGAGACATACATATATATTATATATATAGGAAATCAGCTACAATTCTTGTAAGTCGTAAAAATACGTTTTACAATTTTTCAGAATGACATTCGATGAACTGTTAAAATTTAATATTAGCAAAAATTAAATTAAGATAAATCGTAATAATAATTGCAATAATTATCGTTCGCAACTTGAAATAAAGTATGTTATACTTTATTTCAACTACTGCAGTTTTTTATTCGTTTATAAACTATCATTATTTATATAAAATAAATATGTTGCACAATAGAAGGATGCTATAAAAATTTCTCTCTCTCACAATCAGCGCATAAAAGAGATTAAGTCACTTATATCTAATATATAAAAATATCAACTACTCCGTCTTTAAGGAGCCACAATATCGTGAAGTACGTGTCTAAGATAGACAATACGCGCGAATGTTCTCAGTTACCTCTACGATAAAAGTTCCTGGGAATATTCTGATAGCAGAAAAAGCATGAAGAATAAATGACGATGTTCAGAAGCGGTGGAAGCTACAATATAATATTTGTGTGACAATGATACACAATAATATCCGAATATCTACATAACACACTATCTTATGCGAAATAATAAAAAATATCCAAAATAAAAGCGATAGATGTATGCGAATAATAAGCACTTATTACATAAATGTTAAACGTGATGTGGTAGAGAACAATCGTGTTTCGCATATTTGTCATTCTTGTGAATGAGAACCTTGACCTGTCAAGTTTATAAATTTTTTTACATGGTAAAAAAATATATCGAATTGTATTGTTCCCATAATATATTCATCAAGCGTTTTTGTTGCGAGATCCGTCAGTTCTATGGAACACAGAAAGAAGCTCTACGCACATCCAGATATTCTCTCGTTTAAGAGAATTCACGTAATCATTCCGCATTCACAATTGGAAGAACATTCCTGCCGTATTCTTCAGAGAGTAGCTAATTATAATGAAAAACTAAATACGAGAAGAAAAAAAAAAGACAACTGGAATGATGATCGGTTAATCGTGCAATAGTACGATACGGTAGAATGATCTAGGATTATGTGCGACTCACCGCATTTCTAAATGTTGTTCCAATTGTGTACTGTTTCATACGTTCATTGGTTTCGCTTTCTACTTTTTGGCTTTTCTAAAATATGATAAATGCAATATGATCGAATGCGCGACAGGATGAATGGATTTCGTATGAAGGAGTGAGAGCACGCATCTTCTCGAATTATGCTTTGCTTTGCGAGATGATCGTGCGTCACCCGTGAATGATAATGATGATGAATAATGCTTCTCTACGATAGCCAGGTAAAATATTGTGGTTATCGCATTGTTTAATGATTAATTAAAATAATATTTTAAAATAGTGAAAAAAAGAAAAGTTAGTCTTGTTAAAAAAGGAATATATGTCAGATGTGCGAGGAATATTGTTAAAGGAGCGTGAAGTAATGGAAGATGACAAATGTATAATTTTTTTATTGCTAACAGAATATTCTCTATCAGCTTCATCGGGACGTGTCAAAAAGGATGAAGCAAAATAATAACAAGATAACAGGCACCTTATGTACAAGAATAACATGTCTCGAAATGCTGTAAAACTTAATAACTTATATATTCGTAATATATAAATTTTCACAATATTATTAAAAGTCAATTGTGGATTTAGAATATTTTAATTACGTTTAAGTATAATTTATTTGCCACCTTTGTGCAATTTACAGAATTTATTTGGCTTTTAGCTTGAAATTCTTGCGCCGATCAGTTCGAAATATCGTCTTAAATTCTCGAGTACGATATTATTACGATATAACAACAAAATTTCTCAATCAACACTTACTTTTTCTTGAGAGTGAAGAAACTACGCCGCTTAGTTTCGGCTTGTGTCGGGGCGGGTAGAGTGTGGGCTCTGGACGTACTTGCACCTGATGTTCCTTGCGCCGCTTGATTCAATACAGATACCCAGTCATTCATCTCGGTGTCGTCTTTGGCCTGGAACAGGAAGTCGGATCCGCTTTGCGACCTGTATAAAAATACACAGAATAATAATAATATTGCGTCAATAGAAGCGTAAAAATGCAAATTAGAGGTGCGTGGAATACTGACTTGACTCGGAAGACATGTTTCTTCTTAGTGTAATCACTCGCTACGGTAATAGTCGCGCCTCGTAAATCAAGGGGAGCTTCTCCTTTGTACGATTGATCAGGGGAAGCCTTGTACGACTTCTGATCTTTATATACACATAAGTTCTGCCCGCGTACGACCATGTACACCTTGTCCCAGGAGCGATTGGATGCCTTCTTCGTCGTACTCTCCCACTCGTGCTTCCGCTGTAACGGTCCTTCGAATTCGTCGTCGCTAGGACTTCGTGCCTCTGCAAAAGACATTCGTCGTTATTTATCATTCAAATCGTCACTATTTATTATTCGTTGAGAAAACGAGTTTTCTTAGAACTAGATTATAAATTATTATTTAAAGGGAAAAATAACATCAACCTGTATCCCTTGCTCTTTCGCCAAACGACAAAGCTGCAAATAATCAATAATATTATTATTATAAAGCTTAGTCACATAACATATGCTTCCCATGGAATACGCCCCGTCCGCAACACATAAAAATTTAATCTGTTTTAATTCCTTGTTATTTCAATTCAAAAAGTTTGTTTCTCATTTGTTTCTCATTTAAACTTATTAACAAGCTAACATGCATTCATGTATCTTTATAATGGTACTTGAAATAGAAATAATTTGCCTCGATTATTTGTTACTTGTTAGTTGACAATGTAGCTCTTCGAATGTCTTCCCGCTATAAAATATGTAATTTTATCATACCTGACTTCTTTGAACATTAATGATAAATTGTTAAAAATATATGTTTGCTTAAACGGTAACTGAAAATAAAGCATGTTTAATTTAGTAAAGCAATTATACAGATGCTGGATACATATACATATAAAAGAGTATCCACCTGGATATTCAATAACAATTATCGTAGCAACAATTTAGAATTTCACGTATAAATAAAATTCGATCAGAAATTAAAATCACATAAAATATCACATTTTCAATTTTCGAATAATTTATTGTTAAATGTTGAAGATGAATTATCCGTTTTTCACGTCTCGGCTGTCTTAAATTTAAACATGTATAAAGAGAGTGAATACAAAACAAGCAAATCGTATAAGTAAAAAAAAGAAGGAAATAACTTATTCCATTGAACGAGTGAACATGTAAATCTCTAACTACTGTAAACCACGTAAATCTCTTTTCTTCACTCACCGGGGATACTACGTTCATCGTCACTCACGCCACTGCGATCTAAACTCGGTGACTTGGCAGACTTTCTCCAGCGGAAACTCCTAAAGGGTGACTTGCTGCGACTTCGTTCCTTACGCCTTAACTCGGAGCCGGTTCCTTTTGGAGCTTAACGACGTACGCAACACACATAACATTCATTAGCTACTTACTCTGTACCCTGAACCACTTAGCTTGTAGCAGAGAATTGATCAGATAAACAATTTGTCTTACTAATAATCCTCACATCCACATATATGTATACGTTACATGTATGTGTACGTGCGTTCGAGACAGTGTAATCAGAGACTAGCTATGTTATAATCCATATTCATCATGTTTTGACTAAATCTTACAAGAGAAAAAATGTACACGAGAAAGAAAGAAATATATACTATAAGAATAGCCAAAAAATAGCGAGCCAATTAAAAGTGACCAATTTCTGATTACAATGTCTTTAGCTGCATTATTTCTCCATGCCCTTTAACTACATATGGACAATACACGAGGATGCGTTCATGCAACATGCTCATGCAAATGTCAAATGACCGATACATGAATTAAATATAATAAATTTTTAATTTATCTCAAACATTATATTATATAATTATATTTCAATATAGTATACATATTTGTTACGGTTCATCTCTTTTAGTTTAGAAAGAAAAGATTGTGAAATGGCCATCTTATTTTTTTCTAAATTAAAGAAGATAAACAATTATTTATGTATATATATAATTATCTCTTATAAAATCTATGTAGTAGTACAACATAGAAAAATATATAATAATAAATTTAAAAGAACCACCTACTTTTTTAAAGTAATTTTCAAATTAATATAATTATTGACTTCAATACTTTTCAAATTTTTCAAAATATTTAATATAGATCTTAATAAAAAAGCGATAAATCTTTTCATCAACATAATAGTATACATTTATCACATAAAAAAGTATTATTAATTTTCCACGAATATACTTCTCACGTTTTAAGAGTAGTGAAGTCGCGTGAGAAACAACGAATAAAAAGAAAATCGATCGTGAAAAGTTTCGTGTATCTGTACAATAGTTTGCACGATTTGCAGTATAATTTGCACGAGACACGCAATGGTCTCGAAAAATACAATAATACGATCATGTAGAGTATCAAAATAATACGTTCGAGATGAGTTCTTGCTGCGCAGAAAAATGGGCAGCTTTGTCCGCACCGGAAGTACGATTGATACCAGCGGTGTCACGACCCGCACCACCCTGGTCGGGTATTGCAATAATTGATTTAAAGATGCAAGAGCTATCGTCGGAACATTTCTCGGGAAAATACTTTGTACTTGTCTTCTATCCATGCGATTTTTCATTCGTATGCCCGGTCGAACTTATTCAATTTAG
The DNA here is from genome assembly GCF_047496725.1 of Anoplolepis gracilipes. Taxonomy (NCBI): domain Eukaryota; kingdom Metazoa; phylum Arthropoda; class Insecta; order Hymenoptera; family Formicidae; genus Anoplolepis; species Anoplolepis gracilipes. The sequence continues at coordinate 4,696,732 of NC_132977.1, forward strand.
CGATCGTATCGCCGAATTCCAACTTATTGGTATGAAATTTTATCGCTATTAATATCAATCTGTTATGATGGATCGTAAATGCAATTTTCAATATCGAAATGCTTTGATAAATTCCATTTAAAAAAGGCAAGATTTTTCTTATTCAAAATGAAATCTACTATTATTTTTATTTTTAAGGTTTCGCGTCTGCAATTATTTCGAATTGATTTTAGAAGTAAAATTTTTGTGATTTTTTTAAACTAAATATGTTGAAATAAATTAATTTTTCCGTAAGCAATCACTCGTCTTCGATAATATAAATTAGTAAAATATATGCAACTCTTTTTTTTTGTTTATGAATTAACAAATAGTTGTATATTTTGATTAATTGTAATAAAAATAAAAATCCAATTGTAATAAAAATTCTCGAATATACATAGATATATTGAGTCATATGTACATTTTTGTTAATAAAAAAAAGTTAGATTTAAATTAGAATGACACGTGCGTGACAAAAAGGTATATAATTAATTAAATTAAAATTAATATAAAGTAGTATTATATTTTACTATTTTATTGTAATTCCTATATCTTGTTGTAGACTCGGAGATAATAGCCATTTCAACAGATTCCAAATTTTCGCACTTTGCGTGGGTGTCGACGCCGCGAAAACAAGGTGGCTTGGGCGAAATGAAAATTCCACTTCTCTCCGATCAGAATCATCGGATAGCGAAGGACTACGGTGTACTAAACGAAAAGCATGGGGTAGCGCATAGAGCTCTATTCGTTATAGACAGACAAGGAATAATACGTCATGTAACAATAAATGACGACGATTTACCGCGATCAGTGGACGAAGTTCTGCGGGTTATAAAAGCTTGCCATTTTGTGGATGAACACGGCAGCGCGTGTCCCTATGGACCATTGCAAACGAAAATCGCTTCCGGAGAGCCGGATTATTTCAAGACGAATTAATCCCGATCAATTGCATTCTTATACTTGAGGTTCTTTTATGCATAAATCAAAAATGTAGTCTTTCATTAACTATGCAGCTTGCAACTGCTACTTAATTGTAAGACACTCGCGATAATGTCGCGAAAAAAAAATATTAATAAACGACATTTTTTACTGTATGTAAAATTTGAAATCATTGAACACTTACTTGTCGGTGTGCGAGAAGTACCATGCGGTGGAGTTTTCGCAGAGGTTGACACGACAGGAATCCCTTCTCCTTCCCGGAAAGATAGTTGCCTAGGTTTTTGTGCATGCACTACACCACACCAATCACAAAATCATGCTATGTATATATTATATTCTTAGATAGTACATTACGCAATATTAAATACTTTACGTTTGCATTCAACACGGTTATATCAATTATATATGTAACTTTCAATTACTGCATAACTAAATAACGCGAATCACACATTCCTTGTGGGAAGAATCGTGCTGCTAAGAAAACGGAGATTTTAAATTCTATCGAAAAAATTATTCCACGCTAATCGTGAGCTTTCTATATATAACTTATTAAAAAAAAAAAAAAAAAAATATATATATATATATATATATTTCATATATAAAAAAATATATTAATATTATATATTTATTATATTTATAATGATATATCGCGTACGAAAATATTCAAGTAAACGATAGAACAAAATAATATTTCTACATTTTTTTGCAGAATAATGACGAAAAGACGATTCCAATATGCTTACCTTCCAATAAGGTATTTAAGCATTTTGTAAGTCAACACAATCATCGTGCGATAAATAAGGTGAAATATGATAGTTCAAATATGTACCTACCAAGTCAGCGATGCGAAATGAAATGGTTTATAACAGAGTATATAGTACAACCAAAAATAATAACAATAATAATATAGATAATATTGTTAATATTACAGAGAATTATATTGTTATAGATATGTATATCGTTTCAATTTATGTACGTGTGCCCACTAAATATTATCTATATTATTTGAAATATTTAGTAAATTATGAAACATATGATTGATATATCAGCTTGTGACAAATGATGAGAAGAGCATCTCGGGTAATAACAGCCATCACCTGGTAGAGAAAAAATTAATAAAAGCGCATAAAATGATGATTTGTGCGGGCGAGAGCGATAGGTGCGGTGTTGCTATGAATACGCTGAAAGATATAAAATTATCGTAACATATAATTGAATGCTGAATGTGAATCCGCTGAGCAAAGCAATTAAGTACTGTTACTGAAGATACAACGTTATGAGTATCCGCTATCCATCCGTCACCAATTTGATGAAAAATTATCAGAACCTTGTAAAATCCGATTATAGTTTGAAGACAGTCGTGAAGAAATATTAAAAGAAAATGTATTTAATATAAGAGTTTTAATCTGCACACGTGACACTCACCTTCCTTGGGTTTGTCCTGAAGCTGTGGTGTACGTGTAGAAGCCTTGCGATGTGCCACTGTGGTTCGTGCATTCCGTGCCGCATTAAGGTGCATTCGGAAAAGGTAATATTAGATGATAAGGACCGATGGATTTCATATCGGATCGGAATAGATTCAGGTTGCGCGGATAGAAGAAGGCAAAAATAAACGTGCTGTTAGCAATGTCACACATGCTTATCCAAACAAACCGTAATGCTAGTCGCCAGAGTTAAATTTTACGTCAAGAAGCCAGACTCTTTGCTGTATCGATTATTAGTAATAAAAAAAATAAATAAAATAAAATTAATGTTATACACTGAACTCGATTTGGTTTTTTCAATCTCTTTCGGTTATACACAATTAATTACTACCATCTCGCAATCGTTACTACTCCAAATCAATAAAAGTTTTACGAACACATTACGTCAACCCCATTAGGAGAAAGCACTCGGCATTACATTCTAAAAATAGTGTATGTATATTAAATGCCGATCGTTACTCAATACCAGCATCTTCAAACGAAATGTAAAATCGTAAAACAAATTAGAATATGAGTATCGAGAAGAGTTATAATTTTTCGATTAGTATAAACCCAAAACATATTTATTAAAAGTACATTAAAAGTTATATTACCGTGTCCCTCGTCTTCTCCAGCGCGTTCTCCGCTTGTTGCTCCATCAGTTTCGGCTCTGTAGCAAACATAATTTATTCATTATAATCATATCATCGTGTAATCGCAATAAAATATTTACAAGGCAATACAATATTTATATTACCTTTCACTAGATGGTTCGTCTGGACTAGTAACGGGCGTTGCCTTGGCCAAACGTGCGGCCTCCGCCGCCGCTGCCTCTTCCTTCTTGCGTCTTTCCTCTTCCTCTCTTTCTTGCTCTCGTCGCTTTAGCTCTTTCAATTCGAACTGTGTATTAAGAGATAAATGTTTTTACTTCCAAAACCATAATATTCATAATTCGTACTGTGATTTTAAATTAAATTACACTGACATTGTAATATAGAAAAAATAAAAATATATGCAGCAAATAACTGTGTGTATATATATTATAAGATTATATATTCCAAAATTATATTTAATTATATATAAATTATATATGTATAATTATATGTATTTAAATTTTGTAGCATAAAATAGAAAATAGAAAAAAATTAATATTAATATAATTATTTTCAGACTTTCTATTACAATAGTATTTAGAAGTGTATATATGTATTTGACTACTTACAGTGGTAAGTCGGTGCAAGGCACTAAATCTTTCTTCTTGTGCAGCTGCCGATTTTTCAAAAGCTTCATGTTTCTTGATCAAATTTTCAACTTCGTCGATAGTATGCTGTAGAAATAATTTTTTTTTTTTTTTTTTTTTTAAAGAAACTTGCTCGATTAAGAATTTGCGTTTATGTTTGCAAAAATAATTACTTACACCGAGTTCCTGACTCATAAGATACGGTTCTTGAGCGATTAACCATGCTTCAGCAACCGCTGCATCTCGAGCAAACTGATAGACTTCCAAAACTATGGTAAAAAAATAAGCAAATATTAAAATAAATCCATACAGTATATTTATGATTTTCGAAACACTAGATATCTTGTAAGTATCCAATATCTCAATAATATTAATCAAAAGATATCAAGTTACGCAATATAAAAATAAAATATATTTTCGAGTAGCAAATACTTACTGAGCTGCAAATTTTCCCAACGTTCCTCCCATCGATGTAAAAGTGCGTTTCTGTGGTCAGTCAATGCTGCCAGTTTTTCCTTTATCTGCACGCTAGCGTAATGATTTCTGGCTAGCAAGTCTTTCCCGAGATTAATGCACGCCATCAGATTATCCTCTCTGGCATCAATTTCCGCCTTTAAGCTCTGATGATTGTTCATCAATAATTCAACACCGGCGACGTCGCGCGGCTTTTCCGATGTGTTCATTTGACGCACAACGTCATCCATCCAGATCATCAAGGTCCTAACCATATTGAAAAATCTGAAGAGATCTCCAGTGTCTTCCAGTTTAGTTCGTCTGCCCTCGCACAGTGATTGCAAATTGTTCCATGCTGCCACAACTTCGGCTTCGCGATTCGTAATCTCTCGCGCTTTATCGCCAGCGTAGCTTGCCTGCAGTTTGGCGGATTCCTCCTCGATCTGTGTCACTTGACTCTGCAATGTGGACAAATCCTGGATAAAGTTGGTGTGCTTACGTTGGAGAGCAGATACCGAACCGGCGTCTCGACCCAATTCATCGGACATGGCGTTCTGTTTTTCCAGGATTCTGCCGAGTACGTCTTTGCAGTCGTGGAAGAATTTGTGTAGCTCGCGACTGGCCACTAGCATCTGCGTGCGTGTCTCAATTAATTCGAGCAGATCTTGCCAGACCTCGTTTAAGCCGTCCTTCCATTCGGCGATCGTCGCCGCATCGGAGTGTCCGGTGGCAATCAGAGAATCAGCGATGCCGTTCACGGCTTCTACTCGTTCAGAACCGATTGCTTCAGTGTCACGCGCAAACTCCTTGAATCTCTCCCACAATAGGGTCACGTGATCGTAATCCTGACCCAACTCGTGACTACCGGCAACCAGTTCGCGTTCCTGAATCCATTGTTCGAGATCGTCGACCTCGCGATTCAACATGAATAATTGAAGCGCCTCATCCAATTTGGCGCGTCGTTCGCCCGCCAAATCCTTCAAGCCGGCATAGAGTTTGTCTGCTTGCGACTGCTTCACAGCGATCTGATCAGCCAACGGATGCTGATCGTTTATAAGCTGCCGAGCGGTCTCGCCAAGCTGACGAATTGTTTCTGCGTAATCCTCGACCGCGTGTTCCAGAGACTCGTGCTTTTTCATCAAATTCTGAGCGGAAATCTCGTCCTTACCGCGATCTTCAACCATCATGTACAACTCCTGTTCGCTCATCCACGATTCAGCCTCGGTAGCGTCGAAGAAGTATTGCTGTGCTTTCTCATTTTGCAGCAGATGTCTGTTTCTCTCATCGACCGCGTCCTTCAGCTCGCGCCATTTCTCTGTTAATTCGGATATCAGTTTTTGGAATTCGGAGCTATCCTCGTGTCCTTCATCAATCAATTTCTGTCCGTTATTGCACACTAGATTGATCCTGGGTTCGTGGTTGTCGATCTCCGTACGCAGTGACTGATTTTTCTTCTTCAACATGTGAACATTAAATAAGGAGTTTCCGTATTCGGTACTCGTCGCCTGTGGTATCTTCTCTGCAATCCACAGTTTCTCGTCTTCGACGTCACGCCGGAATTGGAAGGCTTCTTTCTTCTTCTCGAGGTGTCGCTGGCGATCGATGAGTGGCGCCTTAAGTTGCGCGAATCTCTGAGCGACTTTCTCTTTCTTACATTTGATCTCTTCCATCTTATCATCTGGCACAGTGCGCTGCAAATGTTCCGCCTGCTTGTCGAGCTCAGTGACTTGTTTTGCTTTCACGGCCATTTGTGTCTCGATCATCTGTTGCTTCTGCATCAGTATATTTACAGAAGCCAGATCAGAACCAGTGTCAGTGCTTTCTATCTGCTTCTCTAGCTCGTTCATCCAGGAGTCGATGTCGTCGCAAGTCTGGTGTATCAATACCTCACGATTCGCATCAAACAATCGTTCACCCTTATCGTGAGTTGTGGTCTCCAACTCCACGAATTGATCTGCTAATTCGACTACTTTTGGCTTGATAATCTCAGCTAAGTCTGGCTTCTGTTGAATCAATTCGTCGGCGGCTTGCTGCAATTGTTGCAAACGGTCCTTGTTGCTTGCGATCTCCGCCTCAAACGCCTGATGACGAGTCCACTTGCTGTGAATAGTCTTTGCGCTTCTATATGTTTCGTCCTGAGCAGTGATATGTTTCTCCTGCACCCATTCGCCAAGTTCCTCGCAATCTTGCAGGAACATTTGTAATTGTTGCTGATCCTTGAGTTTATCCATAAGTTGATTAGCTTTATCGCGATTAATCCGGCGACGCTCGTTGATGTTTTCGGCCTTCTTCTTAACTTTATCAGCTGCAAAGTGTCCCTCATCAACCAAACGTCCGGCAAATTGCACAACAGAGTTAATCTTTTCATCATTGGCGTCCATAGTTGTCATAAAAGCTTCATGCCGCTTGATCATATGCTCGGCTTGCTCGAAGTTTGCTGGCGTTTCGTCCTTGGCAAGGATATGTTCCTGTTGCGATAGAAGTACCTCTGCTTGACGCGCGTCTCGGTCGAATACTTGTAGATTCAGAGAATTGGATAGCAAGTTCTGACGATTCACCCACATCTGATGTAGCTCTTCCCAGCCCATCTTCAGCGCATTCAATCTTTCCCGCAGGAACATGTATTGTGTATCGCCGTCGCCGGCCTCCGTCGTCAGTCGCTCACCATACTCCATCATCTTCTGATAATCATCGGTGTAATTATCGATCTCTTCCTTGATATTCTGATGCTGCGTAAGGAGTTTCTCGGCATCAGCGAGACTGGTCGGTGTGTCCTCGCTGGCGACGTCAGTCTGGGTTTTCGTGAGCCATGCTTGGAAGTGATCGAGATCACGCAGGAACCGGTGCAAATCTCCGGCCTCTTCGAGTTTGGCGTCACGTTCCTTTAACATTTGCGTCAGCTGCTCCCAAATCAGATGAATTTGTGTGATTCTGTCTCGAATCATAGCTGCCTCTTCTGGATGTTCTTTTTGTATGACCTCCGCTTCTTTCTCCAAAGCATCCAATTTGGCCTGAATAGCCGCCAGATCACGTTCCATACCACTCAGTCTGCGCTGAAGCGTCATCACGCCAGTCAAATCCATCTCCAGGCTATCAGTTTGTTGCAAGATTCGCTTCTTATCCTCAATCCACGACACGGTCTCACGACACTCGATATGGAAGGTCTGCACGCCATGTGCGGAGTTCAACTCTTCGCGTTTGCCTTCCGCCTTCTCGCGCAGCTCAGCCCATTTCTGATTTAGCTCGTTCTGTCGTGCAATTATCTGTTCCGAATTTGGATGCTCGACATGTAGCAATTGTCTAGCCAATTGATTAACTACAGCAACGCGAGATGCATTTGCGTTCATCTCTTTCTCGAAGCCGTTGTAACGGTGTTTCATGATCTCGACGTCTTCGATGTCCTTGACGGGCACCATCGTATCCAGCATTCTGTTCTTCTCGCCAATCCATTGCTCAACTCCGTCAGTTTCGCTGAATACTTTATACAATGACAGAGCATCCAAGAGTCTTTGCTTACGCAATTTAGCTAGCTCGAGAAGCTCTTTGTACCTGTTATCTATCGAGGTCAGTCTTTCCAGGACCTCCGGCGACTTAGCATCTTGTTCGCCTAATCCAGATGCTTGCTGATGAAGCTGCTCAATAGTCGCAGCGTAATTCTTGAGCTCATCCGTCACGTCCTTGTGTTTTTTCAGTAACGACTGCACATTCGCCTCGTCTCTACCGACATCTTCTGACGAAACGAGCCGTAAAGTATCCAACATCCAAATGTCGATATCGTCTGCGTCCGCAAAGAGTTGGTGATAGTCGACAGCCTCTTCGAGTCGCTTTCTCCTGAAAGCTGCTAAATCTAATAAATGATTCCACATGGCAAGAATTTCTTGGAGTCTCTCTTGAATACGATCTGATCCGAAATGTTGTTGTCGAACTAGTTCATCGCCAACGGCAGCGACTGACATCAACTGTGGCTCGTGTGACTGTATCTCATTTTCTAGCGCCTTATGCTTGGATAATAGCAGATTAATAGTTGTCAGATCATGACCAATGTCACCTGTGGATACAATTTGTTCCTTCTCCTTTATCCAATTCTCCTCATCGGCCATGTCCCAATAAAACTGCCAAAGTTTCCGAGATTCTTCAAGTCTGGTGCGACGCTCAATCGCTAGCCGTACTAGTTCAGCATATGCGTTCTCCAGTTGTTGCACACGTTCAACTATGATGGCCGGATCGCATGGTCGATAGCCCTCTCCATGCTCTAAGAATCTCTGACTCTGTTGAACTACAGCCTTGACTCTTTCGCCTAGCACATTGATGTCTGCCTCAACGAGAGAATGCTTCTGTAACAGATCCTCCACGCCCATCAGGTGTTTGCCGTAATCGTCTGTCAACAGTCGCATTTTGATCTCCTCCATACTATCCAGAATGTACAATTTCTCCTGGAAGTTTTGTTGTAGCTGAAGCGAGAGCTCCAATCGCATCCGCCTAGCACGAAGTAATTCCAGGAGATAGTTCCACAAGCGCAGAACGTTATCCTTACGAGCATTGATACGCTCAATGTCATGATAATTTTCTGCCTCAAGCTCCTGTGAGACCGCCATGACAGCTTGCACGCGTTCCTCATAGGCAAAGATGTCGGTTTCTATAGCTTCATGCTTCTTGGCAGCAGCTTCTACAGCGGCGAGATCAAAGCCAAAGTTGTCCTGCGACACCAGTCGTTGATTCTCTGACAGCCATGTCTCGCGCATGCTGGCTTTTCGATTAAATCTAGCCGCCAATTGCTCCAATTTCTCTTGCCGGATCAATTCCTCGCGTAGGGCCAATTCTCGTTCGTGCTCCGCCTTTTCTAATCTCTCCCAGGCTTTGTTGATGTCAGATATCATTTTACCTTCTTTGGGCGTGTAAGGTTTCTGATTGTTTGCACGCATTTTCGATTGCAGAGTAAACAGCAGCACTTCCAAATTACCCTTTTCCACGAATTTAGGTGGTTTCTCTACAGTGCGATAATTCGAGAACTGCGAGAGCTGCGATTGAACGCCAACTAGAGAATTCGCAAATCTACGATCGCCAAGCGCCTCTATCGTGCCTTCGATCCAGTGTAGCAAGTCGCTAGTGAGACTCTCATATTCGTGTATCATACGATCATTCTCCATCGCGATACCGACCACTTTGCCGATCCTTTTACCTTGCACCGTCTCCTGCTTCATCTTCGAGAAGTAATGATAATATGTAACGACATATGTTATAATGGATTTCTCGTCCGGATGATCAACGAAGATATCTTCAGCGTCTAAGAGTTTCGTGAGACCAAGTTTGTCTTCCGCGACGTTGAATGCATTGTTAAGATTATAGATTGCGTTAGACTTGGAGAGTTTATCAAATTGAATCAAGTCTGGACGGTGTTTATGAATGATTGCGTTAAACGCCAGTCCGTCCCGCCAAGATGTCGTAAAGTTTCTCACATTCACGTTGTGGTAACCGGCGGTCTTCATCTGGCACCATAGCAGTAAAGCGTCCTTGGCGGACTTGGTTTCCTGATTGTCCGTCTCTTCGATTGTAATATCTTGGATCTGGAAACGCAGGATGATCGTCCAGATAAGACCCAAACTCAGGCGCGGATTCCCGTCCACGATGTCATGAGAGCCCATGTTCTCCAGATGTACCCTTTGCTCGCGCAAGAATTGCAGGGCTTTGTCTACATTCTCTAAACAATGGATACGCATCTTGCCCTTGGTGGGACGCGGTAAACGCTCACCCGATAAGATTTCCAAGAGTCTTATCAACATCTTGCCGTCTCGCAGATCGACATACAGATCGCCGATCCGGCACGAACATCGAACCAAGTGGGAATTAACCCATTTCTGGAAAGTCTTCTTTTGCACTAATTCACGCTCACCTGACGAAGAAAATTACACATGAGCGATAAATTAACATAAATTATTAAAAAAATATATCAATTAATTATTAATATGATCAATATATATTTTAATCAAGATATTTTACATATATTGTGTAAAGTTAATTTAAAATATAATTAAATTTTATATAGGGAAGATGCTTTGTTCAATAATTAATGAAATTAATAATATATATTAATGAAATTAATAATATATAAATGTTTTATTTGAAATAATTAATGTGAAATTTCTTTGAAATTTACCTCGAAGATCAAACACGACTTTATCATAATTCATCTTTAGAAAAAATAATCTACAATTCTGATATATATATATATATATATATATATATATATATATATATATATATATATATATGTATTATTTTTTCACTTTCGTTCAATATTTATTTCTAATTTATTTAATTATTATACTTATAACAATCTAAATGAATATATAAAACAACCACACTTAATTCAGGCTAAAGAGCAACTACTTGAAAACAGAGTTATGTAGAATTCATAAAGCAATTATCAAGAGGATGCGGTTGATTGATATCTCAACAGTTTTCTATAAAAAAAAAAAAAAAAATCATTGCGTACATTATCATTTTTAATTACACAATAATATAAAAAAATAAAACTGTTATATATTTGTTTTGCAGAATTACTAAAACACAGAGATTATACTGTGATTAAAAAAAGGATCGACAAAACTACATACCAGCTAGCGCCTTAATACGTGAGCGTTCGAAAAGTCTCGAACTCGAGTTTCCCCCGTCGTATTCGTACTCGTCGACAATCTCTTGTTGCAGCGTGGGGTCCCATCCCCCGCGCACCACCGAGATATCGGTCGTCATTTTGTCAATCGGACCAACAGCTCACTTCTGTCTAACCCTTAAAAAGGGTGCACCTAAAACATTGCACAAAAATCATTAATTCGCGAACAATTAAAGAAAAATATATGATGTTATAATATTGTGTCTCTTATTAACAAAATCTACTAATATATAAATATAAGGAACTTTTTTCATTTAGTAAAAAACTTTAAAATAATTCAAGTTACGTAAAAAAGAGAGAAAGAATTTTGTGTATAAAATATCTAAATCAATTTTACTTTTTCAATAGAGATAATGTGTTATATCTTTATATATACATACATACATATGTACAATATTATATATATTAATAATTATTGTCGAAATAAAAAAATTATGCAATATAAGGTTGTTAAAGATCATCCAAACTTAAAAAAGAAATATGTTATCAATTTTCTAATTTTCAAAGTTAGTTTTATCGAAAACAAAGCAAGAAAAATTAATTCTGCATCTTCGACTTATTTTTTCATATAGAATTATATGAAAAAATACTTTCCAATTATACTTTCAAATTATAGCAGTTATTGTGTATGGATATTCTAATTGTAAGAATATAATATAGAAAATATTTAGCATATGTATTTTTAATCATAAGTTTAGGAAACATGGTACCACGCATAAAATAAACGAGGACACTATCATAGATTTTTTTCCTTCTACTACCCACGTATAGTATAATGGAAAGCAACGCGATGCACATAAAACGTGTCTTTAATAAGCTCTACGGCCAGCTCCTTGTCGTGTCAGTTAATTTTTACAGATAAGAGAGAACGATAGAATCTTAGCTTTTTTACGAGCAATTTTTTCTCTTTATTCTCTCAAGAAATACTTAATAATTACATAAATAATAGAGAAATTTTAGATAGATTAATTGTTAAACGCGACAATATGCGCAATGCGATTGTACACAACCATACTATATAGATTTTTTAATTCCTTTTCGATAAATTTCACTAATTATATTCTTACCAATACCTCCAAATTGTTAAAAAAAGTTGAAGCTTCAATGGCGTATTATTTGAAAAATATAAAATTGATTATTAATAATAATATTGATAAATTTGTTAAGAAAAACTAATTTTAAATTGATTAAAAGTAAGAAAAACTAATTTTAAATTGATTAAAAGTATGCTCCTAAATTTTATACACTTTTTTTCTTAACAATTCCTTAACAGTATAAAAATCTTACAGCGTATAATTATGTTTCACTTCATAAAGATTATAATTTTGATATCAAAAAGTAAATACTCTGATAAATCCGTTTAAAAAGAAGTGCAATAAGTAAATTTTACTACCTGATTTATGAATTTATCATGTAATAAATCTGATTTAATGTCTCAGACCTCTCTTCTCTATTAATAAAATACATTTGATAAAACGTATTTTCTTAAACATCCATAAATTATGTATATAAAATTCCTCGCGTTAAACGACCCCATTTCTATATTCCCCATATATTTTTACATATTGGATTGGTTTTTTTCTCAATTATTAAAAAAAAACATATACACGCACTTTGGCAAACTGTGTTATGTCACTTTAAGCGAGAAATCATCCGTTATTTTTTTCCATTTTTGTCCAATACTCGTGCGTCCCTCAAATTTGTCCTGACCACTATTGTAATCGTCAAGTTTGCAGGGTCACCGGATATCAAGAAAGCGGCATTATGTGCGTACTGTTAACTAGCCTACCCATCGAGTATACGAATATTTACTCGATTCTACGTGTGTCCGTTTAAAATAATAAAGCGTTACATGCTTGCCTCCGCGTGGGAGACGCAACGCCTCGCGCTCACTACGATTACATCACACGAATGATGTCACACATGCGAAATACACACATTGCATCGGCGTCGCATCAAATGTCCTGCAGAGGTAACTAACGGTAAGCTAAGAACACGCGGTGACATTGGCGTAATATCGACTCTTGTAAAATAATGTGGCATACGCTAGAATTATTATACACACTCACATTTTATTATTAAACATGTGATGTACTGTATGCAGTAAAGTCTAAAATCACGCAAATGAAAATCTAAATCACGCATAAGTGTAAAATAAATATAAAGAACTGTATTAATGTATAATCCTTTTTCTTCTCTTTTTCTATATTATTAAAAAAATATTTAACAAATAAAATTTTGAAATATCACGTTTAAGCTAAAATTATGCTAATTTTTATACAGAATATAATACCATACAGTTGTATATATAATTTAAACATCAAGTTAAATAATTAAATAATTTAATTAAATTATAATTAAATAATTTAAATTTAAATATTAACTTTTATGACATAAGATATAAGTGAATTATCTATGTATAAACGTGAATTATATGTACACATATGCATACAATATAGGGTTAGCAAAATTCCACATTTTTTGGATAAAGTCCATACCAGTGGTAAAAACCGGTATTTTCTGGAAAAAAATACCAGCAAAAACTGGTAAAAACTGGCCTTTTCCATAAAAATTATCAATCAATTAATTTTTTACTATTATATATTTTACTATTTCATTATTGTTTTCTCAAACAAAAAATTAATATAAAATTTAGTTATATCTTCAAAGATTTTATTTTAAATATAATATATATCTCCAAAGATTTTATTTTAAAAATGTATTTTATATATATATATATATATATTAATTTAAGAAAAAATTAAAAGAATTTATTATTATATTGGTTTTGTTTTTTTAAACCATATCTTTAAACCACGTGATTAGTGTATGATTTATTAATTACTTAAAACAAAAATATCTTTTTGTAAAAAAGTTATATATATACTTATAGACATTTTTATAGTTTTTGTCAGTTTATTCCATTCGATAAAGTCCGGGACAGTAAAAACCGAAATTTACCATGGTTTTTTCTACCCACTGGAATTTTTCGGCCAACCCTGATACAATAAATTAAACATAATTTTTCATAAAATCCAAGCCAAGCAAGAAATATTATCATCAACGTGACTCGATATTAAAATAGGGCTGAGGGTTATTTAAAATGACGTCTAACGAAACGTTCTGTTCAATTTACGATCCGTCGTGAACGATGTTTACTAATTAATCTTGATAATGCAGACAGTTGCAACTGCAGCTGCATGAACAAGCGATTGCAATAGCAATGTTTTCAATGGACCAAGTGTTCCACAGGTTAAACGCGCAAATAATATTTTACACATTCGTGCAGGCACGCGCTTGCAAAAACTCTCAAGGAGAACCACGGTAAGCAGATATGGGTATCCGATAATGAACTCGACACAGAAGAGAAATAATTCATGTAACGTGCATGTGTAAAACTTGTATGTATTAAATGTGATTGCGTCAATATTTTTAAATTAAAGACATTCCGCGGTCGCAATTACTATTTATTATTATGTAATCATAATATCCTCGTTTAATCGTCAGCAAGTGTTGTCAGAATTTATTTGTTACATATATCTATATCATTATATACGCTGAGACTAAATATAAAACGCTATTAAAGTTATATTATTTATCGTTATATATTTACTATTCGAAAAGTAGAACATGGTATTGAATATATTGTTCTTTTTCTATTAAATGACGATTAACTTACATATTAAATTATGACTCTTTTTTGAGTAATGGACGAGATGGGAAGTGATTTCGATCACTTTGCGACAATATCGACATGTTTCCCCCGCCGAGAGTCTAAAGAACGCGGGCATGAATGGCATTCTTAAATGTCTGGACAGTCACTTACGATGAATTAAGAGCAATTACGCGAATGCCGTCATACTTGATGGCTGGTATAGTAGTGGGAACGTACAGATTAATGCCTCTGTATCTAGCGGGGGCGGAATGAAATGAATCACAAAGTGAATGACACGATAATCGAGGAAGGTTAAGTTTACTGGTGACACTTTCTATACTAATATCTATGATGCAAGCAGTAGATGCAAACCCGGAGTCTGATTTCTTAGAAAAACTTTATGTAGATCGACAAGAATTTTATCTCCGAAATATGATATGCATAAATAAATATTATGCAAGAAAGGATGCACGCGCGCGCACACACACACGTATATTTGACAAATAAAAATTAAAATAAAATAAAGTAAAATAATTAAAATCTGCGTGATACATTTTAAATTAATTCTTATTTAGACAAACAAATTGTTAATATATTGCAGCGCAATTTTTTATTACAAGGTAATTTGTCACGTTACATTTTGACACAATATGGATATTGATTTTAAAAATTCTTTCTTGTTCAAAAAGATCATTATATTATTATTTTGTCTGTTGGAAAATATAAATGCAAAAAATTAAGTGATCTTTTTCAGCTATTTTTTTCAATTATGTTTACGTATAAGGCGCATATACCGTTGCGAAAAGCTTTCTGTTGAGAAAAAGTGAGAACAAGAAGCTTATTGTGTATCGCAACGAGAACAGCTGGTCTTTATATGCACCGTGAATATTACTTCGACGTTCATAGAAACAGGATTCTGTTTAAATATATCTCTTTTTAAAATTTCTTCTTATCATTACGCAAGCAAAAAATCCAGTTTTTCTAAATTCCTTTGATAACGGATATGACAAATTATCGTTAACCATTATTTTCTCGGCTTTTTATTTTTCGAGAAACTGCACAATAGTAAATTATCATAGATCATAATCGTGCGATAAAAATCAAGTATTTGTACAATTAACATGTTATCATACTTTAGATAGATTACAAAGGTCAAATGTCTTGTATTAAACGTTCATGTTTTTATGTGCACAAAAGAGAGTACATATAAATATATTTATATCACGAAATAATCTCGTTTACAGCAGCCTTTATAATTTAGTCCTTTAAAATTAACAATTTTTAAATCTATGTCGGAAAACCCATACCATTAATTATCTCTCTCCCCCCCCCCCTCTCTCTTTCCTTCTATATATATTAGAGATATTTTACAGAGTTTACAAAGAATTTTTATAAAGTGTCGTGACCTCAACGATATATTTTTGTCGTAGCTAACGGAGAATCGCGCAAATAAGCGTAACGTTGACTTCCTTCGCATGGTGGATCTATTTTTAAGTCGACCTAAGACAAAATACGCACACCGCGACCGATTTTGTCGTCTAATCGGCGCGCCATGCAAATTAAGTCGCGCGCTTGAAACGACGCGCCTTTAAGTCCGCTTTGATCTGCTTTCTAGAAAGAAAGACTCTATATATATATATATATACATATATGCATATACATATAGTATGACGAAAATGGTCGCAACACCGAAGGTAAGATGAACACGTTCGCGCGCACGCACACAACGTCGAGTTATTGATTTTCCACCGGAGTCACCGTGGCGCCGGTGTCCACCGTATACATACATGTACGCCGAGAGCACCTGCATTAATCAGGAGAGAAGGAGGAAAAGAAATGCAGGTAATATTTGTATTTTTTTTTTTAACTTATCCTTAGAATGCTCATTGCGCGTGAGATTCTCTTTATTGCGATATATAATATTTTCCGAAATTATTACAGGCAAATTTAATTAGAAATGTAGAATAAAGTAATGAAGAATTAATGCCTATATAATTTTAAATATATCTCTATGAAGTATTAGATGTGACACAAGATGCGACCTTTATTTAATATCGCGCAAAGATAACCGTATTGTTTATTACGCATATATATTATTAGTGACATTATTAGTATATTAATTATAAAAAAAACTCTTGAAGCACGTAAACTTGTAGCATAAAAATATGTAAAAAATATGTATAACAAAATATCAAACGCGTAAAAGTGTGTGAAATGGTGGCTGCTATCTTTAATAATTATAACTTATATAAATCAAGAAATGTATATATTATTATTGCAGATCGAAATTATATCGATAGTATGATTGAATCATGTATTGATTACAAAGAAAATATTTATCATCTGTGATGTCTATTATTTTCAAAAGTATGGAAAATCGATAGAGGACGTCGTGTATACGAATGTAGTATACGGATTGCAAAATAATTATTTACTTGGTTATTTAAATATATTTAATCGTTCGGATACACTTTTGCGATACGAATTGGCCGAGGTAAATGTTCGATAACTAAAGTCATAGTTGTAGGCATATATCGCGAGGTATGATCAGAAACCGTTACGCGACGCGAATACAATTGTATTCTGCTCTAAACACTTTCCGCTCCTCTCCACTGCAGACATTTATCGCAGGAAAGAATCACGGAGGCGTAAAGTGTATGGGTAAACGCCCTTATGATGACCCAGTTTTCGCCAACATCCCTCTATGCAGGAAGCTGCAAGCTGACTAACAAGTTTTCAACAACTAATAGCTTGACAAAGTATTGAAAAGATTTGAAATATTTTTATGGTTCTAGACAGATTTTCAAAAGAGTTCTGTTGAAAAATCTCCAAAAATAAAAAGAGTGAGATTAATTCATCACTTTTGAAAAAATAAACATTATAATTCTAATTTAAACTCAAATAATTCTAAAGTTTTCTATGCATTTTAAACTATAATATATAATCGTGAAGCTTTCGAAAAAAAGAAAATGCATAAAATTTAATTTTTCAGATAGCTTTTCGCAATTATTTCCCAAAGCTAAGAACGACACTGCAAAAAATTCTAACGATTTAATTATAGTTCTAATTTGGGCAGAGATTTAAAAATGGGATTGGTTTAGAGAAAGAGGATGTTAGTGGCCAGTTTTAAAGATCAACGAAATTAGCGAAGGAGGAGGATTCAGAGGAACAACGCGAGGTGAACGCCCTTATGATGACCTGATTTGCTCTTTCCTTAGCCGAAGCATGGAAGAGTTGTCGTCGTCGTCGTCGTTTGCGCTAAAAATCGATCACTTGACCATGAATTATGCGGCATAATATCAAAAGTACCGATGTAAGTTACGACGATAAATTTAGAATGTGTGTAGGGATGAGTATATATATATGTTATGTATTGTCTTCTTGTAATTTTCTTGGAATAATTACACAATCATTCACAGCGATCATTTTGTCATGTGTCATCAAGTATGAAAAGAATCGCTAAGTCACCAAAATTTCAGTCTTGTTAGAGAGAGAGAGAGAGACTCTCATTAATGTTGTTGAGCAAAAAAATTGTCATTTTAGATGTTATAAATAGCGTCCCCACAAATGTAAAACGTTACGCTTATACAAAATATAATTACTCGCGATTTAAATCACGAATACCTAGTATTATATGATTATGACTTGTGCGAACAATTAAATTGTCTCTCGTAACGTGAAATATAATTATCGGTTAATTACTGTTTTAATTATGTCAAGTATATCTCGATAAAACGTAAGTTTTATTTTAGTAAAAATAGATAAAATGATTTGCAATTTCGCAAAAATGAGCGACAAGAAAATAATTAATTAATAATTAATACTACATAAGAAAACATTTTAAAAATAGTCGAATGCTTCATTACATGTTTCTTTCACTGCGATGTACTTGATATAGTTATTATAAATAACTTTATCATGCATAATTGCATTAGACGAATAATTATTTATGAAGCGATTGCGTATTGTCAAAGGCATTCAGCATGGCACTCGCCAAGTGGCTGATAAATAATGCAACATTTCGGCAACATACACATCGTGCGTAAGTTCTGTCTATCTCTAGAGATGCGTCGATTTTTCAACGTCTATACGTTTTAGTATTGTCATTCTTGATGCAATAATTAATTTACGATTTGCACCGATTAAATTGTTACTATAATTTCGAATGTAAGAAATTAAGAGATCTCTTTGCAACAAAATTATGTATCGATTAAAGAAGAACATACGTTTGAAGCAGTTAAAGAGATCTTCAAATATAAAGAATTATTTAATTGCAATTAATTTCTTTAAAAAAAAATCTCAAAAAATCAGTTTTTTCAGTCCGCCCAAACCGTTCGTATCGTCTGTCTCAAACTCATACGATTCCGAGATAAAAGAGAGTATGTAATTATTCATGGTGCTAATAAAATCTGTTACGCAAAATGGAGCAACGAATCAGACCAAACCACGGATATATTGTCTCGACTGTCCTCGAGCATAATACCTGTCCCTGACACACGGAACTTGCACTGACATTAACAATTTTCAGTAATCTGTCCGTTCCGTTCGTCATCTGCATTCGCTCACGTATTGACAAATCAAATTCGTAATCAATAAATTGAATTGTAATGACATATACGTCGTTGTTATCGTCTCAATGGATCTAAGAAAATCGATCTTGTTAGTTTTAAAATAATGATTGAAATGAAATAATTGTGAGAAATTTTGTATTCGTTACCGTAAATTGTTCGCAAAGAAAAATATATTAATTAAAGCCAAATAATTAGTAATGTCCTCGTTTCAAAATTATCTATAACTTTACAAAATTACAGAATTTACTTCTTATCAAAATCCTGCGAAAATAATAAATCCTTTTAAAATTAATATAAATTTTTACTTTTAGTGAAACTTAGAGAGAGAAAGGAGAGGAGAGGGAGAGAAAGAAAAAGAGAGAGAGAGAGAGAGAGAGAGAGAGAGAATGTATGAGTTCAACTGAAATTGTATAAAGAAACATCAGATGGAAGTCCCTATTTTAGACGAAGAGCCGGTAGTTGTTATTGTACAGCTACGTCACATCCGCATTTACGTTAATCTGCCTGTTGGGCGACTTTGTCGAAACATTTTAGTACATGAACGGAATGTCTGTAAAATACAAATCCTATCGATCAAAGCTAAGTTATTGCACGCAAATATTACATTAATATCTAAATAAAAGAAACAAAAAACTTTAACAGTGCAAATTAATTTCTTCATTGATTCTGGTATATAATAAGCATTTGAAACAAGCTTATTTTTTGAAGTTTGGATTGTTCAAGCATTTTACTACTCACTATTAATTCGATCGATTTCAGTCAATGGATTTCCTATTTCTCTCGCAAAATAAAAAAAAAAAAATATTCGAAAAAATAATTTCAATAAAAATGTTGAATCCTGATAAAATTTTCTGAGAATTCCCTGGTTTCACTAAACAGAAAAAAGATTTTCTAAGATGTTTCCCAGAAGTTTTAGCTTTCTTTAAACACATATAGGTCATCAGTAGATATATCACATATATCTACTATATATAATATAAAAATATAATTTAAAAATATAATTTTTATTTAAATTTAAGATAAAAATCCCTATCAAAATGTTAAGATATTAATGATTTTTTCAAATTTAAATATGCAAAATACATAATGAAAATATATTCTCTCCTTATCTGTGTTTGCATCCTTAAAAATTATTTAATTCTTAAAAAATTACATTTCACAATTTGTTTTATGAAATATGATAAAAATACAATAGAAATATGAAAACTACTATTGAAATTTGTATTTCAGTTTTTCTTTTAAGGAAAAATGCATAATAAGTGACTTTAATTCTCTGCAACTCGCTATATGTATAACGTTTACATTACATAAGGCCTTATCTCGCGAACGAGGCTGCGCGTAATCTGGATGCGTTAACGCTTGATAACTAGGTTGCATCAAACCCTTCTACAGACGGAAGTGCACGATTATCGCGCACTTAAAAAAATCGATATCAAAGACAGGTATCGAGTCGACGAAGCAACAACAACACACAAAGCTTTTCCTCCTCCTCGCTTGTTTATAAAAAGAAAGGTACAAGTGCACGCGCGCACGCACATACGTTTAATGCGATCTCCGTATTCTCGTATGGCTCTCATCGAACCATTTTCCGCTCTGAAAGTGAAGTAAGAGAGATTAGATTATTCGTATTCGATAGTTTTTCTCGAAAGCGCGGTTTCGCCTCGCGAAATCGGTCATACAATGTAAATAGAAAAGAAAGCATCAATCGACAATTCAAATCAATCGCAGAGAAAAAATTGTATTAATTTTTTCGACTGTACCTATATATTAAATATATACAAAAATATATATATATATATATATATATATATATACACTTTAAGATTTTCATTAATATCTTAGCACCTTTGGAGATCTAAATATTTGTCGCTGACAAGTATTTTTTGATCAACATATTAGAGATATCGTGACTAATATAATTCAAATTTATATTCTTTTTGATTAATTTAATATTGTATATATGTGTACGTATACACGAGTTATTACATTGTTATCTCTCATGTTTAATTTTTTGCGCGTATTAAATATTTATAGTTGTATATATTTATCATACATTTATAATTGCTAAATTCATTGTCAGACAGAATTTTGACACTGCACGAATATCTAAATATTATTATAATTAATACGAGCTAATGACTTTCGATATCGGAAATTCTAATACAAAAAATATTCTCGCTCTATTTAATCGGTCCTCAATGGACATATATATATTACATAGAAACTCGTGTCTTGTTAGTTTATGAAATGTGCGCGTGTAAATGTATATTATATATATATAAAATTCAGGACAATAGTATATCTGCATCGAAATCAGATACTTTGCTCAGAAATACTTGAGAATAACTACGTTACATAATATCTTTTGTTTCGAATTAAAACTCGAGGTTTTTTATTGCATTATGACATTAAAAGCAAAATTCTAAATCATTTTTTATTGTATCATACGTCAAAACAAATCAGTATTTTCCATATGACACTATTCGTGCGTTCGATAATAAAGTAAAAATATACTGAAACTTTTTTGGTTCATGAATTAATAAACAGCTGTAAATCTTAATCGACTATTGTAAAACACATTTTTATTGGAATTACAATGTAACACACACATACATCCAGATTAAATTATTATGAATATTTCTTAATTCCACATATGAAAAAAGAAGTTTCGGTATATTTTACTAATGTATTAATGATCGAAAATGCGACTTTAGCTTTCATTTCCTAATATTTTTCTGTTTTTTTTCTTCATTAGCTTTTCATTCACTATAAAATGTAATATCTCGGAATAATTATATCTTAATTAAAGAAGATGATATCATAAGTAAATAAACCATCTAATTCATCAATATCATGTATTATTCATCAGGTTAATTAATTTACTTGATCTTAGGAAGAGAAACTACTCGCACATGCATTCATGAAACGTGATGAATTTCTTGGAACTTTAGCTAAATATAATATTTGTATATGTATCCTATCTTCGTGCCTTATATATTTCTATATCACTAAATTTGTTTTGAAAATATTTACTTGACTTAGTATTGTATATTTTCTATTTAAATGTTGTATACATACGTAGATTTCGAACTTTCCTTATCTTATATTTTAATACTAATTATCTAATATAATGCGCGTATTTAATGGGATTAGAATTAGACTAATTTACTATTATTGTAATTAAATTTGCCCAAGTAAATTTGCCAAGGGATTTATTGCTGAACAGTTATTCGCAATTGTTTATATTTAATAAATTTATGGAACTGACGTGACGTGTTTTTAACTGTAAAGAAAAAGTTCTTATTAAAAAAGCACTGATATATCGATTAATATTTTTTTATATCGAGCTAATATTTTTTTTACTAAATTGGCAATGTTATTAGTTAATCACATTTTGTAATCGCGAGTCATATCTTCGCAGAATCTTTGATATCAAATATGTGATGCAAATGAAAAAAATTCTACACAATAACGACTTTATTTTAGAATATTAAAATAATTTAACTTTGGAATATCAGTCTCGTATCTTGAAATGTGTATTAAATATAATGATATAAGAAAATTAATTTTTAAATTTAATAAAAATTGTAAATTTCTATATTTAAATCCATTTGACTATTCATATAAAAAAAAATAATAAATATAAATATGTAAAATTATATACATATTTTTTTAAATCAACTGTATTTCAATTATTCAAGTTTCTGAAAAATCGAGCTACTTAAGCAGTGTTTTACACCAGAACATCTAATCCAAAAAATTCTATTTTTTAGGGGTTATTTCCCTCTCGTTTATTTTCTTTCGATCGAGAAACTGTACTGTACTGTATATCTCGAACGGTGTTTCGCACTTTGTACACTGTAGCTATTCGTCGACCTTAACATTTCCCAGCATTTAATCGCGATAAAGTGACTCAGCTCTAGATTCGGCGTCGTGACGAAATCGTTCGTAATCTGCAAAGAGACGATTGCCAATGCTGGCCGATACCATTAACACATTAGGTCATTAAGTTGCTAATGTGTACACGTGTGTGTGTGTATACTATACAATCGTTCCTTGATAAAAAATATCCTATGTACGTGCGAATTTGAAAATAAAATAAAGTTAAAAAAAAAATTTCTTTTACGATAGTAATACACGCTAGCCATATTTCAATTTTCTCTTTGGGAAACATTTACATATATCTCTCCACGTCACTCTCAGAGTTAATTCCCCTTCCCTTGTGTGCAAGTTAACATCGTTGCGTGTATTCCTGAAATAGCATATGCCGTGTAAACGATACGTCGGCATATACGCTTCTTCCTCTCGCAGATCTACGAACGCACGAGTGCGCGCACGCATGCACGCACGCACTTCCGTCAAACACGCTGTGGTCAGCGTGCGATCGACGCGTAACTGGGAGGCGGAAGTGCCCGTAAATCGAGGAAACCTGGCTACCTTCGTGAGGTTGTACCTGAGGCGCGTACACATCGTGAATGTCACGTGAATTCATTTGCGAGCCGCCGTTGTGTTCTGGCGCGACAAAAGCACCGTTGTTTCCAGATAAGAGCGGAAGTAAAATAGCAGTTATATGACAAGTGACATTTAAAGTTACGACACACAAAATATTTTGAAGTTAAGTTATTGAGATTAAATGTACTGTTGAGAAAGAGAGATAAAAAAGCTTCTTAAATATTACTCAAAAAAAATGAGGCTCGGATAAAAAAATACTATTTATTAAACGAACAAGTATCTGTCTTCGAAATTCTTTTTCATTATGCGACTTGGTAATGTTTTTTGGCAGATAATTCTTACATAACGATTTACCTAGCAGTGATAAAAGCGATAAAGCTAAATTGACATGGGACTTGAAAGCCTTTAAATTTGCAATTAGATAAAAAAAAAGACGTACGTCAACAGATATAAAGAAAAAAAAATTCAAAATTGTACGCAATAAAAAAAAATTTTTTAAATAAGAGAATGCTATAAAAAAATAATTATTCAAAAAAATAGATATAAAGTCACACTTGGCAACTAATATCTGGTTACATATTATTAATTACTATTTAATTGCATACTAATTAATTTATAATCGATGCTGTACGTCTTAGAACTAATCCCTTTCATTTTAATAAACATTTCATATACACAGTTCAAAAGAAAATTTATTACTTGTGCGATCTCGTCTCACTGGATGCTCTCGGAAAACTCGCTATTATACGTACGCGTACATCGCTCCGATGAAATCGCGAAGCAGGTACAAGGACGAGTTTATCTCGCGCAATCGAAGCGCGAGATCGTTTTATTTGCCCTCCACGCCCATTGACATCAATTTAAAATTAAACGCAATACGCGCATCGGCGGCGATCGCGGTTTTTGTCGCATCGAATGCAGAGTACTTCGTCGAGTACTTCGCTCCCGAGTACGATGAAATTTGAGGGGAAAAAACTCGGAAGACGCGTTCTTTTTTTTATCTCGTTACGTTACGAACGTGGCGAGTTACGATGTTCGATTCGCCTCTCGGTGCGCGCTCAACGCGTTCAATGGATCGCGCCGGGAATTAGGTCACCGGCAGATAGGTCGTCTTGACAGGTGAACAAAACCGCTCGCAGGCGGACGGGCAGAGATTGGAAAAGGGAGAGCAAAGAGAAGAGAAGAGGAGAGGGGGGGGGGGGGAAGAGAGAGAGAGAGAGAGAGAGAAGGCGAAAATTAAAGTCGATGCAACGAAACAACCTCTTTGAAAGATACGAAACCGATCGACGACGCCCTTCGATCTTGATGTATCACGCGACAAAGGATTAACCGAACGGACGACACGTCGCGCGGGCGCGCGACACCATGAGAAAAATTACTCGCCCTCCCTCTCTTCCCCCCCTGATTTCTGCAGCCCCCTTTAGCTGCAGAGATGATTCGATCGCGCGCACAGTGGAACGCGTTTCCCAGCAACTATCAACCGCGACGAAGGTGGCAGCGGCGGCGGCGGCGGCAATCGATGCCGGCAGGGTTCCACCGACTCCCGCGGACGATCGACGACGACGGCGACGGCGACGAGGACGGTTCCGATGCCGTAACCGTTGACCCACAACGCAGAGCCGGATGGACGCCTGATCGTTATTGACAGTAATAAGGTCGTCGCGACACATCGACATTGATAGTTTCGACGTGACGTGACCGGTACTACCGTACGACACTAGGGAGAAGCTAAGCGGCACGCACGCCATTTTTATCCCGACAATATCCACCCGTCACCGCGGCCACTTCGCCCGTACTCTTTCTCTCGGATCAAAGAGGATACTTACCCTCGAGTAAGGACACCCCGTCGCACCGTTCTGTCCCGCAATTGGCATAAAAGTCTCTCTCGCCCGGTGTACACACAAAAGAAAAAACCCACCAAATAACGATCCAACACCGAGCCACTCGTCCACACACCCGACCGGCGCGCAACCGACTGAGTGTACACGGCGTTCACCTACGCCGCCGCAGCTAGTCCCTTTGTGGAAAAGACTGCGGCGTCGCACTGCGTCGAGCGCAGACGCGAGGCGGACAGTCGGATGGAGTGAGACAGAGAATGCGCGGCGGGAGCGACAGTTTTGCCTCTCTGCCTCTGGCCAGCAAATTTGATTTTCCTCCGAAATAATCCATTTTTCGAAACGCACATGATATCGGTATAGCTCGCGTTGTGTGATACGGAAATCGACGCTTATACGGATCGTATCTCAGCCTAAATTATTATGATTAAAATACGTGAATTTAAAATATAGTTTCGTAAATTTCGGACAAATGATTCGATTGTGAGAAATGAAGAGAAAGGGGGGGGAGAGAGAGAGAGAGAGAGAGAGAGAGAGAGAGAGAGAGAGCTTTTTTCTTCGGATAGCAATATATATAAACGGACAAATAAATATTTCCTGATACAGCCTCTCAAATCGCGGTTACGAAAAGATTGTTATCTGTCATAATTTAGTTGGGTCATGCATGTGTCGGTGCTAAAATTAATTATCGGATATAATATTCATTCGGACAAAAATTATTATATTATATATGTATTATATATTATATAAGAATGTATATTCTTGTAGAAAAAAAGTCGAACGATCAATATCTTTTTTTTTTTCGGGGAAAATACTTCGTAAAAAAGATAATTTAAATTTTGTACTTTGCAAATTTTGAGATAAAAAGAATCTATAATCTTGTTATTGTATGAATATTAATTTTTGCGTATAGCATATGTAAATAAAATATGAATAAAATATGAATTACCTTGAATCAAAAGAGATAACATATAATTAATCACTCTTTCAACGATCGTAGAATTTTCATCAGTACTGTACTCGCTTTATCTTTCAGGCGTAGGAATACAAGACGTCGCTTATGACATCATCCTGTTTACTTGTATTCTGGACCGCGGGCACGCCCTATCCTCCGTATTAATCGTATAAGTTTTTTTTGTTATAATACAGATGCATACGCATGCATATTAAGCTTATCGTTATCGCACATTGTGTGTGAAAAAACTGCGCGACACTTGTGCAAAAGGACCACGTTCCGATTTCGAAAGTTTCAATTTCGAATATCACGCGCGCGATCATGTAGCCAATCACATAGTTTCAGCATCAGTAGATTTAATTTCTTTATAGATACACTATTTTGTATTATACTTATTTTATTTCGCACAAAAAGAATAACGTAATGCAGCTATATAAAGTACTTAATAACAACTCATAGAAGAGATACTGCACGTTCTTAAAATTTTATTTTATAACTACTTTTTTTTTTTCAAAGCGACTTACAATACAAATGCATGAACAAATAAAACATTTCATTTTTATATTTTTTATATTTGTTTTTACAATTATCTTATAGTATGCAACATAAAAAGTGCAAAGAAAAAAAGATTACAAAGATTGAGAGATTCTTATGAGAAATAGCCTTAATAATAATAAGTAGGCTTTTATAGTAAGATAATCTCTCTGCGTTTTATATATTAATTATAATTATATTATATAATTATATAATATATATATATAAATTTTTCATATGTATGAAATCCGTTTAAAAAAATGTACATTTAATATATACAATCTTAGAGATGATATATAATTTTAATTATATAATGTGCAACTCTACTTTTTTATGCTTTGCGATCTTGACAAGAATAATGCACTATATCACCATTAGGATACCTAGCAAAAGCACTGAAAAAAACAGAATTAATTAGTATCATATAAATATAATTTATATCAAATATGATCCGATAGGTTTTATAAGTTTGAATTATAAAATGTACATATATATATATATATTTATATACAAACCTTTGGTTGCCAAAACGTTTTTTACAAACTGGACATATATTAAATTCTGTCATGAGGACGCTCTGTGACTCGTAATGCATTCGTTGTTCTTGCACTTGTAAATGTTCTGCGTAAAGCAGTCCTTTTAGAACCTGTGTTCTTCGCCTCGCATTTAAATTATTTTGTAAACTAACTTCCAAGAAATGTTTTATTCTACCGATAGGTACAGAATCAGGTAAAACTTTCAGAGCTTTCATAGGATTTATTTTTGAGGCATGTTCCTCTAATAATTGAAGGGCCATTTCTAAGTCTGGTTGTGCCGTTCTTTGGATTTCAGGATTACAACCTTGTCAGAGAAAAAAATATAACATAATTAAAATTATAATTATAATTATATATGAATTATTTAGAAAGTTAAATAGACATATAAATTAAAATATTATTTATATATCAATATTTATACCAGCCATTAAAACTCCTTCGTTATCTGGTTTCAACAACTGCTGAATTAGTAAAACGTATACTTCGTCAGCATTATCCGTTTGTTTTTCCATAAAATCTTGATCTTGAAATAATTTCCAATTAGTAATTAGATTTTTTTACTTAATATATAAAATTTCTGAGTTACTCACTTTGATATCTTGTATACACATTTTGGCAATATTGTATTGCACGTGGTATATCATTTAAAAGACTAATATATATCGATATAGCTTGTTGATGACGACCAAGTCGTCCAAGTATAATTGCACGTTCCTCAAACAAACAGTCAAATGGAAAATGCACCAATATTGTCTCAGGAGTATAATGTGTCGATTTCTCCAAGAATTGTTGCAATTTTTGTCGTATGTGTTGAGAGGCTTCTTTCTCTGCTGGTGTTGCATTAGCATTCATAGAACTTAGACATTTCTCTTTATATTGATGTATCAAAACATTATGAAATAATGGATTAGTATCTTCCCAAAGATGTACCACGTGCTCTAGGTATTGTATTACTAAGTCTTTATGGGAACGCAAAAGGTAATCTAATATCTTTGGTCTAGGTAATTGTTCTACTTCCTGTAAATTAACAGAATACATTAATAAAAAGTTTTGAAATAAAAAGAACAAATATATGTACCTGAATATCTTCCATAAATATTCTGAGGCCTTGTTCTGGATCCTCTGTTAAAACCCATCCAGCAAATTTCAAAATTAAATCCATATGATCCTTGCCAAGATGCTGTAAATATTGTATAGTCCTCTCAGTGCCTTTCAGACTAGAATCATTTTCTTTTGCATGCTTCTCCAAAAGTTCCAGCGCTTTCTTATGTTGCCCTTTAGTTTGATACAATATAATGAGTTCTGGATATTTTTGATGCATTAACAAAGTTTTCTCAGCTTCTGCTAAGTGACAGTGATTCAGTCTAAGTAAAGGTGCCACCAAAGCATCAGTAGTCTAAAATAAAATTCATTTAATATTTATTTTGTGAATAACTTTTATGAGAATTTATTTCATATGCAATTTTTTGTCTTCTTTTTTGTCTGTTTTTCTTTTACCTGTAAGTAACATTTTAAAAGAGTAGTATCAATGATCTTCAAAAGCTGTTCCGTAGCTACTGCAGTTAGATTCTTTTCGCTATTTAATCCATCTTTTTCTTTAAGCTCTTTATCTTTTGCCATTAGTTTATGTCTAACTTCAGTTAGAAAAACTATTAATGCACGTAAGCCTTTTTCCAACTCATGGTCTTGCAATTTTGGCAAGCTGGGTGTTGGTTCACTAGGTTCATGAGTATTGGTTGATGGTGCTAAATCTGGAAATAACCTGATTACCTCATATGGATCAGTCCCCAATTTTAAAAACAAATCCATTGCATCTTGGAATCGCTTATTGTAAAACAAATAATGAGCATATAATGTTTGTATTTTATACGTCTGTCTAACTTTCTCTTCATCTGTTATGTCTGACAAGTTCTGAGAAAAAAAATTATATGTATATGAAATTATACAATTAATATTATATTTTAAAATATTATAATAAATTATAATAAGATTTAATATAGAGATAATATAAATTATAAATCATAATAAGATTATATAATTTATATTAAAAAAAACTTATAACATTATTCTAATTTATATGATATACATGTATAATTAACGTACAGTTAATTGTAATGCCAATTGAAATTGATTTTGTTCCAGTAATGTCCTAATCTGTAAAGTAACATCTATTGCCTTGATACACCAAATCTGACTGATAGATGCCACAAAGACTTTTCCTTGTTTACATCGATATATAAGTCGAGCTTTATTTAAATCTTTTATTGTCTGAATATGTAGACATCCTTCTAATGTATACACCTCTAATCTCTCATGCACAATACCTAATAAGTAAGGATCATCCCATGCTGAAAACAATTATAAAAATCTGGTCAATCGCAATTTAAAGAAATAAAAAGATTAATGAAATTAAAAAATAAAGTTTACACTATACCTATTGCACTAGGTGCATCCGACCATTTTATAGGACTGTGCTGAACCAACTCTCCTTTTGTATCCATAACAAATGATTGAAAATCTTTTCCCAATACAAAAGAACTGTCTGATAATTTTGTAATACTTGGTTCTGGAGATTTACCAGTGGGAAAGAGTTCTTTAGCTTTACCATTTAAATCGAAAATGGTATAAGATAATCCTCGAAATCCTAGTATCAATGTTTCACCACACCTTAATAATTGATATTAAGTTGATCAGAAAAAGTTATTATATTAAGGTTTTTTAATAACTTTTTTTAATATGTATTTTACCATGATAATTGACGGGGTATATCTGGCACAGTTAACTCAAAATCATTAAATTCTTCAAATTTCTTTCCTTTCCAGTAATATAACTGTAATTTCCGTTTGACAGCAACACATAAGCGCACTACAGTATTTTTTTTCCCTGTCAAACTCTGAGTTGATTGAACATCCAAAGTGAATAAAGTAGCACCACGAGTTTTTGGTAACTGATATATTTGTTGAAAGTTTGGTGAATTCAAATCGTGAGTGCACACAATATTATCTGTAATTTTCCATAGTTAAATCAATATAAAATAAAAATACATCATTAAATTACATTGTCTATATAAATTAATTTAAAATAAAAAAACCCAGTATTATCTTAATTATACCTGTCAAGATGATTAATAAATTATACTCTGGCACAACATCTATCTGATTGATCCGTTTTTTGTTAAAGTTCTTGCTATGACGTAGTAATTCTAGCTTGTGACTGTCGTCAAACACTGATGGAACATTGTACATAAGAAGATGACCCTCTCTTGTGCCTATTAATAAGTTATCGTCTGAAATAAACAACACAATAAATAATGAATACTACTGAGAATAATTTCTTGTATATAAGTTAATTATATTAATAATAAGAATTATATTACTCACCATAAGCTGCCATAGACTCGATTTGCACAGTAATATTTAATATAGACGTTTCCTCATAAGCGTCGTGCATTGTTGCGGTTTAAAAATAATATCCTGTGTGTCAATTAAATTTTTCAAATGTCAATTGTGTACTCCTTTTCTTTTCTGTGTAACTTGACTCAACTTGACTTTGTAATCTTCTCTCTGATAATTTTTGGTATCAGCTGGTATAATCTTACACCATGAGAAAAATTATAGATAGCGCGCTGAGAAATTGTTTCATTATCGACCATACGAAGATCTACGTTCATACCTAATACTAAAGATTCATAGGTAGCGCCCATAAGAGGAAAAGAGACAAAAGACACGCTAAAGAGAGCAGACCTAGATATAATCTAGTGACTTTAAAAATGCCGACAGAGAGTGCCCATACTAGTTGTACTATAGTCTCGGTTTACGGTTTGCTCTCGAGGGTTGTCAATCTTTAATAAGTACGTCGTCTGTGGCGAGAGCTTCAAAACAAAATTTCCTTTGGCAATTAATTTGTTGAATTTTTGATTGAAATGATCGAGGAACACGACGAACACGAAACAATATGCGATTCAGTGGTAAGTGGTGTAATACATTGAATGCGAAAATGTTGGCGGATTATTTATTATTATCTGGAAAAACATGCAAACCACAAATATGTAAATGTAATGATATTCTAACCTTTTTTTTAGAATTCACTGGTCGAGGGTTGTCGTTTACCAGTTAGAATGATTACTACGAATGATTGGCGTAAGTAAATAAATAACACACATATTGTTTCATTAATGCTCTAAGGAATGTTTCACTATAAAAAAATCGATTTTTCTTTTTTATTTGACTAACTTTTGAAAGATTGAACTTATATCTTGACGATTAATGTTATAAACTATCATCAAATTGCAGGACAAAGTTATTATATAAATAGAAAGTTTTATTGCAAAAGATTAATTGTAAAAGAATGTAGATTAATAGATTGTAAAAAATATAAGTAGATTATAAAAAATATGAAGATTTTGAAAATATTATGTAATTATGTGTATTGATTTGTATTATTTTCTATGGTAATGATCTTTGTTTATATATATATTTCTTATAAGTTTAATTTTATATATAACTTTTAAGTTTAAGAATTTTATTGTATTTAGATAATACAATTTGTTTGTAATAAATGTTGCAATATACAAAATAGCAATTTTTTTTATTTATGTTTATATTATTTTTAAAATATATAATACTATTTAAAATATATATATATCATTTTAATATTAATATAACTTAACCTCTATCTATAGCTCTTGCCGAAATCATCAGTGTCAAAGATGTACAAGGTGTCAAATGTTATTATGTACACTATGTGGATTGTAAGTAAAGAATTTAGCATTTGAGTATAAAAATCTCAAGTAATATTATTGTCATAATTGTGTTTTTTTTAGTCAACAAACGATTGGATGAATGGGTTATGGAGGCTTCTTTGGACACTAGAAAAGTCCAATATCCTCGTCGTGAAGGAACAACACCAGGAACTGGCGCAGCAACGCCAAAAAAACAAGCTGTTAGTAGACCTCCTAGTCCCTGTAGTGTTAGCAATGAACCAGTCAATGGTAATGCCGTGCTACAAGCTGCGCTACAAAAGAAAATGTCTAGAAAAAGAAAGGCGACATTTCTAGAAAATGAAGATTCTCAGGATGGTCCTCCACCACAAACCGCTACGCCAGGGCCCAGACCTACTGGCTCTCTAGTAGCGCATCAGAATGATGATGTAGTCACGAGAATGAAAAACGTAGAATTAATTGAATTAGGTCGTCATAGAATAAAACCTTGGTATTTTAGCCCATATCCACAGGAGATGGTGAATTTAAATTGTATATATATCTGCGAGTTCTGCCTGAAATACAGAAAGAATCGAAAATGCTTGGAGAGACATTTAGTCAAATGTAATCTACGTCATCCACCTGGAAATGAGATATATAGGAAAGGATCTATATCATTTTTCGAGATTGACGGTCGTAAGAATAAAAACTATGCACAAAACCTTTGTTTACTAGCAAAGCTATTCTTGGATCACAAAACTCTCTACTACGATACAGATCCCTTTTTGTTCTACGTAATGACAGAATTTGACAGCAGAGGATTTCATATAGTTGGCTATTTTTCCAAGGAGAAGGGATCGACAGAAGATCACAATGTAGCGTGTATTCTAACACTGCCACCATACCAGAGAAGAGGTTACGGCAAGCTCTTGATAGAATTTTCCTATGAGCTATCGAAATTTGAAGGAAAGACGGGCTCTCCGGAAAAGCCACTGTCCGATTTAGGTTTGCTTTCGTATCGAAGTTACTGGGCGCACACAATACTCGACATCCTGTTAAATATAAAGCCTGTGGTAGAGAATGAGAAACCACAGATAACAATAAACGAAATCTCCGAGATTACATCGATTAAAAAGGAGGACGTGATATCGACTTTGCAAAATCTGAATCTCATTAATTACTACAAGGGACAATATATTGTGACATTAAATAGGTAATTTATTACCAAGATGAAAGGAGATTAGCTACAATTTATCTAATTTGATGAAATCTTCATCCTGAGGTATGTTTATTTGCAGGGATATTATTGAACAACATTCAGCTGCAATGGAAAAAAGACAGATTAGAATAGATCCTAAATGTCTACATTGGACACCAAAAGACTGGAGTGTTAGAGCTAAATGGTGAAAAAAATCCTGAATTGACAATAAAATGAGTTAAGTGATGTTAATTTGTTTTAAAATTATTTTTTAAAATTCTAGAAATAATTGCGATTGATGAATATACATAAATTATACACACGCGCGCGCGCGCGTATGTGTGTGTGTGTGTGTGTGTGTATGCATATGTATATACATACACAACTTTTGTATATCCATCAATCGTAATATATATATATATATATATATATATATATATATATATTTATTAATCATTGACCTCAAATGGTCTAGCGTTTTAATAAGACTGTATTTGGCATTGTGTACGCTTATTGCGATGCTATCTAGAGGTATGTCGACGTACGTAAATTTTCGGTTGTAGAGAGTTAAGATCATACGGCACGAGTATTTCACCTCACAAAATATTTACTGTAACGACATGTACTTTAGAGCCAAATGCAATGTTTTAATATGGTGATTAGAATCTTTTTAAACGTATGCAAAAACGTTGTTGCTATGTGACGGTCGACTTGTATAGAAAATCTATCAATCCTGTGTAGTATTGTATATAAATGTGATTTTATAACATACTTACAATTTCTCAATAGCTCAAACGTATTCAAATTTTATAGGGAAGGATTGTATAGGCTCAATACTCAGACTGCTGTTTATAATTCAACTTTTAGTATACAAAGACAAAATGTAGACATCATACCTATTCATCTTACCATATGCATCATATCTATTGCGTGTATGTAAATATGTACACACCTTTTCATAGATGTTATGATATATTGTACATTTCTTTGCGATATAATTAAAATAATTTAAATAATAACGAATACTATAAAACAAGTATTATAAAAATAAGTATTTGTTAAAAGTGTATACATACTGTGTATTCACAAAGTACATGCAAGCAATCTTATTTCAAGAATAACTTTTAGCTTACCATTATTATTGATTGTGAAATGTAATTAATTGAGAAATGTAAATAATTTACTAAATTCCGAATATAATTATACATATATATTATTAAATGCCGTCCAGGATTTATTTTTCATTTGTGACTTTATTGCAATATAATCAAATATTAAATTTTTAGCTTATAATTGATACTTATATATTACAAAGTGGATGAGGAGTCGCTCTTGATGTAGATGATCCCTGATCATGTTTTTGCTTTGTAACAAAAAACAGAATTATATTTAGTTACCAATATAAAGTAAATTTTAGCTTCTTAATTTATTCTTATTTTTATTTTAACTAGAATATCTTATACTGAATGTAATATATGATTTTAATATATCTATGAATCTTTGTCATATTTTTTAATAGGAAAAATTTCTCATAAAAAATATGCCGAGTGTTTACATATAAAATTTTTATAAGGATATATGTAGTAGGATAATATGCAGAAAGAAAAAGCGAGATTAGTAAAAAAAAATTATGTGATTAGTCATAAATTATTTACATTGATTAGTGTATTAATTACAAAAATTTTTGTTTTAATCAATAAATTTGATTTTAACTAATAAAGTCAATAAAATTAATTAAAGTTTTATGTAATTCATGTAATAAATGTTCAAATTAACTTAATTCAGTCAATTAGAAAAGTAAGATAATTTATACTGTGAAAAATTTATACTTCTACTTTTCCAGTTAACTGAGTTAAATTATTTTTTTTTTAATTTATACACGCAAAACTTTAATTATTTTTATAACTTTATTGATCAAACAAATTTTTATAATTAATACTTTATTAGTAAAACAAATTTTTGGATTAATATAATAGCAAACAATAATTTTACGACTAACTGCGTCAATTTTTTTCATAATTCATTTTCCTCGATTAAAACGTTAATTGCTTGAAAAATTAATCTCAATTATCACTTATGAATAATAAAAATACAAAGGTTTGCAAGAGCTAGAAAATTTTAAGATGTTATCGATTTTTTCATAATCGTAATAGTAGTAATAAAAAGACTTTATAAGACAGAAATTTGTGTTTTGCTTTTTCTGTAATATATAGCAAATAAAAAGAAGAAAAAGAGTTATTTTACGGGTATCTCTCTCTACATTCTATTATATACTAATATGATAGGATTTAC
Organism: Anoplolepis gracilipes; assembly: GCF_047496725.1. Classification (NCBI taxonomy): domain Eukaryota; kingdom Metazoa; phylum Arthropoda; class Insecta; order Hymenoptera; family Formicidae; genus Anoplolepis; species Anoplolepis gracilipes. Next base: position 4,732,242 of record NC_132977.1, read on the forward strand.
GTATAGAGAATTCTAGCACAATACATTTTTATTGCCTATATTACATAATAGATCAGTCACGTTATCGTCTTTAAAAAATAGTTTGCTCGTATGAATATAAATTACAATTTCACTTTCACTCACACATACAGATTCGCGACAGACTTTGTTTCGGTGAGCGAGAAGATAAAAGAAAACACTCTTTAGACACGACTTTTTAAATACAGCATCTTTTATGTGTTTATGTGTATATATGTATGTATATAGATATATAGATATATTTTTTTATATTCAACAGTAACATCACAGTAGCTTCATATACAATAAATCTTTGTTCATAATTTTATCTGTCTTTTTGTATTCGTTACCACGCAAGCGTGACACGGCGAGTTCCTAAAAGATTCATCACGTGAATACGACGACAAGCGAGAAGGAAGAAACTCGTGTGTGCACGCACTTTTCATAATTGTCAGGTCACAATGTGTGTGTGATCTCATATATTTATATATATATACCGATATGATCGCATGAAACTGGAAACGCTTTTTTGATATCGTAAATCCATTGATATATATTCTGTCCATCACATACACACTATTATTAATTTGAATTCATGTACACAACAATGCGAGTATGATATATCAGGATAACAAATTATCAATCGAGTATAATGCGTACACCTCACGATTTATTGCGAAGCACACACACACACATTCCGAAACATGTAGACAATAATTCATTCGACTGATTACAAACTGATATAAATCACTCAATACTTTCATATTTAAAGAAATGTATGAAATCCAGAAAATCGAGAATCATGACTTTTTCTTATATTAATCACATTAACAAGTAATTCAAATTTTTTTTTTATCTATAAACAAGATTTTTTTAAATTTAATTTAATTTAATATTTAATATAAATTTTTAGATGAGATTTTTCCCTATTACTTTTCATCAATTATCGTTAAAATATCCTTCAAAAATCAGAGTACTCTCTGGAATTCATAATATTATATAAGAGTTTGAAATTAAAAAATTTATAATTTATCTATATTATGTGATTTTCAAAATATAAATTGACAAATTCAGAAAAAAGTATAGTCGCGACTTCTTGCCGCTGTGTTTGTTTCGCAACATGCGTGCAATGAGTGGACAATACCTTTTTCCCTCTTAACAATAACGACAACAACAACAACAACGAGACGATGAAAATTCAATGGCAGCGATATAATGTCGAGGACAGCGAATATTTAACAAGATAAGAATGACGACACGTACACGATATCGCAACAACGCATTTATAGACTATCATACGAATAACCAGACGCATACCAGAGAATTTGAAAAGCGCTTAAAATTACGCACAACCCTCGTAAATCGCACGGAACGCAGCTCGCCATCAATTGCAAGATTATTTTTATTCAGACGTACATCGAGCCTCGGGTAATGAAATTGCATATTCATCTTTGCATATCATCACCGTAAGTTCAGAAGAAAATACAGACTCTCTATAATCACTTGATTAACATATCCAATAAATTATAATATGTATATAAATTATATGTCAACAATTCAATACAGTATAGTTTTTTTAACACAATCATTTGATAATAACTATAATAAATTTTAATTTTGATGAAAGTTATAATTAGGAGAATAGTCCCAAAAGTATCTTATCATAGAATATAATAGAATATTATACAATCAAAATTTATAATATCAAAAGTATTAATATATATATATATATATATATATATATATATATATATATATATATATATATATAAGAATTAAAACTAAGAGCTTATATATATATATATATATATATAAGCTCTTAGTTTTAATTCTTCGTGACATTTTATTCACTAATGGATTATTTTCGTAAAAGTTTTAAATGATGGTAAAATTATTCTTCTTAAATCCGTAAAAAAACTGCTCTTATTAACACAGTTTCTCTTAATCTTTTTCCAGATCGGAAACCCATATTCTCAATGTACGCCTAAAATTATTCTTATTCTACTTACTCGCCGAAATCCGCTCACGTGGCGTACAATATCTCGTCACATATAGTTTCAATTCGTCGCATTAAGTTATCTTTCTCTCTTCCTTTCACTCTCTCGTCCTGTTACATGTGCACATGTATGCCATATGTGCGCGTGTGTTCACATTTTTGTAATATACAATGTGTATACGTATATATATCTTTTTTTCATCTTGCCTCCTATTCTCCCTCCCCCCTCTTGCGAAGTAACTTCTTTATATATTTATTTATATATTATGAATGCATATACAGTTGTGTGAACAATAGGCGGCAATAGCTGGACAGAATGGCGTTCGATGACATTTTTTTTCGATTTTTTTAGGTGTTCTCTCGAGAGCGGAGATTGTGTCATGTCTCGGACACAATGTGTCTCCCCCTCTTTTTTTTTTCTTCTACGTTTTGATCGAGCAACGCCTGAACTGTCTCATCGAGTAAAAAAAGTGTTATTTTGTACATTAGTATATTCATGTCGCAGCGTGAGAGGAGGAAGAGCTATACACGACAGACGTGAGTTTGTACTGATTCATGGTATCCTTTTGGGGAAACTCAGCGCAGGTTTCAATTTTTTCACATCTCAAACAGATTATTGACATCGATATAATTTCGATGAAAGAGAGACAGACAGAAAGAAAAGAGAGAGAGAGAGAGAGAGAGAGTGAAGGAGGTGAGGAAGAGGGAGAAGCGGGAAAATGTAATTTGCAATGATCTTTGTAAATACATAAAATTGTACTTTACGAAACCATTTTTACATATCTATAAAATTTCAGCTGTCATCGAAATAATATATCGATTTCACAAATATATCATGTTTTAGATAACCGTGAATATATAATTTTTTATGCACAAACGTACACATTTAGTAGATGAATGTTCGCGGGATTATATGTTTATGTACGTTAATTTGATATTTGTGTTTGATTAGACGTCGAGCTTATATTATATGCAATTACATAACTGACATTATGTACTATACAACTACAGAAATTTTATCAGCAATCTTTGAGTGAACCTGCGCCGAGTTTCATTCCGATAAATATAACGCGCGATGAATAAATGAGCTTACGACGTCTCCATTTAAACTGGGAGAGAACCGTCGTAAATAAAATATGACCAATCGAATACACTTCGATCACACACTAAACATCTACGATTACATACTGACGAAGTAGAATATCGAGTTTCGCTCATTCCACAATTCGTTTTTTTATTGTGATATTTATCGTTCGTTTTATCTCAATCATAGGATTATACATAATACATTAGATTGTACCTTCTAATATAATAAATTGATAGAAATTATTCCATATGTAATGATATATGTAATGATATATAGTGGATAAAATGAGAAGATTATATATATTTCGTGAAAATTAAGCTTACTTTTGTGAAAATTTACATTATAATAATTAATCATTTAATCTTTGACATAACTACTAATTAAATTGCTGTAAGATATAATTAATAATCACACTTGTACTAAATATAATGATAAATGACTTTTGCGTCGAACGGAGATACTTCGAAATTCTACTTCCGTCTAGTCGCTTGCCTGAACAATAAGACACTTAACAGTTTGGCGACCTCCGCATTGACGGGAGGAGACCGATTTTAATCCTCAACTTCTATGATTATATTTTAGATAAAATCATTACATCACGGCGAGATCAATTTTGATCCCAATAATTTAATTAAAGTGCAATCTTTTATCGTTATTGATATATTTACATCCAGTTTCATGCATATTCACGATAAAACGTAATCCATTAAATACATTCTGCAATTAAATGTTATTAAAATACAACACTACCAGATAATATTAAAATATTAATAGTATGTACTTATAAATATTTAATAGATTTCTGATAATGTAGTCCAAGTTACAAAAATAACCCTCTCTCAAAATCCAGGAATTGAAATAATCAAAAATATTCAATCGCATATATGTAAATGTGAATCACATTATTTTTATATATAACATACAACACATACGAACGTGTGCACTGGGAACAGATTTGAATACCTACCATCGTAGTAGTTGAGGATTAACGGCCTTTTACCTTTATACACGTTACATCGTAATATTACTTGTTACGTATATAATAACACAATATACAGCGGGGGATCGGCGCTCGAAAACATTACGTCATTATTGCGGGCGCCCAATCGAGATCATGTAAAAATATTTTCTTCCCTGGAATTGTCGAGGGAAGCAGTTTTGAAAGCAATCCTCCAGAGAAAAAGAGGCGACAAGTACGCGCAATTCTCGATCTGCGTATCAATCGCGCGTTTTTTTCCTCTCATTCTTTCTCTTTTTGCCTATCTTTTTGATATATATGCAGTCGTTACTGAAACATTACTGGCGCCAGGCTAGTCGAGATCTCTTATTTGAGATACGCAAAATTCGTCGAAATCACGTTGACCAAACTCGAGCGAAACCCACTCTTTTGGAACTCTGTTCGCTCGGCGGAAAAAAAAAAAAAAATTATCGATATGTCTCGTCTCTTCGTAAAACGGCAAGATCGATAGTCTACGATTGTGTAATAAAAAATTTCGCGGGTACAGTCGAGGCGAGTGTCTTTCGAGACGGATCTTGCTAAATGAAGAAGAGGCCCCCGCGCGCGCTATCGCGCGAAAAATTCTTTCTTCAGCCTGCCCCCTGTGGATTTTAGAATCTCTGCCTTAGAGTATTTGAAGATATAAAATCTACGATATAGAAAACAGAACAGATTTTGAATATATATGTTTTTTTTTTTTGTTTTTCCCCACATTCAACATCGATTCGCTTGTTTATCGTTACTATATTATTACTGCGTTATCATTATTTTTATCATTATTGTTGTTACTCATCGTTTAGCGTTTTATTCTTACCGATAGGTATGTATATATATATATATATATGTATATATATATATATATATATATATATATATATATATATATTTATATTTATATATCTCTTTAAGCTTACATAATTAAGTAAATCTGTTTTACGTGTTATATCAAGTAAGTAGGGCTTTCTTTTATGATACAGATTGTCATGTGTCGGCAATTTATTAAGTGCCGCCGATACGATACGCATGGATGCGTTCAATCAAAAATCTATTTGATCGATGACAGTCCAAATAAATTTCTCTTTCGACCGTTAACATTGCATTTAGAACTCGACACGACGACGTTATGATTCGTTTATGATTCGCTGCTTTCATTCTTTTTAACAATGTAAAAAAAAAAAAAAATAAAAAAATAAAATAGATGTCACATGACGAGTATCACTAGTCAGATTTATCTTCTCCATCGTCCATTTGCACTATTAGAACGTATATATATTTTTTAAGTAATTACTTTTTATTGTTAACTGACTCCAGATTTCATTGAATCTGCACCTCACTTGCAATCAATGCGCTTCGTATTTACCTTTATCGATCGCGCACTAGAGTTATATTAATATCAGCAAATTCCACATCTCTAAGAGATTGATGACGCCTACTCACAAAACTTTAATATGAAACGTCGATCACACCTTAATTGTGTGTCTTACTTCGTTCCTCAGCTCATTCATCAATACTAGGTATTTCTTGTCCTGCAAGACTTGGAAGAGCATTTTATACTATCGCAAACAACAATTCTTCGAGATCGCAACAGTTTATACAATAAATATTGAATTAAAATTATAAAATGTGTTTTTTTGAAAGATGATAGAAAAAATAAGTAGTGAGATGCATATAATTTCTAATAATTCTAATATATCATAGTTAGAATAATAGAATTTCATTAACACTTTCATTATATTTACTCCAGAATGGAAGTTTCAAAATTCAACTAATTCAGAGATTAGAAAATGTTTATCGTGGAAGCATTATAAAGCAATTATCGTTTTAAAATAATTTATTTTTTATTTGAGAATTTGGAAGCAAAGTTTACGGAGATTCTTAATGTATATAAAATGCGTTACTTGAAAAATAATTATGCCCAAGAACGCGTTGATCATTTATTTATATTTTCACCAACGTAGGCCAACATTTCACAAGTCCGATCGTGATATATGTCGAATGAGGGAAAGTCTCTTTTTCGAAGAAACTTTTAAATTCAGACAAATTTTTTAAAGAAACTTTTCAGAAATGTTCCTCGCAAATATCGTATCTTCATCAATATAAGATATAAAACTAATATCTCCTTAATAGATGATTTTACCTTGATGTCGCGAACAAAGTATACAGCTTGAAACACCATCAGACGTGATTGAATTATCACGCAAGAATTATGGAATAAAGTTTGCGCGGGTTCGAGTCGAGACTGTCTAAACTCATTGTTCGTTGAGAGGTTCGGCAGCGACCTTATACGGTTTCGGAGCAATCTATCAAAACACTTGTCAGGCCCTGCAGTGTAATTATCGATTCCTGCGTATCGAATTTCGTGGCCGTGGCCGGATGATCTAATTACAAATCACTGCTTACACGAGAAGCTCGGTTATTCTCGCACAATGTCCGCGATGACAGGACATGGGCGCGGCAAAACATTACGAAATAAGACTTTCTTTTTCGGAAAATGTCGATCAATCGTCGAAACGTATTTTCAGGTACACATTATGCTTACTAGGTTTTTCGTGTTTTCATAGTCCGCAGTCGAAACTCTCTTGATTCTGCACTTTCCTCTGGTATGCCTCCAAATAACTGTCGACATTTCTGTATATACCTGAATTTGCTTGAAACATGAGAGTCTCCAGGATACGTTCATTCCTTATGGCTTTCGACGGCAAAACGATCTGGATTAATGAAAAATACTTTTTAATAATTAATTTTATTATACATTAGTTATTCTCTGTTAATCGCATACGATGTAGATACCATTTTCATCTAATCATTTAGATAACTTAGTTATCTTTTCTTTATTATTCTATAATATTGTTTATATTTTTAGCTGATATTTATTTGCACCTATAATATATCTTTTCAATACGTACCCTGATTAATTCGTGGGGTGTTATCCTATATAATTTGAGATCCCTGCTGAGCCTTTCCATGATACACTTGAACTCTACTTTGGCATCCAGTTTAGTCGATTTAGTTTTGATTCTATGCTTCGCCCAACTCAACATTGCCTCGAACTTTTTAATCTCCACCACTTCGAGGCTACGGCACATGATCATTTGTACCATCGATTCGCTTAGAGTAAGGAAGTCCGGGTTCTGGAAGAGCTGATAAGCCCTCGTCTCGACGAACGCGAGGATCATATTGACCAATTCCGAAGCGGATGTGTATCGCCAGTAATAATTTTCGAGGGCGCATAACATCACGCAGACGATCTCGATTCTGAGGAACTGCTTAGCGTGGTGGAAGCAGGCCTGAAGTAATTCCGGTAGATCGTAATGTTCCGCGGCGCATATCAGACCCGGTATGTTGCTACACGTCAGCGGACAGGATCCGGTATGCAAATAATCCAGTAAAATTCGGAAAGTCTCCGGATCGAATTCGATGATATCAAACTGAAAATATATTTTTTACTGATCAGATTAAAACTATATGACTATAATAATTAATGTGTATGTACCTCATCTCGAAAGAATCTCAATCAATTTATAATGTTTATTACAAATATTGAGTTTTATTATTATAATTAACCTTTAGAGAGGGCGGGCATATTGTTTCGTAAAGTTTTATAATTTCAAGTAAGAATTTTTATATCTTTATTATAGTGTTGTACTATGAAAAATAAGCGACCCTTATAGAGCCAACATATTCTGGCTTCCCGTCCGGTACGGTAACAAAAATAGAAAAATTCCACAGAAAATTATACCACTATAAAATTCTAATTATCATAGAGTTTCATCTTTTATCTTAGTTTCGAATGAGAAAAATAGCCAAAAAATATATATTCACTAAAACATATATGAGTATATCATCAACAGATGTAACCTGTAAAAATTTAAGTTTTTAAATAAAATTTGAATTTGAATTACAATGTACCAAAAAGATCCTTATGTAAAATATTTAAAGTGAAAATAGTTCAAAGCCAAAAATATTGGCTTCCCGTCCTCTAAAGGTTAAAATTATTAAAAATTACACACATTTCACTAATTATTTTTTGTATCATCATCTAGAAAACATAAACAACACATTATATAATTTTCATTCAATATTTGTATAAACTGTGTTTTTTCGCGATGTCGAAAAAATTGTTCTTTCTGACAGCATAAGATGCTATTGTTATTTAAAAAAAAAATAAATATAGATGTAAATTAACAAAGAGAATAAAAACATTTTAATCTTATAAAATGTAAAATATTATAATTGTCTATTCTCTCTTAATTGCAATATCGATTACGCATTGTTCTGGAAATTGAAATTTATACAGTAATACCTTTATTTCTTTCTTAATATCGAGATACGTGTCTGACGTTCTACTCACCTCGGTCTGTGCTAATTTCGCTCTATCTACTTTTTGCGCGTCGGCGCAAACGCTGAGCCTTGGTACTGCTAATGATTGGGCTGCCTTGTCTTTATCTTTCACTTCTTTATCTGTAATGATATTTATTTTATTTTCAATTCATCCATCTACTCTATTATCAAATGAAGACTTATTATATGAACATATTATCTTTTTCTTTCTTTCTCTCTCATCACAGGCGGTTATTAAACATTAAGAAAAATTATCATTTCATTATTCCTATATGTACGTATTATTGGCTATATGCTCTCTCTCTCTCTCTCTCTCTCTCTCTCTCTCTCTCTCTCTCTCTCTCTCTCTCTCTCTCTCTCTCTCTTTTATTTAATTATGCATGATATTTGAACGTAAAATTAAAAACTACATGATATATAAGACAAACTCGGTTTTCTATTAAAAACTGTGACACGTACTACTGCAATCTTGCGAACTGGCCCATCGCTTTCGATCCTCGCTCTGCAGAGTGTTGCCACTACCGTGTTTTCTAATACTCCTGCCCCATCCCGCCGTGATCGTACCCAATCGTGAGAAGGCCCGTTTTACCATCGGTGACGAAGGGACACTTTTGGGCCTAAACACATCAGAACCAGTATCTCACAGAAACCGCGGAGCGGCACCTCAAGGTATGGAGACGGAATTTACGGATGTTTCGTACAGAAACGGGATGAATCCAGAATGAATGGAAGGGATCTGGTGATATATATATGTATATATAGTTGGAAGAGAGGAATATCGAATATATAAAATTTTACGAAATAAAAACGACACAACAACGAAAGCTTTCTCTCGGAATTAACAATTTATATCTGTCAACGTGCGAAGAATCGAAACAATTTGTGCGCATTATCGAATCCATAACAGCGATACGAGCGTTTTGCCAAATTATTAATATAGAGTTGTACAATTATTACATGAAATTTAGAATATAGAAAACAAGAACGACAATAAACTGCGGTAATATAAAATTATTGACAATAATATCGCAATTGAAGTAAACGGAAGGAAGCATATTTGGTGATTTCAATATTAAGACAAAAACATAGAAGTATAAAAGAATATATTAAAAAAAGATAGATTATATATATAAAAAAAAAAAAAAATGTATAACACGTCTCAGAATAATATCGGCGAGCAAAATGGCAAACTTTATTCGTAGAATTTTGTTATTTATAACGTAATTGTCTTTTTTAGCGATCGAAGCGAGACAAGTTTGCCACGAGTCACATCATTCGGCAAAGTACTGCAAGTGCCTCTCAGAGAAGAGCATGCCACATAGAATTCAATACATGATATACATGATTCCATTAAATTTATATATATATATAACTTTCTCTTGCATTATATATATACGGTAAATAAGATAGATATATATACATAATATATATATATATATATATATATATATATATATATATATATATATATATATATAAACAAAAAAGTAGTTGTACACGAGATAATCATGCGGTGCCGTGAGGATAGGAGACATGGATGTGCCGTGAAAAGATACATATATTTATGATCTGATAATATATATATAAATATAAAAGAAACATTCGAGACACTGAAAATCGCAGGCATTAATCTCACCCGTCGGAAACGGGAAATTCCCAATTTTATTCTCATTAGAGATATCCAATTAATATCTCGCATAAGATGTCGGATAATTCAGGGTCTTCGATCGAGCACTCTAAGAAATTCATACTCAATGTCCTGAACGAATGCCCTCAAGTCGCCAATCAATCAGTTTTGCAATCATGTGTTTTGCGGATTCATTTATTGCATTATTTTCAATTTGTTTGACAAATTTAATTGCGAAGCTTACCACAGTTTTCGTGCATTCCGCCTTAAGCGGACTCGATATTAACGATTTCAAATTGTATTCAAAAGACTAACAGATAAATATCTCGAAATAACAATGACAATCTTAATTATTAAAACGTACCTTGGACTCTCCATGTCCGGAACTTGAAGAAAGTTCGAACTCTTTGGTTTCTGCGGGCTAAGCAATGTCGGTGCCGGCCTCGCCAGCAACTCAGCAACCGGGACTTGGGGGCTTCCGAAGCCCGCTTGAATTCCGTATAACATTTCTTGGAATACTCTGCAAAGAATAAATATTTATGGATAAATTTCTACATCAATATTCAACATGAGTGTTCAAATTGAATTAAATTTTCTATGCTCAACTAATTTTTTAACGCTCCTTTGTTTAGCAAATAGGTCTTTTATATTTCTAATCAACCGGTTTTATAATACGTATTTATTTATCAATTTGATAATTTCTGTTGACTATTTCAAATTTATTTATCTGTAAAGCATTGAACTATTTGTAACATATTTATTTTATTTGGAAAAATTAATAAATTAATGATCAACAAATTATTGAAAAACATCTTCCTGCATTAAATATAAAAAATCGAGAAAGAAAGGCCACAACTATTTAAATTTATATAATATTAATTTCATTTTGTATATTAATTATATTTCCGTATACTTTGTTACCTGCTTCTTACTGCTAGAATCGCCCTAACGCCGATGAATCTAACTTTTTGCTTTTGTTGTCCTGGCACGAGGAAAGACACGTCAAATAGACTAGCGTTTAGCGTCACGTTCGCTGAATTATTAAGGAACACCCTGGTAAAATCCTTTGCGAGTTGATCATAATCCTCAAACTGATCTCGTACTGAATCCAATAATGGCGAAGACGGTCTCATGTGTCCAATCGGTCGCCAAGATCCTCGTCTAAGAATTAATAGTCGTCTAAGAATTTAATCCCATTAATCGAGTGTGTAATAAAAACTTATAAGTCGGAAAATAATTTAATAATTTACAACTAATTTAAGAATATAAGAATTTACATAGAAGAATAAAATTAAAATAATTATTAAATTCAATATCAATATTAAAGACGGTTGGTATGCGTCATAAATTATACAGAAAATATTATAACGAAAGAATGTGTCATTGAGATATAAAATATAAAATACATTAATTTTAAATAGAGAATATACGTATAAGAAATACATAATAGTGTCATATATTTTCAGATAATTATTATACATTTGTATGATTGTTTGTATTTACACAAATTTTTGCATATTTTGTGAGTGCATTATGTTGTTATCTCACCTGTATGGCTTCGGAATTTGGCCGGTTTCTGCGTGATTAGCGAGATTTGCTACAATATCCTCCAACATTTGGCTTCTTGTTCGTTCCTGCATCCTCGCAAATTTCGGTGCGGAATAACTCGCTCTTTCACCATTCACGATTTTCGTTAACATCCACTCTCGGAACATCGGACCTGTTGCACCCGAAATTCGATAGATAAGTTCAACATAAGAAAAATTTTCTAAGCTGATATAATTCTAAAGTAGCTAGTCAATATAATTTTATTATTCACATTGCTATATTATTTTCCACGATTAAAAACTTAACACACACATAATTGTCACTGACAATTAAAAACTCATCATAATTATAGGATAGGAGAATGTCTGTATAGAGAAATTCACAATATCAAATTAATGTGCTTTTTTTTGTCAAAATCATACAGATAATGAAAATTACATCATATTAAGCAAATTGTATAATTATTATTTCATATTCAATTAATGTCGATGATTAAATTGTTAAATAAAATAATATCTGCTAATTTATAAAGAGAACTCTGTAATAACTTTTGCAAATTTAATATATTAAGACTTTCAAGAATAAAATTAACTTTTTTTAATTTCATGTTCTCATTTAGTTTTCTCAATAAAAATGTAATTTTCCCGCACCTTTTTCGAAGACGCTTTGCTCCCATAGATACGGTTTATAGGCCCCAACTTCGTCTCTTGTAACCACAGACACTTCGTATCTCGTGATTTTCCGCTTTATCCGTGGACTCACTCGCACCAAGATAAATGTGTGCAAAAAATGCGACTTGATGCAAGCTGGACTGAAACTCGTGTTGTCGGCTTCCAAAAATACGACGCACACTATATCGTTGCCAATGTGTCTTTTTCTTTGAAGCTGCGTGTGCAAGAAGAAAAGACCTTTGATTAAATTTCTGATATATTTTATCGCGTAAAATTTTCATCTAAAATTGTTGAATAAAAAATTTAATAAAAATAAGATTGGTAGCAAAAATTTACAACTCACTTTTTGAGGATCGTGTTTCTCGTAAGGCAATAAGGTGGACACGTGAAACATTATCTCGATACCCCTCCAATTGGTGTAGACAGAATATAGGCCCGTCAAGTCGTGTACGGTATCGAGACCGCCTTTGTACTTGTCAAAACCCTTTAACCTGATTTTGTCCCCGAGAATTTGCAGAAATTCCTCGAAGAGCAGCGAGTTGTCGTTGTTATCGAGTATCTCCTCTTCGCTGTACTGATTTTCCTGAACATATATTACTCCCACCTTCAGCTCAGACTTGATAAAAACTTGATCGAGCTTGAGAAGTTCTTCGGGTGTATCTGGCAATTGTCCCAAGGTCAGCGGCGGATTGATGTTTACTTCCTTGCCGAGGCTACGTACCACTTCTTCTCGATTATATCTGTAAAACAAATGTCGTGTCTTTCGTCTATTATCGCAAAAAGAATATTAGTTTTCTTAACATACGTTTGATTAATAACATTCGCGACTCGTTAGATAAATATTTTCAATTGTCAGAATAAATTTCTCGTACAGAATAATCAATAACACATGTTCCATTATTAATTACATTAATACGAAAATTATATTTCTTGATGATAAAAATGTTTATGTTAATTGCAATATATGTATGTACATACACCTAAATGAAAAATGGTTTTATCTGAAAATTACCGATCGGCAAATACGCAACTGGCGGGGATAAGGCCGTGGACCGTGTAACTGATGGCTCTGACCAGAATCCTGAACTGATCCCGACCATTGAGAGTTTCCTGCTTTATACTGAGTATCACCGGTCCCAAATCCTCGTCGTTTGTGAAATAGTTCCAATGTTCCGAGCCGTAGAAGTATTTCTCGTAGGTTTCTTGTTCGACCGAAGTAAGCTCGAAGCCCTGATTCTTCTCCCATTGTTCCTCGATGGTGGTTTTCTTTCGCGGTACATCGTCCGTATCGACCTCGTTTTCCTCGAACAAGCAAAAACTGTTGTCTTGTCGCTTTAGCATCGACGAACGCTCCTCCACCGTCTGCTCCTCCGTCTGCTCAGGATCGGTAGCCTCGCGATCGCTTTCACTTTCGTCCCAGATCGTGTCCGATGTGATTTGCTGCCGCGAACATTCGATCCAATAGCCGGGGGTTGGTATCAGGTTGTGCGGAAACTCTTGACAGAATTCATCTACGAGAAAATTTATTCTCAACTCGCATCTATTTTTAATTTGTCAACTTATTACGGATTAATATAGGTAAGTAGGGATGAACAAACAATGAAGGAAGTCTTTAGAATTAATTAGAGTGACGCTTTGAGATGAATACTTGACTGAAATATATATACAGATAATAATAAGCAGCTTTTGGCTCTTGCAAGTTCGGTGAATAGTTTTGATCGCGTTCCTTTGAAAGATTAAAAATATCGGATATTAAACGAGAAATGGCCAAATATGTAATCATTGAGTAGTAATATCACAGTGTAAGAGTTATTACATTGTCGCAGTACACGTTGTACGTAAATGTAATAATGCTCAACGTTTTCATCATGTTGAGCGCGGACGTTGATCGGGCAATTTCTCTCAAAGCAAGATTAACGTTAATTAAAGCCGCCTGACTAACGCTTTTCCTGGCGACGGGGAAAATTGAAGGGGCGATAGCGTTCGATAGTGTCTTTGTTTTCCGGATATACCAAAAGGACCGGTCGAATTATCCCCCCCAAGTGAAAGAATTGGTTTAGAAATTAGAGGAACAAAGCGAGATGAAGATGGATAAATAAATAGATAAGTAAATAGATAAATGGAAAGTGTGAGAGAGATAGAAAGCGCAAGGAAGTTGGAGCAAATAATAGCCGAGGACTAGCACTTTGAAATGAAAATCATTAAGAGAAGAATCCGATCCGACAAAATAGCGCCTCGAGGGCGAATCGACCGAGGTTAGATAAAGCCCAGAGGCGGAGAATCTCCAAGTGCTTTTCCTTCCACAACTCGTCCGACTCACATCCACTTAAGCACGTATCACCGGTAATATGTTTCTTCTTCTTCATCCTCGCCCCCTCGCTGCCATTTCGCTTTATCAATCTTCGTCTTCCTGTCCGCTGCTCCTTTTCCCGACGCGCGGCTGTCGACGATACCGCAGTCGATTCACTGTAAGGTAGAACACCAAGCTGTTTGCAAACAGGGCTTGGTATTCGAACTTAGAGTGAGCCGCCCGCGGTGCTTTCCTCTTCTTCTCCTCCGTCGCTGCAAATCGACCTAATTACCAGAACCCTTTATCCGCGCATAATTGCCGTTTATATCTCGCCGAAAAATCGAATTTTGAATTCACTCCACGAGATGGTTAAAGTTTGCTCAATTCTCTCTCTCTCTCTCTTGAGAGAGAGAGAGAGAGAGAGAGAGATGTTTTAACTCGCAATGCGAAGGGAGGAAGAATAATTTCTTAAAAGTTAAAAACTAAATGCTGTAACCTCGACAATAGAAATTTACACGAAAATTATTCCAACGATCGCGCAATCTAATTCGCTTTTACAGTTGCCGCTGAAACTAAAGATAAATTGAAGAAAATGCGGCAATTATTATTACATTTTCTTCCCTTTATTGCACGTTTTTCTGACACGAGTATGGTCTCGCTCGTAAGACTTTTACATCCGTATTACGAATCCGGCGTCGCGAGATAACTTTGCACGTATAATCGCGCGTAATCCAAGACGGGCGAAACCACCTGTAGCTCCGTCTCATGCATATGCACTCCTGCAGAAGTCGAGGGCGTCCGCTGCATCGGCCTCGGTTTGCGAAAATGTGGTGCGACGGAGGAGGAAAAATAAATGAGCGAGCTTGACGACGAGGACAAAAGTACTTACCGGAACACGCCTGAGGTGGCAACGGGAAGATCAGGGTGGTCGAGGACTTTCTTCTGGCAACTGCGCAGCCTAAACTTTGTGGTTTGAAGCTGCGCAACTGCTGCATGAAGTCCGAGCACTCCATCAGCGCCACGTCAGCAAAGTGCAGATCGCAAAGTATCTGGTTCTTGAATCTGAAATGCAGAGCAACCCTTAAAATGGTTTGTCGAAACGAGTGGTGCTTCAGACGGCTCGTTTTCGCCGCCAAGAGTCATAAAAAGATGTTTATGGAGCTGTATATATTTATAGCGATAGATCGAACATCAGCGGCGCGAGTGGCAATGATGTTTGTATTTTCGAAATATTATCCCATAAATTTATATGTAAGCGCAATTCAAAAATGGATTTAACATTTCTCGAGTAAATATGATAATCGCGATATTTTTCTTGACTAATGCAATAACCGTTTCCTTATCGGGTAATATATTTTTAGATTAAATTTAATTACTGTTTATAAAAAATTTAATTACAGATTATAAAAGTTATTAGCAATTAAATTAATATTTGCAATAAAAGTGCAATGGATCGATTACAAAAATTAATTAAATATATTAAAAAGATTGCATCGGAGAATAAAGAGTTTTAACGTGATAATACTTGAAAAATTTAAGGGAATTTTATTACAAACGAAAACAATCAAGAGAAATGAAATTTTATAGTTCCGTTTGATAAAACGTGAACCCGTCGTGTCTCGATGGCGGCTGATATTGAAACACGCCTTCTCTACAACGACTCCCTTATCTTCTCTATCATTCGCCATTATCGCGCGGATTACGCAATAACAATTATGGCTTTGTCAGAAATGTGTTAATCCATATTTGAATATACTGATAATCCGTATAAATTCTTAATTATTTTGCAACTTACTTAACTTTTGGAATAAATTCTCTTTATTATATCTGTCTTTTCAAATCGTGTGTACTTTTTTTTAATACTTTGAATAAAACATTTACAAAGGAAGGGAAATATGAATTATTTATATATCTCTCGAAACAGTTCAATTTATAAATATAAAAGTAGACGAAATTTTTCTCATTTGTACATTTTTGATGCAACGATACTTTACGAGTTTAATAGCCAATAAAATAATAATCGAGCGCCGCGGACACGAACCATATAAAATACTATTTTCTAAGATTTATGACATTTCTATTTATATTTTCCCCGGCGAAAAGCGGTAACCTTATTGGCAGAACGCAGTGACGCATTAACGACTTGTGTAAGGGTTGTAAAACGGCCAGAATCCGCGCATAAGGGTACATTAAAATGTCCATTCCAATTCAGTCTGCATCTGATAGGATTCTGCACAATAATTCCATGGCCTGTGCCGTACACGTCGGAATATAATAAATATTCAATAATTTTTCTTTCGCACATTTTCACCGAAGAAAGATTGTCGAAGAATAATGTTATAACGCACTATGATGCGGCATTTTTAACGACAGCTCGACGATAACGCGATGCTTCGTAACCGTTTGTTGAATCGTAAATGGGTTCCTGGAATCTTCGACTCGATATCGTTCGGTCTTTTAGCCGAAGGGAACCGTGTTAAAGTCACCGATTGAACTCTCTCGTCGCACGTGACTCACGATCAAACTACGTGACGGGGATGGCTTTCCGATCGACTGAGCGCCCCACGATGATCCTTCGATGTATGTGACGGGTGTAAACGAAAACGAAACGTTCTCGAATGGGAACGCGATAGAGCGTTCATTTAAACTCCATCGAACTCCATCGACTGTATAAAATTGGGCCTCTAAATTCGTGAACACGCGAGCGTGCAAAGGTGTAATATTCGCGCAGAGAATTCGGCCGATCGAACGTTAGTTTTCGCGCGTGTTCCCTTAATAAAATCGGATTGATTTTCTGACGAAACGGTCGTTTCGTTGAGCTTCTCCGCGATTTGATTAATCGAGGAGATCGAATTTCGCCGGCGAACCGACACTTGATTCCGCGTCATTTTGCCTCTCGATCGTCCATCGTGTTTGTCGTAATTTCTATGCTCGTCGCGTATGGGAAAAAGTAGTAAAAGTCAGACGGCGACGTAATGTATAGACGGTGAAAAAAGTGCCTTTCCCTGTCGCGCGATCCATTGACGCTTTTCTCACCTCGGAGAACAAAGTGTTAAATCGTGAACGGAATCTCTGTCTGTGTATGACGATGCGTTTCAAAAGTACAGTTGCACAATGATTCCTCAACTGATCAATTGTTAGTTTATATAAAGGAACTGTTATATAAAGGGGCTTATATGAACGAGATTATATTTATAGAATATTTCAACATTTATTTTATTTGCGGATTACTGCAAATTGGTGTGTACTATGTAATCATGTATTTTTTAAATCTTTTTAAGCGAGAGAGAGAAAAAAAAGAGAAAAATATATTGCAGAGATGATAAGTAAATTATTAGCAACGAATAGAGCCATCGTATTCTAAAATCATATCCTAATTTAAAAATTAAATTATACGAGCAATTACATTTATTTATTAGTCCAATTTATACTTTGAGTGTCTCTGAGACTACAGAGATGTAAATCGAGAGAGAGCGGTATTTCGCTCGCGTCTATTTCATCGTGCATATCTTGAGCAGTCGGCATTCAGCCTCCGAGACTGAAATATCCTGAGAATTCAGCCTCATGGGACCGCCCATGTCATGGATCTCGTTTCATATACGTCGGCTCAATTTTTTAAATATAGAAGAAGATGTAAGGAGTCGTTTATGCCATAGAATGGCATAAAACAAATAGCGGACAGAATCTAATGATGTACGATTATTTACAAAGAATGAAAACGAAAAAGGAAATTATAGTACTCGTAATAGTTAGCAATTTGCTAAAATGATGCCATAAAATTAGCCATTTTATTGTATAATTTTTTAATTGTTTGTTTTTTCTGAATAATAACAACTTTAGATACGAAGTATCTATTCACCTCTCTGTTCATTTTTTTGTAGGTAATGCAAAATGCAGATTCAATTGTGTAAAACCAGGCCGGAGATAATAAATCAATCTAATAAAAAAATGATAACTTAAATGGTGAAGACGTGAATTTGTGACTCAGCATTTTTCCGACAATTTTTAGGACAAACATTATTTTTCTACACACACTACAGATCGATATCATGAAATTTTATACAATGTAAACAGAGTAAGAGTAGTGAATTGAAAATATTTTCCAAATTTCACGTGTGCAAGGAAGAACTTTATTTCGAGATTTTTAAGAGAAACTAGTATTTGTATATTTTATTTTTAAAATATCACAGTTGCATTGAAACTCTCGATGAAATGCAATAAGATAGATATAGCAATGAAAGATAAAGAAACAAACGATTTTTAGTATACTCACCGTCTTGCCCGCTTTTGATTCGGTCCCGTCAGATTCAGGCCGCAGCTGTTACATTTTAGGCACTCCTCGTGATAATGGTTGTTGTCGTACAACGGCGATGGTTCTTGAAACAATAAAAATAAAAATAGACTTTTAAGTTTAATGTCCACAAATATATAATGTGTATTAAATATTTGTACAAAACTTCAAAATAAAAAAAACCTCAAAATATATTGTATATAAGAAAGTCTTTAGAAATATTCACACTTTTTTTTATTATCATTAATAAAATGACAGATACTCGTGGAAAATATTTTCCACGAGAGATATAATCTCCTATATTTGATAAAAAAAATACCAAGTTCACATTCATATTATATCGTCTTGCAAAAAGTATTGTAAACGTTTATTGAATAATACATTATTTGAGCAATAATTAATTATTATTATATAATTTTAATTATTAATAATTATTAATTTATGTTCCTCTCTCTTTCTCTATATATATGTTTAGACAGACGTTTTGCATATTTAATTCCAAATGTTTCCAACGCATTACGTAACATTCGCTTCTTTGTCATAATCGTTAAAGCCTCTGAGAGAATTTGTCCATCATTCCGGGTTCTATTTACATTATTTTTTTATCTCCATATTTTGCGCACCCCCGCCCCTCCCGTGTCCTTACTTAACTATTTTTCTGCGAGGTTGTGTTGAACTGAATCGGGGTGTGGTCGTCGCTCTCGTGACACCACATCATGCACACACACACACACACACACACCGACACACTGGAGGCCGTAAAGAGTTCCAGCGCGTGCCAGGCATGGAATTTTGATATCGAGAGAAAAGCGGACGTCACGGCGCCGCATCAGTCGGTAGGTTTCGTTAGGAAGTAAACTGGCGAGGCATTCGTGACCGCCGCGATATGTAATTGCACGTATGTACGCACGCACATGAACGGGGGTTTGTATAATTTAGTGACATCTCGACATGTTAACATGTCGAGATGTAAAAAGAAACGTTCAGACATTTCTGAAACTTTTTTGTCTTTTATAGAAAGACTTAAATTTTTATTTTATTTATATATACATACATGAAATGTGGAGAGAGAATATATATACAATAAAATATAAACATGCGTAATAAAAATATGATATAAAGATTCATGAGAAATATGAAGTATTTTCTTCTTATTATACATATATTAAAAAAGAGATCTGGAGAATTCTTGAGGGAAAAAATGAATATTTTGTGTGCTGAAATAATATATTTTCAGAGAGACTTTAATCTCTATTTTATATGTAATGTGAAGAGATTATATACAATAAAATATATAACGTAAAAATATGATGTAAAGATTCATGAGAAATAAAGTCCTCTCTTCTTATTATATGTTAAAAGAAGGATCTGAGAAGACTCTCGAGAGAAAATTGGACATTTTGTGTGTTGACATAATATATTTTTTGATAAAACTCTTGATATATAAAACAAAACTATTATATGAATAAATGGCACTACCTCTACACATATTTTTCGCGTATAAAGACCAATTATTTTGCATGCATGAAAATTGTAATTTTCGTAGAATCACTTTTGACATTTTGCACAACATTGCAATTACACCTAATTTTGTTTACTTACATTGTCACAATAAAAATGTCCAATAATAATTAGCGCAGCTAACTATTATTGTACATTTTTGAAATTCTATCCTTCAGTATTATTAAATTATTGAAGCATCTAGCTCTCATGTCAAAATGTCCTTAAACTACTTTATATGTATATGTGGTCTAGAATATCTCGTGATTCCAGAATTAAGTATTGTTTCAAGTTAGAAATATTTAATAAATGTGGCTTCCATTTTCTTTCTCTCTCTCTCTCTCTCTCTCTCTCTCTCTCTCTCTCTCTCTCTCTTTTTCTCCATCTCTCTTAATTTTAGAATTCGCGAAATTAAACACATGAATTTGAGATTATATTATAAGAAAAGAAAAATGTCATACGGAATAAAATTCAGTGAAATGTACATATGATAAAAAATGTTTTAAAATATTAGCGATAAAAAAAAATAAACAAAATATTAATTTACAGAAACAAAGTTTATGGAATGATATATTTTCCGAAAAATCTATGAAAAAATCAATAAATTATTTACACAATCTTTTTTATTCCAATTTACGTATGAAAGATTGTCATTTTTAAAATCATTTTTGGATCATTTCAAAAAAGCTATGGTATAGAAACTCGCGGAATACCTACACGTTATTCTGATACCCTTTTAGCGCTACCCGCACACGAAAACATAGATATGCCGATTCATTGTTTTACTAGGATTGTTAGAAAGTTATATATAATATAATATATTTATATAGTATTTATATGTAATTATTATTATTTATTTTAACAACGAAGAGAAAGAGATGTGTATTTTAAATAAAAATAGCAAACACTTTCCCGCTAATTGAAACTTGATAATTTAAGATCATAATGTGTTCTCGTACATGCAAGATATTTGTCTTAAATTAAGTGAGAAACTTGCGTAAGAATAAAATTTGATGAAATTTTAATTAAAACAACATTTTACATTCCAAAATGTGATAATATAATATAGTAATAATATTCTATAAATACAACATGTTATTATATGTAGAAAATATAAAAGTATAACAATTTATATACTGTTTCCTTTTTCTTTTTTATCGTATCATTATATATTTACAGATAGATAAAATATTACAATAGAGAAATACTATTTTTACCTACTACTTTTGTTTCATGTACCTAATCTATATTTTAATTACGTGCTTTATAATTTATGCAATAATTTGATATTTCATTTCTTTTCATCTCAATTTTTTTTCAGTCGCAAGATATTCAAGATTAGATGAAAATAGTATCAAATGCGATTGAAACGATACATTTAACATACAAAATCAATTTTGCTAAACGATGATATTTCGAATGTGCTTGCAACAAGAATACATTACAATATTTATGTATTAACATTTATTCGCTGCTGAGGAAAGTTTAAAAGATACCGATGAATCTGAAATATAAAGTAGCTACGTCGCAACAATCTCGTTTTCAAGTTTTCGCGAACCGTAATATATTTCGTGCAAAATATCCGGATGACGAGCGAAATTATTCGCGGCATGACGGTAGCACGTGATATGACAAGATTACGTTAGATGGTATATTACGTTACATACACAACCAAAAGGTATTATTCTACACTCGATTTACGTTGTCATCTGATATACTTTATACGCGAATATTATACAGGTGTGCTTTAATTTTTTCCCTCTTTCTTTCTGTTACATTTAACGACTCAAAAAAAAATCTTATACTTTGCATATTTTTTATTATAAATGAAAAATTTATAAAATGATTTTGATTATTGATAGCATATATATAGTGCGCATCGAATCATTAAATTACGTCAATTTTTTGATAGTGGACTAATAATAGTAAAAAATATAATGCAAAATATTTTAACGCAGTTGTAAAAATTTAGATTGAACGAGATAAAGCGATGGAGTAAACATTTCCACAGAATACAGAGCGTTGTAAGTTGTAACTCGGATCGAGATAAAATCACTTGAGATTGCAAGCGTAACTACGGAAAACGTCGATTAAATCGCAGTTTTTTTATTTTACACAGGTAGCGATATTTTTCAAGAAGAAAACGCGCGTAAATACATTCTTTAGGTTTCGCTTTTTATCTCGAAATGCGACGCGAATGCAAATCTCGCCTAAAATATGCAACAGCTAAATCGAATGTTAGCAGACGCAATTTGTCATCGAGATAAAACGTGTGTTTAACCGCGATGTGGAGCAAAGATTCGAAAAGTAAAGGAGAGACAGCCAAAAGTCTACCTACACTTATCACGATGGTCTTTTTAAGTTCTCGCCTACAACGATTATACTATATATTCAAGATGACCGTATTCTTATTTATACACACTCATTGCATGGCAAAATAATGTATCGGAAAGTAACGTGGAATGTGTAATGAACATTGGAGAGAGAGAAAAAGAAGAAAAAAATTGCGATATTTTTTCTTCTACTTCCGATCGAATGAGGCATAGCTGAAAGTTCGTAAACGGTAAACAAAGCAAATAAAAATAATGCGTTAGATGCGGATAAAATTGAACGAAGTTATTGTCGCTATTGCACTGGAGATATTTGAATATTACCTGAGTTGCGTGTTTGTTGTTCCAAACAGGCTTTAGTAACAAAAGAAAATAATAGCGTGCACGCACGAACGCGTTGATATTGACGCAGCCTTTATCAGTACTTTAACCTCGTTTGATCCCCTGACTCTTTCTATTCATGAGAAAATATGTAACTGCAACGTGTTTTCTTTGCGCAAAAATGAAAATATTGAAAGGCAAACATAGAGATATATTTCAGAAAGAAATTGCATTCAATCTAATTAAATTTACAAGATTAAAGTATAAAGAAATTACTAAAGATAAATCAGTAGAAAAAAAAAAAAACAAGGATTAAAAGAGATTTAAAAAAATTTTACAATTACAAAAGAAACTTACAGAAGCCACAAATAAAACGAAACGCGCACTGGGAAATATTGTTATGGTTAGTATATATAACCTGTATATACAATTCCAATTGAATTTATTGAACTAGAAAAGGTTAAAGTGTGTTAATTGCAGCTCTCATTAAATTTTCTTCTCAAAAAATTTTAATTTTTGTTACTTTGCGAAATCATGGTTTGAGACATATTTTTTCTTTTTAGACTTATCACAGTCTCTCATTGTAATTTCTTTTATGATAAACTTTTGTCGCGACAATCTTGCGCATTATCTTACGACTTCCAATGGGACTTCTATGAACGTTAGATTGCATCTCTCGCCACGCCTAATTAATTAATTCTTCGCTGCCTGCCGACCCGTTATTCCCATTTCTGCAATCTCGCGCGTATACGACACCGTGTATGTTCGTGTAGGTGTAGAACATCCGCCGCAAATGAAATTTTCAAATGTTCTTCGAAAAAACGGGGGGACAAAATACACGAGCATGTAATATTGTGGTACACAAACTCGCTCGATAGCTCACTTTTATTGACGTTTTAACCCTCGTCTTTGCCATGTGCTTGGAGCAGGTGTTTTATTCGCTAGAGCTTTACAGCATGTGGGATTCGGTCGCGGTTAATAAAAAAAAGAAAAAAAAGAAAAAAAACTTGCCGCATTCGATACGACAGGAAAACCGGATTTAACGCGAACTCCGAGAGCGAGTCGTCGTCTCGTCGGTTGAAGTGACTCGCTTAATTCATATGTAAAATGATATTACATACACGTGCCGAGTGCGTAATGTAATTGTGTCTAGTAGCTCCGTATATTACAACTTTAGGCACTAACGTTCGTTGTTGAAAACAAAAAAAAAGATCTTAATATTCTTTTAACACGTTTTATAATATTAGTTTCATTATCTTTTATTAAGAGAAAATTTAAGGAAAAAACTGAAAACTTAAAAATATTAAAAAATATTCATTATTTCGGACAATTATGAGTTATATTACATTATTTAACATTTATAATAACAGCGCTTAGATACACAATTAATGAGAGCTGCAATTAATACACTTTAACCTTTTCTAGTTCAATAAATTCAATTGGAATTGTATATACAGGTTATATATACTAGCCATAACAATATTTCCCAGCGCGTTTCGTTTTATTTGTGGCTTCTGTAATCAATTTGAGGTCAATCTCTAACAAAAATGTCGACATTAATAGCTTCTGTATTACGAGCGATTAAAATTTTTTAAAATGTAAGGAAAAATTTATATATCTTACGTTAATCTAAGCACGCATTAAAAATATTTTCTTTAACTTATTTTCTCTTAATGTAATTTAAAATATATTTAAATCATTACATTTGTTTAAAACAAAGGATATAAATACTAATAATTATGGTTTTATTTATGGAATTTAATGAAATGATTAAGAATGATTCGTTTAATAAAAATAATTCATTTTTTAAGTATAATAAACATTCGTAAAAATACACCAAATTTTTTTCACGCAGCAATTGAACGCGTGATATCGACATTGGATCATTTATGGACTTTTCTAATGTACGGAATGATTTTCATGTATATGGTGCGCGTTAAATTTAACAGATAATTTATGATCAGATTATACAAACGCAATGTAGTTTCCAGAATCACCGGATTAAATTTTAATAACAGATGCTTCCACTAACCTGGAAAATTGATTTTTTTCTTAACTGGTTCTAATAATTTTCGAGCTTTACAAACGACTGACAATGAGAACGAAGAGCTTTTGGTGAACTTAACTTGTCGATAGTTCACTTCCGATTCATTCGCTTTGGACGATTTATCCGGGAGCGATCGCCAAAAGCGTAAATTCGGCCTTAGCAATGAACGCGGTCTTGTCGACGGAAATTGATGACCGGAGAGCACGACCTCGGCCAGTCGGCCGGTGGAATTTATCGAAACCAATGAAATTCCCAAGAGAATCCTCCGGCGAGAGAGCAACGATTACCAGCGGTCGCCACCGATGGAAATAATAATTACATCTCGCGCAATTATTGCATCCGGGATTCTACCGTAGCTCGCGTCGCGGATGAAAGAATTATGCCGTTCTCATTTGCTCTTTTTCTTTTTTTTTATCAGATTTTTCCAAACCTAGACAATTTAAATCTGCTCAAGTTTATCCGTATTTTTTGAGAATAATTCATTTATTAGAAGAAAAAATTTTTTTCCATAAATTTAAAGTTTACACGATTCTATAATTATAAAGACTTTTAATTATATCAAAAATAATAATTATACGAAAGACGATCAAATTTAAAGAATTTTTATATACATATAGGTATATAAAAAGCCCTCTCTATTACATCTGCTTCAGCTGTTTCACTTAAATGACAAATTCTAGAGAAATCGAGTACAGATTCGCTCGTTCGCAAGTAAAAGTGTGAAGTATGAGCGTAACGCATGTGTGACGTGCCTTAATCACAATGTACGCGGTTGCGAGCAAAATACCGATTATTTGCATTCGTATGTATATGCCAATCGAAATTCCCCCTTTAATCCGACGAGCGTGCCGCGCCCTTCGCGCGTCAATAGGAATAAACGAATAATTGATTTGCGAGAGCTACGGGATGGATTAGAGCTCAATAAATCCTTGATAAACGCACATGCACTGAGTGAGCAGCGACGCGATTGATGGGATTTACGGTTGGCAATATCCCCCCCAAGCATCTCCTCGAACTTTCCGATTCGTTGCTATCCTTGATTTTCTAAACTCGACCATATATTTCCATATTTTGAATGAATTCTACACATATATTCATATTTATTAATAAGAGAATGATAACACACACGGAATTATCGCCCATACCGATCAATTAATTAATGGTGTAATATTTATAATATAGGTACATATAGTATTAGGAGATTATGCAATGATATCGCGGAAACAAAATATAATATGGCATGTTAACAATATAGATATGAATCTTGTTTACAATGACGTTAATGTTTTAGCATTAAGCAAATCAGAAATCCATAATTAGCCACATGATATGATATATTAAACGAATTAATATATAATATTTTTAAATAATAAATGTGCTCTTTACAATTTTTTACAAGTTTTGCTCCTTTAGTTTTTTATAAGAAAAGATACGACTATTCAAGTATCAATAATCATGATAATATGAACAAAGTTGCTTTTCATTCTTAGTTTATTATTTTTTTTTATCGAATATTGAATATCAAAACACATTAGTAAGCTAGTTGTTAATGTGAATCTAATTATTCGCTGATAAAAGCGCCCTTTTATCGTTGAAGGCTGAAGAATGGATAAGGGACGAATTCTGTCGAGGATTCAGCTGGCATACAATAAGCCCGGGAGTTTTTCACGAGCATCTCGCGTGGCTACGGCCGATTAATATTTCTCGATTAAAAGCTTATTACATGGCCGCGTTACACGCCGAACAGGCGTGGAATAATGCGATTAAAAACGAACGTTCAATTAAATTTCACCATTCGAAGCGCACGATAATATACCTCTTTTTTGTGCTGTTTCGTTTACCGTCACCTTTGCTTTCGTCACTTCGATCTTGCACGAACGACCTATTGTATTTCATCTCACGTTTACAAGCGGATGAAGGAAATAAAATAGATCGACATCTCCGAAATTTTTTTTTATTTAGTTATACGGTGAGATTAGACGGCGTATACAAGGTTTAGCTATTTATCTGTGCTACACGCAATAATCCCAAAAAGCAAAATAAGAGCGACAACTACAATATCTCAATGTCAGAAACATTAAGTGTCAAAAATAAAATAAGATTGAAGATTAAAAAATTTAAGGAAACATTAAAAAATTCGCTAAAAGAAATACAATAATTTTGAATAAACTGTGAGTCGACAATCAAAATCTAACTCGTAATGATTTTACAAAAATATTATCTTATCATAATGAAAAATATTATTACATTATTTTATCCCAATAAAATTATTATTATATTATCATAATTTTCGATAAAAATTAAAAAATATAATACCAGCGGACGAATGTTTAAGAATAAAATTTCAATTACATACTACAAATATTTCACTAAGAGTCTGTAAATTGCCAATAATATTTTTATATACTATATATAATCTTGTCTATATATTTTTTAATAAAAAATTACTTATTGTTGGTAACCAATATTTTCGTCATGTTCTATTTTTTAGAAGGTACCTTGTGCTCTGGGCAAATTTAATCTTACCATTCAAGAGAAACATCCGATAGACGGCAAAAAAAGCCTAAAATGAGACGAACGGAAGAGAGAAGTGGAGGTACTCAACGTAAAAGTCGGGCGCCTCACCTTGTTATTCCTTTCTTTAACGCGAAGGCGAAAATACACGAGAGCAATTTCGAAATGGACGCATTCGCGCGACCAAGAGACAAGACCGATCTGGAAAATTACATTTGCCAGCGGCGCTCAAATTATGGACAATTTGTTCGTAGCTACACTTTCTTGAACACGTATCCACTAAATTACATGAGCACTGGCCGAGTCTCGAAGATAAGAGAAACATAATTAAGGCACCGCGGTAAAGTAAAAAGCGGTCATAAAGTAGAGAAACCTTCGGCATCGCGTAGAAAGAAGATCACAAAGAATGTAATAAACTGCAGATGAATATTGCGATGAATAATGCACAGTACATATAATAAGTTCTAATCGTTGTTTGCGGGACAGTAGTATCGAAGTATAGTAAAAAATAAAATACATATATATGTAGAAATTATTGTTTTACCTTGTATCAAAATTATGACACAATTTACAAATGAATAATTTACAATCTCCCTCTCTGGATTATTTTTTTTATACATTTATATTTATATTAATATATATTTAAAAAAAATTTTTTTTAAATTTGAATATTTTAATTGTACGAAGGTCATTTAATTTAAAGTTATTGAAAATCATCTGTGTGGACATACGGAGTTAATTCTACAGCATGAACAGTGATGAGAATTCTATTACGTTTTGCTGCGTATTCGATAATTGTCTCTAATTAAATCGTTATCGATGGATACCATTCGATTGGCTAATTTAAAAGCGCACTTATGAATGTATACGCGCCAATATGCATACTTAATATTACCCGTACGAGAAAAGAGTTGATTGCAAAACATAGTTGATGTAGTCACACGTTTATCGTTAATTAGATATTCAACAATCGTTTCGTAAATTAAATTAAATTAAATTATTATTAATGGATTTAATTGTTTATTTCAAAAATTGCTTTCGGGCATGACAAATTAGTTAACTGTCTAGTCATATAGATATTTAACATTTCAGTTATTCTCTCTATATTATATTCTATAAATTTTGTTGTAAATTCTTGGCGAGAGAAATAATAATAAATCCTTTTTCGATAGAGATAAGATCAGTTTTAATATAGAATTTTTTTTGTTTCAAAAATGTTCGTTCAAACTATAGAGATTTTTTTTCTATATTAACAATGCAATGATATGTCTTGAAACTTGCTAGCAAGATGTCAGTTAACATAAAAGTTGTAGGTGCTTCGAATCTTTAATATACCGAGAAGACGAAACAACTTCCAGTCATTCACAGGTCAAGTTTCTTGTAATGATTCTTTCTTCGTCGGCAACGGAGAAGCAAAGCAAAAATAATTCGCTCCCGCATAGTTCCGACACGAATCTCTTTGGGAGAGTTGAAAAGCTACGCGATTAAAATCCGCCGTTGAATGTAATATAATTAAATTAAATTAATAAAAATCCTGTATGATATATTTGCCGCAAATAAAACTGTATACGCGATTTAATTAGCGAAATGGTACTCGTTTTGTTTTGCTTTCGTTTAGATTTCGAACGAATCAACATTTTAATCTCGGTTTGCAGATTAAAGGAAAATAAAAAGCGAAACATTAACGCGACGTTAAAAGAATTATTTTTATAATTGATTCCGACATACGTGCGCGCGCGCGCGACTTCAATGACGCGTATTAAACATGGTCCACGATAAAAACGTTCTAACGAGGGGTACTTCTCTACTCAACTGATCACGTTCGTCATAAAATTCGCAATGAAAATATTTATCACCACCGAGGTCGTCGAGGAACACAATTATCTTGTATCTCAACTTCTCGTACACGCCATAAACTCGGCGAAATTGCCGTTTCGAATTTAAATATAGCGCACTAAATTCTGAAATCTGTATCATCGATCCATTAAAAGACGCTAGCATTATGGATAAGTGTAACCGAGTGATCTTGTGACTATCATCCCACACGACGGGACGAAATAAAGTTGAATTATCATACTCTTAAAAATTCGCGATTTTAATTATAGATATACTATAATGAATATGTGTGTATTCTATGATGTTCATTAACGTTAAATTTTAAATTGCACTGGAGTAAATTACGTTACCCGTTAATAATATGTTAAATTTGTAAAGATTTAACTTTGACATTTGAATACGGTGCGTCGGGATTCGTAATCTAAATTGGCGACTAACCACAAGTTAGTACGTATAATTCATATTGACTTATTAATCTTAAGTATTGTGAAACACGACACGTTACTAAATTGTGATATAACACGCGCGAAGCTTCACTCTATCTTCTTGTTAACATTAACACATATTATTAACACGTATTATATATTTATGTTATTTAAATGATATTTTGCATTATATAATAAATTATATAATTAATTCTATTATAATATATACATATAATATAAACTGTAAATTATATATATATATATATATATATATATATATCGAAACATTAGTTTTACATTAAGATTCAGTTTAAGAAATGGAAAATATATACTTTTTATATAAATATCTAGAATCAAATAAGACATAATATAAAATTTTTGTATTATATCTTATTTGATTTAAATATTCATGTAGGAAGTGATTATTTTTCCATTTTTTAAGCTATTTTTCGAGACATATATATAATTTTGAATATTCAAAGATTGTGAAAAAGTCTTGGATAAATCTTTTTGTTTAAAGGAAAATTTACTTTTTATGATATAAAATTTTTAATTTATATTTGAAAAATTCTATTACGCATTAATAATTGAAACGATATATTGCGTTATGTAAATCAGATAGATCCATGTTAAAAATATATTCTATAGAATCTAACTGTTCATAGATGTAAATTATTAAAATAAATGCGAAGCATAAAAATATGAGGCCTAAAACACAAATAAAATAAATTATTCAAAGAGCACTGTATAATGCTCACTTGACAAAATATTGTCAATCACAAAAAAATCGATAAATTTTTTTCCATTATGACTGCATGTAAAATCGCGCAATAAAAATAAGGATTACGTTCGAGATATATTTTATACGATCGAATCATACCTGTGGATCGTCAGTTTCGCGAGAGTCTCCGTCATGATCGCGTTGACAGGAAAGTAGTAGAGTCCTTGATCGCTAGGACAAATCCTCTTCGCCATCACTCGCCAATTTCACATTCAAACTTCACAGAAAAAAACACACAATCGGCACACTGACTAATCGCGCGTGACTATCGAACGATCGACATAACGTGTCAAGGACGCCCGGAGACGTCCGCCGCCGCCTCGAAGGTCACGGAAGGACCTTTCAGGTCGCACGACGACAGGACGAGTTAGGTCCTGTTTCCCTGACGACGCGTGCCGCGTGTTGGCCGATTTCCAAATTTCTCGCGTGATGTCGGGACCGATATCGAGCGACAGAGTCGTTCGCCGGGCTCTGCCACAAGTGGTTGCGTTCTGTCAGCGGAAAACACCTGATCGTGCGCCCCGCGATTGTGAACGCAGGATGTATGCTTGTACAATATATTACATATATGTACATACGTACGCGAGGAACCGACGAAGAGAGGAATGCCTGTTCGTTTCACGGGGAAATCTTAACAGTCGGTAAACTTCAATCTGCCGATCGGAAGAAGAGCCACCACCCACGATCAACATGTTTTCATCGCTCTAATGGACAAACTCGATCGTATCATTTCTTCCGCAGGAAGGGCCGCGCACCTTTCTGACGGCGTGGCTCGCCACCGACATTTGATCGTCCTAGGATCGATTCTTCGATGCGTGTAAACAGACGAAGGTGGAAGTGGGACGTGCAGGATTTGTCGCGCGCACCTTCAATTAAAACATAAAGAATCAGACGAGCCGTCCGTTTGCGGAAAGTCCTTTCTTCAGGTGCGATCCTTCCTCGGTCGAATTCGATGATTCGATCGTCGATCTTCCACAGGATCGATGGTAAACACTGGTCCCCAAAGTACGATAAAATTTTTCGTGATTCTCACTTCGATGTAAGACGCATTCTTTCGCGACTACTCTGACTTCCTCGTCTTATGATGACGGGAACACCTTGCGCACGAGGCGGAGTCGCGACGAGTATACACGCACGCTCGTCTTTAGACGACGAGTACCTCACAAGGGTTGGTTTTCTGTTTTCTAGTCTATCGACTACGGTGCACCCAATGTTATCTCGCAGGAACTAAATCGGCCACAATGACGCCTGCGTCCTCGAGCGTCGCGACGCCGGCTAACGCGATACTCGCGCATGACGCGATAACAAGAGCGCGAATTTAGCACAACGTTCGAGATGCAAAGCATTTGATAGCGAATACTCGGATTTGCTATTTTAAGTAATGAGACCGACCGTCATGATTATATCAATCTTCTATAGAAAGATTCTATAATATTATGAAAAATATAAATTTCATATGGCATATAATAAACAAAAGAATGTTTTAAACTGCTTTCAAAAAATCAAAAGAGAGTATTTTGTACTAAAAAAAATTTTTGACCTATATAATGAAATATAATACTGTCAAACTGTCAAGAAATATTTTATTGATTCGACTATTGCAATATGACATTTAAAGTAACTTGATCGTATAAAAAAAAATTTCTGCAAAAAAGGAATAATTTTACTTCAAATTTGTCTCCGCCAAATTATTTAATATAAAGATATTTTTTAACTTTTCAATTTTGTTAAATATAATATGTATTATAGTCAACCAATTTATGAATAATATTTATATCTATTTATATAACGATTAAACAAAAGCTGTCGAAATTTTGATATAACGTAATTATTTTTGAGATTGAAGAAAAACGTATTTCAGCAAATAATAAGAACTTTTTTTTCTGCTCTAGATTTTATTTTTATACAATTTTTTCTATTGTTAAATAATTTCACGTAATGGTTTATAACATTGCATAAAATTTAATATATAAAATATATCAAGTAAAATTTTTAAAGAATAAAACGCAAAGACATGGATACACTTTGTTCATTGATGATTATTTAATGAAGATGTTTATCTTTTCAAGAGTAGATCTTGTTGCGCGATGCAATATGGATACATAAGAGCAATGAAAATTTACGAACTTAAAAGACTCTTCTTATACTAATAGTACATTACAGAGCGAAATTATTTCTGCTGTCAAAAATTAAGAGTAAACGTACACTTGGCATACGCTGAAATTTGTCATAACGTCGTGAATTACAACAAGAAAACACTTTTGCTTTCTATACGACGAAGTTATATTTATCTTTTAATTACTCACCAGTCTGGGTGCTGCTGTCAAAAAATGTACTAGATGTCTCAACTGTCATTGTCGCAAAAGTGCCATCCGTGATTTGAGCAGAGCTGTCTCTTCGTCCGCGATATCTCTGAACCTACAAGAAATAAAATCATTGATCGTTAATTAAAAAATCATCATAAGCGTTAAATAAAATATAAAATATAATTCTAATATAAATAATATAAATAAAAAATAATTCATATTTAATTCTTAATAAAATTTTATAAAAAAATTTGTCTTATATTTCTCTATATTAAACGATTTCTTAAAAATCTTAAATTTTTTGAATACAATTTTTAAAAAATATTATTTCCACATTTGTCACAAAGATGGTTTCGCTTCATAAAATGTTTTTACAATATAATAATAAATACAAATTTTTACTATATCTATTCAATGCTCTTAAGTGCAAAAAAAAAAAATATGAATTTTTTTTTGCAGAAGGTTTATTATTTTTTATATATTTATTTCGAGGTGGATTTCATTGCCGCGAATATTCTCGAGATGAAACGAACCGTGTCATCGCTTTGAGAGCTTTGTCGTCTAAAATTACGGCATCGTATCATTTCCTCGGTGGTACTCTGCCGTCGAAAACCGCGCGCTATCAAAATCTCTTCGGTGGTGGATTGCCGTCGTATTATTGGCGCATGTTGGATACTTGGTGCGCGAGCGCAAGGACTGGGATCTCTGGACGAACATGAGGAACTGTCCGGCGATCTGCAATATATATGTATAAATAATAAGAGAAATTTTAATATGTTACAAATTAATATTATATATTAATTAATTAATGATTATATCAAATATAATTCAAAGTTCTATAGACATTTATAATTTAAAAATGGTGAAAACTCGATATATGTGTAAAAGTATTTAAAAATAATTTGGAGAAATATTAATATAAGATGTATTATACGCGTATAATAATGTTTTAATATAAAAAAAAGTTTAGATACACAGATTAAATATGAAATATTTTAGAATTTGAAATGTATTGATAACTAATAATATTAATATTTTAAATGAATTATCGTGTTTACACTTCATGTTAGAAAATCAATAAAATGCAGATACCTTGGTGCTCGACCAGCCATAGAAGTGGATTGCCTTCTCAGTCGAGCTTTCCGTTGCCTGATAGGACTGATATCTCTTTTATCAACATTTCTGTCGGGACTTAAATGACTTTTTGAGTCGCGACGTCGTGGATAAGAAGCAGAATCCGGACTCAAAGAATCTCTTCGTGCTTTTCGACCTATAAATATATCGATGAAATTAGTATATTATACAGCTTATAAAAATATAAATATATCGTTCTTGTTTAATAACTTTAATATCTAATTATCATTCAAATCAAGTGCTTACACGCTTACATCAAAATGTTCTTCTGGTTTCGAAAAGTTTAACTCATCGCAAACATGAGAGTGACGTGCTAATTAGTATGCTATTCTAAATGAATGATGTATTATTATGTTATTACAAATGAGAGAGTGACGTGCTAATTATTATGCTATTATAATTTAGAAGTAAATTATAATAGAATTGTAATCTCATAATTAAAAAAATCATAATCTTAAATTAAATTGTATGATACCTATATAAATACAAATAGAATAATAGATATATAAAGATAAGTCAATTGCGACAATGTATATGTAGAATTTTAATTTCATTTATTATGTATTATACGCAAAACGGACAACTATAACAACAATTGGTAGTTACCGCCATCATCTGGATCCGGTGATAAAGTTGGTTGACTTCCACGACGTCCTGTGGGTGGCATCGACTCATCTATTGCTGCTTGTTGGCGTATCAGTCTCGATAATTTATTCGGCGAAACTTCTTTACTCTTGTAATAACACTGTTAAAAGAATAAATAATCATCAATATGCGCAATATAAAAGAATTTGAAGATTTATAATCAAGAAATCTATAAATCTGTATATTAATAAATCACGCAAAAATCCAGAGCAAGTGGAAGATTTTATCTATTTTTGTCAAATATATGAAAAAATTTAATTTCATATATATCACTATAACTTATTACATCAAATTATTGGATTGACGTTCTTTGTCGTAAAAGAAGGATGCGCAGTTTACCTGCGTAGTCGAGTCTCTCCGAGTAGAAAGTAACGGATGCGTAGGTGTATTGTTGACATTCGGGGAGCCGACCGGGCTAGAGCTACCGGAAGTCGAGGTGCCGGGAAGCGGGAGGCTGCTTCCGGCGGTCGGTGAGATCGCTGGTGGTGTTACCGAGGACATGACGATGGTCGGTGGATTTATGGATGTGTCCAGATTGATACCAGACTTATTTTCAATAGCGCCCTTTGTATCGACGCTTAAAGTCGACAAAGTAGACATCATTGTCGAGGTATTGATTGTCACTATTCTCGATTCAGTCGTGGTGGCGGTGGACGTTTTTCCGTCAACCGTCAAGGATGTCATCGTCGTCTTCGCGTCAACCATGCAGGGGCCCGTTGATTGCGTCTTGGTTTCGGTACTGCTCGATCTTTCGCTTTTGTCCGTGGAACTTCTTTGAGCCTCCATATGGTCTCTAATGGCGAAAAACAATTAAGGAATAAGATATCTATACTACTATCTATATCTATAGAATCCCTCAACATTTCAAATATGCTTTTTATAGCAGATTTTTTGGTCAATTTAGAGATAAGAATATTCTACCTTTCTTTTCAATATAGAGTCAAATATGTATCGAAGAAAATTATTAGACACTGTGTATATTTTTATATATAAACGATTTCTTTTTGTAAGAATTGTTATGAACTGTTATATACTTGAAAATTGAAAGATAATTAAATTAAAAAATTAATTCAATATGTTTGTCTTCATAATTTTTAAATCTTGGTTATTCGAATTTAATTATTCATCTACCTATTATTACTTACCTGACCGCGTTACTGGCCGCACTGTCCGTACTTGAAGCGCTCGGTCTTTGATCATTTCTATAGTACTTCGTAGGTGTAATGCCACCCCCATCGACCGATTGTTGAGATTGCCTACGTCTATGATGGCTACAGGCGTGTTTACGCTCGCCGGGACTCTGTCCCGCAATCACCGAATCTCTTCTGGACCTCGCGCTTTCGCCGGAGCCACGACGAGAATTTCTCGATTCGCCGGAGCCTGCAAATATATAATAATTAGTATGATATATATATATACATACATACATACGCTTTCGAGCAATTCGATAAAAAATGATTGTATTTCCTTCGTTCTGTAATTAATTTCCTTTGTTCTGTTCGAAAATTGAAACTTGACACGCGTAAACGTTTATAAGATATAAAAAATTAATTATGAAACATATACTATATAATCTCAAGAATATATCTACGTGTTACATTATCACATTAAAAGAAGCCAGACTATTTTTCTAAATAATTCGCTATACGGATGTTAAAATTGACACGTTAAATCAGTAACGAAACGTCAAACTTTTTCTAAAACTTTTTGTAAAATTCACGTTAATTATACGTTATGCATGCAAAAAAACATACATCTGTCTCGGAGGCTTACATCACGACCTGCGTTATTTTCACTGAATCCACAAATCAATCTCTCGGCAACCTCAAGATGATCGCGAGCGCAGACGCTATTTTTAGACTGGTACCGGAGAAGCAAGCTACTTCTCTCTCCCTACTGGAAGCTTTACCTCGTCGTGGCGTGGGCGAGATGACCGTGGGCGGCGGCTGCGGCTGCGGCGGCACGTCCTTTTTACTCCAGAGTCTGGCTAGGTCGTTCTTGAAATCGCTGATGGCGGAATCACGTCTGGACTTGGTCGACACCTGGCTGCGGATGCCGCTGTCGACCGAGCTCTCCCGTCTCTTCCGCAAGCTGGCCAGGTGGCTCACATCCGTGGTGGTTTGTCGTGACCACGGCAGCGACTTGGCGAGATCCGCCAAGGTCTCCCTGCGGCAGAGCTTGTTGCCGCGTCCGCTCTTCCCGGAGGCACCGCCGCCACCCCATTCGCGCAAGATGTCGGTCAGCTGTGCGAGGCTTGATCGCCGTCGGCGATGGGTCGTCGGCGAGGAGTCCTGGGTCTCGTTCGGTGGCGAGATCGATGTAATTTGCGCCGCGGAGTCTCGTCTGCCTGTTCCTGACGGCAAACACGTTCCGATTGTAGAGGCTGTTATCGTTCGATATAAGTTCAAGAGTAAAATGATGTCGTCTTATTATCGACTTGTTACGGAAGAAGTCTGACAATAATGCCAGTTTTATGATAGAGTCTTTGTTTCTTTTTAATAAATAATAAAATAATATTGTGTATAAATCGAATAAAAAGCGAAGTATTATTTTACTTGCGTAAAAAGTTGAAAAAGAGAGAGAGAGAAAGAAAATCATTTAAAAAGTAAAATTATAGAATATATTGAATTTGTAATTTAAATTGATTTAATAGTTGCATTATAAAAAAGGAAAAATACTCTTATACAATATATATTTTCAAAGAAATAAACTTTATTCTTGGAAGAAGAAGATAGGAAGAGAAAATATAAATACTATTAATTTCTGACTTTAACATTTCCGCAACACGCGGGCACCAGCCATTACAATTCTCATGAAAATGAATTTAAAGCACTTTGGCATGAGAAGACCATTGAATTTCCATAATGTGCTAAAAATGCTGGTTACAAATCGTCGAAGCGTGTCCATGCATACCCAGTCGTTGTTTCAAAGTGGACTCCTCCACCTGTTCTCGCACGAGATCGTCCCAGCCATTGCCACCCTGCCATATCAGCCCGACCTGATGACTTAGGATGGGCAGGTTGCACACGAAGCAGATTGCTGTCATGGTCCTGAAAAAAGGAAGTGCGCGATCTCGGCTTAAGTCGGTAGAGAAGCGTGACGTCCGCCACTCGCGAGCGGAACGTAAGAACTTTCAACGGAAGAAGAAGGTGCATCTCTCAACGATAAAATTACGTGAAACCAGGCCATGCCAACAGAGCGCTCAAAAGTGATAACTCATTGAAGTCGTGGTTTCTTTTAAGCCCTTAAGACGCGCAACAAGACGATTGTCATGCTCGAATGTGATTTTATTGTCAAGCTACCATCGGTACACAAGAGACAGCAGGAATGGGGCCCGCGTATAATACTGATATATACAGATGCGAGCCTCTTCCTGCCTTCTTATCGCCGCGAAACCACGCTTCGTCTATGCCCACTTCGTGAATACGATCGAAAGAACTTAACGAGATATTCAAGATAATACAAACGTAGCTAAATAGAACAACACTCTAACAATGTACAATAGACACAATAACGCACGTGTAATAATTACAAACGGGGCTGGCGATTGTGTGAGCTCAACCGTGACTTTTGACGAGAATACGCGAGAATAATTCTTGCGAGAAAATCATGAAAGGCTATTGATTACAATAAATTGATTACGATAAATATTAAAAATAATACCATCAAGCTTTTAAATATTTATGTGTAAAAATCCAGTATCGAACATTGTTGCGTTGGTTGATTTCTAAAAAAATCCAGGAAATACTTAACATTCATTTGATCATATAAGCATAATATTATTAATAAAAAAAAAAAAAAAAAAACCTGAGTAAATTCTAGGTTCTATTTCTAATTTTCAAAATTCTATACTCTATCTAAAATTATCACAACACTGACGCATTGTTTGATGCTTAATACGTGTGAGATTAAATTCTTCGTGTTATTTAGAATTAGCATAAATTTAAATATGAATAGGATAGAGAGACTTCAGGAGTAAACGCAAGACTCATTCTGGCGTATGTAAAGCACGAGATCATCGAGTTCACGCAAGTCGACATCGCAGCCTCCGGTTAGGAATGTTACCGCAGCGTGTTTCGCGAGCGCCGATAAATGTCATTCCAAAAGCGTGGATGCATAAAGAAACTTGAGATATATTATACAATATATATATATATATATATACACATATATATATATATATATATATATATATGGCATATGTATATATACAATTACTAGAGAGCGAGAGAGCCACATGTCTTTTCTCATGTGTATACAGCACATAATAAAAACTTTTTTAGAAGGCATATATCTGATTTGGTGTTTCGACCTGTAATGTCGAAGTCTGGGGCTCTGCAACGACATCGCATGGCAAGGGCCTGGCCGACCTGCAAAAGATACACACACACAAACTTTTTTTTTTTCGATAGACCGCTACCGCGTTATTCGATAGTAAAGTAGTTGATGTAGAGAGGCATCATCGCGCTCTCGATGATTGTTGTATCCTGAAAAGGCGCTTGATGATACTTGAAATAGAGCGTGGGGAGTAATCGATGATCATTTTTAATCACGGGGAATCGCGTTGTTTCTGTGCGACGCCGCCATTTTTTTTTTTCTTATACCGTAATATCGGAAACTTAATGACGTTGTGAAAAGACTGACAATGAAACTCGATGATAAGGTAACGCAATAACATTGAAAATAAATAATATAATATCATGATAATGTACATAATATAATATATAATATGTGAAAATATGTTTTCTAGAGTATCTCTCACATTAAAATATTTTTAATTGTTTACTAATCATATAGCTGATATAATATTTAATAAAATGTAATATTATTGTTGACGAGGAAATATAATTTTAATTATTCAATATAGTTTACAAATATTATTATAAACGCATTATAATGAAAATTTCTATTTTATTGGAACATAATACATATCTCACGTCAAGTTTCATCCACATCGGACATAGAATATGTGTAAACTCCGTCAAATATATGCACAAACTTTAATGCTACAAATTTCTATCAAATGTGCATTTTTATCCATAGCCTTCGCATAATTTCTGCGCGATCGATACAAGTTTTGCTACGTTAATAACATTCTAGAAACTTTTGCTGTGTCA
Source organism: Anoplolepis gracilipes (assembly GCF_047496725.1). Classification (NCBI taxonomy): domain Eukaryota; kingdom Metazoa; phylum Arthropoda; class Insecta; order Hymenoptera; family Formicidae; genus Anoplolepis; species Anoplolepis gracilipes. The sequence goes on from NC_132977.1 coordinate 4,772,043, forward strand.
TAATAATATTAACTTGTTGAAACTTGACTGTTTAAGAGAAATCGTAAAAGTCGACCAACTTAATCCATTCATATGCTAATGCAATCGTTAATGGCGAAGCTTGACGGCCTATATAAGACGAATTAAGAAAAGTAATTCGATGCGTTATAAAAGCGTTTTGATAAATAACGATTACAGTTTCATCGAAAGAATCGTAGACAGTAGATGGAAAAAAACTGTAGGTGTTCGAAATCTGGACCAGAACCGTGCACGTGGCTAACAATTAATTAATCTCCCAGTCAAAGCTGTAGGGCTTACTTATGCACAAAGTGACCTAATTAGCGATTCACTTGCCCTGATTACTTCGCTCCGGCAAACAAACGAGCATCGGCAACGAACTTGTATCTGATATCGATAGTCAATAAATTCGAACACAAGGCTCCTTGAAAAAGTTACGAAAATTTAATTTGTCCGAAAATAACTTTTTCATTGACTTTTTACTTGCGAATTATTCAATAAAAATTTTAAGTTTTATGATTTTTAAAAATATTCTTCTCCATTCTTGATACACAATATCACTGATATTTTTTCTTTAATTTAAAATTGTAATGTTTAATTTGAATGTCGAATTCAATTATCATATGTGCAATACTAAATATTAAAAATTTGCAAAACGTGTACACCTTAAAATTTTTTCTTTCGACAAAGTCTTATAAATCTTGAATCTATATTTTGTAATTCTAATAAAAGAAAATATTTCAGAGTATATTTAAAAATTAGTGAGGCATATAATGATGAAAGATATAATTAAAATTCGACGCACTTTTATTTATATTTTGCTTTAATGCTAATTTAATCAATTATCATTTTTGTACGACAAAATTCCAATGCGATTATCGCGGAATAAATAAAATGTTCGATATTGTTAGATTAAGTTAGATCCGATAAAAATTCTCATTTTAACGAACAAAATAATTTTAATTTAACTTCTTAATATAAAATAATGATTAAATATTAAATGTAAAATGCGTGAAAAATTACATTACGAAAGGACTTTTGTGTGTCATTCGATTCTGAAAAATAGGAAGTGAAAGAGTTGCGTTTACATAGATTAAACAATCTATTTAAAATGATAAGTAAAGATTACAATAACATTATTATTCAGTATATGTCAAATAACGTTTTGTCTAATAATAAAACAAACTAGGATTTTCTTAGCTAAGATTTTCTTTTTTGTTAACATTATTCAAACGACATTGTACAGATGCACGGAAATACGCAGATCGCAGACTTTTATTTGCATCAAAGCGTCAAAGCCACGTTCCAAAGCCACGAGATTTAAAAATGATGTTATAAAGCGAGAAAAATCATGTAAAAAATTGTATTACAATAAAAAAATCTAAATTAAAAAAATCGAAAATATAACAATTTTGATTTACATTATTAGAAACTAATATTAAATTTGAACCTTTTTCCTATCGCTAAAGAATTCTATAGTGTAACACGATAAATGAAACGAGAGATATGTACATAATATTTTGTTGCTGACCACTGCAATTTCACGCGCCATTAAAAGCGATCGTCATGGAAAATATGTTTTAACCGACTTCCATTTCGAGAAGTAAAAACCAATTTTAGAAGCAATAAAATAAATTTATTGTTATTTGAAAGCGCAAATACTATCTTTAAAAGCCGAGACCTTTTTTTTCGCGAGATTACACAAATATTAAAATACATCACAGATACATCCAGCGAGAATAACGCAAATTTGCCCGATAATCCAATAATTGTACATGGAAGTTTCAGAGCTTTGAATAAAATTTTTAATAAAAAGTTTGACTTTTTTAAATATAATAGTACTTGTACTTTTTCTATATTAATTCTACATCAATCATCAAGATTGGAATTTATTCTTTGTCGTTAAAAAAATATTATATAACGTTTCAGTCTCATGTTTCAGAGATTGATGCAAAATATCTCTTATTCTTTTTTAATATTAAGTAATATTGTAATGAATGTTACAATGAAAATTGTAATCTTTGTACGTAATAGAGATTTTTCAATATTTACTAATGTTTTTCCATTTAATATGCACTATATTTAATATGCAATTATGGTAGCACGCGTGCCAAATCGATCAGCTGGATTGCCACCTGCGTTGCTATAATGCGTGCTTTAACGTCACATTGTGGCGTGTATTATCGGTCTGCGAAATGTCTCTACGTCATTAATACGACAGCTTTGACATTTCCTATTTCAATATCAATTGCGTGATAATAATACCGATTGCGAGAACCGAGAGGTAAATAGTTTGCGTCACAAAGTGGCTATAGAGCGAAATAGCATCGATTTTTTAGGATTAAAAAGGAAAATCAAATTAATTTATATAAAATATATTTACATTTTTCTATATTTTTTTGTATACTTATGATATTGTGCCTTCTCAAGAAAAGATTAAAAATATTAAGGATTTTTTTTCAGAGAAATAATATTATAATTAAAAAAAATAGAAAAGAAATTATTTTAAATTATGTACAACAATCAAGATTAAATGAAAGGAAACTTTTTTAGTTAATTTCTAATAATTTCTTCAGGCAATCACTTTTGCACTTTACGATCATCAAATATTTAATTATTCAAATGTGTATATTTAACATTCTTTACATATTTGTTATTCTGCAGTCTCGAAATTGTGTAGAATGACTTACTCGTATAACGCGGAATAAATTATTCGTGTAGGCATCACGTTAACATTGAAATTATGAACGAGCAGCAGATATTCCGCGAGATCATATTCGCTCCTGAATTTAATTTCACGCAACACGACGCAACGTGTGTAATTCGAAGCGTTGTAACTAGAATCTAGTATATAGGTATGCGATGCAAGAAATGTAACTATATACTTATAAAATTTATATACATATGTATACGAGTAAACACGAATTTATCTATACAATTCCCTCTTGACACGGTCAATTCTATGTAATTTATCAACATTCTTGTATCAGCCATAATCCACCATATTATCAGTATTTAAAGCGTTATATATTGAATGTTAATTATTTTAAAAAAGAGAACGCGAATATACAATACATCTTTTTTAAGAAAAATTATAATATTACAATATTAATAATGCTGTATTAGCAGCAAAATATATATTATAGTGATTCTCGCTTGAAAGTTCTTTCCTATGTTTCCAACGAGAATTAATCTCTTAAATCTTAGAATAATCCAAAAATAAAACATAGAAACTACATATTTTAGTAGTTTATTCTTGTTAATGCTTGCTCCTAATCTTCTTAAAGAGAGGAAAGTTTGGAACGAAAGGTTGGAAAATTTATTTTCCAAAAATAAAATTTTACATTCGCGTAATTTTATACAAATGCATATTTTACTATATAAAATATGCATTTTACCTCTAGTTATGTACAGAAAGTCACGTGGAAAAGTCCTTGTAATAGAAGGAAGCGAGATGTTTTAAGACGTTTGCTCGAAGGTAATGATAACTTGTAGGATGTCGCCAGAGATAGCCGTGATTGCGGCTTCGTAAAAACGAGCAAAGTTTATCCGCGGAAAACTGGCGAAAGATTCAACGAAGTAGTTTTCCCGCGCAAATTGAAGGACTCATTTTCTTACCTCGCAGATCGCGATGCGAAGTATCTTAATAAAATCCGACCCCGAAACTCGTCGGAAGAAAAACTCATTTGACATCACTTCGAAAACTCATCTGCGAACAAGCTTGCGATCAGTAACAATTAAATAAGAAAAAATGGAATGCACGAAAAAAATAGAAAGCTAATTCTTACGATAAAGTAAATTTTTCTCGCCGTTGACATTTATCCCGAATAAAAGTCACGAAAGACTTTTTAGATGAGAAAATAAATTTAGCTCATTCCTATAAGTATTTCTGGTTATATGTATATGTATTGTAATTACGCTTTTTTTTAGAGTTAATGATTTAGAAGTATCGTTTTATTTAAAAAGTTGTAAAATTTTAAAATATTTTTTATTATTCTTTTGGAATTATTATTCATGTAGAGTACTTTTGTTACTAATATTATTGTAAATATTGTGTTAACATAGAAAAATATAAAAATTAAAAATTGAATAAAAAATAAAACATTTTTTAGAAAAGATATACAGAAAGTATATGACAAAAGAGAGAGAATAGTTTATAAAATAAACAACTTATAAAAAAGTACTGTCGTAAGAAACATATTATAATAAGATAGAAACGATATTTTTCATATAAATTATGATAAAATGTCTCGAATTTGTCAAGACGATGCGGTGTGCACACGTTTTGTAAACTCGATCATGTCTGCCACGCGTTAAAGCTTTCTATCGAGTTAAATATTTGAGGATGACAGGGAATCGATAATGGAAGTATCAATATATGCTTTACACGGAGACGTCTTCGTGTGAGGCAGCAAATATTCCAAAAATATTATATTTAAGCAAACATTATTTTTAATAAATACATTGGAGCTAATTGTAATCAATTTTTAACATTAAGTGTTAATTATTGAATATATAGATATGTATATCTATGTATATGTATATATGTATATAAATTATTCAAAATATGTTAATGATTTATGTATATCAATATCGTATATCAATATACATAATAGAAGGTAAATTTTAATATTAATTATTTTCAATTTGCATTTATTGCGATATAAATTAGATTATTACTGCTGAGCAGAAATGTCTCTAATGTCTTAACCAATTTAAATTGTATTTTGAAATATTGCACAAAATTATTTATAGGAGATGAAAGTTTTTAATTCACTATTCGATTAACTCTTTCGCCACCCTTGAGGCATATATGTTTCACGAGATTTCAAAGTTTCTGTAATCTTGTAAACAAGTTTTCGCAACTCAAACATACTTTTAAATGATGATGTTAAAGAAACATTGCAGTGTTGAAAGAGTTAGAGAAGATATATTGTCGAAAAATGTTCAATTTACATTGAATTTCTTCTCGAGTATATAATTCAAATCGAAGAAAATAAAAATTGATGTGTTTCATAAAGAAAATAAAAAATATCATATATAAAATAAAATTAATGGAAAGAAAGAGATAGAGAAAAATAAAGAGAATCATGCCGGAAGCAAAATGTCGAGGAAAATGTTAGTCTCTGCTGAAATTGACTATGACCAGGGATAATTGCTTCCGAAAAGCTTTGCGCAAGATCTTTTAATGCAAGCATCTACTTAAATCTTTATTTTTCCTATCTGTTATCGGACACGGTTCTTCAATTTCCTGCGCTGGCTTTGACGTTCTCTGCGCACACTATGCGACAATGGTTTCAACTATAACTAATGGTCTCGACTATCAAATCGAGACAGATAGTTTGTCGGCGGATATTTCATCGGCGAATCGAGAGAAATCTGCGCAGGTAACAGAACGAACTGTTCATATCGAGCTGTACTCGGATGACAAGCGATTATTTCTCCATTGAGGGATCGCTTTTCGCGAAACAATCGCTATGATGGACGTAACAATACGAGTCCCGTGGACGCTCGTGCTCGTGTCCCAAGTGGTTCTCAGGCTCGATACTTAGAAGAAATACTGATCCACAGGTGGGCGTTAAAAGATGAAAGACATGACGGCGGTCTCGGTAAATATCCTTCTCGAATACTTCCAGGAAATTCTATCACAAAGAGTATGACTTTTTTTCTAAAGACACTGTCACATAAAATTTAAAAATAACGTGTACGATTATTCGACGATGATATTCTTGTGCAGAATTATAGGAAAACAAAATAAATTATGATCCTGAAAATTGTAACAACATTTTTCTTTACTTTTCTTATCTTTTAATAGTAAAATTATAAGTTAGAGATTAAAGTCGCTAGTACTTAATTATAAACAACGGGTTAATTAAAAATAGTGTTTAAATCTTTTAATAGTGTTTAAAATGATTTTTGCGTCAAATCCTCAAATTTTCGTTAAATCATAAGTGAACAGGAACAATAAAAAGTCATGAAAAACAATATATTATTTTGTGATGTTAACGATATAATAAATCGGAAAGAAAAATTCTCCCAGAACTTGGGCCACCATGGATTTTTCATCGTCATTATTCAATTTACTGGCGCAATATGATCTTATATAATCACACATCTTTCATATCATAATCATATTTATCATAGATCTCATTATTTGAAAATAAATCTAGTTGAATATGATTACATAAAGATAAGATCATATCACGTCAAATTTCGGATTTAATTATGTATAGACAAATCATTAATATTACAACATATATGATCAGATCGTGCCAAATTTTGGAGTTAATTACATATGATTGTACATAATTACATAAGTTCAGCTTTTTTATTTGCAAAGAGAACGTTGCAATAAAAGTATTATATATTATTTTTAAAAAATTACAAGTTTTTCTCTTCATAATCATATTGTGCTAGATATGTTTTCATATAATCAGATTTAGCCAAATATGATTATACATATAAGATTATATTGCATGAATATTTCCGGATATTATTCCGGATAAAATTACACATGTTATGTTTTTATATCTAATTATATGTATTTACATCTGATCATTATTAGATCCATTTTTTACATTTTATGCAAATTCCATTTTTTACATTTTTTGGGATCGTATCTTGAAGAAGTAACGATTCAGAAGACGATATTAGGAATATGACGATGAAAAATCCATGGTTGCCCAAAGAGTTCTCAGAGAATTTCGATTTATCCAGAGTGATAAAGCATACGGATAAGCTATAACAACGTTTTCTTCGAGGTTGGACAAGAAACGGTCTGGTTGACGAATGAACAACGTTTCAATGTCGCGTGAAAGTCCCAGAAGGCTGTTGGACTAAAAGGAAAGAGGAGAAAGCAACTAGGAAAAGCAAAAGAGAGACATGTTGAGCCACAAGGGTCGAATACGAAGAGGAGTGAAAATCGGACATGCTGTCACCTGATGTTGAACAAAAGCCAAAGAGGGTATCCCCATAGCAACGGTTACGATAACGTGCGGAAAAGGAGAAAAAGCAAGCGATAGGTACGACTGCGGGCGACATCGCGATGACGAAACAAGGAAGCAGTCGAAGGATCCGTGTGATTCCCGAGGGCGAAAGAGAACTAATATCTTCTCTCTTATATTAGCGAGAATTTATGTCCGCGCTAAGACTGCATTAGAGATTTACCTCTAACTAAATAAAACTTATTCGCAATATTCGCAATGGCCTATAATCAGACGATATATTTGTCGTTTTTTCTTGTGTTACAAAAAGTTACTATATTACAAGCTAATCAACTCAATTCGAAATCTAGCTGTGATTTATTCTATTTAGAGCGTAAAATAATATGTATAAATCAAGGAATCGAAATTATTTATAAATCTAATTATGATTTTGCTGCAAGTCTTTCAATCTTATTTTACTGTAACTAATGTAAATAATAAGTACATAAATTGTGTTAAAAAATAGTAAAAATTATATAATTTATAAAATTGTATAAAATATATTATTATAAAAAATCAAGAACATTTATAAGTTTTTGTAATAAAGGTAATTAAAGTAACTACGAAAGTGTTATAATGTTAATGATAAAAACATAATATATAGCATGAATGAAAATATCAATAACCTTGTTTAGTCTTGAAAGATGTCATTTTTTTATGGATTGATAATGTAATAGATTAATAGATAAAATAATAATGTATATGTCTAATTTGCATATTTAATTACAATCTGCATATTGAAATATTTGAAAAAATATTTTATACATTTTTTGTACTTACAATATCACTACAATCAGAAACAGAATTTTGAAAATTATGTCTCTTAAACTATGTAACTGATATAAAAATATCAAACATAGTCTATTATTATGAACAATGTTCAAGCATAGTTTGTCAATTTCAAAATTTGCGACATCATATTCGCAGTCGTAATTAAAATTTTAATTTTTAAATTTAAACGCAACGCTGAAATCATTTCACTGTATAAGGATACTTTCTACGAAAAATGATAAATATGGCAAAATATTTTCTTCGTCAATTTAGTACGAATACAATTAACGATAAAAACATTTACTGATAGTTTAATACATAAGTATATATAAAATTTTTTCAATTTTATTGTTTAAAATAGGAAGAAATATTAAAAATCTATGTGCGATGTGTTTCATTCATTCATAGGTTCAATTTTCATAATTTACATTAAAAATATTCTGGAATCAACTTTATCATTGTTATATAATTTCTACAAAATGTGTGATATTATAATTAACCATAAACTCTATTCGACACCTATCTCACTAAATGCAAATTATAAGACAAACAATTAAGTGAATAAAAAAGCAGACTCAAACAGATTTAATATAAAATTAAATGTGACTTTATGTGACCGCTTTTTAAAATTATACTGAAGTAATAACTATGACATTTGTACATTTTACATACATTTTACATAAATAAAAAACTCTGAGATTGTACAAATGTAATTTAAAAAATTATATGTCGAAATGCAAGTGTATTTTATTATGATTATGAGTTAAATCATTGCTGTTACACAAGATAATTTAATATTGTTAAACATTATTAGACCTAAATAATACAATGTTTTACAACGTATATATGCGACCATAATATGCTGTGTAATAGAATTGTATGCATATTGTACGCAGAGAACGATCCATAAGCGATGACATATTAATATTCATTATAATATTCAAGCTGTTACATCAATACGTTACGTGAACATTTCGATTAGAGATAATTAATCATTGTGTACGTTTGTATAGTTGCAACTCAACTCGTGCGCTTTTGGAAATCTTGTACTCGTTACAAGCCTTATCTACTAATTGCAGTGATCTGTAATATAATATGCGTTGACATTTGCCTTAACTAGAATTATACAGGTGGCTTTGCGGTTTGCAATCTTGCATATGTGATAGTGTTATACTATTATTTAAGCATATATCACACATCATACTAACTTGAACTTTATACAAATTTTCCAAAGACAAGCACAAATTTGCGGAAACTGACCAGTAGTTATTCTTATATTAGCATATTAGCATATTATCACGTATGTGAAGTTGGTCCTTCATTATCAAAAATTAAAAATATGAGTTCTCTATTTAATCTTAAAAATAGTTCCATTTATTAAAGGATTGAAAATAGCACTTGAAGGTACGGAAGGCCAACTTCAAAAAAGTTCTATGCGTAAAAAATTATTAATAGAATATTAATTAAATAAATTAAATTGCCAAATTAAACACTGATCATATTTCGATAGCTCTATCGATTAATGAGATTTTGCGTTATTCTGCAATCATTTTTAATTTCCAGAGAGATAATTCTATAATATAAAAATTATTAGAATATTTATTAAACAAATTAGATACGTACAAGTACCAAGATGAGACGTTGATCTTATTTCACTTGCTCTATCAACTTTAAATAAGATTTCGCATTATTTTTTTGTGTCGTTTTGTAATCAGTTATACTTTCTGAACAGAGTTTTAGATATACATAAAAATTATTAAAATATTTATTAAATAAATTAGATTGAGACGTCGGTAACACCGACGATAACACCGAAATCTCATTTATGTCCAGCTTTTGAATGATCTAATTTGTATAATTAATAATCTAATAATTTTTTGTAGAATTATTGCAGCACTCTCAAGTAATTAAAATTTGGCAAAGGACAAAGTAAGACCCAGCGTGAATCTGACGTCTCAAATTGTCCGGATTTTTTCTCGGGTCATTCTTTTAATGCCAGGCACTATACGTTTAATCTATTAAGAATATTCAAACTATTAAAAATAAGTCAAAATTTGCAACAATTAATGACTTTCCACGAAGTGAGACGTCATCTTCATACACATACATACACACACACACACACACACAAATGGAATTGCACAAAATATGTTACGCGGTAACAGCGACAAAAAAATTAATTCTTTGAATAATATATAATAGATTACCTCATACGTTATAAATTATCCCATTGTTCCCACAAAGCTCGATGCCATCTCAGGTCTGCTCATCTTCTTCTAATCCTTCATGATACAAAAGAACAAAATACTCGCAAAATACTCGCGCGACATTTTGCACGACACTTCCGATTTCGATACATCTTGCGTTTATTGATACACGAAATCTATTTCGGACTGATATCTTTTTGCTTACGTGTCATCACATGAATGATAACAAAAATAAGCGCGTATAGCGTGTTGCATATATGTATGTATATAAAAAATTCACTGTATTTTTTTCGTGGATTACAGGTATGTACAATGAAACGATATCATCCATCTTTGAGACTGTGACTGCTGCGCGTAGAGCTGACTTCTGTAGCGGACATGTGGTGGAGATGGCAATAGTTGAAAGACGATTGTTTCATTGTATATACATACCTGTTTATTATTCCGTGAAAAAGTACATGCAGAATTTTTTGTACGTATATAACACGCTGTACGTGGTGATTTTGTGTGGCGTCACACACATAAAAGCGAAAAGGTCCGACAGATTTCATCATATATTAATAAATATAATATATATTAAAATCGGGAGTGTCGTGCAAAATGTTGCGCGAGTGTTATTCAAAATGCATTAACGGAAGATTAGGAAAAGATGAGCAGACTTGGGATCGGACTTTGTGAGATCAGGTAATTTATTAATTATTATTCGCGGAATTAATTTTCTTTGTCGCGATTATCGCATAGCATATTTCATGCAATTCCATTTGAGTGTGTTTGAAGCTGGTGTTCCACTTCATGAAAGCTTATTAATTATTAAAATTAATAATTGATTCTATTTTTAATAGTTTTAGAATTTTTGATAGATTAAACAAATAGTGTATTAAAAGAATGGCCTGAGAAAAAGTCGGGACAAACTGAAACGTCAGGTTCACGCTACATTTCACTTTATCTTTCGAAAAAGTTCTATGTATAAAAATTATTAGAATATTAATTATACAAATTAGATTACACAAAACATTGGATGTAAATAAAATTTCGTGTTATACCAGCGTCTTGATCTAATTTATTTAATAATTATTTTGGTAATTTTTATGGATATCTAAAATTTTTTGTTCAGAAAGTATAAGTGCAGAACGACAAAAAAATAATCTCATTTAAAATCGATAGAACAATCGAAATATGACCAGTGTTTCATTTCGGTACTTGTACGTTTTGCATCTCACAATCAGTGAATCTAATTTGTTTAATAAATATTCTGGGATAATTTATTACGTATTCTAATAATTTTTAGAACCGAACTTTCATGCATGGAACTTTCTCTAGAAATTAAAAGCAATTACAAACATACGAAATCTTATTAAAGTTGATAGAACTATCGAAACACAGTGTCTTATCTCGGTATTTATAAGTTTGACGTTTCGGGCAATCTAATTTGTTTAATAAACATTTTACTAATATATTATATATTAACTCTCTGAATATAGAATTAACTCTCTGAAAATTAAAAATGATTGCAAAATAACGCGAAATCTCATCGATAGATACTATCAAAATTTGACCAGCGTTTAATTTGATCATTTAATTTGTTTAATTAATACGTAAAAATATATCTTTTTTTGTTTATATAATAAATAATATTAATATAAATTTAATATAATGAATATAAAGTACATATTCTTTTTAATTTTTAATAATAAAGAAATGAAAACTTTATACAAGAGAAAAATGCTTATCTTATGAAAGTTATTTAGTTTTTTAGTACATTTATAAATCTAGCACTTAAAACTTAATAATTTTTGTGTCCTTCCTTCAAATGAATAAAAAACATTAAATAATGCATGTAATAAAAAAATTTATTTTAGAGAAAGTTGTATTTAAAAAAAACTGAAAAATATTCTTTTTATTTTGGAATTTTGAAAAAAATATCTGTAAAGTGAGGGAATTTTCAGGGAATTTTTTTACAAATTTTTAGTAAACACCCTGTATATATTTGTGTTTTATGTAGTAAATAAAAACATTTTTAACAAAAAAATATTTTTCATAAAACGCATATATTCAATCAAAGTTGAAAATTGTATAAAACAATAATACCTATATATGATTTGATTCTGAGATTTCACGTATCTAGAATCTAATTCGAATATATGATAAATGTCTGTTTAAATCTTTTGAATAAATCTTAAATAATGAATAATGAAATAAATTTTCAAGTGACTGTATGTTTTGCAGTTTTCAGATAATTTTTTCTTTTTTCGTAGTTTTTCTTATTGCTTTACATATTATTGATTTGTATATATTATTATATCAGTTTAACAACTAAATAATAACTAAATAATGCTCCCGTGTCATACAAAAGTAAATATTATATAAACTATTATTTTCATGTTTAGAGTTGATTGTCCGCAAAAATTGATTTTTATTTGCGGTTTTTAAATAAAAAATATTGTCCCTCTCTTATGTCGAAGAAATATCTTTTGTAACCGAAAACAAAACTAAAAAATTTGTTTCAATATGACGTGCATGACCTCTGACCCGTATATCGTTTTTTCCGTATATCACGATCATCAAAAGTCGACACTAAAAGCATAAAACTTTTGTGCGACGATTGTATCGTGATTCTGATACAACGACACACTAGAGAGTCCGTGAAAAATACACGTGCAAACGTACGCCACGTTAAACATATCGTTTCTAAAAAAAAAGTCGCCCTCTCTTGCCAAGCGTTAACAAAGATTCCGAGACAATGCATTCGCGAAGGAAGATTGGATTCCCCGCTAATTCTGCAGTCTCTTTTGAAAACCTGTTTAAGCCTCAGTTGACAAACACAAGTGTGGCATTTCACTTCGATTATCTCATTCTTTTAAAAATAGAACAGGACGCGAACTAATCGAGACGTTGTGTATAAGACGTCGAGAATATAAATTAATTCCGCTTATCCCGTCAACAATCTCGAAATATTTAAGCTATTAATAATCGCGAATAAATAATTTTACAAAAATGTGAGTTTATTTCTCTCTAGGAACGTTCCATTTTTTATTTTCTTACACGAACGAGAACCGTAAATCGAACGGGAAGATGCCCTTCGGGGCATCGCGTAAGTGTTACAACATGAAGCTGTGGTGCATAGGAATCGCATCCTGATCGTCTAATTCCAAACGAGAAAATGTCATCCATAAATTCTGTCCTAGTCTTGGTACTCGCATAAACTATGCAAGCGTGTGGATTCGGTACGTGTGTAGGTGTGCTGGACCACGTTACCTCCATTATCTCGATTGGTGGGTCAACGATGTGTCGTGCTTAATAATATGCCTGACGATATTGGCATACACGCCCGATATGTACATACAATGCATGTGCGAAATGCATACAGCCGTAATACGAGCGATACATAAAGGTACGTTTACATCGAGCGATAAACATAAATATTAACGTTACTACGAATAAATTCTTCCGTCAATGATTCAAATCGTAGAATATGTTTAAGTATTTATACATTAGTTTACACACTCACACACAGAGTTAGCGACGAATTTTATTCTAAAAAATCAGTATATATGTAAACATATATTTTTATCTTGTAAATTTTTTTTTGTTTTTAAGTTATTAGATAAAGTTTTATGTTTGTTACAAGATATAGCGTAGCTAATAAATGCTTTTTATTTTTTTTAATTTTTTTCATAATAATCTACGTATTATTAATTTTACGGAAAATAATATATTCATTAATAAAATACATTCTTTCATAATATATATATGTTAAACTTTTCATTCACTTTTGTGTTTTTGCTGGAACATTTTCATTTTGTAATTTCATCTTTATGTTACAAAAGTTACAAAGTTACAAAATGAAAATGTTCCAGAAAAAACAAAAGCAAATGAAAAGTTTAATATGTATTTATATATATGAATATATATATATATATATATCTATATATATATTGTGTGTATGTGTATGGGTGTGTGTGTGTGTGTTAAATTTTTCAATCATTTTTATGTTGCCTCATATTGATTTGTTTACTTGCGTTTAATATGACTGTCCAAATTCTCGAATCTCTTTTAATGCTCGATTGCATGGTCCTTTTAAGATAACAATTCAATATTCATATTTTACGTTATATCTTATTAGTTTTTAAATCATTTCTCATACATTAACAAATTGTAATATAGCTATTTACGAGATATGTAATTTTGAAATTAACTCGCAGAGTAAAAGATTTGGCATACGATATGACGTATGATCGGTTCCTATTTACGAAACGCAGTCGTGTAATGATATCGTGAGAATCTCCATAGGAAGATTCGATCAAATTGCAGAGAGGTCGTACGAGGAAATCTAGTTTGCGAGGGACAATAATCTCCTTAACGGTAAATGACCTTCTCTACTTTAGTATCCAACAAATATGTTCGTTTCTTGAAAACAGAAAAATTTTAAATTATTTATTCATGATAAGATATAGAGCTGTTGTAATAACAATAAACTTTAAGTTTATCTTTTCTCAATTTCAACAATATGTGTAATCTTTTATTATGAATTTTTTATTAGCTTGTACTTTCCTATTTTAATAATTCTGAATTTTTCTTCAAGAATTTTAATAAATTCCAAATAAAAAAGATTAGGATTATTATATTTATATAAATATTAGATATTATATATTATAATTGTATATATTATGTATATGAAATTATATATATATATATATTTTTTTTTCTTCAATCTATATATAAAAATATTACTTTACATTATGAAGAACATGTGTTTAAATTAATAATAGGGATTGTAATTAAATAAGAAATAATATACTTGCATTAATATTGATTAAATTAATGCTTATTGTTAGCGTAGGTAGATATAACTGTTTTGACCTTTAAAGGTCAATGTAATGTATTGTGTACTATGTAATATCTGTTTAGAATATTATGAAAGTTAGGAGAGTTGTTTGTGCATTTTTTAAAATTATTTTATTTCATTTTAATAGCTATTCTCTATACATGAAGTATTTTGTAACTAATCACTTTGATCTTCTGTAATATAGGCAATGGATATTTCATTTTAATTATTTTCTCATTTAATTTTCTGTAAAACACATATTTACATATGGTGTGTCATTTTTTTTCTAACGAATATTTGCATATTCAGAATAAAACGGTCGAATAATGTCTTCATCTAGTCATTTCTGGATTAAGAGAGATCTACTCAGATTTATCATTTTTTGTTGGAATATAGCTAAGCTATGAGCGGTGTATGAAATATTAAAATATTATCCCCTTCAGAATTATATTCAATTCGATACTTAGTCTTGGATTTTATTCGATTTGTAATTGGAAATTCTTTCTTTTCTTTCTTGACTGTCAACGTGCACGTCATCTGCTTCATTTATTTCATTAACAGTATCGATCCTACTTATCTTTTATATAGTAGATTGTTGTTCGGTGACTTTTGATTTATTTTTCATCGCTGTATATACATCTAACTTATGAGTTAATAAGTTTAGAAATAAATCTCTCTGCTCTATATAAAACAATTTATCTCGTCGTTGACTATTACGTTACGGCACTAATTTTCACGTTCACCTGAGCAGAAATTTTCAACATTCTGTAGCAATACACGTGATACGTTTCGTCGGTCTTTCTCTCTTTTTCTTTATAGCTGCTTATGCACGTCATGACTGTCGATCTTCTGGGAGAATTCTCGTTTCAACGTAGACTTAAAGTCTTTCCATGTTTTACCACGTGCTTCGTATTTTATGAACAGACGTGCCGATCCTCGTAAAAGTCTCTCTTCGCGTACATCGTTTTTTTTATGCACTGATACCATCTCGCTGTTTCATCAAAATCTCTGATCCATTGTTTCACATTTTCATTTTCATCGCTACTAAACGTATCGATAAAGTCCTCAATATTCTTAAATGTTAGCATGTATCTTTGCCGTCCACGAAAATAATTGCTGTCTATCATCTGTCAAGTTGTGTTTAAATTCGTTACCAAATTCGCTGTTACCGTCATTATAATTGCATTCTTTTGATTATTTAAAAGAGTTGTTTGAAATCGTTCCATTATCAATTCTGCTTTGGTCTATTTTATTTTTAGCTATTGTAATATTTTCGTGGTTAATGGTTCATTTATCTTTCATCTCCATTTTAGTATGTTGAATGTATCTTACCTTTGCTTATCTCATGTGTATGTTCGAGCATTGTGGTTCAGATAAGGGTAAATTTAGCTTAATAGTTAAAGTGAATAACGCAGTTTGATAACAAGATTATTTGAATTATAAATTAAAAATGTTTCTATTTTTTACAAATTAAAGCTTCTTGAGAATTTCTTGAGAATGTTAATCAATTCAGAAAGATATCACACAGAAATGATTTCGCGGTGATTACTTTACCGATTATTAAGGACTAAAGCGCACTCAGCTGTTTTCTCGCAAACCGAATTAATGCCAAAGCGGAAAACGGGAATTTACAATACTGGCTTGTGTGTATGGCGTGTGCGTGTGTGTGTGTACAGAGTGATTTAGATTCGGTGAAGGACTGTCGCTGACAACCCCTTTGGCTGAATGCAAAGCGTTTGTGCTGCTTACTCGGTCGGGGCCACGTTGCTAAGCCACGTGCTGAATTAATATCAAATAACAACGCGAGCGCGCACTAATCACGAGGGCCGCGGCAACGAAAATGACAGAATCTCTCCACGTGATTTACGCCAGTGCTCGAAATTTATATTTCGCTTTATATCGAAAAGAACCACTGCCAGACGCGTTTGCGCGTATATCTCGTGGAAAGTTCACCGATCCCTTCACAAAGCTCGTTGTTCGTAGTTTATTATTGCTTTGCATCCGTGCTCTCTGTATGTGCCATATTGCATTGTTGTATGCAGGCAAACGCGACGTGCAAGAATGTGTGTATGCACGTGCCGCGGCAATCACCACGTCAGAACGTATCGGAGATAACAGTCGTCCGCAATCTCATCGCGCGTTTACGGCTAAATGGCACCTGTCTGAGACAATACGTTGTGTAGGTTGGATGTAAACAACAGGCTCTTTTAACAGTCGGACGAATCGCTGCAGCTGTCGCGTTATCTAGATATTCCATTCAGGTCATGTATAAGCGTGATATCCACACACAGAAGTTGATAGAAAGAGATTAAAACAATAGAACCGGATAAAAGAGGTTTTATTTGAAGTTTCAATTTTTTTTTTTAATTTCTGACTTTGATAAGAAAAGCTGCCCATTTGTTCCATTTGTTATAATCTTTATTCGTTCTCAACTACATAAATTGAATTCTTTTAATAGATATAATGAGTAGTCGAGTGAATTACTTTTTCATTTCGCATTATTCTCATTTGTATAGGAATCAAATTTTTTTAGTAAATAATTGAATAACATTACTTGGCAGAATATAATCGATATGTCAAAATGTTTACATATATAAATTATAGAGCTACTTTTAGAATGCAGATAAAATTCTAAATTCACTATAAAATGTTTCTCGCCCGCTCGACGTCCGAAAGTTTTAAAACAGAAACAAGTCCATCACGAATTTGTATTCCCATTAAATTTAATTTTGATATTATCTATTGATATTATTAAAATTAATATATTAATAATATGTTAATAATATATATTAATAATATATTAATATATCATACATAATTACAATAATACATGTATTATATTATTATATTAAAATTATTGAGATTAATATATATTGAGAGAATTGCGCTACAGTTTTAATAATATTTGTATTTCTTGCTATTTAAATAAAATCAATACTAATTGTAAGACATTAAGATAGATATTCTTCCTCTTGATGCATTTAATAGATCTCGCTCTAAGGATTTCCGAGAGATAGAGAGTAGATGTTTCTAATATTCTGCTTACGTTGCATTACTATAAACTTTGTTTCGAATCATGATATGCATTTATAATTGATTCAACTGCCGCGACTACGCGAGATCTTAGATGTTTCGGATTATACTAGCACGCGTTTCTCATCCCGCAACAATCAATTATTTCAATCCAAGCTGCTCTCGGATATGTATGTAGATGAGACAGAAACTAATGCTCGGTGTGTCGCTTGGCATCGGTAACAAGTCGCTAACGAGTTCCTCGACATACCCTTAATCAGACTTAATAATCGGATCTCGCGCGATTGAAGAGGAGTTTCTCGCTACACGCGAGTATCCTGTTACGCGGGAGCATTCTGCTGAACGAGGATTCTGTTATACGGGGACTGCGTGCTTGCAGTCATGTCGATTGAGTTATCGGTATTACCACTGCTTGCTGCAGTAGCTATCGCCGTTACAGTCCGCTTACCTCTGATACTCCTTCCGCTGTGTTGTACGTGTCTGATCAGTGCAAGTAGTCGTCCCGTAACTACGGTCAGACAGCACGTGAAGTTCTGACACGCGCACATGAATTGCATACATAAATAAGTTCAATGCAGCCTGTAGATATATATATATATATATATATATATATATATATTTTATGTTATACGTACATTTTTTTATATCGTAAAAGCCTCATACGCATACACCTAACAATAAGTTTTATATTAATAATAATAAAATATAAATGTGTGTATTTTACACAGATTTTGCTTTTACTGTCAATTAAGAAATTTCGGTCTTCTATATCTGTGAAAGCAAATTTATTTATTTTCATTTGAAATTGATTTTAAATGAAACTAAAAAGTGTGTAACGATATTCCAGTATTTTTTATATATGTAGGTAGGTCTGTTGTACTACGATCAAACTTGAATGCAAGCGCAATTTATTGAAGCACAAATATTGCATAGCATACTGGTAGATTTTTTGCATATTTTGTAAATATATTTTATACAGAGGATGTGCATATAAAACATTTATATATATATATATATATATATATATATATATATATATATGTATATATGTATATCTGTTCTGTTTCAAATGAAATTTAATCGATATTTTATGTAAATCAATAATCGATAATTATTGAGAATTTTCAGGCATTCCGCTCAAAGATAATAATTTTATCGAGATAATGGATTAAATACCGAAAATCAAAAACATAACATCTGAACTTGGCATTCTATTTTTTAATAAATCAAATTTTTTAATAATATTAAAAACTAATAATATCTTGTTTATGATTTATAATAATAATCATTTCCGTTTAATAATCATTTCCGTGTCTAATTTGTAGTAATAATTATTTCTGTAGTTTATTATTATTTAATATTATTTGTGTAGTCAAAACTATATAAAAAATACAACATTTTGAAAAAAAAACTACTTTTTTTATCCGATTTTAAATTTAAAAAAGTCGCTAATTCAGAATCAGAATATATCAATTTTTTTATTTTTATTAAAGTTGGATGTAGTTATATTTTTGATTTTTTTTGTTTTTTATTACATATTATTATTTTATAAATAACTATAAAACACTATTATTTTTTGTGTTAAAACTCTATCTTATTTATAGTAGATACTAAAAGTAGATGTAGGTATATAGGTAGATACAAGCGAAGACGCTATTGTATATAAACAGGATATACGATTCTTGCGAACGTTTATTGAAAACTCGCCGTGTTTATGTCATGCTCATATTGAATCTTTTAGAAAACTTCTTCATCTTCAACTACGTATATAAGCAACAGATTTAAATCGCACGTGTCAGCACATGGACTTGCATGCATAGCTGTATGTACGATAGTCGTAATATAAAGCTTACTGACGCTATAGAATCTGGTAATACTTTTTTTTAACAGAAGAGATATGCAAAATTTGCTCTTGACAAGCTTGGTCATCTGGAAGAATTATTAAATGTCTGTTTTTTGCGAGAAATCAACTCTAGAATTTCTGGCGACAAAATAATGTCTGAATAATTTTTTGATAAATTTGATAATAGCTTGCCTTTACAAATTTTTTAAAAGTTAGATTTTGAAACATCTTAAAATGAATCGAGAAATTTATAATATAATTTATATACTATAGATATTATCAATATTTTAAGTGTTTTATACGTCATTAAATTTTTTTCGAATTTATTGTTGTCACGACATAAATTCAATATGGAAATAAAATATCCTATGATTACATATACACATACACACACACACACACACACACACACACACATGTATACACGGCTAGCAAAATACGCGGTTGGCCGCGAAACGTCAATAGCTCTAATAATCATTTATCGAAAATCGATACGACAAGGTCCTTATAATATTTCGTCATTTCAAGGGTCCTCTCTTCCGCTTCTATATCGCGTGCTATCCTGCAATGCTGAAGAAGCGAACTTCGATGCGCGATCGTAAAACTGTGCAACTATAAAAGATCTCCAACTATCAGAGAATATTTTCTGCTTTACTGCACCATTATGGCAAACTATTCACAAGCCGTGAATTGAACAAAATGACGTTTAAATGTGCAATAACTGTCACGAATATTCTTTGCAACTTATCATGATAGGAAAAGATCAAAGTTATATACTTCGATAAAAATATTTTTCATTTTTTTATCAAAATATTTATATATATTTATACATATTTATAAATATTTATGCTCTAATCTATTATGTCATACACCCACGCGTGTTTTAATTATTAATATTTTACTTTTAAAAAAGATGAAATGGCGATAACTCTAAAATATCTAACACACATATATAACACATTGTCTAATATTAAAATAACTTTTAACGTAATCTTTGCGAATACTTGTTAAATGTCGAGTAATTTCTCTCTCTCTCTCTCTCTCTCTCTCTCTCTCTCTCTCTCTCTCTCTCTTTCACTCTTTCTCACAAAAAGTAGCCATGTAACACATAAAATTTAAGTTAAGCTAGTGTATATTAAAGCTTAATCCTAAAGAGTGCTCTCGGTCCTTTCTCTTTTCTTTTTCATGTTTCAATCAACTGTAATTTTGCAATAACATATGACGCGTTTAATACCGCGAATGCTTCTGTTAAATTAAACAATCTTACACGCATATATGTTTTACATTCGCAAAAGGATTGTGTTTGTGAGATTATGTGTAAATACATCTCATTGACAAAACTATTTTAGATAATTAAAAATCATTCAACAATACTAAAATATATTATCATATCACTCAAAAAAAATGATCTTGCAACTTGAAGAAAAATTTTCTAGGTGTAAAAAATTAACTGAAACAGATAAATTATTAGCAAATACTGTGATACTGCATATATTTTGCACTTAATCAATTTAAATGACAGAGACAGAATTTATATCTGTACTAGTAGTGTAATTTAAACAGAAAATTTTTCTGTCGTGCCTATCTTTAAGCCCTATTGTCAAGGACAATTATATTTGTCATTTTAATATTTGGCAATGGAATCTAAATTTTATAGAGATATTGCTAGAATATTGCTTCTATAAATTCTATAGGTGACAAACAATATTCTAACAGATACAAAAAGTAGCAATAAATTTTAATTGAGACATCTAGAAATCTATCTACATTAGCAAAATATTTTTTTGAGCGTAGAATTATGTTTTCGATAAGTTTGTGATAAGAGTGCAATGTAGCTTCGACATGATTTATTACTATCGCAATATACTGCCACGGAATCTGACATTTCTGTATCGCGATACTCCAACGAAATAAACGATTTTCAAACACCGTCACTGATATCGAATTTTCCTCAACGACCCATTCGGCACAATACAATGATGTATGATCCGGCGATATACGGGTAGGCCATACTAGATCATATTGTGAACGGTTTCGACCCAGGCGGAGGCAAAGAATCGCCGACCTTCGTAACGATCGCAAGATTACCGTGCAACGAAACATCGTCGCGTGGTAAAAGGGTACTTTCATGGCTCAGACCTAGATCGCAATTCCTTAGACCTGGTAAAGCTTGTGAATTGCCGTAGGAAGCGCGAGCGACCTTCTAACCCGGTCTTTTATCGTTCTCCACGCAGGCAGCGAGATACCTTTAGTTGACATTCGCGCAAGTACGTATGAATTGCCCGACTTTTCCGACGCCTCGTGCCGATACCTCTGTGCCTTTGATACGGCGGTGTTCATTGTCCTAATACGCGATACGCGCAAACACAAAGACAAATGGGTTGTGCGAAGTGCAAGGAATACCGTGCACACGTCAGATTTCTCGCGACCTAATTCGTTGACGCAGCGCGAAATACAATAGATACGTGAAAGTCTCTATGTAGAAGGAGCAGACCGAAATGGGCTTTTGACACTTTGTCCTTAATCAGACTGCTAGATGAGAGTGGTTGTGTTTTTCTTTCTCTCACGTTTTATTCTACCCTCTTGCGTGAGAGAGAATGAGGCACCTGAGGAGAGAAAAAAAAAAAAGCGCAGCGAGAGATCTTGGAGAGAAGAACAATACCGTGAGTCGGATATTAATACCAACGTAATGCCTAGTCGCGACTTTGAAACTATTGCCATAGCAAAATGAGCAAGCCGGTGATTTATCTTCTCGACTTTTGGAGAAGAGGTGCAGCAATGCACTTTGTTGTATACTTGGAAATAGTGAGGTGCAAAGTTTCTACCGAAACCGACGGATATAATTCATGCTGTAGCTTCATGTTTTGTGGAAGAAAAGTCTTATACAAGCTATTTAGGTAATAGTGAAAAATATCACTTTCCATATGTGTAAAAATGCTGTTTTGCGAAAATTATGGAATGAAATTTCAGCCTTATTTATTAAATATACAAATATCTAGAGTATTTCAGAAATCCAAAGATATTTTATAAAAAAAAAATAAAAAGAAAAACATGTTTTCTTTTAAAAGCTTTTGACAAATTGGTGCAGTCAATTTTTATTAATTATGTTTCTATATGAAGACAGCATATATTCTTGTAGAAAAATTACTATCATGTTTTATAGCACGCGAAATTCGACTTAATAGATGGGAATGAAACAGAAAATTCCCCTTTCTTCATTGATTTATCGATATCTCGTTCATCGTCGAAATGCTCTTTGTTCGCCGACAACGTAATTTGTCGGGGCACATATTTCCTAGGTCGCGGTAATATTCTTCCGCTGTCTGGCGGGAAATTGCAACGACGGTGATTTCGAGATTCTCATTGTAACAGAATTATCGGGGCGGGTGCAAAGACGTCCCGATGGAAAATTTCCCCGACGAGGGACGCGGCTCAATTTCGACTTTCATCATTGGTCGATAAAGAATGGCCCGAACATCTTGCAAGCTCTCTCGCTGTTCGTAGAAATACTGAAATTTTTAGTCGAAGAGGGAACGAGCTCGTACCTTATTCGAGGACGCTATATACAAGGCGTCGCACTTGTATTCACAAATTGCGCGGCCACCCGTAGCCTAATCGAATTGCGGTTCAATTTTGTGTCCCGCGTCTCGAGAAACTTTAGCATTATCGGGTATCGGCTTCGGATGCACGTTTCTCGCGCGCCTTCAATTGGGAGCTTATATTTTTATTAGATATATAATTTTAATACATACACAATTTCAAACGATTGTTCAACTACAAACAAACAAAAAATTGCTACAAACAATTTTAAAAAGCAATTCTTAAAGGCATAACGCAAATGAATTTCAAATATTTTGAATTATTGACAGTATTGTGTTTTTTGTCAATTAAAAATATACTGCAACTTTTAAACGGCGCAGCTAGACGAAAAAAAAAAATTACTACAAACAACTAAAAATTATTCTTTACTTAAGACATATTAGTATTTTTATATTATTTTGTTTAAAAATTTGATGAAAATAATTTTTTTAAATATTGTATTTTTTTGCATGAAATAATTATTATAACAAACAAATACGAACAATATTATCATATTTTGTATTAAAAACTGAGCTAATTATAGCTAAACATAGCAGATGTCAAGTTTACATAGGTTAAAAAATCAATAGTTTAAAATTAGATGCAAAATATACATGGAGAGCATGTTGCGAATATGCGAATATTGTAAATTTTAATATAGAATTTCGTTTCGAAATACACATGGAAAATATTGGAATGTATATAAAAATTGGTCTATTATTTCATGAAAACTCATTAAGAATAATCTATTTTCAATAATCTTACAATGTGATAATTTAAGCAAATAATTATGATCATTAAATGACATTAAATGACATATAGAGAGAGAATTATTGAAAATAAAGCTAGAATTTTCAATATAATTTATGAGTTTTTATTAATTATCAGCTTTACATATATCCATACACACATGAATGTTATTGATTTGTTAGTTTTTTATTTCTTTTGTGGTCTCAGATAAAGTCAGATCTGTCAGTAGTTCATTTAATATTTGTCCGACGTAGAACGACGTAGAAACAGTATTTCCAAATTACTTTTCGTCCACCCTCATGTTATATCGCTTGCTACAGTGGAGACTTTATATACACACACGTTTGCATTATGTATTATGATTTTTATCTTTCATATCGTAGAAATTGATATATAATGTACACATTCGTCTTCAATATTTCCTAGTCTTAGGGTAAAAAAGCACAAATAATCTCGAACATTTTCAAGCTACAAGATACTTTGATCTTTGAATACATGATAATTAAAGATGATTAAAGATGAATAAAATTATAGAGAGATTTCTTTTTGATATTTAAATGAATGATGAAAGATTTAGGAAGATTAATATAAACATAAATATTATCTAATAAATTTGAATCTTAATTTGAAATTATTATAAATATATATTTCTTCGTAATCTTAAAACAAATCGTTATATCATGTCATTTTGATATGTATTCCGATGTCGATAATTTATTTGATATATTCTGGCGTGCGAAAATGCCTTGGATCGATTTCGATGAATGACAAATGTGACGTGACATCGTATATTTTCAAGCTTGAATGCACTATCAAGTTGATTATTTTATCCAACTCGTGTTTTAATTTGCACAATTAATTTTTTTTATCGGATTATTCTTTCTTTCATTTAACAATTTAGTTGTGATTCTTTTAAGATACGATAACATATTAATCTTAAAAAAAGCTTTGTCAAACCCGAGATTTAAGCGAAAGGATATTATTTCGAGGTGATATTTTTAGTCACACATTTTGCCGCGATGATCCCGGAGCGACAGCAGCGGCTGCTTAATTAATCGCATGAGTTCTTACTGAATTATTAGCGAAGCGCCACACTCGCTCTCTCGCTCCGTTTATCACTTAATGCATCGCTTTATCGTCGTTCACGGTTGCTAAATTTGCCTTTTAAATCGCATTCGCACCAGTAGTAGAAAACTGCGCACACGATTTGCCCCCATTTCTCTCTCTAAAAAATTTACTTTGCAGTTTCGACGCGTAATTTACGTGGCAGACAACCGATGTGCACTTGGCTCTTTTTACTTTTAATAAATTTCTGATACAAAAAATAATAGTATTTGTAATTGGATATGATAATAATTTTGTTTATTTGTGTAGAAGCCATAACAATATCTAAAAGTTAAATAAATGATTCTGTATCAGAATATAGGTATCAGCAACTCTTTTATGTTAAAATCAAATAATAGTTATTTTAAAAAAATAATTATTATTCAATTATTAAAAATAACTTTTAGCTGGTGCAATTACAAAAGACAAAGTCAGTACAAACAACTAAAAATAAAACACTTTCATTTTTTGTATTAAAAACTTTAATTTATTAAGAATATCATATTTTTGTAAATGAAAAAGATTGGAAGGAATCGTTAAACAGATATTTGCAATATTTTAAGAATTGCATTTTTTAAAAAAGAGAACAGCTATGTGTTTTTTGTATCATGATTAACATTGTATATTCTTTTAGTTTACATACAAAAATATTAGGGCATATATATATCATATTTGCTCTCATTAAGGAGGGAATGAATATTTTACGATATATGTATAATATTTTATTTTATATTGCAAAAACCATTTTTCAGTTCAAAAATTTTTACTCAAAAAGAAACAACTCGTATATCAGATGCCGGAGATATTTTGTGTAAAAAGTTATTTATGAGTCTAACTGTGAAAGCTAATACAAATTTTTTTACGTCACTTAAAAGTTATCTATATTAGATATTGCCGATCAATCTCGATTTGAAGCCATGAAACTTTAACAACAGACTCAAGTCTCGATGGCAACCAATCATCGTTCCCTCTTTAGTCCGTGTCGTTTTCGTTGAGAAGCTCGAGAATCGCCAACCTTTGGTCCGTTATTGTCCCAAAAAAAGAGGAGAAAAAAATCCAGAGCCTTTCCGTCCATCTCCGAGCACACCGCTCGAAATCGACGTCTCCCTTTTTGACATTCAAGGGAAAGACTACAAGTGATGATCTTCTTTCAAAATCATTAGATAATGCTAGGTCAGCCGCGAGAGGACTTTCTCGGTGACACTCTTACAATGCGTTTTATAGATCCATTAAATCCTTGTTGAAACATTAGAGGAAACGTCAGTTTAGTTTCGAGCGTCTTTCTTGTTTGCAACGGAATTATTAAGGACCCGCCTCTGACAGGTGCGTCTCGGTGACCTTGAACTTTCGGCCTTGTTTGTCGCAACTTTAGGCTTTATACACATACTTGCTTCTCTTGTAAATATTTCGTTAGGTTATACCTTGTCATTCTTTAGACTGCGGGAAGCGCTCGAGGGGGAACTTCTTCAAACCCGCAAAGAGCATCAAGATATTGTGGTGCAAGAAAAGCCACATTTACGTGAAAAAGGGAAGAGAAATATAACATGGTGGGCACTCTCTTGTGTTTTGAACGGCACTTTTGCAAATAATGACGTTGTCTCGTGGCGTTTATGAAAAAACACAAAGATGGTTATGCAGTTTATTCGAATTTTCATCCAGGCATAAAATCACCTTATTTTCTGCTGTTTTGTATTTTATTTGCTTAATAAACTTATGCTCATGACTATATGATATATTTTTGTTATTTGTTAACTTGTTCGAAACGCAAGTTTATTTGGGTTTACTAAATTCAGGATCGTTACTTTTATAATTAAAGGACATATATGTTAAATCTGCATATTTGTGTTAATGGAATGTTACTTAATATTATTAAAAAAAACTGGAATTTTTTCATAATCTATCTACGATTTAGTAATTTATATTCATCTATATATATTTGATACTATCATTTTCTGCATTGAAAATTTAGTTTATTAAAAGTAGCGTATCATTTACGTAATCTATCTATTTTTCTGTATTTTTTTCTTTAAAAAGAGATAACCATTTATTCCAGTTTTTGTTAACATCAACCCTTATATAATCATTATTACTGAAAGGAAACTCTATTTTAAGATAAAAAGACTTTTGATTAACTAAGTTGAAATAAACAAAAATGAGGCGGCGTATTAATAAAAAAAATGCATAAATGTATAAATATACGTTAAAAGCTACACAAATTTCTATTTCTTCCCGACAGTTGCATAGCTTGTTAAAGTAGACTCTCCAAATAAGAATGCTCCTAGTTTTTACGTCCGACGACATTCTTTGACCATTTATCATATTTACGGGGTATGCTCCTTTTAGTAAACAACACAGAGTTGTACCGCAGAGAAGTCATGTTTGTGTCGCGCACATATGTTACCGCTTGAAACTAGTTTATTGAAAGACGAAATTTCGGGCATTTCACCGAAATAAGTTTGCGTAATGTTTTAAGGTATCACTCGTGTATCCGTCACACGTGTTGAAATTACACTTGTAACTTTGTGACATGAGATCGATGTCACAGCTGTCTCGTCCCCTAACAATTATGGTTATCTCATGTATAAAGCGAGGGTTCAAATCGGTATAACAGATGTGAGTTTCGATATATGTATAATAGAGACACGCGAAAATTATCTCTGTTTAATCGTGACAGTAACAAATAATCTCAATCTCTCGTCTATAACTGTAGAAAATTTATTTTAATAATTTTTTGGTCATTTTTTTTTAAACAGTTTCAAGTATCTTTTCAACAAGCATAAATCCTCAAGAAAGTAGAATGCATATATGTTGCTCCATTATACACGTACGAACGTAGGTATGATTTGTCATAAAAAAAAAAAATAAAACACATTTTTTTGGATAAATCTTTTAAAAAGATGCAACGAATGATCGCGTTATTTTTTTTTCAACTGCATTACCTTTTTAGAACAATCACTAACAAGTCCATTAGTGCTAAAACCACTGTTTTCTGTGCAACGCGTGATGTAAAAATTGCAACATGCTTGCCTGTGGAGATTTAATAAAATCTCGAAAATATCCCGGAAATACGTGACATTTCGAGGAATAAATGGTGGCATGGTACCGCGTTTCACAGCTTAGAAAACTCTACACGTAACATCCTTGAAAAATGTTCAAAGCGCAGAAAAAACAAGCTTTGCCGGATAAAATTTTACTTCACAAATGACGAGTGTTACATAATATCTATTAAAAAAAGTGTTCGCAATCTTTTTCCTAGAGAATGGCTCTCTACAAATATTCCTCAAATATTTGCAGCCAAGAGCGATGGATTAATAGAACATCAAATGAGAGAATCGTTATTAAAATCCGTCTATTAAACCGTAGTCATTTAATTGAACAACGATTGCTTAACGACCTTCCGTTGCTGTTTTATAAAAGGCATTTTCACTCTACAAAAAAATCCACGTCAGACAAATGTGAAGGAATGTAATAAAATCGGATCGTTTTACCGAATGATCGATTAAAATGGTAATCGCGGCGATACAAAATTGACGTAGAGCAGAGAACACGTACGGATCTATGCGCGAAATTAAATTGCATTGCGATTAGGACCGATTAAACGTTAATTGCGGAATTTACGCCAATTTACCCGCGTGTCCTATCGCTGCGGTGACATACGTGTAACCAGATCATTGTATACATTGCATCCCAAATCACAACGTTTCCATTTGTTAGTTGATAAAATTGTAGAGTACATTCTAGTTTGTTTTTGCAAACGTTCCCACTGTGCATTACACCGCTTCCTAAACACGCATAAGGCGTCACTGATTATTAAAAAAGAAGGAAAAAATAAAAGAGAATTTATTATTTTATCACAGGAGTAATTTACTATATACTAACACTAAGTAAAAAATATCTTCATCCATATATATACATATGCATAAACTACATGTGTGTAATAATTACATAAAATATTAGAATTATAGAGAAATTTTAATTTATAGATATGATAATGATAAAGAAAACTTTTTTGTTTTTTGAACAATTTAGTCGTGTAAGACTATTGTAATCAAACAAAATAACACGTGATTATTAAAGTTGTTATTATTAAATAATCGAATAATTTGAGCAAATGTAATTTCAAACAAAATTTTCATATTTCTCGATAATTTAATATTTACTCCGTTCGACACATATACATGTTTCTGAATACCATTATCTAAATTAAAACATTCATTTCGATCCAATTTGCCAAAGAATTATATCACCAAATTAATTTCAGTATAATTTCATTTACCATTTATAACAAACGCGATAGATTTGCATATATTTATAAAATGTGATTGATAGCTTTAGATAACTCAAGATTCTCGCAACGTGTGTTTCCAATTTTTATTCGAAAAACTCGCAATAATACACGTATAGTAGCGGTGATATTACGCGGGTCATGTGGAGACTATAAATCTTCGATATCGAGTTCAGAATTGCTCTCACAAATCGTACGGTAGAGGAATCGTTCATCACACAAATATACACACCCTTTCCCTCCCTCCCTCCCCCTCCCCCTCCCCCCTCTCTCTCTCTCTCT
Organism: Anoplolepis gracilipes; assembly: GCF_047496725.1. Classification (NCBI taxonomy): domain Eukaryota; kingdom Metazoa; phylum Arthropoda; class Insecta; order Hymenoptera; family Formicidae; genus Anoplolepis; species Anoplolepis gracilipes. The sequence continues at coordinate 4,801,702 of NC_132977.1, forward strand.
CTCTCTCTGTCTCTATTTCTCTCTGTCTCTATTTCTGTGTTTCTAAACGAGAATATTTCCGCGTGGTAGTACGGTTCGATAAATGGCACTTCTCGCACCATTTGATGGCGCGAAGCTGTATCGTGACCGCGGAATTAACCACCCTGGAACTTTCTCGTCTCTCCGGCGTGCTAATCTGCCCCGCTAAGCACGTTATCATAATTGAGCAGATTCCATACTTCACGTCGCCGTTAATTCAATCGCCAAGAGAACTAAAGACATTTACGGGTGCGAGTCTATAGGGAAAACGAGTTGCTGCTGGCGCTGGATCCTGACGCAAGACTCTTTGAATCGTTCACGATGGTATTTCATAGAAGTGTCATGAGACGTGGGCTATTGAATTGGCAAATTCGTGAAATGAATTATAACGTAAATTACCGTGAGAATAATCTCATATGAAAGCATTGCACATTAACTTAGTATATTTCGCGACAATGATCGAGGGATGATTATTTTCAACCCATCAGTCCGTCGCTTTTCCGCGACTCGGATTTTAATTGGCTGGTAGTAATTCGCAATCTTATTTTTTTGTCATACAATTATACTTAATATATTTTAAGACAGATAATTTGAAGGTAGAACATTGATTAAACTCGGTTGAAATAAGCCAGCAACAAGTGAACATTTAGTAATCGACAAAGCCGCAATCAAATATATATTGATCATCAGTCATTATTATAATAAATGCAACTACGCAACTGTGAACGACTACAAATTTGGATCGTGCGATATGAGATAATTTATATCAATTTAATACAAACTGAATTAAATTATTTGTCTATATGTAATAACGAAACTATCGGTCGAATATCGCCGATATTTGATAAACACTTCATTTGCATTGTTTCATTAACTCGTTGAAAGACAATCTCTCGATTAATGCAACTCAATTTAACATTCAAACAAAAGGGCCAGTCAATTTTCATTTGGGCCGTCGCGAGAATTACGATTTGACAAAGTTAGCACGTTTGTAAACTGGCAGATTCGCTGCTCGGCGTCCACCGTCGATTCAATTACCGCTTAATTAGTGGTACCGTTTATAGACACGGCCGACAGAGAAAATGATTTACCGGTGGCATCATGACAGGCAGGATAGCCCGCGTTGCATTTAAGTATTTGTGATACTATTACGGAACTGCCATTAAGGGTTTATTGAGTTTCCCTCCCTGCCAGGTGGCATTCGATAAACGCAACGGAGCCGCAACGACCGCATGGCTTTCTCCTTCTCTCTCTCTCTCTCTCTCTCTCTCTCTCTGTCTCTCTTTGTCTTTCTGCCCCTCTTTCTCTAACGCGGAAAAGCAACTAAATTGCGTGCCGATAGAAAGGCACTCTCTAATAGGTCTACCTCGAGCAGGCAACGACACGTCTCACAATAAAACCACCCACATACACCGACTTTATTAGACCGCCGTTGTTGTGATATATTACCCGCCGCAGCATGTTAGCAGTAACTTTTCGTGACATTTACGTTACTGTTACCTTTTAACATAGTTAACCTTCAGTTATTGTAGTTACATCGAGATAATGCTATTGTGTTATGAAATTTAACTTTCTTAATAAGACCTCGTAATTTATGTATATTTATTTAAAAAAAGTAATTTATTAATGTCATTCTTGGTTATTTTAGTTTTAAAACTAAAATAATAAATTTCATTAATTAACAGTGCGTGATCATTATTGAAAAAATCAGAAAAAAGATCTGTAGACGAAAAATGTAATTACTGTGAATTTTGTTTCATATATAGATAATGTAATGTTTTTTCACTTATCTTTGTAAAATTAAATAATAATCGTGCGCCATTAGTTAATAAAAGTATCTATTTTTGAAAATTATACAATAAAGTGAAATTCTTTTTTTAGCATTTTTCGCGATATAGTATATTTTTATGACAAAAATTTTATTGGTTTATGGTCATTATTTTACAGTTATTGCCGAAGGAAAATAGCTTCAGTTATAATTGCCCTCTCGCAGGCGTCTCTGTCATCATTGATCCTCGCCCTCGTGGCGTGACTATTTGTCACGTGCAAACATATCGGTGTCTCGTTGGCATATGTACGTGTGTGCATAGATGAGTCGGACGTGTTACAGGAAGCTAACGAAGCTCCTATTTTGCGGTTCGTAAGGTATTTACGAGGGGAATAATTAGATTCACCTTCATCGACAAATTACATCCGCATTGCGCGTCAGGGGATAAACATGTAGTGGCGAAATAGATAATTGGCATAAACTCATCTTTAATATATATGTTGTAATTATGTGTCCAAAAATTTTCATTCTCCTTAATTTTAAATCAGTTTTTTCTTTAATTTAAAGTTCAATCATCAAGTATCTAATAGCGCGAAACAATAATTTACTTATAATATCTCTTAATAACAGTGTATTTATTTTATGCAATTGTGTTTATTATATATATATATATATATATATAACGTTCTTAATAAATATTTGAGTCAATTTTATCATTTTCTAAAGAAATTTTTACTGAAATAAAAGTTTTAATGCAATATGCATAATAAATGTGAATTAATAAGGTTTAATCATACATAAAACTCACTCGAAGCGTAAATATCTTGCGCGCGATATAGTGTCATTTTTCTTTTTTCTTTAAATTTTTTCCGCGCACATACGCCGGGGGCGATGGAAATGCGATTTACATAAACCGTTGATATTAATACGAGTTACGGGACATACACTAATATACGTGGAGGATTCTATTTTTTTTTTTTCTATGTTATGAATATGCATTTGCTTGTATCAGAATAAATAAGTTTTAATGACACAGAATGCGCTCTAGAGAGCGAGCCGCCCGCATTCGTTGTCCTGAGACGATTACGGAGATGTAACTTTTCTACGTCCACACTCTATGTTACACATTTTCATTTCACAGAAATGCACGCAAATACTTTCCTGTGCTACTGTAATCACCGCTCCGCGTCTCCGGACATTGTGTAAATACCCTTCGCATTTGCGGGGAGACGGTGGTGTGCTTACCAGGTCATATTTCCTCAAAGCTCGTTCACATTGCACAAAATGAGGCTTTCCCTGCGCTTTTCTCTTTCCATCTCGTCGTCATTCCCCCTACTAAACCAACTTCCGCTCGTACCTAATTGACTTCCGACACGTGCAACTTGACGAATAGCCAGTCGGACCTACGTGAGGTCATCCTCTAACCGCGTTTTGCCTGTCTGGTACACCTCTAGCTTAGCTAGCTTCCTCTATGCTAGTTTCTACATGTTTCGTTTAGATTAACGAGGAGGACGCAGTCATGGTCGACATGTTTATGAAATCAACCAGACGTGATGAGTAATTCGCCATTATGCGGAAGAATGTCTGACTATTAAGCGCAGAAAGAGTAAATGTAATTCAAACGGTTTCAAGTAATTACGTTTTTAAATATTACTATCATTTAATCTAACGAATTTAAGAAATCATTTTTATTTTAGATATAAGGTATAAAAGTTATATATGTATCAAATAAAAATTTACTTTTTATGCAAAAGTAATATAAAAAATAATTCTGTAATAAATCATAGTGTAAAAGTATTTTGCATTTATATAAAACTATTAATGACAAATACATACATACATACACACATATATATATATATATTTTAGGAATTTATATAAAATAAGATTTCGAATATCTTAAACATTTTATATTATATAAAAATGATAATTGTGTTATTATTGAGAAAGAAAGTGAGTGCAATTATTTTACAAATGAAAAATTAATTAATAAAATATTAAATTGCTCACCTTATGATTGTTAATGCTATATTATATACATATATATTCGAATTATATCTCTTATTATTATTCTTGATCTATTTTTATGTTCTTTATCTCTCTGCAATTTTGATTCCTTTTTGTATACGAATTACTTTCTTTTTTGCAGATGTAATACTTGTTGTTAGCAGGATTTTCATAATATATAACAATAAAAATGCTTAGCAAATCTACTACGTACTTACTTATGTGTAATAGTATGAAAGAAACTTTACTCTTAAATTATAGTTTCAATTGACGTAAATTGCATTACTCGAAACAAAACGGAATTTCTTTAAGAAATACTAATGGTGCGCGAGACCATTACAGAAAATTATCGTGAAGGAAACGACGAACGGGGGTGCAAATACGTCGGTAAGCACGAAGCTCCTGAGAGATTCCGTCGCCACGTCGTTGATTTGTGTCTGATTTGCAAGCTGAACGATGGTTCAGAAGATCGATATTCAAAGCGTATATTCCGGCACGTTGAGATCTGTCAACGCGGTTTCTATGATCAAATGTCAACAATAACGTAGAAAGGTAGACGCTCGGGGATATAATGCGCTATTTTCATTCTATTCGTAGACTAAACAAAGAATATTGCGCAAATAGATTTACGCATTTTATTAAAACCTATTATCAAGAATTCAATTATTTATTAAATTATTTGAGAAAAAGAAAACACAGTAATATGTAAGTATTCAAAATTTTAACAATTAAATATCCAGAAAGTTTCTAAGACGTGTTCTAATGTTTAAATGTGTTTTAAATATCTTTTAAATTTGTACGTTGTTTATGTGAGAAGTAAAAATTAAAAAGAGAGTAGGTACCAGTAACATTAGTTAATTTTATTAAATAAAATATTTTATGAAATATATACGTATATATGTATATATGTGAATAAATATATTAAAGTATATATGTATATTTATATATTGGAGCTTTATGTTGAAAATATCTGCGTAAATAAGTGGATGTTATTGCTTCGTGCTGTTGCTTTTGAAATCCTTTTGCGCGTATCTTTTGACAGAAACATTCCCTTTGCTTTTATTCATATTATTTATTGATATATCTGATGTGACATTTTTATATCAAAGAGAAAGTATATACTTGAATTCCATGTAAGATTGCGCTCTATAAGAAGGGCTTGCTAAGACACGTGGAATGTAATGGCTATCGTTTCATTCATTCGGAAATAAAGAAGAATATCTGTGTATTACACGGAATTTATTGGCATAAATAGATGTATTTTCGCCACACATCGACACTTTCGCACACGTGCGATCATACGTGAAGAGATCGGCTATTCGAAGCACGCACAATTGATGGGTTTCATGGGTCGACGACATATTCTCACACACACACACACACAACGTATAATCACTTGCTTACACATGTATCTTCCCTTCGCTTAGAATGGTTCACGATTGATCCTGAAGCAAACTTCCTAATTGCAATTTGTAGGTATATCGACAAGTTTGGAAACAAACTTTAATTGTTTAAGCGTTTACGTAACGATAAACTTACAAAACAAACGTGCTGTCACCCTCTTGTTTCTTTCTTGAAACGTCTCTTTGAAATTCCTTCTTTCAAAGATAAAAAATAGTTTAGCATTTACCGGTTTACGAATCGCATAAACTAAGTCACTCCGCGAAGATAAAAGCATGAACAAATAATTTTATATGTAATAATATTATATATAATAATATAATAATTTATATATAATAATTTTATATGTCACAATTTAAAAAATCATGAACTGCATATTATACATTACTTCGTCATTGTTGAAACTTTCTTGACTTGCTCTCTTTCTCTTGTTTATCTTTTGCTGTTTACTCACACTCACTCGCGAAAACATGATTAATTACGCACACATATTATTGATTGCTAGAATATGATTGCACTATACTTTACATAGCTCTTGCGTCGAGTCGTCTTCGTTTGTGTCTCGTCTAGAAATTTGTTATCATTTGCAGGAGGGAATTAAAACGAAAATATAACAGTGCAAAGCACTTAATAATGTCAATTTATTATAAAAATTTAAGAAAGTATACAGGGTGTCCCGGAACACCCTTAACAACGCTCGAGAGCAGGTAGGGCACAGAAACTGAGCAAAAAAGTCTTATATCATTTTGCGATTTTCGTAATAATTATTAAAATATTAATTAAAAACGCTCAACGTGTAAGCGCGCACCGTATATAGCGCTCAGCATACCCTGAGCGTTTTTAATTAATAGTTCAATAATTATTGCGCTAATTGCAAAATGATACAGGATTTTTATGTTCAGTTTGACCTGCTCTATCTGTCGTAGAGAGTTGAGGCGATTATTACCGAACATCTTGTAGATATGTATAATATTGTTCGCTAAGCGTTTTTAATTAATATTTTAATAATTATCGCGAAAATCGCAAAATGGTATAAGACTTTTTTGCTCAGTTTACTGTGCCCCACCTGCTCACGAGCGTTGTTAAGGGTGTTCCGGGACACCCGGTATATAAAGTTTCTTTTATATAAAATTATCCTGCCTCATATTATATATGACTATTATATTTCATCAGATATTAATTTAAATTTAAATCGCTAAACATGGTTATATATGACATTACGGAGCTCTTGCTAGTGTTTGGAAGTAAATCCTGCATAAAAAAGATAAATCAAAATTGCGGAGTAAGATAAAACTTCTTTCTTCCATTCGAGAGAAAAATGGCTTTAATAATTTCGCGGAATTTCATTGTAACGTCCTCTATTTTACATTCTTTGCGAAATACGGACATGCTGGGCATGAACATATTGTATTTTGCAGAAAAAAATGTAGACAAGATGGATCAATTACCGCGATATTGCACGCGCATTTTCTTGCAGATTACAATAATTGTTGGGCTTTTTATCACGAATAAAAACGATTTCGCGGCTGATATTGAGTCGGGCGAAGACTTGTTGATTTCTCTAATTTTTATGCCATTTGATTGTAGCATTTGTAATGGCGATATGCTCTTCTACGCAATATAATTTAATGAACTATGTGAAAATGTCATTTTTATCCGTGGCGTCATCAGTCTCTATTGCAAGAGATGTTGATGAAGGTGATTCAGTACCAGGTCCACGTGTAACAGTCGATATAGGCTTTGGAAATATAGGGTTTGGAAATAGGAAAGAGAGAAAACAGGAGATCCCCTCGATAAAATCTCCCCTTTGACCTCACACCAAGTTTGATGGCATCTGTCAATGTTTCATGCTCAGCGAAACTTTGTTCTTCAGCTCAGAGGGAATCATCTCACAGTTAATTCCTGTATCATCATTTATCTCCTTTCGAGAACTGGATATAAGAAAATGATAAGAAAGATGTTGGCAATTAATTACTAAATTTAATTTCTCGTAGAGGATTAATGACCAATAGAATTGATAGATAGAATTTAGGATACCTTGAAATGCGACACCTTGTATACTCGTAAGCTCGGATGTGATTGACAAACTGCATTCTCATATTACTGCTATCTAACTAGGACACTTGCACTATTTATCGGATGACCAATCGAACGTGATCAGAGTGTCAGGCCGACTAGTAACGTTCGTAACTCCTTCAGACTGACTAGTGGTACGCTCGCATTACTATTGAATTGAATTATTATCAGTTACTTAATATACTTTGAGTTGCGAAAGTATTCGAGATATGTTAGCTGTTTAAATCAATAATTATATTATTATTCTATTGAAACTGATGAATTTTTTTTAATGATATTTTTTAATTCTTTCTTAAAAAAAATTCTTTAATTAATTAATTTTCTAATTCTTTTATTAAAGTATATTGTTCAAGTTATAAATTCCTACAATGCTTAATAGAGATTTGTTTTCATACCCATTAAATCAGCATAATAATTTCAAGAGTTCTGTTATGTTTTCTACAGTTTTTATGAAAGCATTATTACGTTGATTATTGTTAATTAATTGATTTTTTAACTCGTAAAAAATATTATAATCGATTATATTTCTTTGATTATATATCTCTAGATTTCTATTAATCTCTATTTCGCGAACAATAACACGCGTAAAAAACATCAAAGTAGATAATCGATCTAATCTTGTGTACGAAAAAGTAGACAGGCAGACAGAGCTAAAGCTCGTTGCGTAGAAACTCTCAACGAGAACTATTCGAAACGCTACGAAATTTATTAACATATAATGAAAAGAGCCGATATCGGATATTGAAGTACCCCTCCCAATCCCCACGTGGCCCGTAATTGAAATATTTGCCGATATTTGAGTCAGGGGCGAGCGTATGTATAACGGCGAGTTTAGAAGTTCTGTGGTCATCAGCCGACCATTATTTCCTAGTTATTTTCCCACCTCACCGCCCGTGGTTTAAATTTTGTCGTACCCGCCAACCATCTCTCTTTGTGACTGTACGTCATCGCGATTCGGTGAATATTCCAAATTAGACAGATCCAGCTTATTACGTGCTATCATTTTCTCAATGATAAATTGGCGACGAATCCTCTCTGCAGCGACATATTTTTAATTAAGCACTGCGAATATGGAGCATAAGATATAGACGCACTCGAATTTAATTTAATTAATCGCGATGCAGCTTCGCATAAAATAACATATTTTCGAACGTTCATAATGTCGAATCATGATTTGAATAATACATGAACATAAAGTAATATTCGTTCGTTCGCTTGTTATCCACTTAGAATGAAAATCGTTTCATGTAATTTTCTTATAGGAAATATGTAAATATGAATATAATAAAAAATAAAAGATATACATATGTGGTATAATTAAATGCCAATTTGACTTGACTTTTTATGGTACCAGGTAACGGAGATAAATTGCTATAATAAGAATTGATACACCCAAATAGCTCCAATTTTAGTAAAAAGAACTAATTTGGGATTTTATGACAATATATAACATATTTATATTTAATGCATTTCAGGTACGAGATTATTTTTATTTTATTAAAAATGGCCAGATATACTAATTAAAATAATAAAAATGTGGTACAAAAGTATATAATACTTTTCTTATTCCGAATTATACTTTAAGAAATTATAAAATAATTAACGAAATGATAAATAATAAACGAAAGATAATGTACTTTGGTTTTTTATAGTAATGTCGTTGGATTTATTTGCGTTATTCAGGATATAAAATTGGAAATTGTCATTTTCCTGTGCGAATGTGCAAATATTGATTCTCAAAATCTGCGATTATCGAGATTGCAGCCGTCATATTTGTAAATAAAACGTTCACTTGACGATAAAAATTGCTATTTAATTTAAATTTCTATTTAATAAAGGCCCAATTCTCACTGTGCAAATAATAAAATATAATATAAACGTAACGTGAGATTTTATATTATATCAGAAATATAATTTTACGTATTATAAATAAAAATTCTTCGTAATAAAATAACGATTAAAGAATTTTTCTTTTCTTTTATTGTGTACCTACTTGATAAATGTTCAATGCAACATTTTGGCACATTTACTGTCCCTTTCGGCATATAGCTAGGGGATGAGCAATCGATAGAGCAAACTGTTGATTCTGGCCCGGATGTTGGCCACGATTCCGGATTTTATGGCGGCACGAGGTGAATTGAACACGCCGGAGAAATCAGTCTTTTTTGAATCCTACTGATCTGTTTACACAGTAAAACAGAGAATACTAATAATAAATAAAAATAGGAATTCGATTTATTTACGTACCATATATTACATTGTTAAAGCATTTTTTAAAGAAAAATTATATAAGGTTTTCGGAAATAATCGCAAATTTTTTGTGACACAGCTTTTATTTAATAATATAATGAATTTTTATTGTTTTATTTCGTTCATTCAAATATATTTATCGACAAATTAAAAAGATGTATAATATCTCTATGTATATATGCTTTCTCTTTTCTTTTTTTCTGAAAGCACTTGTTTATTTGCTTTCACGCTTAAATTGTTCGCTTCCAATTAAGACGGATAATCGGTTCAGGATTGTAATTAACGGTATATAAAAAGAAAAACAAGAAATAGTCTGCTAACTCAATTTCTGGGGAAAAAAGCCAATTGTATAAGAATCATGTTGTTGAATTATTTACACGTCAATAAAAATATGCAAAATAGTTTTCAAAAGAAAAAAAATAATAAAAAGTTTAAAAATTACTGCAAAATATTTTTGTTTTTTAATACAAATCTAAAACTGATTTTTTTGTCTCAATTTGTGTTGAAGATTATATATTTACATATTTACATATATAATAATAAAGATCTATTTGTTAATATAAATATTTTGCCTTATACAATATTATACAATATGAATAATTAAAATAATTAGATTTTCGATGTCAAAGATATTGTAAATATATTGATATGAGATCAACATAATTAATATGCACATATACATGTATATTATATTTAGATAAAGTCATACGTAATATAATTATGCATACAATTCCTGACCTTTCGATAATGCATTAACTTAGAAACTGTAAATTTGATTAGAATGACAAGAGAGTGATATCTGAGCAATAACACGCTAATCGTTTTACGATAAACTTCGTGTTTAACATAGATATCCTATTCGAGCACTAAGTGTTAACCTAATATCTAAGTATCAAGTTCATGAATATGCGATTATTTGACATTGATGCTGCATTGATTTCTCACCACGTAGATAGTATTGATATTATATCACATTTGTTTTAATATTAAATTATTGATTTTAACATTAATGTAAATATTAAAGAAAGTTTTTTTCTCGACTTATTAATTTATATTTATATAATAAAAAGAGATATAATATTTCGTAATTTCGATATTTATGAACTATTCCTTATTTATATACAAATATAAAAAATAAAAAATTATAGAAAATATAAAAAATTAGTACTAATCAATTATTAATACGTATATATATGTATTGTATATATGACTTAAATTTTAATAATACGTATATAGAGTAAACTAGGATATGATGGCCATAGACTGTATATTTTTTAATAATTGCTAACAGTGTGCGCTTTTTTAATTATCAAAGAGAATCCATATTGTAAATATCAATTAATGACTAAAAAAGCGCATTATGTATTGTTTTTTAATATTTTTAATATAAGTATTATTTATATTTAACGATTTTAAATAAAAAATTTCGAATAAAATTCCCTCTTTAATTACTTCCTGTAGTTTACGAATTATACACAAAGTTATAATTTGATATTGTCAATATACGTGTACTTTGTAAGACTTTCCTTTCTCTTGTCTAAATACGTCAAATTCTCGAGCTACTTTATGCGCACACGTACGGACGCGCTTACAAATACACACAACACTATGCTTCCCCCAAGTCAATATTGTGCGCGATCCTTTCTAACAGAAAACTGCCACTTAATTCACTTGTACGCCCAACTTGAAAGTTCCATCGGTATACTTTCTCCGATCACGAAGGGCGTTTCATAGGCTCTTTCATAGGATAATCCTCTTGCAAGAAAAGAAAATAGACCGGGTACATCCTCACAAATCCGCTTTCTCTCTTCGGTCACGCTTTTAAACACGAATTCCGGTCGCAATAGCAACATCTTAGTTGCTTTCTCTCTTTTTCTATTCGCTATAAATACGAATTGCCAGCTCTGTCGACCGTGACCTCTCGTTAAGCCGTAATTGCATCGAGCTTTTCACGAGGAAAAAAGATCCTAGCGAGATCATGCTATATCAGAAAAAGATGTACCAATAAAATAACCGGTCAAGCAATATTGGTAGATAATTCACAATCTTGTTAAATAAAAATATATATATGTTATTTTTTAACAATTTTTATTCAATTTCTGTAATAATTAAATTTTATTTAATTAAAATATTTTAAAAATTGTATATTATTGTATATTATACATATATTACCATTTATTTTAGACTGCATTAATTAAAAGAAAAAACGAAGTTATATAGTCACAAAATAAGTGTAGCACATTAGTAATCGTCATTTATTAATAATCACAGGTAATATTGACATATCTTTTTCTAATTTCTATTTTATTCGCCTTTATTTAAAAGACATTGAGCAATTCTAATGCCTGTTGCGTGTTCTCATAATGAAAAATCGTGACTTAATTTTCCTAGAAACTTTCGTGACATTGGATGATATCGTCCTCTTTTCCTACTCCCAACCCGTGATACATAGGGAGAGGGGATCCAATCTCGACAAGCAACACCTCAAAGTCTCGACGTGTCTTCATCTCGCTCGGCTTCGTTGCTATTTTCCGCCTTAGTTCTCAACCCTCATTCTCAATTTCTCGTGTCTCGCTCGCTTGAGCCCCTCTCGACGGGTTTCTCGCGGCTTAAAACCTTCCCGCGAGAGATGTACATCGATGCAGACGAGTTAATATCGCGACTAGACAGATGGATAGAGAGGGAGAGAGAGAGGGAGAGAGCGTGAATGAGAGAGACAGTAACTCTCATCCGAAATCGATGGAGCTTAAGACCCTGGACAACGAAGGCTACCGGGATGCTCTGGCGTAGTTCGAAGAGCTTCTGCGGTTCTTTTTCGATTGAGGAAACCGGTCGGAAGTTGTTGAAGGACGTTCGAGTGCCGAGAAAAACATCTCGTCGCGTTTGTTCATAAAATGATTGTGGCCATGTATCGATAGGAAATAATGTTAGCCATCTGTACCTTATTCGTGTCAAATATTTAAATGTTTATTGTTACATAATATTCCATACCATAATCTTCGAAGTAATATATAATATTATATGCATGTGAATATATAAAGAGTTTTGTTTTTTTTTTTTTTTTATTATAAATTATACAACCATTGACAAAATTATTAGGCACCCTTAAATTTTCCATATTTCTTATTTTGTAGATTCCAAAAAAGATTAAAAAATTAAAAAAAACTATTGATAGGACTTTAAAGCTGAAATTTCAAGCTTTAAAATGCTTTTTTTAAACTTTCCTACAATTTTTTTTTGGCCGAGATACATAATTTTGAAACTAAATCTGTATTTTTCAGACATGTTGTCGATAATGGGCGACAAATTATCGCAAACAAAAAATTAAAAAAAAAACATTTTAAAGCTTGAAATTTCAGCTTTAAAGTGCTATCGATAGTTTTTTAATCTTTTTAATATTTATATACTATTAACAAAATAAGAAATACGGAAAATTTAAGGGTGCCTAATAATTTTGTCAATGTATGGCTGTATGTTCGAACCATTTACCAACGTAATTGAAATTTTATTACAATATAATTGTACTCGTGTGTTGAAAAGTTTTTAGATTAAATATTTCTTTTTGACAGCGATGATTTTTGAAATTAATTGTTAAGCTTTAAATTTTGCATTTGTTGAATTTAATATCTTTTTGTGAATTATACTCTTTGTTACACACTTACATCTGCTATACATTTCCTATAACGCGCCAGCATAAACGTCGAGTACTGCATTCATGAAAATCCAAGCGATCACTTATCTCAAACGGTTTCCACAATGAACGCTAGGCAAGGATCGGCAGGTATGCTATTCGGTTTCGGAGTCGTGTTTTGCTTCGTAAATCACAAACAGAATTGATAGAACAAATCGGTGAGAGCGCGCGCAAGACAACAGATTCGACGTATGCACGCATACGTCGAATACATTTCAGTCGATTTCGGCTTGCCGCATCTATTTCGGTATATCGGAGGGATATCTCCCGTGATGGAACCACGATGGGGACGGGGAGGGTGAAGAGAGCGGGCGGGAAGCGAAAGACGCGCGGGAAGACCTGATCGATCGCGGTCACGAGTACGGTGGATGCAAAGCACGTGTCAAGGTAAAACGGCTGCTGTGCGTCGACGTCGCCAGCAAATCCCCGCTGAAAACGTATTCCGATGGTTCGTAACGGTTTCTCTCGATGTGATATCTCGCGATTGCCGCTTTCTCGCGAACGAGAGAGCACTCGAACTCTCGTTTCCAAGTTGATGCGAAATCATCTTCCAGCCCGATGCGGCTGCGATCGATTTACATAAGATGTTTAATATTCAAAATCTGTGACGCGACGAATCGCGATGGTGGATTAAGTTATAATCCAACTACCACGAATACATATTTCAGTTGAATCGATAAGCAAAGAGATTAAGGATAGATAAAGATATAGTTCTATTTGCCGATTCATTGCTAATTTATTACGTTTGCCAAATTATCGTTTATATATTTATGTATTATACATATATAAATGAAGAAGATTCAATCAAAAATAAAGTTGATTCTATAAAATTTCAAGCCGCAGCAATTTTATATGTACTTAATGTTTTAATTATTATATTTGCTAATTATCAACACAGTATTTGTGTCGCTTTTAATTTCGAGAAGATATATTAATAAATTATTTATACTTTGATTAAATTTAATCCAGCACATTTAATAATCAAACTATCACTTTGAATTAAATTTATACTTCTAATCGAACGAGTCGTTTCGAATTAATCGAGGATGCGATAAATGTCGATAGTTGTTACGTGTATTTTGCATATAGATTTCATCGTCGAAAAAGTCGATATAGGGAAAATAATTTAACAAACAATACGGCAATGGTTATTTCATAATCTCATTAACGAGTTAAAGCGTGGGTGTAATCGCTGATAATAATCCGAATCGCGCTGATGTAGTCCGCGAATCGCGAGTTACCTGCCGTTTAATCGATCAGAATTATTAATTATTCCCACAAGTATTCCGGGTCGCCGCAAGCTTGACGATGATTGCGAGCGAGGGTTGTAAATAAGTAAAGCGTACTTAATATGTAGAAGGAGGAAGAGAGAGAAAGCGGAAGTGGTAAACGCACAGAAATTCCATAATTCGACGATGCTCGAAGACCGACCAGATCGATAACTTTTACGTTATTATGTTATATGCCTACCGGCATATATATTTCGAATTATAAACAAAGAGTGCGGCCAAAACATTCTCCAATTTTTCTTTAGTCAATTTACAAATTAATTTTCTGATAAAATGAAAAATAATTACGATAATTATAGATTATGAATATACAAGTTTTAGAATGTAATCTTTTTATCCTCCTGGAAGGGTAAAATAAACTTCAAAGATTGCAGTTCGACAGATAGGCACAATGAAAAATGAAAAATTAAACGTAATTTATAAAAACAAAATATCTTTTTATTATAATTATTGTTGATATCAATTATAATATTACACAAGCCCTAATTGGGAATAACAAAATTGTGATTGTGAAACATAACATATATTCTCATAATTATATATAATATACTCATTATTAGTTTTTATTTTATCACAAAATTAAACTTTGGAAATCAAATAAAGAAAACTTTGTGAACATTTTGGTCACACTCTTTATAATAAATTTACAGAGGCAAGTATTGTCAAAATAATTTCTGCATAACCATTAACCTGATGAAGTTGTTGCGGTTCTAATATGTAGGTTAATTAAATTATAGCATAAGACAAAATGCTAGCAAATTAAATTGTACTCTTGGTTCTCTGGTTACTTATGGAAAGCAAACTTTAATCGTATTAACGTACAATGAATTGTGTGTGTTATTCTGTATTTTTCTCTCTTACGCATAAATTTTAACTACAACTTTTTATTTTTAATTGATTGATCAATTAATCTACTCATCGTTGATGATGTTACCGCAGAAATATTATCATGGAAATTTAGTCACTTTTTACCATGTTTACATTTACATACATATTGTATATATACACAAATTGGATCTATATTCAAAAAGTAAATTTGTAATGCAATTTATAAAAAATATATATTAAAAATATTGAAAAATTATATTTATAATAAATAAACTAAGTAACAATTGAAAAACTTGCGTATATGAACGAGAAATATAGGTAATCTAAAATTTGCTTCTGTGCTGTTTTACGACTTTACATAATTGCTCTCGAGAATTCTTCAGACAAAATCAGATAATTATTACTTGAATACCTTTAAACTTAAGAACTTTTCCGCAAAGTAAAAAGTGAATTTTTTCATACTACTGCATATATTTTATTCTTTTTAAGATGTGCGAGAGAGAGAGAGAGAGAGAGAGAGAGAGAGAGAGAGAGAGAGAGAGAATAACGTTATTATGGAATTTTAAATCTACTGTAACAAAAAACTGCAAGGATATCTAAAAAAAGTCTGGCACGAACATTTCTCTTCTCTTGCTGAAAAATTTTCCACTCCAAATATAGCAACGCGTCACTGTACGCTATAGCGACTCCGAAAAATAATGACGCCCGCGTTGTGGCCGTCGAATCACTCATGTGCGAATTTGCATTAATTGCAATTAGGAAGACGATGTTACGTCACTGTGCATTTTCATTAATTTTAACGGTGTCGGCCAGTGTATGTACATGTATCCATTGTTGTGTGTCCCATTCCGTTACTCGCGCGCTTGTTCGCGCATCTCGCGCTTCTATATCCCGGTTGCATGTTGAGTATTGACAGCAAGGTATCGCGAACGCGACAAGTGGAAGGCGAAACGGCTGTCGTTTATCTGTCAAATTCAATTCCTTTTCCCAGTGCCGGTGCAATGGCGGCTGTGTGAACGTCGACACGAGCTGTTGCCCTAAAGACCTATTTAACCCTTCGCAACACGATACAATTTCCCTCTCATTTTGCCGT
Source organism: Anoplolepis gracilipes (assembly GCF_047496725.1). Lineage (NCBI taxonomy): Eukaryota > Metazoa > Arthropoda > Insecta > Hymenoptera > Formicidae > Anoplolepis > Anoplolepis gracilipes. The sequence continues at coordinate 4,818,123 of NC_132977.1, forward strand.
TATCGATATCGCGCAATGTAATAAATAATTTCTGTTCTTCAGAATTTTTTAGAAATGCGAAATATACAATTTACGCAATTTAATAAAAACGTAATAATAACTTTTAAAGGAAAAATGTATTGTATTTTTATAAAATATTATGTTTGTATCAAAATACATGTGTCAAAAGCTTATATTAATTTAATACATAAAAGCCAATTACATTTGCAAATTACATTTAGGATGACTATGTAATATAATACATTTGAAAAAAAATAATGATAATAATACGATTATATTCACGAAAATCATTTTACGTAATATCTCGAATTCCTATATCACATTTTATAACATTTAATTAGTGGTTTATGTAAACAAAACAACTATTTATATGTTTGAAAATTGTAATACTTGTCCGCGTGTGTTCCTTGTTTCTGATGTTATAAATGAAAAAATTATTTATATAGCCCACATAGAGATCTTTATCTTTCAAACTGATTGACTGTACGTACGCGTGAAATTCAAAGGAGCGTGTTTGGCCACGCTAATTGCTGGATGAAAACGATTGTTCGATCTGGATGATTGTGCAATTATTTCGATAGTGCTTTTCGTTCAATCGAAGAATTTCAACAAGCTGACCGCCGAGCCTCATATCTCTCGAATTCCGAAGTAGCCTCCGAGCTTTGAAAAGATGGGGTCAGACATGTTTGGCATTTCATTGTAATTCTTTTGTAATTTGCTTGTCTATATTTACACTTAATTTATATGAATTTAGAGAGTGTTTTTTCTTTTATATTTGTACATTAATCTACTTTTTTCGATCATTGAAATATTTATTTAGAAAAAAGGATTTCCTTCTGATTGAAATTGAAACAAATATTTTTAAAACCTCTCGGCACCATTACAAGCAAACTTGTTCTACTATTCAAATCAGCTGTTCGATTATAACTTGTTTCATAACAAATATAAATATTTGAATGTTGAAAATATCGAAGCAGTAATTCTGATATAGTGTATATACATATACGTATTCCGATGATGTAGAGCAAGCAGAACTAGAATGTCGTTCATGTAAAACTTAGATTACGATATTGTCACCGTCCTTCGACAACAAGACCACAAAGAATTTTATCCTCGTGTCGTATTTTCCTCTGTGATGATGCAAGCAATGTAATAATTAGCGATCGCGAGCGAGAGAGACAGATATCATTTCACAAGAGTGACAGGATGTATCTTTGCTCGCTGCCGTTCGCAAAAAAAGTCGGACATAAATTTATGCTTTCGGACGATTATTCATCTCCGCGAACAAAAGTGACAAATATTAATCGAACCGTTGCACCAAGATTCCAAATGAATTTTTTACTATCACCTGTTTACTTATTTATCTATTTATATAGATGCGCATACACCCACGTATACACGTGCACGTTCATCCCCGTCATCGCCTTTTCTCATATCCCTTGGGAAGCACTGGTTTTCGCAAACATAAAGAATTTATTTTTCTTCGTTGATTTCCTTCGCCTGTGGGTACGCAGTAAAAGATGGCTTTTGCTATCTCGGGTCCTTTAATTTCTCTTCAATTATTTAATCTCAGATGGTGGGTTTTATTATAGGTAATTTTTTATTTATATTGAAATCCATCGGGGACAGATTCAAGAGATCCTATCGGCAATCTTATTAAATATTTAAGCTAGATATAACAAGGATGGTAAAAGAGATAAGATTATTATTGAGGTAAATGTCTATATATAAATATATATATATATATATATTATATTATATATATTTATATATATAAATATATATATATATATATATATATATAAAAATCATGATACAGAAAAAAAAGAGATAAGAACAACCATAATATACATGGATTATCGAAACATAAAAATGTAAAATAATATGCAAAGGTAACAATACGATAACAATATCTGTAAAAAATATTACCTACTATCGTTTATATATATATATATATATATATATATATATATATATATATATATATATATATATATATATACATACATATATATATATATACGCGCATTACAGAATATTTGGAAATTTAGACATTTTATAAGATTTTAGGCTTTTTATAATCTTAAACACATATGAGATAATATAAAGGATAGTAGGTAATATTTTTTACAGATATTGTTATTCGTATTGTTACCTTCGCATATTATTTTACATTTTTATGTTTCGATAATCCATGTATATTATGGTTGTTCTTATCTCTTTTTTTTTCTGTATCATGATTTTCGAAGGGAAATATTTTCTCGTATAGTCATGTGGGATAGAAGAAGATTGTATATATATATATGTTACATGTACGGTGGAATCTCACGACCACGCCGTGAATTCCATTAGCAGGTTTCATTATCTCACAAGAATGCGACGATTTGGTAAGACGCGCTTTCGTTTCTATTTACTATTTATTACAATTACAAACGTTATTTAAACATTCCTTTTTTTTCTTTTTCCATCCTTGTATCTTTATGGTGAAGAAAAAAAATTAAACGACAAGTGTTGTTATTATAAATGCGCGTATGGAGAGATAGAGTTATTCTATTTTGCTTTCAATATTATCAATCTTTTGTTTATATTTATGATATTTCGTTATTTATATTTTCGCAGAAAATTTCCCTAGATATTCTTGTCTATATTTTATTTTAATTAAATTTTGCAAAATATAAGATCTTATTTATATAGATGTGTGCGTTTTATAATTAAAATTGTTGCTAGTCCGTAGAGAAGATTTTGTTTTGTCGTTATAATGTTGATTTTATGGAACAAAGTTTTACATATATTATTATTAATATTTTTTGATCCGGCGATATAAAACAAGTGTTCGTTATTCCGGACCAAAGCACTTTAATGTAAATCGCAAAATTTATATAAGAGATAATTAATCTTGGATTGGAGGGGTTCATTAATGCTGATAAATAACATTGATCGGTCAGGTTTGCATTAAATATCGTTGCTAGACTTTGTCGTTTTCGTTCGCTTTTATACGGTTTTCAGATATTGCACTGCTCATGTCGACACACAGCAAATGCGTAGCATGAGGATATAAAACTTTTTTTGTCTGTCTAGTTCGATTAAACGGTAAATGGAAATATCTTTGTCATACGAACAATTGTACTACATTATTCCTTTCATCTCGTACGGGGATAAAGCTAGCACAACCTAACGGAAGCGACTCTTTACTTCCTATTTGAAAATATAAAAATATACGAGAGAATAGAATAAAGTAGCTTTTTACCGCGATGATTATTTTCATGTGTTTGCATACAATTCCATTATCATTTTTTGATCGTTATCAACTTTTCTTCGCTCGTGTTTGTATAATTATGATGTATGTATTATGTGAATTATATTTTTAAACAGAATTTTAATTAAATTATATTTCAAGCTGAATCTTAATAAAAGCATACAAAGATATGATATAAATGTATGTATAACGTATGTTAATGTGTATTTTGCATATACAAAGATAAACTTCTAGTGCTCGAATTAATCACACCTGATTCAATTTGCATTAATAGCATCTTAACTTACATCCACTCGCTGTACAGCGTCATGAGAGAGATTATATCAATTTCCATATTCCGTGCTTTGGAACGTAGCTCATGATCGAATATATCGATCATGCTAATAATGTATTCAACACCATGGCTTTTATACGCCAGTGTCCGTTAACGCGATGCCCATAAAATCGTCTTTAGGTTGATTTGCATTTAATCTCACCGATGGCCGATCAGGGACGTCGGCTGTAATTGGTACAGACAATTAACCCTGCACGGGTGATGGCACGATCGTTACGATGAAATTACCTCGGGAAGAAGGCACATTTCTCTCTGTTTCAAGAATCGTATTACGAGGCGTCGAGAGGGTTTCAACGATTCAATTCGACCGCCCCTCAATTTTGCGGGTACGTAACTTATTGTTAAGTACGTCCGATCCGATAAATGGTACCGGTCGAAATAAATCAAGGGCCGTTTGCACATCTTTAAAAATTATGATCCGAGACAATGAAGAATTTCGAAATAATTCGAGGAGAACAAGTGCCATTTGTACGGGCATTGTACCTCCAAGTTAGGGATGGAAATGGAAATTAGGTCGCGGTAGTCAATAATATCATTGACGATATTTTAAAAATCGTTTCTCGAGCAGATTCTCTTTGTATCGCAGTAAGAATGAAAAAGAGAACATATTAATGGTATGAATTTTCTACGATATTATTCTATTAATTTCAGAATTAAAATCTTCATCTATTCGCTTATTACTTTAATAATTATGAAGGCTACTGATAGCCGACTACTTTGTTAAAAGTCAATTAAGATTAGCATGAATGATATTATGCATACTTCATATATGTTCAGGCAATCTTTTTCAGTCTTGTTCTATTTCATTTATTTCGCTCTTTCTCCCAGATCGACCATTAAGAATTCATCAGGAATTACTCAGCATCAGTGGCACAATAGAATTCAATTACATTCGGGTATAAATTATTCTGACCGTTCGTTATGTAGACACGCGAGGATATATTAAACGTCTACGTGATATCTGTCTACCACTTATCAGTTAATTTGTCATTTGGATAATCCATATATATAATATGTCTCTCTCTGTGGTTTGCGTGTATCTATGCCGCACCACCACAATAACCACACATCGTAGAAAAGAAAGACAGCGTCACTGAGTATTAATTAATATCTACTATAAATTAAGCCGTTTAATCGTGCTCGTAAATTCGATTGTTTTGCTTGATTTATGGAATGAACGATTTGGCACATTGGTGAAGTGGACCTTTAATTCGTCGAATGAAGAGATTAAAGAAAGAGAAAAACTCGTATAAAGCTAAAAAAAGAATGAGCTAAAGAGATTTTGTTCGTTAACAAATTTTTATCTTTTGTAAGCTAAAGAACGACTTTTTAACTTCAAATACAAATAACATTATTTAAACGAAATAATGTATATTGTATTTTATATATATATATATATATACTTTTTTTTTCTCTCTGTAGGGTTTTTTTCTCGTACTCGCCTTAGCTTTGATTTTAGTTATGAAATTAAAAATGTTGAATTTGCATAATTGGTTAATTATTTTCAATTGATTTTATTTCTAGTATTATTAAATAAACCACAGCAAAGCTTGCAACCACATCAAAGTGAAACAATATTCATTGATAAATCAGCAAATATAAACAAGAGAATATAATATATCACGTATAATTAAAAATTATCATTTATATTAATACGGCATGATATATCGAGAGATATGATTTAGCGTTTGTAACATAAATTTATAAAGATAAAGTTTGAAAATATATCATACCATGTAATCATTACATTTTTCTTTTATTATACCATTAGTCACACACTTATTTTCGCTTTGTTTGATAAACAGTACATTTTTAATTTAAATTTATTCCGTGTCATTTTTTTTTACGTATGTGATTGTAATTTTTTCTGCAAAGACAACTTCTCTTGATATTCATTGCTTGTTATATATTTCTTTTATTCTTTTATTAATTTTCCGTAGGTTTTAATCCTATTATAATTTTGAAAAAAAAAAATAAAAATTTAAGTAAGAAATTTCTTTAAAATATCAAGAAAATCAAGAATTTTAATAATTTAATCGAAATTTAGAATTATCAAAAATTTTCATATAATACAAAATGTATAATGATATAATAATATCTAATAATAATAAATATATGATATATATTTTTTATGCCTAGTTGTATACGCACTTCAATAATTTACGTACTTGTTTTCATTACTATATAAAATTCTGTTTATTGCAATTTTATACTATTGCCTTTTTTTATTTATCATTTATCGAATCTGCACTGTTTACACGTATGTACGTATCAATCTATCAATATATTACGTTTTATACGTGACCGTTGATTCGCATAAATTTCCAATTCCCCTCCCTCTCCTCCGCCACTCGTCCCCATACATATTTCACGCAAGAGTCGAACGCGCCGCATTCCGGGAATCGGCATTGCATATATCCGCGATTCTCTACATTATACACCGCGATCGCATGCATGCATGTATGAAGCGTGCATGCGAAGCCGCGCGTGAATAGACTTATAAGAAATTCCGTTCTAGATATCGCGCGCGGCGATGTTTGTCGATCGCAAGTTAGCGAAAGACGGCATCTCGGATAATGTGCGTGCGTGCGTTTGTGCGTTTAGAACGGCTAGAAAAAATACGGACTCGACCTCCCACGTGCGTGGGAACTCGTGGAATTTCGACGAACGCGTCCAGATGCGGCACCGTGCCCGCGGCATGGGCGTGTATTATACGAAACGTCATCGTGCTGGCCTTACAGACATGAAAAGGTAGCTTTTCTGAATTATAGATATTATTCAAGGACAGGAAATTACAAAAATAATCTTGAGGAGAAAAAATAATTTTTCGTATCCTCACATTTTGCGCTGACACTTCACTAAATCTTCGCAAGATTATTCGCATCTCATATTTTCAAAATGTCAGTCAATTAAACGCGCTTATTGAATTCTTAAATTAAACTCTCTCGAGTTATACATTCAATAATAAAAAAAAAAAAAAAAAAAACAGAAACGCAACAGCAACAGTTATGTATCCGTAAAACTCTAATGTACGTTCTATTTTTCTTGAATTGAAATTCACATATAAACAACAATGAGAATTATATACGCGCGTTTGCTCTGCTTTATTTGTTCGACTTTTATACTTGACAGATAACTGTGATATTCGTCGCCGAAATGTCGTTGCGAAAACGGCCAGCGGTCGCATCCGGTTTTTACCGATTTCTTTTACGCGTATGATTTTACCGGACTCTTGCCGCGAATTTTGTGGATTTAATCGCTTTTCGAGCAACGTAAAGCGGATCGCGTGAGCGTAATTCACTCGCGCACATACTCGAAAAATATACAGAGATACGTGTGCGTTAGAAAGTTCTTTTTTCGACAATCTCGAAATTGATTTTTTTCTTATTAAAAAAGTGTAGGTCAGAGATACGCACTCGTACACGTACAAATGCATAACACAAGTTGGTTTATAAAATATAAAAGGTCTTTCTCTTTTGATAATTTATGCTCGTTTAAATTGAATCAATGTATTATCACTGATAAGCGACAGTTTCAATTACATCTATGACGTTTTAATCAGAAGAATCAGTTAGTGATAATGGCTGATTTTTCAATGAAATTTTATCGCCATAGTCAGTGAAATACAAGATCGAGGAACAAGACGTGAAGGTTTTTTCATTAAAGCTCATTGAAATTTTGTCACTGTTTTAATCAGTTATTTTGATTGATTAAATTTAAGAGGAATTTTTCATCAACATTCGGTCTTAATAATTTACACATTAAAAATGTTTTGAACATTTTTTGAAATACGATGCAGATAGTAGAAGTAATAATAAGAAATGATGACGTTTTCGTGAAAATGCATTACTCTCAAATTTTGTAGAATGAGTGATTATAGTTTATGGCTAAAGCATTGAATGTAAAAACCGAGAACAACTGTCTTGCATAGCTCGACGAACTGCACGTATTTCGACCTCCTTCTGCATTCCGGAACTGATGGAATTTCAAGGAGCGTGCGGAATTTCGTTCTGTTTATAAGAACGAGCGGCAAAAGAATAGAATATAGCGTCATCCTGTAGATCTTTAAAAAGTATTTTTGAATATTATTGGAAAATAATGATTTCAAAACTAATAGATACTGAAAAGTCTAACTTTTTTATTTGTCTGCTCGACTTTATTTTCTATTTGATGCAATTATATTATATTATAATTGATATAAAAATTGTTTCTCTATCGCAAAACCTCTCTTTTCATATTTAAGCGTTTAAAATTACTAAAATAGTACGCAATCAAATTATTTCATCTGTCTCTATTCTTATTATTCTTAATTAAGGACGGATCACGAAAGTATATCAAGTAGGTATATAAGTTCAAGGAGCAACTCTCAATTATCAAGACGGATACGTAAAAAGATTCCGATTCCTTGCCTCTTTACTGGTTTTCTTTCCTTTTCTTGTCTTTCAACGCTTTGTTGAAAACCAACCGAGCTTCTTGTCTTCTCGAATTTTGCTACGAAGAAAGCAGTTTCGGAGAACAAGCAAAGTTATCTCGTGCCGTATTACTCGGTCTTTTGTCTATAGGAACAGAATATGGAAGTAATGTAATTAAGAAAATGAAACTGATGTAACGATTGCGAAGCAATTAAGTAAAATAACATCCGCAAACCTTTTTTCATGGATATACGATAAAATATAGTAGTAAAATAAACATTTTTATTTACTTGTGTGACAAAACCCAATATTAGTATTTTATATTATTTTATATATTTTTACTTTAAACATTTTTTGTAAATAAATATACAATGAAATAAAAATTTCTCTAGTGAAGTGTGTTCGCGTATTCGTTATATATTTTCATTTGTATACTTATTTATAAATTTTATTTTTTTATATTTTATATATATAATTTATTATTTATTTTATATATGTATATATCAATGTGTCTAAAAAAATTTCATATTTATGTGCATATGATCGATGGATTTGAAGAATGAAATTCCAATGAAACTTGATATCTCCGCCTACATCTCATTGGAGCTGTCCGTTTGGTCATTTTCAATTCTTTTTATACCGTTGCTCAGCTTCTATCCTAAAAAAAAATCTCTAAAAAATTCTTACGTTATCTCGTAAATTGTTATACAAATTTTTTTTTCGTTGATCTTTCTTCCTTTTTAGGACGACTTGATTGTTCTGGTATTAATAAAATAAAAATTATAATTGTTATTTGCCATTTTTTAATGTATGTAATACGCACATTTTGTTTTTCTTTCTATTTTATATATAGTATAAGCATTTAATATTATTGTAAAGTATAGTTAAAACATTCCGGATTATGGAAAATTTTTTATAGACAAGACTTTTTTACTTTGTTAATCCTTCAGGCAATAATTTTTTCTCACGATATATTATAATTGTTAAATAATACTTTTAGAGCACATTATCGGCATTTTACCGCGAGCTTAAGAAGGAAGTGCTTTTCTGCAAGTTTCTATTTTGAGTTGCATACTTGATGTTATATTCCACTGAAGTATCCAGAAAGTTCGTTGCATATCGTACAACAATGATGGAACGATGGTATATTACCGCAGGCAATGTAACAGGAAAATGAGATAACAATTTCGCATTAAATTATCATCGCGCAAATAAGTGATAAAACAATGGTAACAGTAAAAATATAATTATTTGTTACATTAAGCATTAAATTAAATTAATTTTCATCGCGTTAAGACTAGACATATCGAGCAATTGTCAGCGATAAAATAAATCAGCTCTATATTGAGATTGACGCGTGATTGATAAACACGTTAGATAAGCCGTTTCATAAATCTTGTGGTATATAATTTTATCTTTCTGTTAATCAATATACGATAGGATCATCGCGCGTTATCATTCTTTTTAATCCTGAAAAATTGACATCGGTTGATACTGATGTTGTATAGCCACGAATATGCAACATTTAATTATTGAAATTTATATGATTCTATTGAATATGTAACGAAATGTAACGTGTGTAAAAAAAAATGATAATCTTTTTTACTGACTTTCCCTACTTGTGATGTTTGATTTGTCAAAACTTTGAGTTTCTACGAAATGGAAGTTTCCATTGCACGAATTTCTCCTGTTTCAGCTAAAATAAAGCACGAATGCGAATTCTCATCACTCAGTATCCATTATGCTAAAACAGAGATTTCGGTGTAAGGTCTAAAATATCGTGGCTGAGGCGTGGTTATACATCATAAGCCAACTCCTTTACAATTCAATTGCATTATTCTCCGGGGCAGCCGCTAAATTGAATCATTACCGTCAGTTTTTAGCCGCGGGATGCGAACGTAATTAACATCGCCGCGAGACCGTTCTCTCCGTCGAATTTTGCGGTAATCCCTTTGTTACGCGAATGCAAATTCGCGAAACGTTTCATCGTGGCGATCGTCCCATATTACACGATCATTGCATTAATGCAAATTTGTATGCAACAAACAATAATAAAAATCGGATTTTTGATCTCGCGATATAACAGGAAATAATGGTGAAACTCACTGCATACATTAGCATTGTCTTTTTTTTCTTTGCTTATTACAAATATGAAATATTCTTTGCGCTCAAAGATTGAAAGACATTATGTAAAGATGTTTGTTTCTTCAATGTAAATTTAATCTTTTTTTCTAAAAAATTCTGGGATTTCTTATAAGTATAATGCAAATCATGATTCACTATATTTATCTATCAAAAATTGTAATAAGAAATTTTTAAAAAAATAATTAGAAAAATAATTGACATTAATATTATATTATATTAATTAGCTAATTTTTCGTGTAAATAATTGTTTTTAGTTGAATTACAATTAACGTAACAAAAATTTAAATTTTCTAGATGATTTCTTATCTTTTCCATTCTGTCAATTTACATCCTCTCTCTTGGCGTTGCTTGAATCAAATCGCTATCTCGCTATGAAAGACGTGAGTGACATTTCCTTGAAATGCGCATTCGCTCCGATCTTATCACTCGTTTTTGTCTCGCGGCGTGTTAATGCAAATTCGTCCTGTAGACATTTACATTCACTTTATATAAACTTTCCATTTAGTTTTTTATCGAGAAAATGAAACGTGCGCTATCCATAAGATACTACTTAGCCTTAGATTTTTCTCTCGTCAGTATTCTGTCATTTTATTATTTGTAAGTGCAAAATTAAGAAAAATTAATAAAAATTCCTAAAAAGATTTACCATAATTCTATGACAATTTGTTTATACTTTAAGAAATAATCGATGCTTTTATCATAGTTTTATTATATATGTTTTGATGTATATATGTGCGTCTAATATAAGTATGTATCATATTTATTAATAATATCTCAATGCTTTCAAACCTTTGTCTTTTTTAATTAAGAGAAAAATGACTACATTTTTCTCTTAATTATTATATAAACGAAAAGAAAAATTATTATATTTTCATCTTATATAAACAAAGAGAAAATTTGTACATACATTCTAGAACGCTGAAAGCAAAAATGTAAATATAGCCCTGACTCGTTAGTAGAATTTTCTTTACGATGGAAAAAAACTGAAACTCCTCTTAAATTTTTAATTTTTTAATTCCTTTATAAAGACGATAAAATCTGAAAAAGAGGAATGTTATTAATTTTAACCACTTTTATACTTAAGTAAAGAATACCAAATTGCCTCCGTAATCCTTGTATTTATTGTGAATCACAACTTTTTTTTATTTGACGAAAAGCTCGCATTCTTTGCGTGAGCACATAAATTCGAGGTCGCTGATGGAAGGAGGATGGACACGATTTACGAAAATTTCAGGTTCATTATGTCGGCCATAGGGTGGATAGGGTATTATCGATTTATACTTCGTTCGGCTTATAGCAACGACACATTACGGTTCATGGATAATCTCAAGGGTCTCTCGCTTTCTCTCGAACGTTTGCCACCGCAAATTGCTCTCTTCGTTTTCTCTTTGCTCTTTTGTAAACCCTAGCCCTTCTAGCATTATCCAAAATTACACTATCGAATTTAGACGCATGGCATTAGACCCGCGGCGTTCTCGAAACCGACAAAGTTTCGCGGCTCTCTCTATGTATGCATATCGTCGGATTATCGACATACTATCGACTTTCCGAAAATAACCCCGAGTCGATTGGAACCTCGAGAAAATCAAGTCTTCTTTCTCTCTCTCTTGCCTTGTCTCCGCTCAGCTTGATATGCGACGAAATATCAGAATAAAAGGAATAAAAAATAAATATTAGAATTCAGTGCACGCGGCAAAATCAATATACGATCCACAGAGAGATATCCTATTATCCTATTCCATATATATATATATATATATATATATATATATATATATATTTTACTTTTGTACACCTATTAAAGTATCTTATTTATTTCTTATAAAAACATTTGTATCTTACATCCTTTAATCGTATTTTTTCCATCATTGATCAGTATTCACTTATCAGTATTTGCAATTCAAGTTTTAAAAACTTTCTTTTTATTGATGTGGGTGTAGATAAAATTAAAATTTGATGTAAAAATCTCTATTTATACGTCATATATTTATGATATAAAATCTACTTATTACATTTTCTGAATGTTGATTAACTTTGCAAATCTCTCCAAGTCAAATTTGTCTCCTCTGTTTACGCTTGTGATTTTCATCATATGGGCGAAGTAACACAATTGAGTCGTCTGAGAAACTTTGCTTTGAATCGTCACGGATGGGATATTCAATTGGGTATTCACACGAATTGTTACTGAAGCAACGGTACGTTGCCAGTCCCTAAGTGATTGTTAGCTTCGCTTCAATCTTGAGAAAGCCAAAGTACACCCATCGCCTCTCTTTCCAATCTCCCAGTACCACCTGTTGAGAGAGAAAAGTCGTTCCCGATATTCGTCGGTGCTCCTCGAGTGTCAGTTATCTGAGATCGTGTTAGAATATAATATATAGGGTAGTTCAAAATTACTCGACTCTATTATAAGACTTTTTTTTAATCAGGTGTCGCGAAAAATGGAAAGTACCATTAATAATATAAATTGGCATTGTTAGAGAAAAAAAATCTCTTTCAAGATTCTATTAAGTCCGTTTGCAATTTTAATTGAAGAAAAAAATTTTGATATTTAAAGAGTAAGAATAATTACTTATTTATTTCTTGAAGCTCAATTTCTACAGACCCAATTAATTATATATTAAAATTCTAATATAATTATGTCTTGATTTACAATTGGTTTAAAACCATTAAAAAGTGTAATGAAATTTTTTTTTTAAATTGCAGTTTTGATTCAACACGAATCTTTTTACTAAAGCTCTTAAAAATGATTCGTGAGTTTTGAAAGAGGATCCATCAATGGAATGGTGTATTAGATTTTAATGTTGCCTCAATGTTTTCGTAAAAATTAAAAATTTAAGATATTTTTTTCTCATGAGACTTGCAATATCAAAATATCAAAAGTTTGAAATATGTATGTGATTTAATAATGAACATGTAATATTCAACCATTAATTAGGATTTTTAATTTAACAAAATATAATTTTATGAATTCTTACAAGATCTGTAATATTTCGTAAATTATTTCTATAGAGAGATTTTCAATAAAGTACGTTCGTCATTTCATACGAACATTACGATTCCGATATCCAATATTACGCTTTCATGTGGAGAAGTTCATTTAAAGATTTGTCGATAACATTTCAGGTGATTAGAAAAAGATTACGACAAAATGAGTCCTTTCTGTCTCCGCCCTTGCACTCGGTTTTCTCTTTCATGTTGATAGCTTCATTTCCGATACGATCGGATGCTGTTTGTGGTTTGAATAACCTTTAAAGGACGCAGGTAAACGCGAGCAAGATTTATTGGTTGTCAAAAAGCATTACAGTTTCATGCTTATTTCCATCGTTTGAACGTACCAAATTGACTTGGACATTACGGTAAAATCAAATTTGTTTTTATAACTAAACACACAATTCAGATTAATTATTTTTTATTTTAAAATCTTTTATATTTTTAGTTTTTATTTATTTATTTAAATCATTATTGTCTTAATAGATTTTAAGTATCTTAAAAATATTTAAATAAATAATAAACAAGAATATATATACCAATGATAAAAAAGCAAATATTTATATTTAATGAAATATTTAATAAAGCTAAATTTAATGAAATATTCTTGAATAAATTTTCTTTCAAAATAAATTATTTAATCAGCGTATCATTCGAAACATTATGAGTATAAGAAAAATCACTTTGATGCGGAAATTATGGTAAACGCAAGTAGTGTTAAGCAAATTTATGTGCCTATTAATTTCCTATATCGATAATCTTTCCCTCTTCTCGTCCCCCTTCTCTTCCCCCATTTCTCTGTCACTCTCTCTGTCAAATCTTACATCGTTTAGCGGACTTGAGTAAGAAGGATTCGCTATTCACACCAGCAGGCTTGATACGTCAAAGGAAGTTAATCGTTCCGAAAATTTGCGTCGTCGTTTCATTCAATTTGCGCAACCATCTAGATTATGCCGACACTGAAAATCGTCGTGATCCGGTGATATTTCCCGGAGAAAATTTTTCTCGACTTTTTGCCTTACTTTTTTTAGACTCATTACCCGCCATATCAAGCAAAAAATGTGTAAAGAACTTTTAAATATTTTATATATATAATTTATTTATTTAAATCTTTTACGTATTAATTTATATGTTTCTTAATAAATATAATATATACAGTGAATATATTAATATTATAGATAATATTAATGTTAATATTAATAAATATGATATACGGTTTTAATTAAATAATTAAATTTACATTGATTATATGATATTTCCGTTTGCTAATCTTTAATTATACAGAGTAAAAAAAAAACAATACATGATTCAAAACAATGAATTTACGGGAATTGTAAAATGTTGAAATATTAAATTTAAATCCACAACAACTGAGTACTTTTTAACAAATTCAAATTTAAAATATGGATTTATGAATCAGACACGGCACAAATTATGAAAAATATCTATCTCGAACCATGTAATATTTTGATAAATCCGCGAGCAGGTTGAAGATAAATCCACAACTGAAAATTCAGCAGCTAGCGATACAATATTTATTATGTGCATACTTTATATTTACACCCCCCAAGCAATGCATATTATTCTCGCATCATATACACTTTATATTACGCGGATCATTCATTAATAAATTGCAGTTTTAGTAGACTATTAGTTGTTGAAAGAAAACAATCTTCATCACAGAAGATGAAGTTGATAAAAGAGAATTTAATTAAATCTTGAATTTTTATGGCTTTTAATAAAGAAATTTATTTAGCAAACATTCTTTTAACCACAAGTCTGTGACAAATTTGTAATTGATTTTTCATTAATGAAAATTATATGGCGAATCGATTGATTAAATATTTGTGGATTATTATGAAAGATTGAATTTCTATTAAAGTAGAATTTCTCTCTTCTCTTGTGACAATAATTGAAATAGTAGACAATTGACTAATTGAAAAATAAAGTTCTTATAATAAAAGTGATTTATTATGTTCTTGTATTTGTATTAAATGCGTAATGGTGTTATATTTTGCGTTACTGATTTTGTCGATTGATTCCCTAATAGATGATAAAATTTTCGAAACACGTATTCTTTCTCTCATTCGATTTGATCGAATTGCGACAATAGAGGAAATTTTCGATAAATGCCACGCGTGATTTCACCAGATTCGATGAGAATTTCCGAAGGCAATCGATAGCATGTCTAGCCGGGAAGAGAAAGAACTTCTCCCCTATTCCAAAAGTATTTTTCCTCGTGGGGGCCGACAGGGTTAACCGAATACCGACTACAGTTTATGCTCCCTAAGGGAGAAACAATCACGGAGAAATTATTTTGCCGGTTATTTTATGGCCGCAAATATTTCACTCAAAGGACTAGTAACGATATTGTGATTAATCCGGGCCCAAGTTTACCGACCTAAGTTTACAAGCTATTAATCTTGATTTCTATATCGAGGATTCTGAAACATCTTGCATTAGGTTTTAATTCGATAAAGTTTTTTTTATCAGTTTGGAGAGTCAATTCTCTCTCAACAATAATGTATATAATTAGCATAAATTTTGTCAAACTTTTAAAGGTCAATTTTAAATATATCTTTATAATTCACAAAATTAAATTAAAATTCTAAACTAAAATTAAAAATTAAGTTATATAGATATTTGCATCTTTATAATACAATTCTCGAAAATATTTGAATTTTTGATTGTTTACAATTTAGAAACTCCATTAATATTTCAATGTTAATAATCTCTTATAAAAAAATCCATTTACTATAAACCGATTAAAAAGTCAGCAGTAATAAAATAGAACGTATCAAATTTGTAACATGTTGTATAAGTACCTGCGCGTTTGGCTTTTCGAAAGCGATATGCGGTTGTAATCTCTCTAATGGATGCTGAATGAAAGTGGTCTTGACTGAATGCTCACTAGAATATTAGGATCTTGTTAATAAAACTTTCAAGCGTACATTTAGCATTTCCGTGCTTACTTCGTTCGATTAAAATGTTCTGTGTATGTAGTTCTAGAAATCATGAATGAGATCATTTCAAGAACTTTAAAATACTTTCAGAGCGTTCTAAATTTGTTCATTAACAGTCTCATTTACAGTCCTCCAGTACATTTATACATCTCGATTTCTAGGATGCATAAACATCACGGAAAAAGCCTCATTACTTTATTTTTCATAATTACACAAGCAATCAGTCAATAGCTTACAAAATCCAAACATGCATTACATTTTCTGTTTAAACTAATTTAAATTATTCAACTTAAATTATTATAAAAATTTGCCCATGTTATATATTTATGTCGACATTTATATCATACAGTTTTTATTTAAACTCATTTAAATTACTATATGTATATAAAATTTTATTCATATTAATATATATTAATTTGTATTAATATTTGACAAATATTGAGATTTACAATATTATCGTGATTTTGCACAATTTTTAATATATATAACCGAGTCTTATAAATAAAAAATGTTATTTATTTTAGAATGGTACACATTATAAATAATGATAGAAAAATATATATTTTCATTTACATTATATTTTTTATTACACCTGCTGTATTTTTCTTCTCTAATATGTAGTAAAAATTTAACATGCGTATCAGGAGCTTTTAACAAAATGATACTGTAAAAGAACATGTTATTTTCTTTGATAGATTATGATATTGAATATTAAATTAGATTAAATTTAGATTAAATAAAATTATATTTAAAGGTTAACAGTTTTAGCGTAATTAAACGATATAGAATCTTGAATATAATGCACGTTTAAAAAATAAAAAGTAGAGAAAAAATGAGAAGCAAAATCAAAACAAGGTGATTGAAGCGTAATACACTGTTCGAGTTAGTAGTAAAGGAACGCTATTTAACGCGACTGCCGGACTAATTGATCCATACTACTGATTTTTCTTTATTAGTAATGAAAGAGCGATCATTCGAGGTGATTGTTGAGAAAAGTTCTCATGCTTCTTCGACGGTGGTCGATGTTATATCCCAATGGCAATCATTCTCTGTCGCGTGATTGAATACCGACCATCAAAGTTATCGTTCGATATTTTGCATTTACGCCAACGGCGATCGCCGAAAGGAATGGTAAATAGGACGGTGCTTTCTCTTCTCTGCCTCCGATCGAAGCAGGCGAGCGAATCGGCCGGGAAAAGAGCGCCCGGGATGAACGCGGCCCGGTTTTCCGAGGTTTTCCTTTCCTCGTAAATGTAAATCCAGGTCATTGACGAATGCGAAACGCTTGCTGAAGTTAAAGCTATACCGAAAGATTTTTTTTTTTTTTTTTTTCTTTTTTCGAAACGGAATATACGAATCATCTTGACGTGATTCGCGGCCACGTGCGTGATTCGCTAAGGCTTGCTCGATTTGGCGAGTTGCCTTCGCGTTTGCATCGCTCGAAAATTCGCGAGCCTATTTCCTCGGCTTCCCGAGGTTAATCAAATCGGCCTGAAAACGGGCAATTCCCGTACATATGTACGTATACGTAATGAAACGCCGAGAATGGCACTCAGCGCGCGACTGCGCGAAATCTCGATAAAAGGTGTCGCCCATTGTTTTTCTCGGCCTCCATCTCGCTCTCTCCTACCCGTTTCTCAGTAGAATCACCTAGTACCTCTAATGGAGTTCCCGGCACAATAGCGGTATTGTATAGCCTCTTTGCAAGCCTGTCAGGCCTCTCTTCCCGACCGGTTTGCTCGCTCAACGAATGCTTCGACCGGAGTAGAGAGAGAGAGAGAGAGAGAGAGAGAGAGTATCGTCGTGCCAACCATCCTTCCCGGCCATCGCCGTCGACGCAACAATATCGTACGAGAGCTTTGCCAGGTATTCAATCGCACGACGGAAAGCAACCGCCATTAATGTGTAATATCAATTGCCACTGAAGAAATTTTTCGGACTTTTCGCGACGATTATCGGACTCCCGTTTGGTGGTCGCTGGACCATTTTGATTGCATCAATAATTCCTTTCACTACTAATAGTCAAACACTAGCGCAGGTCAACTACTTTATTTGCTGTGATTGAACTAGTAGCGTTTTTTTTTGCTATTAATGCGAATGGAATATAGATATAAATACACGAGGTGAATTATACTTTGTTTTGAGAATTCGTCTGTGTCACGAATTTAATCCCTTTTTAGACTTAATTATTCATAGATTTAAAAAATATATAAAATTTGTATAGATGATACATAGATTTTTGTAACTTTACTAACATGGAATACTATAATTATATAAAGTCGTAAAAAATAAAGAGTTAAAAATATTAATTTGAAAATGTTTTAACATATATATATATATATATATATCGTTGCGGTAAACGCAAAAATAAATTATGTTAGTGCAAATTAATTACTCCTTTGATTTTAATATTAATTAAAATGTTTCCCGGATTAGTTGCTATCGAGATGTTGAATTATTAAATTATTATTATACATTTAAATTTCTCATGATGGTAATGCAAGATTAACGAAGATTTCAAACTGCATAATTATTTATATTACTATATGTATTACACATGTTTGACGACCGTCCAAATATAGTTAGTGATTAGCAAACTCTAAGCTTTTACTTCTGAGAATGATTAAATGATTACATTGAGTGCCACCGTGGAAATAAGCGGGAATTAATTTAGTACAAAAATAATAAATTAATAAATTAATAAATTAATAAATTAAAAATAATAAATTAAATTAAACAAAATTATAACTTACTCACCCCATGATTGCTCCGCTATCGTATGATACTTCCCCTTCTTTTCTTTCGTTTGTCTTTTGCTGCTCCTTCATGGCACTCACATGACACTCACGAAAACACAATTAATTACGATCGCGCGCGCATTTTATGTAGTACTTTAGATGTTAACTGCATATGAGACGCACGCAAACTTTATTTTATTTAATTGCGAATGACTTAAGAACCACGATTGAGCGAACAATGAATTATGTTTCGTTTCGCATTCGGAAATCACGCAACTGAATACTGTTTCTACTGCTTATGAAAATGTTATGAATAAGTGCTTGCAAGGAATCATCCATGTTTCGATATTTTCTAGTCACGACCTTGTCGCGATCGCACATCGAGAAATAATACAAGGACACACAGAGTATCCTGCGTCTTTATGTCTTCCCCTTCCACTTGAGGCTCGTCGCTAGAATGACAACAAGGTGACTGCGTATAAACACCAAGGGCATGCGTATCTTATTCATAAGCAAAAGACAGTACGAATTCGGTCACATTCCAGTATCGTAGCTTCGTAATGTGTAGTTATGATTTTTGTTTTCTCATCGCGGAATCTCCACATCCGGTCGAATTCGTACAATGTTATCTCTGTGGCTTATGAATATAATATACGCACGCATTTGTATGAGAATTTTACTATCTCTCATTAAAATGAATTACAATTATAATTATTGTAATTGGAATTATTATGCTTCGTATTTTCTAACTATTTGTAATTTCCGAGTGATATTCGAGCGCATACAGTACTTGTAGCAATTTTACCATCTCTCATAATTAATTGTATTTGTAATTATCCTAAAGCATTATCTATATGTATATATTTCGTATTTTCTAACTAATTATTGCGATTGTGTTTTAGTAGAGATAAAATATGATAAATATAACACATGTAAGAACTGTTACAATATATGCATGCAAATTTTGCATATATATATATAGCGTTTATATGTGATTACATTGTCATTCTTGCGGCAAGACTCAAGTGAGAGAGAGAGAAAAGATAGGTATGAGATTTTGCATATGACGCTCCTATTATCTTTTCGACAATCGTGATTTTCGAGTATAAAATCGTAATATAAAATAAAGTGCACGTCATGTGCAATATATATTGGGAGTATTATAGAAAATGTCGCGTGATTGTTATACTTTATTAGTTATTAGTATACGCACGATCGTAATTAATGTTTTGTATTTTCGTGTTAACTATTCTCTTATTTTCAGTAGTAGCAGTAGTTCAATTTATATTATTTTAACATATAAAAGCTTTGAGTTGACCAATCATAGATTGCCTGTTGAATCGCACGTAATAAATGATTATGCACCTCAAAATTTCTGTTAATCTGTTATTTTTGCTACGAGAAATTCGGATGTGTGGCATAATTAAGTTAAGTGTTAATTTATTGCAAATATATTGTTCTAATTCTGCATTTTGTTCCTATTAATTAGCAGGAAATTAAAATTAAATACGGGAATGATGATTTAACATTATCATCTCAATTCAGAAAATTTATTCGGCCAATTATAAATAAAAATAAATAAATAAATATATATATATATATATAAAACTAATTGATTGTTTAAAAATACTACAAATAAATATGTAAAAATGTAAAATTTTTCTAATCATATAACAATAAAATAGTTAAAGATAAAAAGTTAACAATATTGAGCGCATCAAATTGTTTCCCGAATTAATTACTACCAAAATATTCTAGTTTCCAATTTATTGCTCGCAAAATAAATTTGAAAAATAATTAAAAACGCTCCAAGCGTTCCAATGAAAAAGAAATTCGGAAGCTATATATCTCGAGAGCAAATAATTTAAAACATTTTAATATCAAAATTGAAGAAGCAATTATAATGATATTATGATTACTTATTAACATAATTTAATATGGAACGTATATTTATTATTTCTTAAATTTATTTTTCAAGCATATACAATTTTGTACAAGTTTTTATAATAGTTAAATGAGTTTGAGTGGAAACTTAATCTCAATTTTGATATGCAAATTGTAGTATTTTCAGACTAATTGCTCGTACGCTTGATTGTGAAAAATGAAATATAATGAGTTTCTTCAATTATTTTATGCCATGTACGGTCGCAAAACTAGCTAGTCTGGCTAACGACGTTCTTTTGCTACTAAACATGCAATTCAACAGAATGGATCAATTCATTCGGCAGCAAGTGCATGTCAAATTAGATATTGACTACTAATATTCTTTTACTATTGATAACTAATATGTATTGGATAAATATTTAATTTTTATATTAAGTAGAATTGTGTATCACGTTAAGTCCATACGTATTTTTACGTTTATTTCTATACTTTGTACGGATTTACTTGTAGACTAATCTCTCTTCGCTCTCGATTTGATCCGTATTTGTTTCCGCTATACTGACACTTATATCGGTTTAATTTTTTTTTATTTTCGCCATCCCGTAGAGTTGACGTAATGCGGATCAATCGGAAATATTCCACGTATGCCACGTGTGTTTGTCGAGTGGTCATTTAACAGTTCAGCGAATGAACGCGCTTCGAGATGGAGCGATTGATGATGGCACTATAAAAATATTGTTACTTGTGGCTGTGTTATATTGCATCTGATATGAATATTCAATAAGAATAATATTCTATAAATTCACGTCGATATTATACAATTTAAATAATTCTTTCTTTTAAATTAATTGTAAAAAAATATGTTTTATTTCCGTTTTTATGATATTAAACTTGAATCGTACAATTAAACGTCTGCCAAAATTATTGTTCGATATTGTTAAAACATAGTAATGAAAAAAACATAAAAATTAACACAAAAACGTAATTCTGTACAATTTTGTGTGTTACGTATTTTTCCATATCAAGCAAAACAACATCAATACATTCTAAATATCGAAATTACAGTATTCAACCATCTCAATGAGAAAAATGCGCAATGTCAGAAAATTACGGAAGAGAGAAAGAAGAGAACCGCATTGAAATTAAAAATAATTTCGATCGATTGTACGAATCCTGAAAGGTATTATTCAAAATTTTCGCGCTTATATACAATTGTTCCGAGTCATTTCTAATTAAAGTACATATGGTCCGCGTGCAATATGACATTTCAATATTGCGGTGGAAACTAGAACGTATCCGGAAAGTTGGTCGCGAATCTGCGGGAAGCGCGACACAAGGAATCGCAACAGCCAACAACATCAACACACGTGCGAGAAGTAACCGCGTGTTCCGACCAGATGACTCCGAACGCTATTACGATTATTAAGTACCCGCCAAACTCTTTGATGCATGTGTTCGTTTATTAGGAACTCCGTGGAATTCCTCGACGAACCCGCTGCCACGAAACTTTAACGCATTCGCCCAGGTACTTGCGCGCAAGTTTACTCTGAAGATTTTATCGAGCCCGAATTGGGAGTCCTTAGGAGGAAGTTTGTGGTGTTTCATGTTCATGCCGCGAGAAGTTCGTCTTTACGGCCAAGCTCTGATAAACTTATCGTAACATTACCCTCCCATCCTTTCCTTTTTTTCCTTTATCTCTATATTTTTTTTTTATAGTGACATTTGTGCGCTAGCTTTTTGCCGCGGGAGTGGATGTTTCAATTAGCGGAGCGTGACACGAAGCGCAATGCGTGGAAATAATATAGAATTGCGCGGAGGAGCTCATGCGCGCTTCATTGCGGTTCCAAGCGCAATCCCGCGTTATTTCGCGAAGCGTTTAATAATAAAACGTGCCGGCAATTTATAAGTACGAATATTCGAAACACACCGACGTTATTCGATCGCGCGCCAACGCAATCTGGTATGTATTAATGTGAGTCTGGCATATTTAAATGCATCGTGTCCTCTCTTCGTAACGAAACTCTTGCGTGTAACTGATTCCGGTGACTTGCGCGCGAAATGCGATCGAATGGATGCAAAGGTAATTTGATCATTTTGATAGATGAAAAAACTCATTTCGTCCAGTCCCGGTTAGTAATTTGAGTAACCAATTTTATTTCAGTTTCTCGAATAACGAACGTATAATGTTATAAAATATTGATACGCAAAAAAACCTACAGATTTTTTTTCTTCTATAAGATTACTGCAAATGATATTAATACAGAAATAATATAGTTAAGCAAACTGTTACACTTGGAATTCTTACGAAATACAAAGTAATATCACATTCTTTTCTCTGCAAAGAATTTTACCATCTTTTCCAGCGTTCTTTTTCATACTTTATATCGAAGAGAAACACGTGCTTTTTTACGTCTATAATTAAGATCAGATATAATTTTTTTTAAATATATTCAATATTTCAGACGCAGTGTTTGAACTAATAAAAATCCTGAAAAACGGGTACAAGATAGTGGATCGTACCTATTTAACGAAACGTGAACATTTCGGGTCATGCAAGGGTATTAGATTATTATTAGATTATTAAAACGGCCAAAGGTCAGTCCGCGTCCTCCATGGTTATTTTTGCCGATGGGGTACCCGATATGAAAATAGAAATTAGAATAATAACCGCCAACCACACACGACGTATAATATAACAGTGGGTTTCTAATATCGGACACCTCGACAGTTACTACGTAACTGCGACATTCACGGATCTGTACTGGAATGATAATTAAACGATCGCAATGAACGATATAATAGCGCTGTTAAATACGCCCGGCGCGTCCAATCCTCTTAAGGTTTCCGTAAGCCTTGCTTAGTGCACAAGTTGTTTATGAAGTGGAGCAAGCCTTTGTCATTAATTGTTCAATATTGCATCAGTTTGATGAGTTAGCGATTGTCGATCGAATAGGACCTAAATGGACTTTGTGGAAGATTTTTTTTTTTAGAAATGTAAAAGTAAAAGAACATCGAGATATTAAAACTAAATTAATAAAGACGCAGATGTAATATTAATAGAGAGAGTTTCGGAAACTTAATTGAGAGAGAACAGAAAGTATTTCATCATTTTACAAGATAATAGCAAAGGTATAAAGGATTTATGAAAACGCAACGCAGAGAATGATAGGATTAGCCATGCGATGGAAATTGTCCCTTATTTGGCTGAACATTAATTTTGTCATGAAAAATAATAAACCGCTGTCTGAGCCGAATTAGGGGCCATTCTGACATTTTGCGGTTTAATTATGTCAAAATTAATCTGCTCTGTAGCCTGCAATTTGTTGGGAAATTGTGTGGGAGAAGAGCGCGATTTAAAATTTTTTTTAATTATAATTTTTTTTTTATTTCGAAAATTATAACGTGATTTCTTCCGAATCGTTTTGACTGTTAGTGCTTTTAAAGTTAATTTACTCTATATTTTCACAAAAATCTAGTTTTTATCGTTTTATAAAATAAACTGCATATTTTCACAGTCGGTAGAATATTGAACTCTCGTTTTGTACACAATCAAATATTGTGGTAGATTGTATCCATTATAAAATTACGTGTTTTTAATAATAAAACCTGTTGATATACATTCTTATCGAATTTATTATTTCGGACCAACCTATATACAAACAGGGCGTCTATTCCTTAGAAAATTATAGAAAACTGTGAATATTCAGAGATTTCTTTTGTATCTGGAAAAATCAGGGAAGTTTCATGAAATTTTGAGATTAAAGGATTTTTTTGAAAATTCTTTTTTTGATAATTTTGATTTTCACCCTGTGAACAGTCCGCCGTGTATAAAAAAATTAACGTCTCATTTGTTGTAGAAATTCATTAATTGTTAAGTTATGGCTTTATTTTGACAGTTTTAGAGTTCTTGATATGATTAAATAAATAATTTTCTGATTATTAAACAAAAATATAGCTCGAGATAAACTGATTGTGAGATGTCAAGTTCACTGCATCTTTTTAGCATTTCTTATTAGATTTTAAGCGCTCGAAAATTCTATGATAGTTTTACAAAAAGTTCTATGTGTAAAAATTATTAGAATATTAATTAAACAATTAAATTGCTCGAGATATCGGACATACAAGTATTAAGACGCTCGTATCTCCGCTTGTCTATAATAAATTAATTGTGCAGAAGGCGTCGTTATCCCTTTACAAATAAATTTATGCACATATCAATATATTTACATATATATTTTCTATATACATGTATGAAAAATATATGTGTTCCAATATGTGCATAAATTTATGTGTAAAAGCATTAGTGACCCTTTCCGTACAAACTATAAAAATGATAAATTATATTTTTTTTTCTATTGTTGATTAACAATTATTTGTTTATATCAAAATATTTAAATAATTGTATTATTCTTTTGTAAAACAATACTCGTATATAATATTCGTCTATATATTATTGAATAAAAATATCGCGCATGATTTCTTGTGTGTACATACATATGTTAATATGTATATATTCTATGATTGACAAATATTATATATTCTAATTTTTATTATTATATTTCCTCCGTATAGAGAAAAATTACTATGATATTATTTCGTCACGGAACAAAGAATACAGAGAATAAACACGCGCGACGCGAAGCGTATTACGGGGGACAAAACCTAGAATTAAGGATGATTCATATATATTATCTATTACGTATGAGGTAATTTATTACGTATTATTCGCGGAATTAATTTTTTTTTGTCGCAGTTATCGCATAGCATATTTCGTGCAATTCTATTTGAATGTATGTCAAACTGGCGTCTCATTTCGTGGAAACTCATTAATTAAGTTGAGAATTTTGGTTTTATTTTTAATAATTCTAGAATTCTTGATATATAGATTAAATAATAGTACTGGCCATTAAAAGAATAAGCCGGGAAAAAATCGGGACAAAACTGAGACGCCAGATTCACGCATCTCATGCACTTTGTCCTTCGACAATTTTTTTAACATTCTTGCCAGATTTTAAGCACTTGAAAATGCTGCAATAGAATTAGAATATTAGATAATTATATAAATTAGATTTTGTAATTTGTTTAATAAATATTCTAATAATTTTGATATATATTAAGACATCATCTCTCTTTCTAGAAATTAAAAATAATTGCAGAATAACACAAATATATAGATATGTATATATTTGTTTATATACTTAATGTCTTAACATAATATTGAGTAACATGAAGTACATACTCTTTGTAACTTTTAAAGATAAAGAAATGAAAATTTTATATAAATGAAAAATTATATTATGAAAGTTATTCAGTTTTGTTTTAGTACATTGAAACTTAAGAGACTCCGTATTTTTCCTTCATATGAATGAAAAATATTAGAAGCTGCATGGAATAAAAAAATTTTTTTTAGAGAAGGTTGTATTAAAAAGTTTTGAAAATATTCTTTTTACTTGGAATTTTCAACAAAAATACTTGGAAAATCAGGAAACTTTTAGGGAATTTTTTTACAAGATTTAAGTAGACACTCTGACAAAGCGTTTCGTTAAACTTGTATTTAACATAGTTGTAAGACCTATAAATAAAATAGAAATATGAAAAGCATAAAAAATATAACAGCATCAATATCTGTTTAATTTTCGTAGATTCTTTTTTTAGACTGCCATAATATCGTAAATATTCGTAGAAATGCAGTGTAAATAATAAATATCTAATTGGAAATTCTTTTCGGTAAAATCGTGCTATTTATTATTTGTTATTACCTAATAATTTAATTGTACAATCGCGCGCGCGATAGCAAACTAGTATCACGGACGACTTCTGTGTCGGCTTCTCGGCGGAAGGAGCTCGTCTAAGCGAGAGCCTGATATCGCTAAGGGTGCAACGGCGCGAGTGTCGACCCAGTTACACGCTGGTCTGGTGGCTGACCTACTTTTTTGCGGTTACGGCGCTAACTTCGTCGCCGGAGTTCGCTTAACGTCGCGTGTGCGCCTAGTCGGGCGTGCGTTGTAGAACAGTGCAGTTCGGTTTAAAAAGAGAGAGAAAGAGAGAGAGAGAGAGAAGTAGCCAGCCAGCCAGCCAGCCAGCTCGAATACAATATCGAGAACGCGTGGTGTAGAACGATGACGTGCGTCCCGTTGTACACACTATCCAAGCACACGGCCAACAGGTTGTGCGCGTTCGCATCCCTGGCTCTCGTATAAATAGACACAGCCGGGATCACATCCCTGGACCGACTGCGAGCCGCCCCGACTCTCCTCTTCCGCCCCCCCCCCCTCCGTCGCCGCCGTTACCCCTTGCGCGTCCCTGAAGCTACCCTTCTGTCATTCGGTCCGTTTTTCTCTCTTCGATCTCTCTTTTTTGCTCTCTCTCTCTCTCTCTCTCTCTCTCTCTCTCTCTCTCTCTCTCTCTCTCTCTCTCTCTCTCTCTCTCTCTCTCTCTCTCTCTTTCTCTCGTTCTCGGTTATTGATAATCGAGACTTTTCACGCAATCGACGATCTCCATTCGTTCGCTTCTTTGCGTGCTGATCGTGGGCGAGTCTCTCTCTCTCTCTCTCTCTCTTTCTTTCTCCCTCTCTCTCATATACAGACCCACACAAACACACACGCATCTTTGGAAGAGAAAGAGGGCTTGTTTATTTTTGTCAGTTTTCGTGCCTATTGCTCTATCCGAGAGTTATCGAAACCTATTGAGACTTAGGTGGTGCTTGAGCAACGGGCTCAGTCACGGTTATTCACTCATCGTGAGGTTCTCGTGAAATATTTGGATTTACTTTCAAGTGTTAAACCGTGTAATAGTATTATACTAATTCACTATGAATAGTAACGTAAGTGAATGTATTGAAGGTGAATTCCATTAATATAAGAGTCTAAAAGGAAAAGTGTAAATAAGATCTAACAATGACAACTTACTATTGATCCAAAGAAGAGACATAAATTACAATGAAATAATAAATAAAGGGATGACATAAATTATACTGAAATAATAAATCTAAAATTAGTTTGCTTAGTTTTTGATTTAACAATTTATTTTGCGACGATATCTCGTCATTACTTTGGCACATTAATAGGTACGTTAAAAAATAGAAAATTATAAAAGTTTTATATATAAACTAAATAAAATGTTATATCTCTGTGTATGTTTGATAGCGATATTGTCAATTAAAGGGATAAAATTCCATGAGGTTTTTTTCAATTTCAATTGTCAAAAGATGAGAATCTTTGCAATACACTGGCCGGCATTATTCGATTTATTTTCTTTGTGTCCACTTTCTGTTTCACGGCTTTTGAGAAAAGGAACGTTATCTCTATGGACGTCTACTAGACGATATTCCTGCTCTTTTACCTCAATTTTCTTGTAACGACCATCTATTTTCTATTCGTTTTCCTCCAGAATCGACTATGAGCTACTCGGCTCCCTAAACGATTCCATATAATGAGATCTGTCAAGTCGCGAGAGAGATGTACTATAAGAATCCTTCAAATACAATAAACATTTTTCCAGTTATAAGTTTCTTCTTCTTTCCCTTGTCCTTTAGTGCCAGCCGACGTTGTTCGCTAACAAAACATCCTTACAAATAATTTTAAATTGCAGATTATGTGCAATTTTATATTTTGAAAAATTTGTATTCTACTTAGTTAATCTGACAAATTTTTTATTTTTTTTTCTTTAACAACAAGCGTAAGTTAGCGTTTTGATTTTGAGAATATTTTTCTTTTTTCGCAATCGTTCAAGCGAGATTTGTAAAATTAGTAAGTAATAAATTTGTTTGCTGTCTTTTTTTCTTTTTTGGTATATCTGTGATTAAAACTCACAATAATTTTATATCGTTTATATCAGATCGGTTATTCAGAAACTAAATAAATCAATCGATGGGAACTTTTAAACAAATAAAAGACAACTGTGTACGTTGAAACTTTTCTTGTTACATGGAATATTCGTATTGGAAAAGAAAGACTTTCTAAAAGATATGTGTGTCTCAAGCAAAACTTGATTTTGTCTCATATTTTTGTGACTATCAACTATCTCAAATAACTTAAATATTTAAGTTGCAATTTCCTAAACGTATTAATTAATTAAACCTACACGAGTGATTACAGTAGCGAGAGTTTGTACAAACTGTAGCACGTCACTATATGCAACTGTTCTATATTGACTTCTCGTCAATCTGAAGCTAGTATACATTCCAAGATGCATCAGTTATCCGTGAATAACGATGGGAGGAGATGTAGCTCTATAATATGTCTATTTATGTTCTCGTGAAGTGTGCATCGGTTTTCTTTATGTCGTCGGGAAAATGACCGTTTCAGGAAACATTGTTCATTCACCGTCGCGTTTAGCTCTGCATCTCCCTTCGAAAGTAGGACTCGATTCACATATGTCGAGCAAAAAATTTCTACTCACAATATAAGAACCAAATTTAGAATTTAAAAAAATGTAAAAAGAATAATGTGTAAATAAAAATATGAAAAACATCATCTTTATATCTGATATGCAATAGTATTCAGAAGTATATTTTTATATTATTAGAAATGTCAATTATAAAATATAGCTCATGACCCTTAAAAAAAATAGCTTTTTATTATTACATCCATATTTAGTGGAAGCAAGAAAAAAATCTGAAATATCTAATATAAAATGGAAAGTGAAATTGTACGCAGACTCTCCGAATTTGAAACAGCCAATATGAAAAATGACATTGTCGGCCTTTAAAGGCGATTAAGCATTTTGCGCACAAAAAACAAACGAGAGGAAAATCCGTTATTGTCCTATCGTTGACGAAAATTTAATTGTGGCGGAAGAATAATTAAAAGCAAAAGAGAAATACACTTTTTCTCTCTTTATCTCTATCTCGTTATCCACGCTGCAATAGATTGTATAAT
The DNA here is from genome assembly GCF_047496725.1 of Anoplolepis gracilipes. NCBI lineage: Eukaryota > Metazoa > Arthropoda > Insecta > Hymenoptera > Formicidae > Anoplolepis > Anoplolepis gracilipes. Next base: position 4,847,722 of record NC_132977.1, read on the forward strand.
ATTCGTGTATATACAAGCGACGATTTCCTTCTTGCATGTGTAACATAATCACAAACTTTGTCACATAATCCACCTAAAAAAAGAATCATGTAACTTATTCAACGGCAGATATACGCAGCTCCGTAAACTAATTTTTAAATTGCGCTCTTGATTAATTGACGCAATTATGACTCTTTAACTGGCTTTTTCTACGTTCTGATTTTTTGACAGTTAATTCCTCATATTTTTAAATGATCAAACAACATCGATTACTGTTGAAATCATAAGTGGGTAGAAATGTATAACTTATTGTTAGTGATATAGAAAATTGATATGAGAGTTGCATGTCGTCAAAGAAAAAATAATGTATATATGATGTATCATATATTCACATACAAAATAATAATTTATTATTTTACTTAAGTATGCAAATCTTTTACTATATAGTTTTTTACTGTATTCTGCTATTGTAAATTTTAATATAAGAAAAGAATAAAATTCAAGAAGAAATAATTAATAATCAATTTTGAAATCTTTTTTTCTTGTGTACATATATCTTTAACATAAATTTTGAAATAAACTTTTTACGGCTGACTTTATAAATTGTTAAATAAAATAAAACTCTCTTTACAAGTTTTTAAGAGTTTATAGGTAAACACGTTAATTTATTAAACTCAAAAGCAACATTTATATTTTATATCAGTTCATAATTATTAATATATATGAACCATAATTATATACAACACTATTTTAACTTACTATTTTAACTTACTTTATATAATTATTATTTAAACTTTCTCCTATCTATATCATTCTGTTCAAATCACCTGAAATCTTTGAGGACAGTCACATACACTTGATATCTTCAATTGGCTATACATTGTAGTGTATCAAAGCCAAATCAAGCGGCGAATTGTTGTCACAGACATGTGCATAGCGCGATGTCTAAAGGATTCGAATCTTCAATGCAATATAATCAGGATTGCAATACCCGACTTTACGAAATCCTGATTGCTTCCGACTGCCCTAGCGATGCGATTTATCATCGCAATACCGCCGTCGTCGTCTACTAATTCGCACGTGCCGCACCAAATTGACATTCGGGACTCGTCGTGTTGCTGTGACAAACGTAAAACGTTCTCAACGTTCGCGCGAATTTTATACAAATTTTGTATGCACGTTCTCGCCTCCTGTTTTTCTCGCGTAAAAGCAGCCGCGACGCATTCACGGTGTGTTTTTCAATGAGGAAAACGTGGCCTATTTAAACGCCGCGAAAAGAAAAGCAACAAGTAAAGGGGAAGAAGGGGTAGAAAGGGGATGAAGTGTCGCCTGCCACTTCACTGCCGCCGCTGCCGCGTGTTCTCCAAACCGTTCCACGTGCGTCAACGCTTATTTGCACGAACGGGGTAACCTCTGACTATATTCGCTTCTCAATGTTATTAAAAGCTGGCTCGGGTAATCATAAAATAAACAGATAAAATTCTTGTGTGAAAAAAGATGTGATTAAAAAGAATAGATGTAACACTAAAACAACTAAATATATAGAAGGTAATTTAATTAAAATAGATTGAAAAACATCACGTTGCTGTGAGACAACACCCTGTTGAGATCAGAATAATTCTATATACTGTTAAAATTATTACTTTTTTTATTTATTCAAATTTTTATTTTGCTCTGTATCTGATGTATTCTGATAGAATATATTTTTCTTGCATATGATTGATACATGACTAGTTGACTATTGACATCTGGTTATAACATGTAAAATATAAATCATGTTATCTGTAGCTTATGGATGAAATGAAAATTGAATCGTACATCGAAGTGTATCTTCGATTTATTACGCGATCGTGCGTTCCGTTCAGATGTGTGAATGGTGTGTCGTAGGACACGCTTTTCCGATTTATGAATTTATAGGCATGAGAGTCGCTCGCCTTCGAGAATTAATGTAACTTAAGAGTTTATGGCGTACGTTTTTCTCATTTATCGACAGACGACACGGCTGCCTATGTATCAGCCGTTCGTATCTTTGTATGAATTAAATATGAACAGCTGGGATTGAAACCGCGCAAAAAATGCAGGAGATGCAGTCATGGAAAATATCGTCTGATTTATACGAGCGATGTAAACGTAGAGGCTGCATGTTTAAATAAATAATACTGTAGTATAAAGCGCGTTCACACAATGTGATTAGATTGAATTTAATTAATAATAGTTCAGATTCGCGCGTTATGATAAATTTCTGTTTTTATTAAATCTCGTCATATTTGAGTCATACGTAAATGATTGTCATTACAAATCGCGTGCATTTAATAGATTCAAAGATTTATTTAAGTAAATAATATAATAAATTTTATTATAACGTAATTGCTTTGCATAACACGCTGAGCGCAAGTTTATATTCATGCCATAATAAATTATATTACTTTACAATAGAATAGCTCTCGTTATATAATTAGCTATCGTGCAAAAATTATTATGCATATCGCAGAATGCAAGCTTAAAGAAATTTGCATTCCTGTTGAGATATTAAATGTGAAATAAATAACGGATTAAAGATTTTTATATTTCACCCTACTTAATTATTAAGTAATTTAGTTTAAATTATTAAATAATAAGAGCAAGTAATTAACATTGTTTTTTTCTCTTTCGTTTATTCTTAATTTCCATGATAAAACAGAAAAGTTTCAAAATTCCTTTTTAATCGATGAGAAATCGACCAAAGGGACGGAATGTCGTCGCTACCGCGCAATTGCGCTACATATCGACCCGTACCAACTCTCGTAACAATATACTCTTGGTTGATTCGTAAATTGTAATTTTTGGGGAACGGTCGTGCCAAACTGCGCGTCGCAAACTTCGGTCCCGAGTGTATTTTCTGCGCGGTGCGCGTTTTAGCCGGATAAAACTTTTCTCTCTCGCGTTCCGCATCCCACGCCCGTTGAAACAACACTTCTTCCCGAATCGTTGACAAGCCGTGGATCCTGTCCTCTTTTCTGTTCCTGCGAGAGTCATAAACTCAAGGATCTATGATGGCATCGAGTGACACACGATCAAATAAAACTGGATATAAGTGAAAGCGCGATTAAACATCTTTTTTTTTTTGTCGGAAAATAGGGTTCACCGTTTGTTGTCACAATGTGTTGTAAGAACGTTAAACGTCACTATAAATTCGACGCTTTCGAGAAAACAGTCGACTAGTCCTTTGATGTTTAACGGCACACATAACATTGCACCGTTTGTTTCCGTTTCTCATGGTTTTTTTTATTGACGATATTCGTCTGATATTTGCTCTGATATTCGGCTGATATTTCGTCTGATAATGTTTACGTTTTGCTCAAGCGCGTTCGCGCGCACGATACAGTCGTGTAATTCGCATCGAAAATGCAGATTTATATGATACATTATTTTCCTGGACAAACAACAATAAATTTTGAATGTTGAGACTTAAGTAAATGGTAAGTAAAAAAAATGTATTGAAAAGAAAAATTTATTTGCAATGTGAATTTAAGAGAACGCGAGATTTTATTCTTTATTTACATTATATATATATTTCTAGCTTACTTATAAATTGTAAATAAATCGAATCTTAATTTTAATTATTTGCGCACATCTTCCGAAATTTTGCGATGAAAAATCTTTAAACGTGAAAAAGTGAGAGAGAGAAATGCAAGCTCGTAAATTGTTTTCATAATTGAAATCTTCTGCGATTAAAGTCATGAGTCAATGTTGGATGCTAAGGGAGATTTCGAACATAGTTGAGAAGCAAAGATTCTCCGTCATAATCGGAGAAAAGTATGTATAAAGAAAAAGTGTTTATGGACTGTTCTTATAGAAACTCTTGAGCAAGATTATCCTTTTCCCCATTCTTCTCAGAATAGAAAAAATTGTAATAATAAACTTGTCATTTAATTATTATCTTTCTTTTACTAATTATAATACCGTATCTAAAAAAAATAGAAAACAATATATTAGCAATAGCGAGGCATTAGGAAGAAAGTAATTAAGAGATATATAGCAGAAAGATAGAAAAATTAATTATATATACAAATATTTCAACTGGATTTTTCGTTTTGCTTACGATAGCGCTTTCACGTGTACACGTGCAAAATATTATCTCTTATTCCTAACGGTATTTTACTTTATGAATTTATATTACAGTTTAAATTAGCGAAGTATATTACTGTACTCCTGGGAACGACTTCATTGCAATTATACGATTTTATGTTATGACAATTGTTTATTAAATCAAACAATTGTTGAGAAGGACAAAAAAAAGAGAAGGAGAAAAAAAATAATAATATAAAAAAATATAATATAACAAAATAATATTAAAAAAATATAGTCAATTTTAATATATATTTAAATATAATAATTAATAATTTAATTAATTTAGTCTGCACCTTTACAAAATATAATAAAATCTCCATTTAAAAAGACATAATAAATGTACCATGCTCTTTTATTTATAATTCAAGAGACAGCAGTTCTTAGCACTTCTCATCGCGCTGTATTGTCCCGAAGATTTAACTGACAACTCAGAACCAATCTTAATGCGGCATAATTTCCTCTTTTTTTTTTTTTTTTTTTAATAAAGTGAGTGTCTTGGAATCAATATATTCACTTACGTCAGAGGTATTCTTGATAATTGAAATATTATCGGGCTGCGTTACATTTGAACGAGAGGTTCTTCTCTTGTGATAAACTAAAAAAAGCAATGAAGTAAAACAATACTGCAAAGTGCGACTCTATCACCAGTATTCTTTATAATTCAAATATTTAGTATCGAAAATATAGTGGGGGAACGGCGAGTCCACTGATCCGCGAATTTACAGGGCAATAATTAGCCGGCGTTATCACGTGTAATGCATTCATTGAAGTGCACAAACGCAGAAATTATTTTCAGGAAAAAGATATTGCGAAACATATGTACGTAACGCGATGGCATTCCAGATGACCCAGTTTATTACCCCTGTCCCGAACACGTACATATTTAATACCGCTCTGTCACCATAATGCCGATGAAAAAGTATCACATAAGATTTCTAGATGAACACTCAAGAAGGATACATATAAGTACAACGAGCACATATTTTAACGAGAATGCTGCCTCTTTTCTTTGTTGTGCATCTTTTCTGAGAATTTTATTAAAGCGATGGCATTTAGCTGTATTAAAACGGAGAACTTTGTCGATGGTAATACAGGCTTTTATATAGAGTCGAGATTTCCATGAATTCCAATTACGATAGTAATCCTTAATATATGTTCATCATATCCTGCATGGAGCTCTTCTCGTTTTATTGCACTCCGACCGAGTTCTCTTGCTGTATGGCACTTAACTTTAATTCTAAGTTGATGGATTTAATTCCTCTAAACTTTGGTGAAATTAGGGAAGCGAATTTAGAATTATCTAATACTGCAGCTATTCTGTACCCACGAATTAAATATCTATGAAATATCCAAGAAAAATATAATATATATGTGTCAGATGTAAATATACGTAATTAGATATTATTAAAAAATTTAATAACATATGTAATTTTATATATAATAATATCTGAAAAATGCCACAATATGATTTTATATAATCATTTTTTATATATATAATCATATTTAGCTAGATAAGTATATATGAAAACAGATCTAGCCCAACATTATTATATATATTGTATCATTATATCATTATCCACATACATTATAATTATATATAAAGATAAGATTATATCGCGCCAAATTTCGGATATTATTATACATATATGGTACCAAATTTATAGCCATATATAGCCATATGGTACCAAATTTTGGATTTGATTAGATATGATCATTGATAATTACATAATTACATAAGCCCATTTTTCCTCAAATGTGATCAAATAATACAAATATATGTCATATGTACCACATCTACCAATATTCAATATGTATCAGATTTAAAAAACCGCTTTACTGTGGTTAAAATCGAATAATAGAATATAACGTTGATGTAAAGCTAATAGTTTTATGCAGTCGCGAAATAGAGGAACCAACTTCTAATAATATCAAAAAGATTTGATTAGCATAATCGAGTTTATCTGATTTATTTATAAATATTTATGACTGGTATTCATAGTCCGTTTTTATATTTAAGATCATTTTTTAAGTCTGGTCTTAGATCGTCTCAAGACTTTGTTCAGCCAAATGAAATGGCCAAATGGAATTTTAAGAGCTTACTTAAGACGATCTCAAATATGAGAATGGACTATAAATACCAGCCTAAAGTTTCTAAAATAGCGATAATTTGCGATTCTGTTAAGAACTCGTAAAACACATGTTATATCTCTCTATATAAGAGTTTTAACGATGGAATGATTCTTTGAATTCTTTTGATTTTTCTTCTCGAGACGAAACAAAAGGATGTAATGTTTCGAGTGCGTTTGACGGGAAAGAAAGAAAGAAAGAGAGAGAGAGAGAGAGAGAGAGAGAGAGAGAAAGGGAAAGAAAATGAGAAAGAACGCAAGAGAAAGCTATTAATTACTTCAATTCAGTCGTTATCAAAGTACTTTATACGTACGTCGTATAACGCGTTGTTGGACGAGCTTATCGTCGAGTTTGTTAGTTTCAATAGCGGTAAAATGGTGCACCGTTACATCAAGCCGGTATCAAAGTAACGTCACTGGTTTGCAAAGCGCGCTCGAAATTTTAGCAAAGCAACAAAGCAAAACGCGTTAATGTCAGGTTCCCAATTAGTGGCAGCGGATGACGAGGATTACGATATTGACTCATTGTCAGTGCTTTGGCCTTTGGCACATCTTTCATTTCTCACATACGATCGCGAATGATGTGTAACAAAATGTGTCGGGATCATAATCAAATTATTAGTGTAAGCTTGACTGAGATCAGTTTATTTAACAGCAAAAATATTAACACTACATAATCTGGCAGCATAAAAAAAAAACTTCTCGATTAATTAACTCTGATTGACAATTTTTTCTTTTAGTTTAAATACTAATTTTGCTGTAATACGTGACTTTTACTCGTAAGCTATATTGACCTAATTTAAGTAGTAGCTTGTTATGATACTATTATGGCTTTTCTTGTTACGATGTAGCTCTGTAATATCATGGCACATTATGGCGCTTGTCAAAGAGTCACTAGTCCATTGCGAAGTTTATATAAGGTCGTTCATATAATGTCAACGTCCAAGATTTATTACAAACTTAGTACACAAAATTGATTATACATAAATCAAAGAAGATTAAACAAGTGACATTAATTAATAATATATCATTTTTCGAAAGTGATATATATTACAATATTGGTAATTTAGCAGCAAAATATCGAGGTCGTTCTATAATTAAAAAACATGATTAGAAATATGTTAAAATGCACGAAAAAAACATTTCTACTTTTAATGATTCATATACATTTAATAACTCTGAAAAGTTCGAGACTATAATCGTCGGATTAAAACTTGTTCTGGCGGATAATTGTGGTATTAACAAAATGTGAAGCAGATAAATACGCGTTTAATTATAATTGCAAAGCAATCTTGCGCTAAATATTTGAAAACAGCGTATACATATAGTTTGAACGTCAGCGTACGCGAGCTCAATTATGAGGCAGTTTCATTATGCGGTAAATTCACGATGCGCACTTTACAATCAAGATTATATATAAGCTATACGCTCCTCTCGATTGGTTATATATATATATATATGAAAGTAGGAGTTTGCAAGATGTCTATCTCGATTATTTGAAATAGATATATGTATAGAGAATAATTCGCTTTGCATATTTAACTGTTTTGCTTTTTTACCTAATAATCAATTCTTATTCTTTAGCTGCTTTATTAATTATCTGTTCTAAAAGTTAAACTCAGACACACGAAAACATTTTTCCCTCTTCCAGAGTTTTTTAAAATTTCCATAAATCGATAAAATCGAATAGAATGCATTAACATTTTTTGTTTCCCCGAAAGATGCAAACTTCTGTCAAGAACGATTTTCCAACTCTTCCAGTTGTCAACTTTCTAAAACTTAATCGAAATTTTATAAAACAACTCCTCGAAGAACTCTTTAGAACTCTTAATCTACGATGTTGTTTGAATATTACTTACTTTAAAAAATATAAACAAAGATCGTATTTAAAATTTTCTATAGAGAAATAAATATTGGTTAAAAAAATAATATATTTTGAAAAAATTAAAAATATTATTTGTTTTAAAATAAATAATTTAAATTTAAACTTTCAGCGAGAATTCAGAAATAATTTGCAATAATTTTTATTCGTGTTAAATTAATTATAAAACATCTTCACCTAAAATAATCAGCTTGACATGCGATATTAATCTCATCAGATGACAGACAATTTGATATCAATTGAGATTCGCTTTATTCCTCTGTAATTTTTGACGACGGGGCTAAAACTTCCGCAGAAATTGCTGTCTTTCTATCTCGGGAAAAGCAAAGTCGAATCTGATTGCCGGATTTTCACGTTCGACGAGACAAGCTGTTGAAATCACTTTTCTTTTTATCATCGCAGCGCACACGTTTCGCGACAAATATCTCATAATAAATTAGAACTGAATGATCATTAAACTAAGAATGTCATGCACAACGGTATTACTGAAGAATTTTATGTGCGTGAAATCGTTCTCGACAAATCGGCAAATATAAAATTGAAGAGGCACGCAATTTGTTTGCAATCGTTTTTACAATTTTTCGATTAATAAAACAATTGCTTTTGCTTAATAAATCGTTTAAATAACGAATTAAACGGTGAAATAATTAGCGACGGTGGCGGAAAGGACGCCGTGTGCCACTTGTTGTTTCAACTAGCCGCATTTGAAACTAGAACATTTTAATCAGTGTGTGCACTGATTTAGTTCAGTGACGAAGTTGTTCCTCTGCTTAAACAGGTGTTGCCTGTATGTATGTGCACATTTGTAGGCATTGACATTTCTGCGCATATTGCACCGAGTTACATGATGAAAAAGTTCACAAATGCACTACTGATACCGTAGGCGGCGTCAGGAATTTATGCGTTCGTAGTTCGAAAGGAATTATCGTAAAACACAAAAGACACCCATCACTTTGCGTAATTATTTTATGCCTTGTTTACGAGAGCACATTTTATGATTACAGAGCGATTATTGTCACGCTAAACGAGCTTCTAAAATAGCGGTATAACTCGACAAATAAGAGGTCTTAGCATATGCTAGTTCTCGCGTAATTATACTTTGAAAATACAATAAAATTGAACTAATTCAATTTTATTTTTAAAACTTAACTATAACATAAATTAATATTTTTATTCAATCTTCAAAATATGTTGAGCTATTATTGATTTAGTTATAACGATTCAATTACAAAATTTTTAATATTTTCCATCTGCTCAAACTTATTCTTGTCTCTTCAATATTTTCTCAGTCAGTATTTCTTCTAAATCGATTAAAGACTTCACAAATAAATATTTCCGATATCTAAAATTAGAACATATTCGCTCAACGAAGGATCATGAAAAGAACGATATGTGCTAGATACGTTAATGAAGTGTCATAGCATAATTTCGGACGGTGACGAAACGAAATGTTATTTCCGTTATTGCAAATGAAGAAGCGGAGGAGACAGATTTTTAGATACTTTGCGAAACGCGATATAATACCGATTTCTCGGGTCGTGTGCGCGCGAAAACATGTTAATATGTTACTAATTTAATATGTTAATATGTTATCGAAACGTGAGTGACTAAAATGAATTTTATTCAATTGTGGCCGTGCGGATTCACGTCGCGCAAAACGATGTCGGTTTATATTGGTCTCGAACAAATTGACGGCGATAATCGCATGACATTGTGATTGGAGATTGTCGGTAATGGATGTGTTCGAATCGTTTATTTGTCGCATTTACGTGTGATCATCGCGTTGTCGGTGTAATAATTACATCACTTCGTTTATCTAAATTTCAGCGAATTATTTTATCGCGCCATTTTATAAGGAAATTTACTTGAGCTTCCTCATAATTGTGATTACATTGTCAAAATATTTTGCCTATTAATTTTCTGCTCTAATTTTATTTATAAATATTTAAATGGATAAGGTGATAAAAGGAGATTACGTTGATTCTTTTTTTAAAAACAATAGTTTTTTTTTATATTATATGTACAGGCATCTGGGGATTTATATATATATTGTATATAGAATTATATCAAATTGCTTCTTTTATCTGTGTACTCTTTAGATAATTTTGTTTTTTTTTCGGCGAAAATTTCAATCAAATTACTTTCCTTTTTTGTAATTTTTAATATTTGTGTACATATTTGTATAATTATTTTTTAATAAATTCCTAAACTAATTAAATTTCAAGCTCAATAATCGGGAGAGTTATTATAAATAATCTTCATTTATTCATTCGTTTTTTATCGATTTAATTTACGAATATATATTTAATATATATGTATAAAATATAATTAATATATTAGTAAGAAGTTCAATTGACTTCTCGTCAATAAAATTTCAAAAAATAACTTAGTAATTCCAAAAATTCCGCTAATTCATAAAATTAATAAGTAATACGCTAATCAAGATCTCCTTTTTTGCGATACTCAGTCATTTGTGTACGCTATCTAGCAACGCCATTAGTACAAAAACAATATGAGCATAATTGTCTGCTATAATTTATCTCGCTCGAATTAGGACATATTCTTCATTCCGGTTATTGTTCAGCTTACAATTCCTTTCGTACACCGAAGAGGTGTGTAGCGAGAATTTATAATTACCGTCGCGATGTTTTATCAAAGCGCGTTCTCGCCGATATTGACTTCCCCTGCCAGTCTATCACCGTTAAATCCATTAATTGACGCTAAGTAGGTTAAACGAGAGCTGTTACAAGACGAAATAAAATTAAATTTAATATTGTCCTGCGCAACTCTCGTGAGCTCTCGTTGCTGCCCATTTTTTTCCGTCGGTCTACCCCATCGGTCGTTCTCGTGCCATTACAAATCATTCTCGCCGATCGTTAACCGTCATCGTCGGTTTATTAATTCCAACGTGTCGACCGACACCGCCCGTCGATAAATCACATTTCCTCTCGTTATTCGATTAGTGAGCTCTGCGCGGTTAATTAACGACTATCGAGTTATCGAAGAAAAAGAATCCAGTGAATCCGAGAAAATCTCATAAAGCCGAAATATTCCAACGGGGATGTAATTCGCGAGATGTACAATTTAGTTTGATTCTTCAGAAGCTGCGCATTTTCCGTGATAATTAAAACAGCCCATGTAAAAAGTTTGGACGGAAATAATTACATCTCATTATGACTGGTTTTGTTAATCAAAAATATATATTAAATATTTGTGATATTCTTAATCATATAATATTAGTTAATGTCATATTCTTGATTTAAAAATTTTAACGATATAAAATCTGTCGCATTTATGTATGATAAATGAGAGAATTTTTAATATATGTATTAAAGATTAAAGTATTTTTATTTTTTAAAGTAGAGCTGAAGCTGCAAATTTTTACCCACACATTGTTTGATACAACAAACAATTTTTTTTTTATTCTAAATTTGTTATAATACATTCGATCGATATAGAATAAATATAATTTAGCTCTACGAGAAAGTTATCGTTGCAAACTTTCACAATATATGCGGCACAGTTTCATAGTTTTTAAAGGCAGCTTATCGCGTGTGCTTTAAGTGTTTAGGTAAACTTTCCAAGTTTTTTTACTTTTTTATTATTTTATACTTAGATAAAAAATATACTAATTAAAGTTGCATGAAAGTAAAAGAGACTTTCTGTTCATCTCGGAAAAATTCATCTTCCTTATCTCTTTTATGTATTTACTGGAAAGTTCCCAAACGGTCCACATCGCTGCAAGAATAAACTGATTAATGCAATTAATTGCTTCTTTGATTTTCGTATTAAAATTTTTTCCTGACTTTACTCTTGAGATCTATATACATTGCCAAACTTATTTCTCATCATTTAATATAAAAAGATAGGCTGAGTGTGTAACGGTTAGCTTGTTACATGAAAATATGTTAATACAATTAAGTAATTACTCTTATAATTTTGATCTTGGCATATTTTCTGAATTAATTACTTTTAATATCTAAATCGTACGATTATTTTCTCTGGGACTGTGTAAATGACGCGGAAAAAGATAAACATTTTCTAGCAATGCCTTTTTGTACCTTACTTCGAAAGCAATGTAACAATAGAATACATGGATTACACAAGTGATTGAAAAACTTTGCATCAGTTTAGCACCTCCGAGTCTCTTTATCGATTGAATTTACGTTAATTTGAAATCCTATCTAAAAGTAACGCCGTAAGCTGTCCCTCTACACGTCAAACGATAGAAACGGATTGAAATTGGGGTTGAATTTTCCACGAGTTCAGATTTCGATACCGCAAACATACATAAAAATTATCTCTGTAATATATAATTATATTTACATTTTCGACGATGAAACAACCCGTCAATTACTGATACTTTACATTCTTTAATAATTTAGTAAATAATAATTTTATAATTTATTAAATTTTAATAATTAATAATGTGATACTTTTTCTCGTCGTTTATCATAGTTTTATAAATTTTAAATTTTCATATTTATTTTGATATTCCGCTTCTTTTGGAAATCATCGTAAATATTACAATATTATCATATATTAAAATGTATTAATATTATCATAGTTGTATCGCGCTAACTCTCAGTATAATACACAACTCGAATGATTTCGAGAGAATTCTGAAGTGTGTGTTTACGTCACCGTGATAATGAGAACCACACTCCGAAGGAACGGTACTTTGATCTCGCATCGTCGATCAAAGAAACCGGCGACAACTCGCATTTCGGGCTCTCGAGGTGTACTCGTGTTGCGTAAATGCTTGTAACTCGTTATCTTCCGAAGGATTACTTTCGCGGTATAGACGACAAAACTAAATCTACAACCTTGGAGATTCATAATAGATATTAGGCAAGAAAATAATATAATCGCAATTCGTTGTTTGCAAGGAAGCTTGCGATCACATGAATAAAATTCGCGATAGCGCGGTCTATGAAATCATAATTTATTATAAAAAAGACACACCATTATAATGATTATTAATATATGCATAATAAGAACGATCGCGTAATTTATAATAGCGATGATTTTATTTTATTAAACATTTATTGGGTTTATTGTTTAATATTGATTGCACCATATCATACAAGGTAGGTGCAATATAATCTCTCATAGAAACGTATGTTTCATTCAGCCTACCATCCTTTATGTATACTGATACGCGCGTCAAACGCGCGAGCTTACAAACACTTGCGAATTGAGGCTGTCGCTTCGCAAATACCGTTGTATAACTGGAATCTGCGATATAGTGGCGGGATATAGCGACGAGCCTAGACGGTCGATATCGCGAGGCGAAACCGGGGCACAATTCGCTTTTGCTTTTCACAGAGAACAATACCTCGGCCGGACCACCGTTGGATGCGACACCTGCGTATAACGCAACTTTGCTCAGAAAATCGAGTTCATCTCGCCAGGTATAAAGTGCCGTTGTGGATATACATATACACGAGGGAAAAATACTATAAACGAATACACATGAATGTCCATTTCGATTTCGATATCTCCACGAAATATCAGATTAATGTGAAATAAAAGACACGCATATTTATTGGACGCAGGATATTTTTCATTCTAACATATCGAAAGTATAATAAAAATATGTTTCAAACAAGAGAGAGAGAAAGTATGATATTAAAAATATAAATATATTTTTGTAAAGATTTTCTTTTTACAGAAAAATCTAAATGTATTTTTAATTTAATTTTTTATTTTTTTCTAAAAAAATAAGCAGAAAAATGTTTAAAGAAAAATTTGAAACAATATTTTGTGTCTTTTTTTACTAGTATAAAGATATTTGTCCATTGTTTTCATTATTTTTTTGTATATTTTTATATACAAAACTATATGTATACTACATGTATATTTCATATCCATATATAAGATAAAAAGATATTTTTATTTTTATAAAACGAGAGCTTATGATAGATTTTGGCATCTCTCTTGTAAAATTTAAATATTGAATTATTTTGTATATCGAAATCACAGAATTCCAGAATTTTAAGTCTTCATACTGTTAAACCCGTTAAGTCCATTATACAAAGATTTTTTTTTACCACAAAGCTATGTTTTTGCGCTTAATGCTCTTTTGTTGTAAACTCACAATATATGCGGATTTTTTATACGAAAAAATACTCGAAATCATATTAAATGTTAATATTCGCTATAGACAAAAACAGGCCAACGCATTGATGCATCATGTCTGTTAGTATGCACGTATGAATTTTTTTTGGGAAATACGTTTTTTGGAAAACAAACTTTCAACTTTCAACCGTAGAAAGTACGCCTCAGGCATTTGCTACAACAAAATGACTTGAAATAAATTCTTTCGAAATAGTTTCGTCTTTCCTAGTCTTTATTACATAATTTACGATTCTTGTTGCTTTTCTACCAACATTTCTATACTGAAGAATTATTTGGGTAAATTTTTTATTTTATTGTAAAAAGATATTTGTTATCGCAAGAAAAAAAAATAGACATACACTGCGATGAAGGAAGCATGGTGCAAATATAAATATTGATTAATAAATAGTTTCTTTTTTATAGATAAAATACAAGAAGCAATAATTTACAATAAAAAATAATCAAATGTGTAAGTACGACGAAATTTAAAAATACAACTGATACTATCACAGTGGAACCATTTATCATTTTTATACTGTAAAACTCGTGGGTAAATAAAAAATCTCTGCGCAAATGTAACGTGACTTTCCCAAACGCACTACTTGACATCTTCCCTTTACAGAAACATTACTTTTTAAAGTCGCCTGATTGAGATTCAGAAGCGTCTGTGTTTCTGGCTTAAGTTGTTCCAACTTGAAAAAAAAAAAAAAAAAAACATCTATCATGTCATTAGTTTCGCCAAACTAATCTTTAAATTTATATTCCACGATAAAGGGGCTGCTTGCGTGAAGGCCGTCGCTTCAGAGGATGCTGTGCAAGCCAATAAGGAATAAATTGTCGATACTCCGTGCGCGCCCTGCACTTCGTGATCGGCATATTCTCCTCCTTCTGCTGCTCTATCGCAGATCTTTGCTTATCCACCGGAGCGAATTCAGCAGCGACACGTGCCACATGCCTTTATCGTGGCTGATTCGGCAGACCTCGGTTCCATCGCGATATCTACGCATTTGCGTAAGTACTGCGAAGAGACGAGAAGGAAGCGGAGGACAGCACTAAAGGTACATTATAGATTGTATTTTCCCTTTTCGCTACTGAGATAAACAACACATTTTCCCTTCGTAGCAGCTTTAAAATTATTGATTAAAGAGATAATAATTCTTTCTCGCAAATAAAATAATACTTGCTATGAAAATGTAATAAAATGTAAATAAAATAATATATAGATTTTATATTTATATTTATATATAAATTTTTTACACTACAATTCTGGTTCTTCAATCTATATGAATTATTTATCTTGAAAATGATGCGTAAGAGGCTAGATAACGAGTTCCATTGTAAAAATATTTTCAATATAGAATTTTTAAAAATTTTGTTTTCCAACATAATTGTCACATTATTTGTCAGCGTTTCACACGTACATAATAATTTGTCGGAAAGCTTCTTGAAGAAAGATACACCCCAGAGAAAGAGAGTCTATGTACCGAACTGCTCATCTATCAAGATTAAGTGCAACCAGCTATAACGTCATAATATTTTCCGGTCAATATTTGTCCGCGATTTTGAGTATTGATATGAAGAACCGGCGATGCACCACGGAAATATCGAGTCAATATTGGCGACTTATTGTGATACTGATCCATTATATACACTGTCGTCGTCGTCGTCGTCGTCACCGTGAGCACAGCGTCTTTTATTACCTATATATCGATGTATATATGTGTGTGTGTGTGTGTGTGTGTGTGTGTTGGGTTCGTCTCAAACAATATAAATATCCGCCCCTTGGGAATAACTCGTGCACGTTGTATAGTGAACGCGCTATCAGCGGAAATGCATGGCTCGTAAGTAGATAGAAGTGGATCAACTGCAACGATAAGCCGGACTGGTCGCGAACGAATCGGAAAAGTCACAGTTTATCCATTTTGAGGATAGAATTTATCGATACATCGATTTGATTTTGTTTATCGGTATTACTCGGCACTCTCTATCTCTTTACGATATACATCTCTTTACATATAATGATACGCAAAGATGAATGATGCAATTTATCTTGAAGTGATATGGTTTTGATTCTGTCAATCGTCAATAATTTAATGCTAAAGTCACAATGCTATTTTGCTGGAATCCGCGAAATTTTGTAATAAAAAAAGATTTTACTTTTTCTTCAATCTTCTCAACTAATAGAGTTAAATATATATATACAGAAGATATTATATAAAATTGAATATGTATGTGAATTCTCTTTCTTTTTTAATAATAATTTTTTAATAATAATTTCACTGATATTTTTATAAAGCGAAATATTTTCTGTTTATTATTATAAAAAATAGCATTCAGATGACGTTCCGTCTGTTATAATAAATTCTGTAATATTTTTATATGTATTTTACTTATTGAGGTCACAAGCATTACATACGCAAAAATTAATATCGCTACAATATGATAAAAGTTGTGAAATTAAATAATAAGAACAACATATGACTTTAATATAAAATGACTTTAATATGAAATACAGCAAATCGAATATTGAGATTGATCAAGAGATATGATATTATTTAATAATTATTAATAATGAATTATCTCAAATATTTACCGATATTTATGTTTGGGACAAAACAGTTTTATGGTGTAGTTTTTAGGGTCCATCGAAATAGGAAACCCTTGAATGATCTTTTATAATGTTGTAACACACGTTGTGAGCCCGTTATTACATTGTATTATTAGCTTAACCCTCACATAAAGCTCTCCTGCGTCAATGGATTTTCGCCGAACAATTATTATCGGTAATCCATATTGCGTTTTGTATACGGATGCATAATATATTCACCTGCCACAGTATTCCGCCATATTCTCTCCAGGTTGACACGTGTGCAATCAATTGTTTGTTACAAAAGTTAGGTTTAATGTTAGCAATCACTTTTGTGATCTTGCGTATTTTAACCCCCCAATTATATTACGACAATGTCAAAATCGCGATCCTAAGCATAGATGAGTTTTATGAATATGAAATGTCTCTTCTAGAAAGTTCATTATTTTTTTCTCGTATTTTTCTTCATTTTATGCGTGACCTACTTTTTCTTTTCGCCATAAAGATAAGAGTTATTAAAAACAGTTAATTTAACGCTTCATTTATACTTGTCACGGTTCGATAAATAATAATTGTCTTTCTTTTCACCATGATAGTTAAGGTTTAATTATACAGTTATATATTATATAATTATAGATATATTCTGAAATTTTAGAGATATTTTGATACAAATAAAGTGATAAATATTTTTTACATATAGATTATATGTAGATTATATATCTAATATTTTATATTTCTAGATAACTATAACGGCTACATACACAAGTGGATTTGGTAGTGCTTAGATATTTATCGTGATTCACATTTAGATATATATTATATATATGTTCAAGGGAATAACGTATATCGTGAGGGAGTTGAAACTTTCGATTCATTTATATTATATAGAATGTCCCAAAAATCAGATGTTTCTTTAAACAATAGCTTTTATATAATTATCGATTGAAAATATAAATCACACTTTGCGGACTAAATTTTAAAATGGCAAATGAACAACGAAATTATGTATTTCTTTCTTTAATTACTTTTAAATGTATTTTATTTTAACACGGTTTTTATTTGTGATCAATGAAAAAATCATATAATGCTAAAAAATTGTGGTAAATTTTCTCGTTAAAAAACAAATCGAATTTTGAAAATAAAAAAAAATGTGCGGTTAAGAGGACATCCAATAGTTTTGGGACGCTCTCTGTAATACATACTTCGCGCATGATGCACGAGAATTTTCTCATGAATTTTAATAACGATATATATATATAGATAGATGTGATGAGTTTTAACGGAAGTAGGACTCGTGGTAGGCGACCAGCTGGCTCCTTTTCCGGCGGCGAAACAAGAGGACATCCGATGCGGCACCGTAACGTAATCTCGCGCTCGCCTAACTTTGTTTCCTCGATCGTTCGAAACTTCCGACAATCGCGAACCTCGTCTGCCAAACGGAAGTTCTTATTTCTTCGCTATCGAGACTGTAGCACGATGATATGTACCTCGAAAATAAAATACCACGCTACCATAATTGATCAAATCATCCGGACGACACGATTCTACGGAATGTAACATATTGCAAAGTGCGAGTTCTCTTATTTTTTATTCGATCGTGATTTTTGTTTCATTCTTGTGAATCTTTTGATCATACGTCTTTCATGATATATATTTTTTAATTCTTTTGGTTAACTAAATCTTTAACATTATATAATTAATTTCTAATCCTTTGTAAGACTAGCGTGACTATTATTTGTATATCATTTTAAAATAATTAGAATTTTGAATCTCAGTGATTTTCTCGATACAAGTGTCACAAAATAGTTATATTAAAATAATAAATAATTTTTGAAGTTTTTTCCCACATTTTACACGGTATTTGATATTTTATTTTTCGTAATATAAATTATGAATTAGTTTGTCTTATTTTGTGATTTAAGATTAAAATGTGTAAAGTGTCGAAAAATTATAAATTACATTAATAAATGATTTTTAAACAACATAAAACACGAAAGAGCTATAAATGAGAAATTTAAGATCTTTTAAATTTACAAAAAAAAAATTAGTCAAATATATGAATATCTATGTTTTTAAAATATAAAACTAGTTTATGGCTAGTTAACTTGGCTTCGAAAAAAATTTCCATGAAAACTTTATTACTAACTTTGCCTGAGTTTAGCTTGCGGGATAACGGCATCGATAACAACTTAAGATCTACAAACTTTAAGTACATCTATCATCGTGATTTAGAAAGATACTTTCCGACCGGTACTTTCCGAATAAGATTTACATAGAATTTAAATCTGAAAAATGTTATATTTTTGCAGCGATAAATTATACGAAACTTCACGCAGCATCTTTCACTTCAACGTATAATTTAATTTTAAATTTGGCGAAATTAAGTAAATATTTAATTAAAAAATTAAGAAATTTAAATATTAAAATGGTAAATACAATACGCCAGCAAAAATTCTTCTTTATTTATATTATTATTTCAAGATCCACTCTTTTATAAAAATAAAGATAACGAAAGAATTTTGGAAGAGTACAAATATAGTTTACGTAAATCTTAAGAATCGTCTCTCATATATAATAATAAATAACACAAAAGTGTTTTACACAGCACATTACTATGAGATTACCTTCACGATAAAGTGAAACGATTTGCCGCCAATAAAAACCAGTAGCAAATCCCGATCAAGGAAACGAAGCTTTACGACTCGCACGTTATATACTTTCTCTCTCTCTTTCTTCTTTATATATAGATATATATATATATATATATATATATAATTATTTTTTCAAATCTTTTTTCTTAATGATAATAAATACGATGATTATTTCACATAATTGCGATTCAGCGCGCAAACTTAACGATTATCCCAATGATAAACCCGGATCGAGAAAACGAAAGATTATAAATCGCATATTATCGACATTTTCTAAACTTATTCTTTCTACAATTGTTTGACATTTGTAAATGACACGAAACGCGATGTGTTCCAGTTGGGCGCGTAAACTGAACAGAAAACTTCACCGGCGCGTACCACGAGACCTTATCGCAGAGATAAAATCGAGAGATAAAATCGCGACGATGAGTGATAGAAGACGGTGAAGTTGAGGACGAAGAAAAAAGAGAGAAAGAGAAAGAAAGGAAACGGTATAAAGTTGAACGAGACAAGATAAAAAGAGAAAGATAGACAAGAATTATCGGGGGGACACATCGTAAGAGACGAAAATAGAAAAAGAGAAAGAGAGAAAGAGAGAGAACTTACAGGGAAAGTGGAATAGAACGAGAGAAATCGGCGAGTTTGCAAATTTACTCACGATTGTGTGGTACGTTTTGGCGGTGCGGCAGGACTGTCGTCGCCGAGGGTGGAAAAGCACGTCGGATCCCCCGCGAAAGAGGCTCACTCCTATCCCGATCCTCATCGCGCAGACGTGCCTTCCATCCCCTCTGCGTTTACGTGTACACACGGCCGGAAAGCGAGGTATAGCGCGCGGGGGAAAGGGACCGAGAACGAGCACGGACTAGGGGCGGAAGGCAGGTGGAGGCCGACGAAGGGATGAGACTCTCTTCTCGTGACTGCGATAGGGAGACATGTTTAGGGATATGTTTCCGGCATAACAAGAGTTCATAGGACGTTGAAATAAATTGATCTTACATGGGATACCGGTGCAAATATTGTGCGATAAAATTTTAAAAATTTCTTTGCATAATTTAAACAAGTTTCCAATTTTTTATGAGAAAGTAATCTCTAATTGCTTACTATAAGATCGTGCATTAACATGGAATTGCAAAGGAGTAAAGGAGTTTGTCCTTTTCGTAATATATGTTACAATTGTATCTTGCTATAATCGATCTAGAGTTTTATTTCTTTTGACGCTTTTCATAATGCTAATCTTGTCATGTTTCAATAATTGACGTAACAATATAAGAAAGAAATTTTTTCTATGTTCCCTTGCGAGCCAATATAAATTGTTTGTCCAATATTTTACGAGCTAAATTAAAAACGCGGAAGCAAGTTACACAAGTAATCATTCATAATGTAAAGCTTTTTATTTAATATTCAATCTTGAGAAGATGATTTGTGGATATTGAAGAGCTAATTTTACGGTATATGTATAAATATTTGAAGCGAAGGCATGTCGCTAAATAATGTCCGTCATTACCTTCTTTCTCTTAATAAACAATTCTTCTAGACTGTATTCTCCTGAGAAATGTTTAAAAGTTAATATTCGACTTTGTAATTAACTCTTGCATTGTAATTTAGTTAAATTTATCTGAAGTACATTTTTGAAAATTTTATCGAAAGTTCTTGAAATACTGATTAAAAAAGTTATGCTGAATTTCTCGCAACATTTATTTGCAATATATTTTTTTTTATTTATACTTAAACATACAATCTTTAATAAAACAACCTAATGAAAAAGTTACTACGCGAACTCGTACGTTTGATTCTTCCAACAGTGAATTGATTATTGATTGAAAATAATTTTATACGTCGCTCTATGCGTTTGTCATGATTTTTGACCAATAAAATATAAATTGATGGATATGCGACATACTTTCTATTACACACGGATATGCGTATACACAATGCATGCAGTGTTAAACATTATGTCGCGAATTTGCGACGAATCTCCTGGAATCTATTTGAAACATTGCATACTTGACTGTCTCGATTTGCATGCGCATTTCGATACCTTTTTGCTCATTTAATTATAGACAACGAAAAATACAATACGTATACTCATTTAATTATCCGTATGTCAAGGAGAGAGATTCGACGGCGAAGAATTAATATCGCGTAAAGTAAGCACATATTTGATCACATTAATTGTATGACGATATTACATTTGCTGAACAATATTACATTCGCTGTCTCTATTGCGTGCACGCGATATTTTACATAAAATATACCGAATGTCGACAATTAATAGTATGACCTGATACCCGTATTTATATTTGCTTTTTTCATTTGTTTCAACGTACAATGTTCAAAAGGGCACGGTATTGTTACAGGTAAATGAGGTTAGCATTTTCTCTGACACATATATAATAATATGAATAATATAATTTATATATGTTATTGTGTCACGCTTACAACATAAATTTTATACTCTTGTAAATGAGAATAGCGGAGACTATGAAATATCACAGTCCTGACTTTAATAACATTAATTTTCTTTGATAAATTTGTAGCTGATTAAGCAAGAAGAGAGGGAAAGAGAGAAAAAGAGTTTTTTTATATATAACTTTTTGATCGGGATTATATACCTTGATAGAAATAAATCTAGAATTAAAATTCTGAACTGATAGAAGTCTATCCAAACTTTGATGACAAAGTTTTGCTCCTTAAGCTTCCACAGTCCAATTAAAAAAGAGAGAGAGAGAGAAAAAAAAGACAACAGTCAATGTTGATCAAAGAAACTGCCTAAAATTAAGATCAAAAGTTTTGGGACACCCTTTGGAAACTTATTCTAGAGCTGACTATGCGAGTGATGTCAAAGTTTTCGTTGCTTAACTGACGCAATCCTTAAAGTTGAGTTTCTGGATCGACGCGATATAATGAAAGGATGGAGGGTGGAGGGATATATATCGGCTAAATATGGAGGGCAGCGAGCTTTATTGCGAGACAAAATTCTTAATCGCCCAGTCGAGACAATAAAGGGTAGCTACACGGGACGAGTTCATCGGGTAACTGTCTTCCGAGAAAATGGATCCTGTAACGGCAGGATTTGCCGAGATACCTCTTCGAAAATTGCGGCTAATTCTTGTGCTAATGATACGTCAAAATCTTAATTCCGCCCAGGCTCCGGCAATCGCTTTGATAATATAATTGATAAAGCATCCAAAAAACCAGTGTCACTTTTTAATCTTTATGCGATTAATTATTCATTTAGTAAAGTAAAATATAGCTCCAGCCAATAATATAATACTGTTTATGTGATAGTTTTTAATTACATCAAAAAGTTACACGTGTCTGTTTCCAACACTTTGCCTTAATTAATATGTCTGATAAATTTCACATTTGCAACGTGATTATCGCACTACCATGTCTTTGAAATGCGATATTCTGTCAACAAAATGGACACCTAATAAAACAAGAAAACAAGATAAAGTTGTAGCAGACTCATTTTACTATCCGTGTGAGCTCGTATATCTGTAAATTTGTATACTGTAATTTTACGTACGATGTTATAGATTAATATTGGTCTTGGGGTTAATATTTGATTTTGGATGTTGACTCTGTAAGATTCATATTCAATTCAATTAAAATTTACTTGAACGGAATATTCCATTTGAAATTTTATCATAAAAGATCCAAGAATGTAGATTAAAGGTCGTTACTTTGGGATCCTCGGAAGAAACATTTATTCGCACGCAAAACATTTATTCCTCGCTCGTGTCATGCCGCTACAAAAGTGTGATCCCTTCGTATTTTCCCGGCTGCTGCGCTCTCATTTCAGATCCTGGGAAGAGAGCCCCATCCTTTTGTCGGCTTTCACACCTGCCTTCTTTTCGTATAGCTATGTTTTCTCCATTTTTCCCCAGTTCCAACGCTCTCTCTTTGATCGTACCCGAAATATCTCACTGTCCAAAGTATCATAAGAAATTAAATTGTCAAACGTGATAATTTGGATGATTATTGTATCTTTCAAAAATTCACGTCTTATTTCCTTTTTATTTTTATAAAATACACTTCGATAAGGACCGATAAATTTTTGATGGCATTTTTGCTGAAAAAAATCGTCATTGTTCATCGATGTCTATCGGTAATTCTCGCAAAAATATCTACGCTTTTAATTACGAGACACTGTCGCTAAAAGCGTAATATTTTAAACGATTACATACTACTATTTTCGTGTAAATACTCTAATAAGTAATCCTCTTCAATAAAATATTTCTGCACTCTATTAAATACATTTTTTAAAGAACCTATTCCACCTAATCATCTTTTTTTCGTTTAAAATGTGATATACACGTATATAAAAATTGTCTTGTTAAGAATAAGCTTACACAAATATGTGTATTTAATCTTAATAATTATTTTGCAGAATAAATTCTGGGAATATTCAATGCAGTAATACATCTTATACGATAAAATATTCTTGCTATTTTTATTGCTTAACTACGCACAATTAAATATTTTTGTGATAAATACGATAAAATTAAGTTACTGGATAATCTGATTAATTTCAGCGCCGCGTAAAAACACTGTGTTAAATCTTTATTTCGTGTAAGATGCGACGCAAATATTTGTCCATTTGCCAAATATACTATAATGATTCAAAGTTCTCTTGCACGATTTCGTTTTGCATAGATTGCGTACGATACGCGCGATGAATCAAACTTTAGCACCGTACTAAAAGGCACTAAAATGTTACAAGCAGACAAGCTACTCTGTGTAATGGATGACAGTATCTAAGTCTATAAACTGAAGATATAGTGATAGTGTATCTGGAGACGCAAAAAAAAAAGAAATAGAATACAATAGAGTTAAAGGTGAATTTACATGGTAAAATCTTTGCAAACAAAAAAAAAACGACTTGTGTGCACTATAAAACTGAGTTGCGTTGAATAAACAACCACCTTCTTTTTATTGTCCTAAATCAAAATTTAAAATCTTTCTTTTCTTTTAACAGAAAGCTTTTCAATGTATCGGGACAATATTCTTGGAATTCTAAATAATTCAAATTAAGTTTTAGAAATTTCTATGTATAAGCGGATAATAAAATTTTATTTTTTTTTTTTTTGAATTTATTTTTAAAACTTATTTTAAAATATTTTAATACAATGATTTCAATTATACAAAGACGATTAAAATTAAATGTAAAAAAAAAAATTGATAAGCTTTTAAGTTTATCGGAAAATATGTGAATTTGACATACTGTGTGACATGAAGAAAAAGCAGAGGAAACTCAACATTAAAATCCATCAGATTTCAACTTACCATAATGGTGTATGCCTCTTTTTTCGTAATGCACTCACAAAACTAACGAGATTACATTTGTCTCACCATGGGAAATCCGTGACGCGCCTTTCCGGCGTTTACCTGCGCTCATTAAGCGGAAACGCATCAATTATGCATCGCGTGTTTTATACGCAGCTAGGACCTCGGAAAAATCGCCTAATCAAAAAGTTGCGTCGGCGAGGTTCGTCCGCTCGTGAATCTTTCATGTCCGCGTGGGACTGCGCTCGTCCATTACGGTGTCGGCGACGTTTTTCCACCTGCTCCCGAAAGCCGAAGGAACTAGAAAGAGAAATATGGAACCAGCTGAAAAGCAAGGTGAGAAAAGTACGACCGATTGAAATACGGCCTGCTATTCAGACACAACTACGACATTTTCACATCTCTGAAACATCTAGATCAGGATTAAAAACACAGGAATAACTGTAGAAAGTTCCGTCACGTAAACTATTAATTAGAAAATTATATTAAACTTAGTAAAATTGAAGTTTCAAGATTGTAATTATTATTAATTTTGACCTTATTATAATTGACACGTAATTGAATTTTAACGAGCAGATCGCGAATATTAAAAGCGGTTTATCAATAATCTTTTAAGATGAGTATGATTAAATCATGAGTCTAATATCTTCTTTAGCTTAAAATTTTAACGAACGAAAGATCGACTTTAACTTGCGAATGGAAGATGATATGTTGCCTCGTGGATTTATTTCTCCGAGACTTTGTGTGCCTTGTATTTTTTTGTGCTCAAAACTGATACTGGCAGAACGATATTTTTGTACATGGGTAGTTTTTGGCAAAAACAGAACATCCGATTGATACACCCCCAGGCAACTGCCAACTCATCGGTTTGCAATCGACCCTGTATCCATCTGCCTTCATTCGAGCGGAATAAGAGCGGAAAGCACAATGGGAACAAGGGAAATCTATCACGCGTGAGGGGCACAAAGCTTCAAACTTGATTGTTTTGATCCCTCCTCCTTCGCTCGCGCCTGTTTGTCTTATCTTGCAGATTGCGAGAAATCATACGCATTACTCCCGAACGTACGTGACTCGACGCTGAAATGCGTCAAGGACTAACAGATTCGAGGACAAAGTATAATATGTAGGAGGGAAAGAGAGAGAGAGAGAGAGAGAGAGGAATAGCTATACGCTCTCTCAAATAACGATTGCTCCGCTAAGTTCATGGGGTATTTTAATAAGGGAACGGGAGAGAGCTTATTCATATCCCCTGTACGGCGCAAGCGCCGAAAAGCCACCTGTAGCCCCAGCCTCCAATCAATACGTCACATATACACTGAGAGCGAGGCGATATCGTGGCAGTCTGCCTGCCTGCCTACCTCCCTGTCTGCAAGAAGGAAATCGGAACAGACGTGAGAAAGGGAGAGAGAAAGAGAAAGAAGGGAGCGCGCGCGCGCGCGTGTGTGTCTGTGTATGCGTGTCGAGACCTACTTTTGCACCGCGTCGCCGGCCAGAGAAGTTGCTGCCTGTTGCTACTGGCGCCTACCGTTGCGTTACTGATTTTAGGCGATTGCACGTTTCGAGTATCGAATATCCGTGACGACAATCGATATCACTTTCGCTAGGCTTAAAGCTCGGGTTAGCAGCGAAATACGCAATTTCACTCGCCGGGAATGAATAGGACGAAACAATTTCCGGACGCACATTCCATGGCATTTTGCCAGTCAAAGAGCACACACATGCGGAGATTAATCTCACACTTTTTTTATCGGAGATAACTTTTTCAGCTCGGCTGAACTGCATAATAATAATCGGTCTAAAAAATGTTCGAGTCATGTACTATGTAAATTATTTAAGAATATCCTGTATAATCCTCGTTTAAAATCGAAACGTCATATTACAATGCATGTAAATCGAATTCACTCCACCGTATGTTTCAAGTAATTTTTGTACGTTATTGTGGACCACAAAAGGGGCATCAATCTCTTGTTTTCTTACTTACACACCTAAGCGCCGCGGGCATGATTGCAGCCACTTCGTCGACGTCACTTGTTACACGGTAAGAGGATCTTCGACCCTCGTTTTACCGCGATGTTTCCTAAAGAAACTACATAAAATCGCTCTTCTTATACGGCGGCCGACTTAACTCCGACATCTCCATGGTCGGCAGATATGAACCGGGTTTGTCACTTAAATATCGAGAACGACATAGACCTTTTAAACGAAAAAATTCGCACTTTAGGCGATGAAAAATAATTTAAGTAATTTTTGTGGCTCTCAGGTAACTTATACTTTGACGACGTTGTTTATTGCAATGTCATATATTAGACATTTGCTATATTATTTCAGCAGTGGTTGAAGAAAGTAAATTTACACACTTACTTACTTAATACATTTTTATTTAATTTATTATGAGATTTTCTTTTTTACAAAAAAATTTTTCTTTTTTAAAAAATTTCTTTTTTAAAAAAAAAACGATACCATAATTTATTTATACCATTATTACATCTTCTGCTTAACGTTTCATTTGCTTTTCATTGGCAATTTTGGATGTACCGCAAATCCCCGTTTAAATTATTATCACCGTCGATGAATCTCGCAAACACTTCAATATATCGTAATATTGTTGCTGAATAAATTCTACGTAAGGCTCGAAACGCACAAATCATAATGTTCTTAATTAATAAAAAATTACAAATATGTAATTATAATCTTATTAACTGCAGCATGCGTGTGTAATATTATTTACAAATCGTCGAAAATCAATTTGTACTCTATGATGTAATATCGGAAGCGCGTTTGCTTTTATTTACGATTTCGATAACCGTGTTAAAGCGTAGAAACGCAAGCTGGTCATTGTTTTAAAAATGATTGACTGACAATGAGAGAGATTTATTTTAGGCATATTTTTGGTATTAACGCTATAAATTTATTTCAGTTTATTTCTCATTCTAGTGTTCTAACAAAATTACACGCATACCATGACATATTGATAGTTTCCAGCGTTCACGGAAAGTTATCGAATTCATGAATTCCGTGGAAGGTAAACTCTATATCGGAACGTTTGATTTGATATCTTGTTGTTTAACATTACTAACCTAACCATCACTATCGAGTATCGCAATAACCAGTGTTATTTTCCATCACGCTCGAATAAGCCGGAAAAATATGTCCGTAAATAGTGTACTCACACGGAACAATAGAAAATTTATGTGAAATGTATCACATACACACACATTGAATACGGTACTGTGTTAATTTATACCGATAGAAAGGTATAACAAAGTAAACTAATGTTTGCGATATTGTCGTGATGAATTCTCTTTTCATCGTTCTTGGCCAAGTTATTTATTTCCAGATATTCTGTCCTTGTTTTTTCGCATGAAAAAAATTTTCTCTCTGCCAAAAAATGCATGTTCGAAAACGTACATGTATTGGGTATCATCGTGTCGAGATAAGGATGGTCCTTTGAAGATTTGTATTTCCGTTTTATGTGCTGATGGCACCATCGATCGTTCATTCTGTCACTGTTTTTCACCGAGTCCCTTCGATGCTTTTATTACTTTGCTCACGTGTAATCAAAAATAAACCGTGAAAGCAAGAAGAACACGTTTATTCTCGATAATAATTTTCATCAGACGCATACGTTTCTCTGGTAATAAAAAATTATAAATTAAATATCGATAATTTTTAACATTAAGAAATGAAAACTCTATGTTTAATCTCTAAACATCATGTAATTGATTATTCTTCGTTTTATAACAATGATTCATCAATCATGATTTTTTTGTAATAAAAGAAAAGAGAGAAAAGAAGAAATAAAATAAAATTTAGCAACGCGAATAAAACAAAAAGGCAATTCAATAATTAAATGGAAGCCATGAGCGTAAAACCTCTCTTGAGATTTGCTTGAGTGCTCTGACATATGGCCATTTGGTTGAGTCTTTCTCTGCTCGATGAGAGTCCACTATGTCAATCATTCATTCTGCCAATCTGGTGGCAGAGGTTAATTGATATTTCTATTATAGATTTTTTCTGTATGTACATGAAAGAAGAAGTCGCAAAACTACACGATAGCAAGGAAAAAGAAAGAAATACAAAGGAAAAGAAACAGAAAATACGAATTGAGAGACAAGTTTTACCCTCGTGAGGAGATTTTCGCACTTTCCTTACGTGTTAGGTATATTATTTATATATTATATATTATATATTATTCTCTGCACATCCTCTGGAAAATTATATATTGATTATTACAAAAATAGTTGCATTTTATCTGCGATATTTTGTCAGATTTATAGATATTTTTTTCTACTATATTAATGTATTGTCTACTTTTTACCAAATTTACAGATACCTGTTTTCTATCGCATTAATAATTTTAAAAACCATTTAGCTTTAAAAATTTATAATTGAACATATATAAATTTTCATGTTAATTAAATTTTTTTATATTATTGAAAATTTTTAATTATATCATAAGTTTATATGTATATAATATTAATCTAAAGCGCTTTATATATATTTACATTAACATTTGTTTGTATGCATATTATTCTTGTATATCCACATACAAAATATATATATATATATATATATATATATATATATATATATATATATATATATTTACAAATAAATATATTTACAAATATATTACTATTTGCTTTATTACAAAGATAAATAATATTCTAAAAGAATAATTCAACGAAAATATTCAACTAACGAAGGACTGTTATTATGTACGAATAAGAGATTGATTATTCTTTACGACTACTTTCAGGATTCCGCAACAACAAAGTCTCGCATATTAGCAGCATGTACTCGATGGATGAAAAATCCACGTGTGTATCTTTATTCTCCAACATATCCAATTTCATACCGTTTTATCGATTTCGTTATTATTTATAATGTTAAAGGAAAAAACTAGAAAAAAGATCAGATTAAGGTCGCTTATCGGATTACAATTAAGGTCGCTTTTAAGTAGAGCGCTTTTTTTTTCACGAGAATCATCAAGAGAGTTACGTTTCGATGATTTTTTTGATAAAAGTTTGTTCTCGTATTGCAGGAAAATTTACTTTTCAAATTTCTCTGTAGTTCTTTATACTTCTTTTAAAAATTTTTATATCTTCAGCTTATAAATGTTAACTTAACGATTCGAAACAAACAAGCAAGTTTGTTTGCCTTATTTTTCTTTTTCTTGTGAAATCTTTACTTTAATTTCTAAAAGTTATTTGTAATAATTTGACGATAAAAAATAAAGTAAAATTATTAGTTATTTCAAAAGAATATCATATATTATTAATTTTATCGTATCTTTCTTTTACTTCATATTTTCTTTATATTCAAAAAAATACATTTTATATACAATATATATATTTTTACTTTTATGTCCTCTTTATTTTCGATATTCATTATATGTCAGAAACAATAAAATTGTATTATCGGTGTTATATTTATGTCAAGATAAAGAATTTTCCAAATTCAATTGTCTCGATATTTTACGTTCGCATGAGCCACAGGTCTTATTATTTTCCATTTTTCTCTTTTATCTTTGTATCTCTTGTCATATTTTATACCGCATTTTGATCACAATTATAAAGAGATTGCTGATGTACGTTATATTCGTTCGTCAGTTCGAAAGCGCATTCTCTGAAATGCCTATCAACTTTTATGAATGCGAAATTATTCATAACTTGTTCCGAGAGATAATTGTCCCAGATGTTCGCGCCCGATTTTCGTCACTATAGTTGACTGGTTGACGTTGTAATAGATTTAAAATCGCATCGCGATAAATTTTTTATATTATAAATTTTGATAATATCGCGAAATTATGATTGTTCAACATAAAATTATAAAATTGCGCCGGACGGATGGGAGACAACGTGATATTTTTTTGTCGATTTAGTCGTATGACAGAATGTGCAGTTGGATGCACAAAGTCACGAGAAATGCATCATCTCGACTGCAATTCAATTTTGCACTGTATATAAAGCTACTCTCTACCCCGAAGGTGCTTCACGTCGAGGAGTAGCATCACTAACCACGTTAATATCGGTTTCCAGGGGCAATTGAGCGAGCTTCGCTGTTGTACGCTGCCACTTGATGACGGGAGAAGGGAGAAAGGGAGGAGGAAAGAAGGGTCCATCTAAATATAACATTCCAGCGAGAGCTCGCGTGTGTCGAGGTAAACCTGGATAATATCGATCTTCGAATACGTGCTTGCAACGTATGGTATTTGCGAAAATACAATACCTATCGATGAGAGAACATGAAGGAAAAGTAGATATCTACTGTAGGTAGTCAGACGCTTTTCCAGCTGACGATGACAGTAGAAATTGACCGTATGAACAAAAGATTACCTCATTGCATGATAACTGACTTTCAGTACATATTCGCGAAAATATTGGAGTATTTGTATATTTATAAATATTTATATATGTACATATATATTTATGAAGTTAGCAAGTTTAAAGATTATATAGAAAATATAATAAAAATAATATTGCAATGGATTATATTCTAATGGAGAATATAATAGAACAAGTGTATGATAAGAAGTTTATCACTTTTATTAATGTACATTTATTTACTAATTAGATACATATGTAAATCTGCTTATTATAGGTACAAATAAGGAACAGCTCATAATTCTCTCTGTACAAGTGTACGAATCATAGACAATTCTTATACATTTGTCCTGAGATGTCAGCAAATGCAGAATTGTGCTTTACTGTCAATTTTGATATGCTTGATATCCTTAAATAACACAATTATTATCATTATTAGAGGTGAGGCATGACAGATAATAGCTATATAAAGTTTCCAGAAAACAAAATAAGTTTATAAAAAAATTATAAACCTTTTTTCTATTCTAAAATTATCTTAAACTTGAAAAAGTTAAAATTTTTCATAACAAAATAAGCAGGTGTTATAAAGCAAAAAACAAATTGTTAAAATTTATAATTAGACATATGTCAAAATAATAAAAAAGTCTAACAAAATTTACTTTATATTTTAGGATCAGTTTATAATTTAGCATTTTCTAATTTATAATAAATTATCTGACATTATTTTATATTTTTTTAAAGATTTATGTAATTTCTCTCTCTCTCTCTCTCTCTCTCTCTCTCTCTCTCTCTCTCTCTCTCTCACACACACACACATGTATAAATCAATATGTACAACAGATCATAATAAATACATAAGGTCAAGTCCTACTGGATTTAACATAAATTTATGTATTCATATTTATGATGTATGTTACATTGAGATTTCGTTAGTCATCGATTACTTCTTGGAACGGTAAGAGTGAAACGGTAATATAGATATAACGGTTTATAAAACGATATTGACGACTTATAGTGATAAAACGTTAACTGCAACTAATTCATCTAAGGAAATGAATTATATTAAAATATTGACATAGATTTTAATGTGCAGGGTAAGTCGCTAAAAACAAATTATTTCGTATTTTTTTCTTTGAGGATACATAGAAGATAAATAAAACACAATTTAAATATTAAAGTACATGTACAGGCGATGAGCACATCTTAATTTCTTTAAAAATTTTTTAAAAATTATTTTAAGACATTTTATTAACGTTCTTTTATTTTTTCTTTTTTTCCCTTTCTAATAAAATACTACATATTATTAGATACAATGGAACTACATTTTATTTTAAATTTTATATACATATTCCATCTGACAAGAACACTAATTTTATTTGTTATAATATTATTATGAAATGTCTTTGAATCTAAACATTTTAATTAAACAAGAAATTTTTTTTTAATTTAAGTTTATATTTAATCTATATACTTTTCAAAGGATGATAAAGAAATTGAACAATATATTACAATTAATATTTATTATAATGCACGCGTTTACATTATTCTATATATTCTATATATTTTTTCAAAATGACATGTCAAAATTTGCAAAGTTATTTTAAATCCAATTACTGATTCAATAAATTCAATGAATAACAAACAAACGATAAATAATAATATGTTCTTAGCGAACTAGCCATGAATAAACAACCAACCAATATATTAAATACGATTTGTTCTACTTTTTCTATTATATGTATTATATATCATGTACATTTTTTTAACAACGAGAAAAAATAAACATTTGTCATTGCATGATATATAATACATATAATAGAAAAAGTAGAACAAATCGTATTTAATATAGTTTGCTATACATGTATACATGTCTAAAGAGACACAACTTTGAAAAAAATTTGAAAGAAATTCAATTTTCCGTTGGTTGTTTATTCATGGCTAGTTCGCTAAGGACATATTTATCTAACAATAAGAAACGAAATAATAAATCTTGAAAATAACATGCTGGTAAACATAAGTCGGTCTATCACATACATAAATATTTTTCATGAAATTTCTAATTCTCTAATAATTTAAGAAACTTAATTCTAAAAAAGTTAATATTTTATAGATTTGTTTGCCGTATTGTTTAAATATTATTTTATTTTTATTTTTATTTATTTATATTTATATTTGTCTTTCTTTTAATAGAGAATCTTATTACAGTTATCTAAAAATTGATATGGCATTTCTAAGACTGTCATTTTATTTTATATTCATCTCAACTGCGTTTTCTGTCGATAAAAATCCGAGTATATTTAATAATTATTTGGATGTAACACCGACGCATTATGATGTCAAGCTAATACCAATTTTCAAAAAAGATGGAGATACACATTCAATTATATATCAATATAGACCGTTTTATTACATTAAAAATGAATATGTAACTGAGCATCAAGAAAACTCCGATTTTCTTTTCTATGGAGAATTGAATGCTACTATTGATGTCTTTCGTCGAACTGAAAAAATAAGTTTAAGTTCATCAAATTCAATATTAATTTTATATAACAAGTTGATGGAATACGATGATGTTAGTAAATCACATTTAATATATTCAATGGAATATAATCGTAATACGAAAATTTGCAATTTTTATTTACAAAATGAGTTACAAGAGGGCAGCTACATATTAAATTTAAAATTTCTCAATGCAATTAATAACATGGAAAATAATATTATTTCGTTGACTGTACCCACAAAAAAATCAGGAGAAAAAACGTGAGTAAATATTTTTATATTAAGAATATAGGTACTGTTATTAAATATGAATTTTTGTTTTTCAACATGTTTTAAAACATGTTTATATATGATTACATATATATGCTAGTATTCAATTAATATTGACTTTTTAATGAAAAATTTTCGAAAGTCTTATTACAATTTGTAGCTTAAAATATCATTTTGTTTATAATTATTTTTATTATATTATTAAGTGCAACAATCGTGTGCATTATTATGATGTAAATATATATTATATCACACAGTAGACAATACAAGAAAACTTATTTAAGAAAATTTATTCAATTAGCATTATTTTTTTAAATAGACATACGATATATTTGTAAACAATATATTATCGATGCATGGAATATATAGTTATGCACACTACAAATCGCGCAGGCTAATCAGTATCGATTAAACGATATGTATATGGAAAGTTCTGAATTTTTTTGTAATGTTTGACGAAAGCGGAAATACAATTTAATCAGTGCTATTTAGCTTGTGCGATTTATATATACATATCACAATCGTTATGTAAAGACAGGATTGTTTAATGCCATTGATAAAAAATTATTGTTATTCGAAGAAATATCATTAAAATGTTAAAGGTGGTCGAGCGGGACACATTTTCAGGTGATTGGGGCCCGACAATTGTTTCCATGTTGGGACGAACTGACAGTAAAGACCACTTTCAATATTGCCGTAAAGCACCATCGTAAATACAAAGTTTTCTCAAATATGCCTATACAAAAAGAAGAAATATGCAAACCTGAAATAGTAAATATATGGGGAATAGGATTAACAGAAATAAATGATAGACAGTGGACATACTTTTATAGTACTCCTAAAATACCCACTTATATCGTGACAATTGCTTTCTCGCCAATGAGTTTCCATTACCTTTTTGACACAGATAGAATCATTATATGGCATAGATCCGAATTTCAGAGTTTAAAATTTACTCAATCACTTGCAAACGAAATAATGATTCTTTTTGAATCCAAATGGAAAATATTAAAAAATCTAAAAGTGCAATTTGTCGCAATTCCTGGTCTTCCATACAATTATGAGAACTGGGGGCTTGTATTAAATAGGTAATATAAAAATTAGATAAAATATTAATCTATTAAAACAATTTTTGTAAGTATCAAAACTAAAAATATATATATGTTGAAATACAAAGTATTTAAAATGTTTACAAAACGATAATATATATTTTTATGATTAATTATAAGTTGATTTCGATAAATAACGTAATACATGTGATAGTAATGTATGTCACAATTTTTATATAATTAATATTTTATATAATTAGTAAAACAAAATACGATATCATATAAATTACATTATTCATTCACAAGACATTTTTTTTAGTTTTATAAATCAAAGAGTATAGTAAAATTATTATATATTATTTGCGGAAGTTTATTATTTGTATTGTTTATATATATATATATATGTTTATAATACTAAATACTTAAATTAATTAATTTATAGCAAATTTAATTTTTATATTTCTTAGAGAAACAAATATTATTTACGATAAAGATCTAGATTTTGTTTCGGACAAAATAGAAGTAGAACGGTTGATAGGACACCAAGTAGCGTATCAATGGTTCAGTAATTCAATCAATCCAGTTTGGTCATCTTCCTTGTGGTTAATCGATGGTCTTAGTACATTGTTTGGAATAAAGGCCATCGATGATATCACGGTAAGTTTTTTATATATTTTTAGCGATATCTTTAAATATAAAAATAAATATTTTTATATGTATGTTTATATGTAAATTTATATATAAGTATGTTTTCAATATCATTTTATTTATGCAAAGAGATAAAATTTCGATGCCATAAGAGAAAATAAAAAGTAATTAAATTATTTATAACATTAAATATGTCAGACAAAAACATAAAGAAAAAATATGATAAAATAATAAAGTTTTTTTCAACAGCGACTAATGCATACTTGATATTGTTGATATGAATATTTTATTCGACTATAAATATTTACTTGATTAAAGCTTACTTTTTTAGGTGTCTCGAAAATTCAAAGTAATGAATTTATTTATAGTTCAGGCTCAATATGAATCTCTTCGTTTGGACACTTATTCACTTATGAAGCCTCTTATAGAGGAAACTAATTCCTTTGACATTAATAATCTTGCTTTTTCTTCTCGTTACATTAAAGGTAAAACTGAATAATTAAATTATTATTTATAAATTTTAAAACATACTATAAGAGAATATGGAACATTAGTAATAAACAAATATATTTGTAGTTTAATGATATACTGACTTGTTATGATATTATAATAAAAATTATAATTAAAAATTTATCTTTGTTTAAATAAAATTAGATACAATTACTAGCTTACGGTCACAGTGTAATATAAATATAAATTAATTCTAATAATATAATGATATTTGAATCGTATATATATGAGTTTCTAAGAAGCCAAATTAACTACTATTAATATTAATACTTTATAAATTTATTTAAAATTTCTTAATTTTAATAACAATACACATGATAGAGCTAGTATACTAGAAGTTAAAAAAATGTAGTTGATTAGTTTGGCTTCAAAATTACACATATAAATCATTTTATCATATGAATTGTAGCATTCTTAATATTGCACATGATGCAGTATCTAATTACCAATACAGTGTTTGAGGACAGTATCCAATATTTTAATAAACAGTGAGTATAATATGATATATATTTATATATTATATATACATATTATGATATATATATACATTATATATATATATATATATATATATATATATATATATGTATGTATTATTCATCATATTAAATGTTGAAGTTAAGTTGTACAACATATATAAATAAATTAATACTTTCATATTTTTTAATGTATAATATTATTTATAATTAGTACAGTTTTTATTGTAACTATGTTTCTACTGTTACTGTGTCAATAATGTCAAATTTGTAAAATTTTACAAATTACAGTGTAGTTAATTCGATGAATCATGATGATTTTTGGATCCGTATGGAACATGCTATGGTTAAAACATATCCCCCGAATATCAAACAAGACCCGTTGTCAAACTTTTTCCTAACAACGATATTAAATGGTTGGATAAAGTACATGGGTTATCCTATATTGGAAATAACGCGAGATTATTTCAAGAACAGACTGACTATTACAATAAAAAATTATTATATGCTTAAAGAATACGATTTGTGGATACCTGTGACTTATACTACGCAGAATGATCTAAATTTTGGAAATCTTATGTTACCGCTTCATGACGAAAGATTAAAACTTATGCATTCGAAAAATCAGTCTCAAGAAATTTTTAATATAAGAGATGATGGTTGGGTGATGTTCAATTTACAACAAACTGGTGAATAAATTTATTATATTTTTACATGTATTCCGTAATTAAAATTTTAAGGCGTTATATAATTTTACTCGTATTTTTTTAATAAGATTACGCATTATACGGATAAATATATACTAACATTTTATAATATTTCAAAAAAATATTGTATGATGTATTCTAAATTCTATTATCGTGAATTGAATCGATTATTATTAAAACTAAAATAAATTTAAATTGATTTTGATTGACAATTTTTTACATAACTTATAATTCTACGAAATATCACACAAATGTTATTCTAAAATTATATTATTATAAGATTTATTATAAGATATTATAATTGATATTACAATTTGTATTTCTTTTTCTAAACACTTGCAATTACTCTAATATTGAAAATACAAATAGATTATAAATATTATACAATATTTTTTAATAATTTCCAATTAGATGAGGACCTAATAATAATATATAAAAATTTTTTACTACACAGGATACTATCGCGTTAATTATGATCGCGAAAACTGGCAAAGAATTTCAAAATATTTGAATTCTAACGAATATGAAAAAGTACATGTTCTCAATCGTGCTAAACTTATTGACGACGCATTTTATTTTATGATAAGAATAGACCAAATAGATTCTTCCATATTTTGGAATTTGACGAGTTATCTTGCACAAGAAACCAATTACATAGTCTGGTATCCTATGATTAAAGCTTTTGAACATATGTCAAGCATTTTTCCACTTCCAGATGAAAAAGTCAAAACTATCAAGGTAAAGATCAAATTGAAATTTTTTAGATGATTTCATTTTCCAAAAAAATATATGTAGCTAAGAAAAATCAATTATGTTCTCTTATTTATTTCAAACTAAAAATAAAAACTTTGAAAAGTTTTTATCCAAATTTTATAGTATGGATGTTAGATACACATTATAAAATCAATACTTATCTTTTTCATGTGTAATACGACCTTCTAGTAAAATTTAAATCTATAATTATATATGTGTCAAAATTTATATATATATATATTCAGAACTTATTTTACAATGTTATATTTCATTTTTAAATTATTGAGCATTTTTTGCAAACAATTTTTTTCGCTATTTAATATATTCCGCGACATAACAATTAACAATAAAATATAGTTTTATAAATGTTACTTTTTTATAATTAATAAAGAAAAATTAATTAAGAAAAGATTTTATAAAAATTGTTTATAATAACTAATACTTTATACGTGTTTAATATAAAAAATAAATATAAAACTTAATATAATAAACTTTATAGAGTTTAAAATATATACATCTAGGATATATGTAGATGTGGTATCAGAGAAACACACACACATACACACATGTATGTATGCATGTATGTATCTATGTATGTATGTATGTCATATATTGTTTAATAAATTAACATGACTTTGTATATTTGCATGTGCATCATAATACATAAATACATGTGCAAAAGCTATAATATATAGCCGGTGCATCCATACAAAAAGTGCCCCCGACGAGTTTTTAAATAATATTTAGTTTGTCATTTCCTTATTGTAAAAAAAAAATTTCTCAAAATTTTTAACTTTTAGTATATAATATTTAACAATTTTTAGGACAAAATAAACAAAATGTTAGCCGGTCTACTTTCAAAAATAACATACAACGATTATGATGAGGAAAACGAACTTACTATATGTTTAAGACAAGAAGCCATTAAATGGGCATGTATCCTTGGTGAGTCCAATTGTCAGACAATAGCTTATGAAACATTGAAAGAGCATATTGAAAGGCTGAAAACAAAGTAAGTAATTTTTTTTTATATTACTGTTTTTTACATGTATTTTTCTTATATTTCGCATATGCTAATAAATTTTTAGATTGAGATATAATATTATAAGTTAATATTATAAGTTAAATTTCTATACCAAACATAAATTTCTTTTTAAATTTCTTTATTTTATTAGACTTTTACCGTGGCGGGAAGAATGGACATATTGTAAAGGTTTGATGTCGGCAGACTCTCAGATTTGGCATAAGGTGAAGCATACAGCATTAACGCAAAATAATAATAGATTTTTAGAATTTTTAGCTTGTGCTAAAAATAACATTGATGAATATTTAAAATTATTAACACCACAAGATAACGGAACATATATTGGAATACAACCCAAGAATTCTATTAATAGTCTTCTTTTTATTATTGCAAAACATGCGAGAAACGATACTGTGCTTGACAATATATTAACAAATTTCGAGAAACTAAAACCGAGGTAACCAGAAATGTTTTTCTTGAAAAATACATGCCTTTTAATATGATTATAAAAATTTGTTACGTATACTAATTACCTGTAAGTACATATATGCTATTTTGTTTTTTCACAGAGGTGTCAACAGACTTACAATATTTACTGTTATTGTAAACCATGTGTATTCTGAAAAGCAATTAGATAAGGTAAATTTTATAAATTTAGTTAAAAGTTTCTAATTATTAAACTTATTCATATATATATATATATATATATATATATTTATGGGTGTACCAATCTCTTACAATGTTAAATTAAATTATTATTTATTAACATTAAATATTAAAATAATTTACATAGATTAGGAACAGTATGAGAGATATTATTGAGGAACAAGCGATGGAATGTATTATAAAATCTATACAGAAGAACGAAAGCCTCTCTGGCTTACCTTATAACCGGGTAAGTTTTATGAATTAAAAAATTATACTTGTTATATATATTTATATTTATTTTTATTAATAAATCTATTTATATCTTTGATGTATGACATATAAGTAATATTTTGTCGTATCATGTAAATAATATTTAATTATGTTAGAAATAATATGTTATACGTTAGATTTTTAAGATGAGATAAAATTGATTTTAATGTTTAAATAATCCGATTTAGACAAGTATTCAAAGCGATGAAAAGTATAAAAATCTCCTGATCAAGAGCACAACAATCGTAGAAAAATGGATGGAGTATGCTGAACGCAAATTAAAAACACGGTTATCTGAAATCAAGAAGCTTATAAGCTATCTTCAAATTTTTTAAGAAGAAGCAATTAAACTTAAATAATTACAATTTGAAAAATCAATGAATAATAACAACTCTTATACGTATGTATATATATATAGATGTTTATGTACAAACTGTTATAAATAACAGTTTATATTTTCCTTTTTTTATTTTTAATTATCTATATCTGTGACTTATCTATTTTTAATTATATTTCTTTTTTTATATTTTTTAACAATATTTAATATTGTTATAATTTAATATTATTGAACATAATATTTTCCAAATTATACTATTCTTAATAATATTATATAACTATAATTTTATTATATAACTTCTTTTTGATCACTAGCAATAGAGAATAATATTTTCAATAATTTTAATATAATTATATAATAATAAATAGCTATATACATTATTATATTAACATAAAAAGTAATTTCTTCTATTGTAACATTTATTATTTATATGTTTAATACTATTAATCACTTGGAACTTTATATATATACGTATATGTATATTTGTATACTTTAATTAATAATAGATTATATAGCATTATTTTACACTTATTTGTTTAATTAATTTTATAATGAAAATAAAGTCTTGAACAACAATATAAAATCTTTCTTTCCTTATACTTATTATTTTCAATACTGATATTGTTTGTGTGTTGAATTGTAACATAAATATACTTTTTAATGAAAACATCTTTACAAAACTGACATGTATTATTAACAAGAAATTATAAAAATGTAATTTTAATTATATAGCAATAATATACTGCAATTATAGTATTAAATTTTGTTGTAAATAATATATTTTATCGTTTTTTTTTACGGATATTAATGAATAAACTCGAATGTAAATGTTTTAATTAAAAAATGCTTTAATTATATATTTATAGCAGATGTATCACTGTATTATTGTTATAATACGCGTATATATTTTATAAATAAAACTATATTCTGCGTGATGATTCTAGTTTCTTTTGTAAAAATTAATAAGAAAAGACAAGATAGAGCTTTATAATAATAAATTAGAATAAATGATAATTTATATTAATATTTTTTAAAATGCACTACTCTTGTATGCAAATATAATTGTACAAACATATTTTATCATATGGAATAAATATATAATAAAAAACTATATATATATATATATATATATATATATATATATATATATATATATATATATTTCAATTTACAAATATAACAGACATCAGAAACAGTATTATTTACCGATAGCGAGGAATATTTTCTTTTCTTCTGATGATAAATACGCGACTCTTGCTAAGTGGCACATTATAATTTTTATTTCTATCCTAATACAATTTTTTTTAATAATATAACAGCAAACCTAAACTTTATCGTATAAAAAAATTAATCATATATAATTTGTTATATAAAATAATAAATAAATCTTTCAATACATCATATTTATTCAATTCAAAATTTTACATTGCGAAATGTAATTAGATATAAAACAATACTCCGTAACATTATAATGACATCAGTGTCATTGACATGGAATTTAATATTTTATAGCAAGATGAAGATTTATTTCCGTTTTATATACTTATTGTAATAATTTTATTATATTAAACTGAGAATTTCTAACTCTGTAAGATGTCACTACTAGTATTTAAATCATCATATTTCTTTGTAATTATGAATTATGTGAGTTTGAAATCTCGTTTTTTTTTTTAATCCAATTTTTGTTCAGCAATAAGATAATCTACGTATGTATCAGATATAAATATCTTTATGCAATTTTGTCCTCATAAATTTCTCTCTACAAAGATCTCGCGTATCTCAAACAGTAAAGCAAAACCAAAAAAAAATATTTAATAAAATTAAGATGAAACTGAAATGACTGAGCGACATTTCTAAAAATCTGCGTGACAAGAATTGCTTTTAAATTGGAAAACAATGAATTAAAGATTAAAGAGGTAATAAAATAAAATAAAAAACGTAATAAAAAAACAAACATTTTTATGCACTATAAATTTTTAATGTATACAAACGAGAAATTGTAATATGTACTAAATATTGTCGCATACTATTGATAGTTTCGCTTAATAAATAATTAAAAAAGAAGCAACCTGTATTATGGATTGCTAATCTTTTTCTTTATGACAATCTATT
The DNA here is from genome assembly GCF_047496725.1 of Anoplolepis gracilipes. NCBI lineage: Eukaryota > Metazoa > Arthropoda > Insecta > Hymenoptera > Formicidae > Anoplolepis > Anoplolepis gracilipes. The sequence goes on from NC_132977.1 coordinate 4,890,095, forward strand.
TGGAATTGATTTCAATGATTCAAGATAAATTAATATTATTTAAAAATCTTTACGAATATATCACGCAACTTTCTTAAGTTTACAATACTATCGATTGTAATAGAAAATATTATAAAATTTTTTTATATTCAACTAAATTTTTCTTAAAAATTTGTCTGGTCTGAATATAATATTGATTAAAATTCGTTAATATTTATTAATTATGCATTTTTTTAAACTTAACATGACATAAACTTTAAAAGTTTTCAAATAATATATATTTATTGCATTTTTAATAAATAGAAAACTTTTTATAAAAATATATTATCTGCAGAAAAGACACATACAATATGATATTGTAAAATATCTTAATTTTAAAAGATTTAATAAAAAAGATATCGATTTTTACACAAATAGATTAATTTATCTTTTGAGATATATTTATTGTGAAAAAATGCAGTGCAATGTATTAAAACTGAGTTATAATTCAGAATTTAGTAATATCACAAGTGGTAAATAATTACGACTTGCTGACGCACATAATATTATTTAGTTGCGACATGACGTTAGAGAGAAAAAAAAATAAAAACTCGTAAATAATTATGAATATTCATAAAATATCTTACTTTTAGTTTGTGTTTTCGAACAAATTGGTCTCATTATATTTTTTGAGAATAATCTTTCTCATTAATAAATCGATAATTTCTCTTCACATTTTAATCTATTCCTAGATCAAAATAATATATTGTTTCTTTTGAGTCCTCTCATTATTCTTCGCTTTATCTCATTTCACCTGGCACTGCTCCACGAGATGTTAGTATTAGCATCGCAAAAACGTCATTCTAGCATGTATATGACGATTTACTGGTGCAATTATAGGGTAACTATACACGCGCGACTCACGTGTAGATTAAAAATAAATTGTCACGTCACGATCTACTGTTTGGATAACAAAAGGCATGTCAAATTAATTCCTCTGATTTTTTGCGCTCACCTGCGTAAACAGAGACTTGAGAGTGTTACATTTAAATAAGAACATAAAGAGTATTCCGCTGAAATCATTTTGCAGAACGTTTTATGAAGGTCAGATGAAGTTTAGATTAATGTTTTGTTATTAAGGCTCCTGAAGCCGCGAAACTTCGATGTCGACGATGGCGATATATAGTTCTGTTTCTTTCTCTCTTTTGGGAAATATGTCAGAACCGAGAAATGACAGCTCAATTTATGTTGCGACCTACGTCATAATTATTTGCTTTTTGCTAGTGTTGTGATGTGCAACGTATTTATGAAACTTGTGAAAATGTACGGCTGCCAAGCTGTGTAAGGAATAAACTGTGTAAAGTAACATTTTCCTCTCCTTTCGACAGCTGTCAAATCGCGTGTTTTTCCGCATTTCAAGAGTTCATTTCGGACTCAATTTACAGTTATTTATCAATTGTCAGGAGAAAGGATTACCAGCCGTACATTTTTACAAGTGTGCTAAAGAGATAGGTACTATTATTTCGTTAAAATATGTTTTTATTTATATGTCAGTCGCAACATAAATTAGGATATCATTTCTCGTTATTTCTCGCTTGTAACGTCATGATTTCAATATGGCCACGGTGACTACTCAGGAGCCTTAAATATAAAACTAGAAAAAAATTAAATAAAATTTGTTGTTGAATTTTGAAAGAATATATCGGTTATTTACAATATTTTTCAATAAATACTATTACAAATATTAAATATTTTACTTTAATTTAAGTAAAAGTTTAATCACATTGATTTAGAAAATATAGGAAATTATTTGTCTATATATTGTATGCACAAATACAAAATGCTTATTTCTAATTCTACATCTACTTACTCTACAAAAAAAAAGATTACAATTTAGTAATCAGTAATAGATTATTATTTATAGTAACAGAGATCAATTGATACATTAATATTATCAATAATATAATAAACATATTATTGTTCTAATAATATAATATTGTTAATTAAATATACATCAAAATGTCTTATTTTCTTTGAATTTTTTATTATTATTATATTGAAAAAGAGAAAGAAATGATAAATATAAATAAGCTTATAAATATGTATATATATATTTATTTATTTATTGCGTGAGGGAAAGTACTTTAGCAGAAATTAACTAATAAATTAAATAAGATGCTAGATTGACAATAGCAAAGTGTATGAAGGACCAATTTCTAATTACGGCGTTATATTTAAATATTGGAAGAAAAACGACGTACATGTCGAGAAACCTTCGCGTATAAACCGTCGCGCCGGAAAGGAACAAAAAGAGGTTTCAGTCACCCTCGCTCGTGTACGTACAATCCCCTTAATAGAGGCTCGTGGATCGAACGTCGTGCATGTCGAAGGTTCTCGAGATCGCATCTGTTCACGAAAGCGCTCTCACGTGATACCGCTGTAATGTCATACATCGCAACGTAATACATAATATGTATGACCCGTTGTATGTATACCGTATCGGACAATCTTAATATTTGTGCTTTCAATATGTCGAATTCTTGAGATAAGATTATAGTGCACATATAAATCTTTTGATATTTAAGTCATAAATATTCTCATCGCACATTTCATCCAATGTTTGTTTGATTTACTTTGCTTGACGTAAAAAAAAAAAAAAAAACAAATTAATTAAATTTTATATGAATCTTATGTATCATTGGTGATACAATAGTTGATAATTCTCATAGATTTTTAATAAAAATGCACTTTACGCATTTCGTAAGAACAACAAAAAGGCAATGAAAGTTACAAAGATATAGTTGCTTCCCCGAGGATCTGCAACTTTTCACTGTATTGTAGACGCATAAATAGTATATAAGAAGTGAAATAAATAGGGATAGTTACGTATACGCGTATATACCTCAGTTACCCCAGTTTCTTGTACAAATTTTTGCTTACATGTGGATTCTTGGACTAAATTGAAATTGATGTTTTTTTTCACCACAAGTGATAGGCCACCAATAGTTGTCAAATTGTGAGCGAATAAACATCTGGAAACCTAAATTCTTTAGAAATGGTAAACATAATTTTATTCTTCATTTAATTTCTCAAGTAGATTTTAACTTTTAATGATATTTTACTAAATATCTATACTTTAATTCTTTAAAAAGTTATATTTAAAACTTGCTGTTGTAAAATTTGTAAAATAAACAAACAAGTTTAATTCATCCATAATTAAGAAAATCTCGACTCGAAATTGTGGTCAAATAATTAAAAAACAAGTAGGTAATTACTATGTAATTTTTATTACTATGTAATTACGCATATAATTTTTTATTGCATCAATTAAATAAAATCTCGTCTCCCGACATTAATTTCTGACTACGTCCCTGTTATCTATATCTTATACTTGCGTAAATAGTTATTTATATATTCTAGTCTAGACTATATTAATGTGAATAAACTTTATCTAAATATATAGTATATTTTAGATAATTAGAAAGGTTGATCTCAATTGATCTCATCTCGCACACGTAAGTTTATTTGATGTCTAATATTTTTTTTCTGCATTTTTTTAAACATATATTCTAGAAAAATTAAAAAATCGAAAAAGAAGCTTGATTATAATATAATTCATATTATTTGATTATTATAAGTAATATATATACTTCACGGTTATTAAGAGTTATCAAAAAAACCGATTATCTGTGCACGTGTGACATTTTTTAAATTATTTTTTAATTATGTAACAGCAATAACGATTCTACTTAATTTTTTTGAAAGATTTAAAGTAAAATTTATTACTACACGCGTAGAAAGATTAAAGATTATACACTCATCTGCCGCATAATCATTGAATAAATTAAGAATAATGTGTTTCTCTAGTATATTTCCAGAAATATAGGCATGTATTATTAACATTCTTTATTAAATGCTTCTTGCTGCATATATCACATAGCGCAATTTTTCTGACATAAATGTATAATTTACATAGTGCCAGAATCTTGATCATCTTGAAAGACAGTGTGAAAAAATAAGGAGGTTGAATCTGTTTATCTTACGATTCTGTTAACCAATGTACAAAGTTATTCGTATAATACAAGTAGTGTATGTATGTAGCATAATTCCGAGAAACATAACAGAAGATAAAAAAAACCACAGAGCCTTCTTTCCTTGCAAACATTTTTACGACAAACACGCACCTCTCACGTGCGGTGTGCGATCTGAGGTTTTTTGTGTGCTAGACACTCATAATTACATTTGCTTAAGATCCGATCTGATCAGGAAAAAAAAAAGAAAAAATAAAATTTCACGAGTGGCGATGTGACCTTTCTTTGTCACCGAGATGACAAACGAGATTATCGAAAATTAAATGCCAGAAATATTTCGATTTTAATTAGTAGAAAATTATTATAAAGCAGTAGAATTACATTAAATTTTAAAAAGAAAATTTATGCGGCTAATTCACAAGTTTTTGTAACTGATAAATCATAATATAAAAATGTTTCATTATACATACATATTTAAAATTAGTCTAATTAATAATGTTATTGCGTGTGTGAGCGTATCATATCATATCATTATATATATATATATATATATATATATATATATATATATATATATATATATATAACATTATATTATTAACATAATTATAATTATAAATAATGTGAATATAGTCAATTGAGATCAAGTTCGTTAAACCAATTAAAATAATTCTCATAGCATCGTCATGATTTGCATAATCACTATCCGGAATCATCATAACATAACGCAATTAAACTTGACATGAAAACCGATTAAAATTACATTGGCGAAAGCCATTAAAACACGGTGTCGAGTAGGAACATTCGAGTCTCACGGTAGTTTACATTATTAACCAAGTTCGAATTAATTCTTAACTGATGACATCTCTAATGAAAAGTGTGTACTCGTCATATTATTTAAAAAAAGGACATAAAAATTTTTTCAAATAAATTTCTCGCGTCACTTTTTTTTTGAACATGAGAAATTATAACGTTAATTAATTAAAGATGACTTATTGTTAGATCGCAGATTTTGCCGGCAAAGCAAGATATTAATTACTTAGAGTTAGAGCGTCATGTACTCTTGAGGTATCTTAATTATTGTTAAAGCGATGTGGTTTTCTGGCTTCTCAAAAATATCATCACATCTACTATAATATCGATATTATATTTTATATACGTCCGTTTAATTTCAATAAGAATAAACTTCAAAAAGATAATATTGAATAAAAAGTATCGACGCGCGTAGAGATTAACAAGGCATATCACACGTAAATTGATGCAATTGTCTCGTCCAATCGACCCGCATGATCGTTTTTATCTATTGTCTAATCGTGCCGGTCGATTTAATATTTCGAAACTACGATAAATTTAGATTCTTTTTTAAACAGTCACAGCCCATGAATCTTCCGATATAACGCAGAGAAACGCGTGCGGCGCGTAGAAGAGAGTTTTCGCGGTGGCATTTCGCAAGGTAAATTTCTGTGTCCGTCTCTGTCTCTCTCTAGCTTTATATCTCGTGCGACTGTGTTGGATGTCGTAGGAATTTTCGAGGGCCGAGGTGACGGCGGCGGTGCTTCTTACGTTGGCGCGATAAAACGCGCTTCAAAGGAGGAGGCTGAGGAGCTTGGTGGGGTCCGGGATTGACGTCATTCAATGACGTCAAGCAGGACCGTGCCGAAAGCTCGCAGGAGCCATGCTCGTTCGTGTATTGAGCCGCGGTTGCGAGAGAGAAAGAGAGAGATATATATCCCTTTGACACGAGTCTCCAGTCTCTTTTATTAAATAGGTAAAAGACATGTAAAATTTATAGTACGATTTTGCATCAAAGTAATCCATATTAATAAGCGAGAATATCAGCAAAATATATACTTTTTTACATATTTATAAGATGACTTACCTGTGCGCTTCTTTCGAAAAAAAAAAAAAAAAAAAAAAAAAAGGTTTAAAATATAATATGATATAGTGAAATATGAAAAGATAATTTTTAGACAAGAATAAATTTGATACTTTTTTATTTTTTACCGTTAAATTTAATCTTCTTCGTTTTAAAAGAATAATCACGATTAATTACTCGGAAGCGATACAAGTACATCTATATACATAGACAAATATTAAATGCATAAATAATATATACACATGCTTTGTGCAGATTGTAAGAATTTCTAAGAATAGATCGCTATATACTCCACTATTAAGCGTAGGGAACAAGCAGTGTAAAACAGAGAGGTCAATACCGCGGCAATTTAATCACGTCGTTTAAAGAAAATTGATATCTACAGTTGCAACTACTGTATAATGCTAACTAAAACGTGGCTTTTAATTCCAGTTCAGTTAATCCGCTATTATTCTCGTTCCGCGGTCGTAATAAAGGACAGAAGTTTTGAACAGAGCCGCCTCGCTCGTTTCGCGCTTTGTTCCCGACATCGCGGGGATTTATAGCGCTCTTTAGGGAAGTCTTTCAATCTCTCGTGTACGAGCCGCGCTTTTCCGCGCGACAAGTCGCTCAAGTAATTGGCCGTCATGTGATGGCTCTACCCGGAGACAGGCCGGTTTATTTATTCAATGCAAACCGAGTGTTTATATATTGTCGAGCCGATACTTAACGTCTCGAACGAATCACGCGGCCACGCGGTTGCAACGTGCGGTTAAAATCCGCTAGTCCGCTCGCCGAGCGTTTGTATCATAAATGCGATATCGTCCGGACGATATCGGGCACGATGCTGGTGTCTCCTCGATCGCGTCACGTCAGGGTGATGATTCACGAAATTATTGCCGCCACGGCCGTGCGTTTCCCCGCAGCGGAAATAGCCGGCGATGGGCGCGGATGTGAATTCCGTTTGTTATTTCGCGAATGGGACAGTTCTAAAATCGTATGATTAAAGACGTGAGATCTAACACGCAGAATAAGAAATTAGAAAGAGAAAAAAAAAAGAGAGAGAGAGAGAGAGAGAGAGAGAGAGAGAGAGAAAGAGAGAGAGAGAGCTAAAAGAAGGGTCTGCTATTTTAACAAAAAAGAAACAAACATTATTGTACTATATTTTACATAATTTATTACCATGCGATTTTTGTACTTTAAGATAGAATAAATTAAAAGAATACTTTTTAAAATAAACAAAAATTTGAATAGAAAATAAATTCAAACTTATATTATAACGTGTATGTAATAATAAAAAATAATACAAAGAATAATTATCTGTTAAAATGTATTTTTTATTCTTTTCTTGATTTCTTTAACCACCGAGATATACTATCGGTTACTGATTTACATATGTTAATTTGTATATATCTTTTCATATTTTAAATAAAAATTACTTTATTAACTATATTGTACGTTTATATCATATTTTTTTTCTACAAGTTTTACATTAATAAAAAAAAAAAAATTTTAATTTATGTTTTGAAAATTAGATAAAGAGCTTTTGATTGAATAAAATTCGTGGTTCTCTTCTAATATATTTTCATTCTTATATACTCTCATTGAGATAATATTCTTAACATGTCGACGTTATCTTAGAAAGAATTTTAATTAAATAACAAATATGTGTGAAAGTAGGACACAAATTAAGGTACGTATAATATAAGAATAATTCAAACTAAGAATGCACAATGCAAGAAAATAAAAATGAAAAGAATAAAATGTGCATCAAATGCAGAGTCTGTCATGCACCACGCATGGACGCAGTTAAAGGTTAAAGAGTGCGAGCCTGTTGAATGAAAAATATAATAGCTCACGACCTCGACGTGCAATATTCATTCCAAATTGCCTTCGTAAAAAATATAACGATGACGTGCAGCGCGAACGTGGAAGGCGAACACGTTCACGGTCGCGTTTATTACATAATAATAAGCCGTTTATTTGTGACGAGAGTGCATATTAGATCGAGCGGATTATAGATTAATAAAGCTTAATCGTTCGACAAGAAACGCTTCGTGCTAATTAACTTATAGTAAATTGTCGTAATAATTACTCCAATTTTCTACTGTTACTTAGAAAAATAATCAATGTCTATTATTTCTCGCAAGAAATATATATATGAAACAAGTGAAATTGCAGATTTAAAAAAAGAAACAAGATTACTTATAAATATGCTGTAAATATTACTTACAACCGCTACAGAATAATAATATTATGATAGTACAAGCAAGAGTAGAAATATATTTTTTATTAGATATATATTTTATATTCATAGATATATAATAAGTAGATATCATAGAAAAATGAGAGATACCTTTTCACTTGTAAAAATATTGAGCTATTACTATTATTATTAATTTATTATATATTTATTATTAGTAGTATTATTATTAATTTCTTATTAGGAATACCTAAGTCTCGTTCGTGCTGAATCCATATCAATATCGTTATAAAAATCAAATAGACCCAAGTCTATCTTTTAATCGATGATTTAATTACACAAGAGACTTATTCTTGTGTGCATCTGTGCGAACGTCACATTTCTACGATTTACATCTGGTTTTTTGCTCGTTATCATAAGTTTTGGTATATATGATTTACACTCAACAGGCTTTGGTAATTTTCATCGTGACGCATTTCGTATACGCATTTACGCAGAAGATATGCCGATGCAAGGCGTCCGATGACGCTGGTCACACAGGCAAGGAAATTGGGTATTCATACATCGGTTCAAATTACAAAACACACCGTTAAGCACTGTAATTTATTCATGATTTTCGAATGACTTGTCTCGATGTTCGATATTTGAAATCGAACACAAAGTGACATTTATAGATCTATTCTTCTCAATTCCGTATATTTGATACTTCTGTACTTAAAATAATTCATACATATATGTAGATATAGACAGTCTATGAATAGTTTTTATGTTTTTAAAAATTTTAAATAGAACTTTACATTAAAAATATTTTCTGCATATATACGCATATATATAATATTTGATTGGAATATAACTGGTTGATATATAATTTTTCTCATTTTCAAAAAATATTTTATTAAATATATATATATTTGTAATCAATTCGAAATTATAAATCTGTTATAATAAATTCCACTATAAAATGACTATAATAGACTCATACGTCAAGTGTGAGTAAGTAAGTATTCGAAAAATGACAAATACATATACATATATGCATGCGTGAGTTGTTATTTACATATTATAACGTATATAAATGGCACGTACCAAAATGAAAATAGCGATCGGATATCGTAATCTTAAGTTCAATATCAACATTAATACAGAGATAAGGCTATAATTTTACGTGTGTGCGTCATTGCTGACATAATAGTGTGCTTCGGGTCACACGGAGCAAAAAAGTGCACGCGATATACAAGATGTTGCAAGCAACATTATACTGGAAAGTCTGAAAGCACCGAACGTGACGAAAATTTCCGACGTTATTTGGGAGAATCCGCGAAGAAAATATCTTGCCGTCAGAGAAGATGGAAATTGCGCAAGGAAATGTTTACATAAAAGTCTCGTCTGGTGCAGTAATTAATATCTCATTGTGTAAATATTGACTGCAAGGACGGTTTACATTTTCATCGCATTACAGTTTAACGATTGGCGTAACTACTTCCTACGTTTGCTATTTTGCCACATCATGACGTCAAATAAAATCGTAAAGAAATCGTGTCCCCACTTTATTTATATTGCTACCTTACCACCAATTTCCTTTGCTAATTAACATGATTTACTATCTCAAGATATTGTTCCACATTTATATTTCATCGGCCCAATATATAATTCCGTCGCGTTAGAAACTGACAATCTCCTCTTGTTTCGTGAGAATAAAAATTTAATTCTATAAACAAAAACGGTTTGTTAGACAAGATCATTATTGGATAACACGGTGAAAAAGGACAGATAACGACCACGATTCTCAATTGCATATAATGTAATGATGAAAGGCGGAACTGTTGTATGGATGATGAGCACGCGCTCTTGAACACATGTGGAGAGCCTCTTTTCCTGAATTACTTGGAGCGAATGTAATTGAATCGAACAACCAGGCAACAAACTCAGAGTTAGACCAAAACATACTATAGGCTACTAAATTGAAATTCCATATATGTGTGTGTCCTTCTTTGCAATCCGCTGCTCGTTTCTCTATTTTCAATTACTTCTTCTGATTTTGGTTAAACCTTTGTGGAATTTATGACAATTTTTAAATAAATTCTTTTACTTTATTATTATTAAGACAAAAATGTTTGTAGTTATAATTGAAAATTCGAATATGATTGAAATAAATAAATAAATATGTTTAATATATATTTTAATAATTAAAATTACCTGTAAGCACAGTGCTCAATTTAAATTTTATAATATCGTAATAGCATACTTTTTCATATGCGGAATCGATTATATTTTTTGCATAAGCCATTGTTTCACGTCAATATTCTTGAAACATTCGGTGTCATGTATCCATAACAAAAGTTTCGAACGAAACAGGTATAGAAGTAGGACATATCTCTGTATCTGGTCGTCTGTTTTGCGCTACTTTCACATGAAACTTTGTATCAAAAATCGACAGATTCTCCCACGACTTGAGCGTCTTATTGATTTACCGACTCAAAGTTGTCGCGTGCGAGCGCGAAATCAAGCCAAGAGCAACCTACGACAAGTCGAGACACGTGGGTGGCAAAAGATTTATCAAAGAGGGAGAAAGAAAGAAAAAGGGAGATTGCGAAATTCAAGATTCCGCATATGTCGACAAGCCTTATCTCATTGCCATCCTCTGACTTACTCATTGGAAATGTCTTTTTTTTCATGATGACAGTCAACGTACACGGAAGTCGCTCTCTCCTTTTCTTGGCCTTACTTTGGCATACTATCGATTCATTTGACCATGAAAATTCCGATGTCGCGATGAGAAAGATCGAATGTGACTTACGACAGGAAAGAGTGTATGCAGGGTATGCAGTTAAATACATGAAGAATGATATTCATGCATAATAAGGCACGCGATTAATATTCATCATATGTTCTCTTTGAATATTCTTTGAGTCATGAATAAATGTGATATGTATATGTATCGTATGTAAAAAGTTCTTCAAAAAGTTCTTTAAAAATGAGAAAAGTTCTTGTTTATTATTACATTTTTCGCGTCATAAAAATGAGACTAAAGTACAACAGGTATTCAATACTGCTTTTCGAATTTATATATAGCTATGTTTTCATTTTTATAGATTATTAATTTTCTTAACTCATGTTTCTTTTACAATAACTAGTTCTCGAACGTCTGACAATATAGAAATTACTAAATATTTCTCATATTGTGATATAAAGATGCATTTTAAATGAAAGAGAGAGAGAGAGAGAGAGAGAGAGAAAGAAAGAGAGAGAGAGCACAAAAATAGAGAAAGAGAAAAAGCAAAATTTTATAAATAAATTAAAATAATGTTTTCTAAAAAGAAATGTAGTATAATGTTTAATACATTTGAAAATGCAATTATAATTGATTATATTATTAATTTTAAAGAAAATTATATATACGATTTGATAAATGAGTACCTGTAAAAAAGAATTTGACGTAACTATAGTTTCTTTTTTTAAGAAAAAATCTTTCTAGCGTATCGAAATTATATTACGTTCTATAGAAAGCTACGAATAGAAAGAGCTTTAAAAATGTATGGAAAGCGTGGCTTATGGTTGCTTTCTGAAAAATGAAAGTCAACATTCTACGCGGATGTTTGAAAATTATGCGAAGCATTTGCAAGTAAATAGAATTTTCAAAACTTGGAGGGATATACGTATCTCGAAATATAGTTTTGTTTCGTAAAATGTAGAAAGTCAAATTGGAACGCGATGAGATTCAACTAGGGGAACTTCTCGAGTGATCGACCTCTGCGAAACTCACCTGGGAGAAATGTCATCTCGAAATAGAGCTTTATTGCGTGTTCGTAAAAATGCTACTGTGATTTTCGTTTACGCGAATATAAAAATACAAGAAGACGTATGAAGCAATTTACAGCACCGACGACGCATTAGAAGTGTTTCTCACGAAAATGTGCGTCTGACGTCAATTTTCTAAAAAAAGAAAAAACTGAAAGAATCGATTGAACCCGTGGCCAGACACGCGATCGTCATCAATTAATCTAATCTTCTTTTTAAACCGTTCCATCGAACTGACTAATCCCAAAAAATCAACTGACAATATAATCTACAGTCCACGTGTGTTTTAACCACAATTATTTCATTAACTGATAAAGACGTCAATTTAATACTTTAACCACAATTTACTTCATTCAAAACGGCCGACATGATGAAACACACAAATGTAAATAGCAAGAATTATTTGCACGTATTTCTTCGCCAATTTTCTTGCTTTTGACGTCATAGTCTAGTACATTTGACAAAGATATATGTCAGAGAACTCATTATATATATAAACGACTATTTAATATAAGTTGTATCTAGCACACATACACACATATTATTTTGCATTTCTACAACAATCGAAGAAATAATTTCGCCGTGATACTTAAACCAGACACAATGTCCGTACACGTGTGCAATCTCGCTCGACTTTGTAGACAGTCGCAATTGCCGCATCGCGTTCCGCCTCCGCACTCGCTATAACTTAAGCGATCTACCGTTAAAACGGCGGAACGGTTCTTCCGCACGATCGCATTACATTCGACTCGTAACAGAGAACACCTGCAAATTCGACACCGAAATGTGTTCCGTTAAAATTACATATCAAAAGCATGCCGCAAATGTCGCGAAAAAAAAATGTGGAATATTAACATTGACACGTATTAAATAGCTGAAATCAAATAAAGTTATTTATCGGTGCAAATCAGTTCCAAGATTTACATAAATTTGAAATTATTATAAAACACATACAAAGTTTCGTGGGAAACATGTTTATATTTATTAGTAGAAAATTTATCTTTTTTTTGAAATATGTTACTGAATATGATTTATATATATATAAATTAATAACATTTCAACAGTTATTTAATTATTTACTTTATTTAATTTGTCGTGTGTAATATAATAATATACTATTTAATATAATATTAGAAATAATTTAATATTCCTTTGTGAAATATATAATATATTTTTATTAAATGTATTATTATTCTCTTGATATACGTTTACATAATGATATTTCTTGACAGATGTAACGGATTGTATATACGAAGCTATCGATTTTCTGAGTTAATAAGAGTCTGACTAATTCACGGTCGCATCTACTTATTGTTAGCGAGAGACGTGCTGCTTTAGTAACATACGGACAATATTTCAAGCAATCTTTTATTCTGAGCACGTTAATTGTCATCTTTGTCTCTCAAAAAAGAATGACATTAGTTCTTATATCCATTACTAAATAATAAACTGTATGAAAATATATATGTCAGGATATTATACACGTATATTATTTAAAAATTGATGTTTGTTTTACGGGCGCTCGCGAGTCGCTCGATGCTTGAAATATTACCGACAAAAATCCATTGACATCAATTAGTCCAAACAAAAGTAAACCATCGCCGCAATCATTGTGCATTATCTTGATATTCCACAAAACGCAATTCAGAGATTGACGAAAGGAGTTGAATTATGTGCATAATTTTCTCTATAAATCTCCATTCTCCATTATTCCTCTTTCTCTTTAAATCTCAATTCTACTTATCGTTTACTTAAGCCTCGCATATTTTACCTGCAATTCGTAATGTTTCTTATATATTTTCCTTATTTAATATTTCTAATATTTTATAACTCTATAAATATTCATACTAAAAATGAAGCTAAATCATTAAAATGCATCTGCAGTTTAATTATGGTTGTAGATTACGACTCTCTCGTAAAGTTCGCAACGATTTGTTGCGAATCTGATTAATTCGTTCCTGGTTCGAAGATCGGAGAGAAACTTTAGATACTTTAGTACGTTACTTGTAAACTTTTCGTACGAAACGTTACGTTCTCGTCGGCGAAATCGACGTTATGAAAGTGGAAAGGAAAAATCGGCGAAAATGATGCGGCAACGTACATTTCAACAACCGTGCTCCGTTTCGCTCTGATGAATGACACTTATGTTCGCATTATTACAGTTTCTATTTCAGACGAACGGACTCGATCCAACACGGGCGAACACGAACATCATATAATACCGATCGAATCACATGCTCGTTTCCTTCAACCCAAAATATCCTATTCGATAGGAATGGAGGGAATAATAAAACCCCCCCACGTAAATCGCTGTTATTCTCTGAGCGCGTCATCAATATGGATTTATTACGCTACATATCAATCCACGGGTACGACTATCATGCGACTATAACGTGTACAAAACGCTGCACAATATCTTTGATTTTACTTTCAATGGCAGAATCGCCGATCGATCTAAAAATTGATTGTTCCTTGATTAAAATTTGTCACCAAAAGAGGTGCGACCATGATTTAATCAGATCTAAATTTAATTTAAAAAATTGATAAATTGCATTTATATTCATGCATAAAATATAATAATCCAATAAAAAATCCAATTCCATGATTTTAATAACGGCTTCCTTATATCAATCATCTTGCGCTAAATAGTTAAAATTAACAAACTTTATATTTATTTTAGAAAACTAATAATGATTATAATAACATTGAATTATGTATAATAGTCTGGAACTTTCTTAAGTTTTAATGGTATAGTTTTGTGAAATTTATACCATGTTACGTACACGCGAGTTTATGGTTTATCCAGTATTGTTGAGAGTAGCGATAACAATCATCGATCGTGTGTGAGGACCCCTTAAAAGACGAGATAAACAAGAGAAGAGAAATCGTGCTCACTCGCGAGAGCAGAACGCGACGAGCCCAAGAGCCGAGATTAGCAATGTATGCGGGAACATTACTCGGGGAATACATATCGCGTCTCATTAGTCGTTCGAGAAAGTGTCTGCCTTTTCTCTTGGCGATGCATTTTTCACCGTAAACGATCCAGAAATTCGCGGACGTCATGCTAATAATTATAATCACACGAGAGCATAATCCGGTTATTTCGGTCTCAAAAGAAAATATCAAATGCGCGCGGTATCGCGTGCAATTTTTTTTTTTTTCAATATTCAATATTAACTCGCTAACTATACGTAAGTCGTAACATACATATTATGCAATCTACTCTTTATGTAAAGCGCTTCAGAAGGCCTTAGGTCATATGTAGGACCACGAACGTTTTATATTCTCCACCGTTTTATTGAACTGAAACGTCATTTTCGAGCGCAAACCGGAGCTACACATACATATACGTACCAATGACTACTCGGTCACGTGCTGCCGTTACTTGCCGTACAATTACATCGAGAAACAATTAACGATGAGAGACCAACATGCTCGCGCGCGCGGGCACGTACGTGCGTGACGTCAATTGTCGAAGATAACGGCGCGCGGGCGCGAGCGATAGTAATCGCGGTAGTGGTGGGTGTCGGGTGCACCGAGCACCGACGTACATTACGTGCTAGCGGAGGGAAAGGTGGGGAAGAGCAAAGGAAGGAGGGGGGGGGGCAAGGGAGGGGAAAACGAGAGAGAGAGAGAGAGAGAGAGAGAGAGAGGGAGAGGAAGCGAAGAGAGGGGTGGTTCGCTAAGAATGGCCGGGGTGACGGAGTACGAGGGGGCGGCGAGGGCGCCGACACCGCTCTGAAGCAGCACCAGGGGGGTGGTAATATGGCCGTCGGTCAGTCGGTATCGAACCGCCGCACCGAGCGGAGCTCCCTACGTTGAGTCTCGCGCTCGCGTAACCACGGCTCCGCTCCGTTCAGTTTAGTTCAGTTTCGTTTCGAGCCTGGTGGACGGACCCGCCGGATATCTGGCAGGCGCGCGCGCGCGCGCGTCATGACGTCCGGCGCTCACCGATGGCTCCCCGCGCATCCCCGGAGCACGTCCCCGTTGCCGTCACCGTCGTTGCCGCTCGTTTTATAAAGCGCGTTCACCGGGCGACCCCCGTTCTCGCGGTCGATCGCTAATTCTCAAGCCAGGGAGGTGAGTAAATTGAAAAAAATTAAAAAAAAAAAAAAAAAAAAAAAAGAATTCGCACCACCCTGTCAGCTTCGCCACCACCATTAGAATCGTCCGAGTCTCTCAGTGAGATCGCCCGATTGTACCTGCTCGTCGACGACCTCGTCCGACGCGGGGTTCTCTCTATCCAGGAGTATCGACAACGATCGATTTCTGGCGGTGACTCTTTCGATAGGTAGGAGGTCGTTGTCGATCTGGGGTGACGTCAGTCGAGGATTTCCACCGTACTTGTTGCGGCCGGGCCTTTGTACTCCCGTCGACGATGAATCCTTGACGCGCGTTCTCCTTGAGAACGTCCGTCGCTCTCACTTTACCTCCCTCTCCTATATCTCTTTCTCTCTCTTGTTTGTTTCTTCTGTTGCGTCTGCGGTGCGATGTCCTTCCGGGATATCGCGCGCGCATTGTCTTTAATACTGGATCGCAGCCTTGCAAACCCGCGTCAGTCTGACGACGGCGTGATAAGTAATTATCATGTGTTAGACATTCGCTTGAGATATCTTACAATTCGCTCGGTACAAGGTAAAAAAAAAAAAAAAAAAAAAAAGAAATATTTGTATGCGTATAAAAAGTGCGGTCTTGCGCGCAAACATAATAATTATGGACTTTAAAATCGTGCTCGTCTGACTTTTCGAAGTGAGACTTGAAATTAATTTTTAGTGACGCTTGCGCGTAACGTAATCGTTTATATATATAGAGAGAGAGGGGCATGATATGTTAAAAAAAAAGTTTTATATAGTATATAAAGTTTATATGTAAAGTAGAAAAACAAAATTATTAAGTATATAAAAATTAACATTCAGGATGATAATGAAAAAGTGTGGTAAAAAATTATTGTACAATTGAAAAAATAACATGAATAATATATGAATAACTCGTTAGTTATTTCAGATAATTGCAAAATTTGCATATTATATCATAAAAAAATGATATTTAGCTTCTAACTTTTATCCCACACATATTTTAAAAACAGTTTCAAAAATATTGTAATTTTTTCTCTCTCTACTGTTATTACTTCGTTGTTTATTCCAATGACTTTTACATTTATAATCTTATTTTAAATGATTAAAATAATTAAAGAAAAAATTGCACTTGAAAACATAATAGATGTGAGAAAATAACATTAAAATAATTACAAAAAAATATTCCCCTCTTAAGGCTGTGTGCTCCGATTTTTGCAGATTAGTGATAAGGCATTGGGAAGAGGAATTAGTTTATAAGAAGTTGCCAGAGAAATCGACGTGAATATGGATACTGGACCTACACAGGGTAAAAAGCAAATCCGCGTAGGATTTTACGATATCGAAGGAACTATCGGCAAAGGCAACTTTGCCGTTGTAAAATTGGCTAGACATCGAATCACGAAAACGGAGGTATGTGTGTCCACGCGTTTCCTATAATATTAGTTTGTCGATGTTATCTGAAGAAATGTGATTTTTTTTTTTTTTAATAGGTGGCTATCAAGATAATCGATAAAACTCAATTAGATCCTACTAATCTAGAAAAAGTTTATAGAGAAGTCGAAATTATGAAGCAGTTAGAACACCCGCATATCGTTAAATTATATCAAGTCATGGAAACAAAGAACATGATTTACATGGTGAGAATGATGAAGTTGTTACTGCAGCTGTTGTGTTTTCTTTTTTTGAATTGACAATAAAGATATCGCGCGTTGCTGACAATGAGTTACAGGTGTGCGAATACGCGAGTAAAGGCGAAATATTCGACTACATAGCACGGTATGGAAGAATGGGAGAGCCCAGAGCACGTGCGACATTCGCCCAGATACTGTCCGCGGTCGAATACTGCCACGTAACGGGTGTGGCGCATCGTGATCTGAAGGCGGAAAACTTACTTCTCGATGCTCAGATGAACGTAAAGATCGCTGATTTTGGCTTCAGTAACAGATTCGCCCCGGGAGAACGATTGAGTACGTGGTGCGGTAGCCCACCTTATGCCGCACCTGAAGTTTTTCGAGGAAAGCACTATGCCGGACCTGAAATCGATGTGTGGGTGAGTGAAAGAAATTGTGATGAAACAAAACCGAGATTTACTTGATTGATTGCATATTCGAAATAAATATTCTTATTCTTGCAGAGCCTGGGCGTTGTATTGTATGTATTAGTATGTGGTGCACTGCCCTTTGACGGGTCAACTCTTCAATCATTGAGAGATCGCGTGTTAAGCGGCAGATTTAGAATTCCTTACTTTATGAGTACAGGTGCTTATTTATTAAATATACATTATGCGTATTTAATATTTCTATTATGCTCAAGCTTCATATCCAAATTTATATTAAAGATTGCGAAAGCCTAATACGCAAGATGTTAGTGTTGGAACCTTCCAAACGATACACCATTCCACAAATTAAGAGGCACCGTTGGATGGCGGGAACGGCGGATAGCATTTGCTCGGTCATCGTAACACGGCCATCGTCGTCTATTCAGGAACCAAATGAGCAAATTCTTCGATTAATGCATAGCTTAGGAATAGACATTAGTCGTACTAGAGAGGTAAGGAAATATTTCTCCTGCTTCTATAATCTTCTATGCGAAATTATATGTAAACGTACAGTTATCCATTTATTTCGAAATTAATCGTATGAAATTAATCGTATCGTATTCTTGGAACATATGCACGGTTTCGAAATTGTCTAAAAATCAAAAAGAGAATTTTTAATATATACCGACACACAACACGTACATGTACATATTATTTCAATATATTTTCAATTATATTGTATAAATATAAATGTCATCTTTTAACAGTCCTTACGAAACAGCAGCTATGACCATCATGCTGCTATCTATTTCTTACTGCTAGAAAGATTGAAGCAACACCGCGTCAGCAGTACCATTAATAATACTTGTTGGTCTACTGTTGCAAGAACAAAAGAAGATAAATTTAAATCGAGGTACATTCTTTCATTAAGCACGTTTTCACACATATTTTCTTTTAATAATTTTATTTTAAATATACCGATTTTTCATGTTAAAGAGAAAGAATTGTAACTTCCAATCCTACCAGTCAGAGATGTATCACTGAAAATGATATATGCCCCTTTTAATTTAATCAATTTTTATTTACAGCGATAGCTTAGTGGGACGTTGAACTTTATTGATGGGTGACGCACATATTGAAGATTTTATCAAGACAGGTTGGATTGGAAGCACATATTGCTGTCGTTTTATTTTTGGTAACTCTTCATTTCATTTTCTTATCTTTTTCTTTATCCTTAAATCTTTTAATTTTGATTTGATTTATTTAAATTTTTTATTTATTTTGTATTGATTAATTTTTATTTGCTTCGCTTTATTTATTATCACCACAAGCACATTCATTATTAGAATTATATGCTTTACATATGCTCTATATTGCATATATGAGAAGTGAGATGTAATCTTATATATTTTCCATATATAACGCGTAGATTAACCTAATCTCAAAAAAATTGTTGCAAATATAATTCTAAATCTACTTATACTTATGTAAGCAAATAGAACATATCAATTGTATGAAACTCGTACGTGATATAAGAAGACAAGAAACGCAAGATATGTCTACGGTAGCTTTTCTATGCATTTTTGATGGTTTAATATGAAAAAAGGTTGTCTCGTGATTAGATTAATGTTCATAGATGAAATGATGAGGAGAATGTTCTTGATAAATATTTTTTGAATGCTGCGTAGAATGGTAATCCATTTATATACAGTCATCGCAAGAAAGCGCTGTGGTAGAACAAACATTTCTTTCAAATGTCAACGAAGCAAATTTCTTTTCTGTTTCAGAGCGAGAGAAGATACCGGCAGAGGAGGTAAAAGATTTAGCTCGACGAGTTCTTCAACCGATGAAGGTTGTTGTAGCGCGGAGGGCGATTTGGAGGAAGGTCCGAGCGGCGACGAGTTGCGCGAAGCACAGATCAAACTTGAAGAACACCGGTTAGGCCTAGATCACGATATCAGTCAACGAATTGACAGCCAGATAGTCAATCGAAGATTAAGTGACTATCAACATCATTTTGATAACCCGCTTATGGATCCTATTGATCCACCCAGTCGAACGACCCTGTTTATGGCGGGCGGTAGCGGTAGCTCGTCATCGGAACTCTTCGAGTCCAGCTTCGATTCTGGCTGCCCGCCAGATTACACGGGAACGAATTGTTTTACGAGCAGCCTACCGTCTTGCACGCCACCGCCCCCCAAAAGTCCATCCCCGATCACTGGTAGAATATCCCGGGTCTCTCAAGGACGAAGAGCATCCGATGGTGGACCTAGATTACTGTTCTGTCAACAGGGCGTCGGCGACAGGCCGTCCAAGCAGCGAAGTATTCAAGGTATACGTTGCGTTTGCTTTTTGATAATTCCCTGAGGACTCTTTAGTGACGTGTCCAATAACGCAACGACAACTATAATTGTTTTCAGATTCGGGAAAAGCTCGAGGTCATTTGGATCTAGTCCATCTTAGACCACCGTCCACACCACCCGATAATCAGCAGCAATTTAAGATGCGCGGCGATTCGAGCACGCAGCTGCAGTTTTTAGTGCAGCAGCGTATGTTGCAGCAAAAGCGAAATTTGTATCATCGGCATAGAGGCGGCGGTAGTCCGACACCGATTCCAGTATCAACCACTGGTAGTGGTACCAGCAGACGCGCTGATCACGTACCGAGACAAGACAGCTACAAGCTGGCGCAACGAACGCAGATCTTGCCGCCTCTCTCTCAGGGACATGTCGACAGAGACTTTGATAGAAACAGGAAACGGGACGAGGAGAGGTGGAAAAGTCTACCGTCCCGATTAGCAGCGGACTGCCACTTGGCGGAGAGGTCGCTAATATGGAGCCAACAGGTAAATTCATAAAGAAGTTACAGTGTAAGGATAGAGAGAATAGATCAGGCAAATCTATATGATTGCAACGACATGTATATCTGTTGGTGAATTTTTTACAATTGGACTGTGATTTCGACATTCTCTATTTGGCGGAAATAAAATTAATACGTAATACGAAAAGCTAGAAAATCCTTGTACATATACATAGTTCATTCAATGTAGAAGATAAGATTTTTCTTGAGAGAGTGTCTTGACATTATTGCAAATGCTTTGTACACATTTACAATAATGAACCAATGTATATAATGTTATTTAGTACCTATATAAAAAATGTTATTTAGTACCTGCGATTTATTAGCACAATTATTTATGTTAAATGCAAATAAATAATTATTTTTCTTTAATTTGGCAGTTATCTTTTATTCTAGTTTGCCTTATACTGCATGAAAACCACAATCCTTGATATATACAATTATTATGTGTAGTTAGTAATTTATATTTAAACGCACTTCAAATCAAAAGAAGATATTTAATAAATTTCTAATTATACAAAAATTATTATTGTATATATTGTACGATTGATTCAATTATTCTTATATATGGAACAAATAAATATTCCTCAACTACACATATGGTTAGAATAAAAATTTATATTTTTGTATCTCTCTATATTTACTGCATTAATATAATTAAGCAATTGCGTATTTTTGTACACACTTATATTCTATATAAAATACTTCATTATATAAAATTGGAGTGTGTCTATATCCCGCTTCCATATTATTTTGCTTAGCACATTTTATGTCTTCATGTGTATATAGATATAAAGAGATAAAAATGAACTGAATTGTACACAAATCATATGCTACAAAGATTATTAAATAACTGATATAATATATAAAATATATTAGGTGGGCCTTAGCGGAGGCGCGTCTTACTTACCACCGGGAAGTGTAGGTGGTTTCTTGTGGCCCACTACCAGCAATCCACATTCAACCATCTTCGAAAATGTAGGAGATCCAATGGAATAAGTCTCTGCTCTATCGTTGTTAGTAATTATCTCGAGATCTTGCGTATGAAAAGCTAGTTGAATTATATAAACTCTTCATATATACTCTCAGCAGTATTCCCTAGTCTTTCCACATTGATATAGTTTTTTTCCACATTAATATATAGTTATGCATATCATTTTGCATTTTGCATAGAGAGAAATGTTAAGATGTATATTATACCAAGAATTTAGTAAAACGTTCACTCTCGTCTATAATAATAAATTGTACTTCTTTACATACTCAAGATCTCCGGTTAGATGTACGGTACATGTTACTGAATGCCAAAGATTTACACGTGCTTTTATTGGTTTGAAATGCCGATGCGAAGAAGGTTTGACTAAAGCATTAAAAATTGTATAAAATGTTTCATATATAAATTGTTTGCTACAATGCTGTTTTACAAAGTTATCGCTAGTGTACTGTATGTCTCTCTGCATGAATAAATATATAGAGAATATACGTATATATATATATATATATATATATATATATATATATATATATATGGCTTTAAAAAGAAAAAAAAGAAAAGTTTTTCATGCAGAGTAATCTTTGTCGTACAGTAACACGTGTACCTGCCTTATTAAAATGACTGATTTTATCAGTCAAATATCCAATTATATCATAGACTGATAATTAAAGCGAAACACCAAGTTCAGTTGAAGAGCAAGTGGCATATGACTTGTCTTAAAATATTCGCTATTGAGGATATAATGCGAGAGAAAGAGAGAAAAATTACGAAATTTTTTAATTGACAACTTTGTGGATAAATTTATAAAGCTTAGAACCTGTTTATTTCTGCAATCGTTCATGTACAAAATGAATAAAAGAACATTATATATCGATTATGCAATATAAGAGGAGCCCTTAGAGGATATTCTGTACTGCCAATAAGTGAGAGAAATATATGAATGCTCAAGTCGTCGACAAAGATATGTATTATAAATGTTGTAGAGTAAGGGGTATAAGAAACGAAATATCGACGATACACCAAAAAAAGGATAAGAGCAACATACTGACAATGAGATAGAATTAAAATTCTTTGCTATAAAAATTAAAGAGAGACTTAAAATTCTTTTCATAACAAAGTAAAACAAGTACTATGCCACTTTCACTTTTCCATTGATTTAATCGAAGAGTGGAAATAAGATGCGTGGATTAAAAGATCAGAACGTTGGGTTTTCTCTCAATAAGCATTCCACTGTACAAAATTAAAAATGTTTTTCTCTTCCACTCTTCATGATGGTGACCATAGGAGATAGAAAATAATAACAGAAAACAATAATATTAGCGGTAAATAGTAATAATAATTAACGTATATCAGAAGTGCTGCATTCTGAAAAAGATGTTTGAATGAATGATTTATGTGATCGATTTCCTATACATAAGCATAAGTTAACTAACATTTTGTATACGTTATCTCTTTCTAGAAATATTTATAGCCATATTGCATTAACAGCTGCACTACTTTTATACAAATGTCTTTCATAAACATTCACCGATACACTATCTAAATATGATTTCTTCTAAACAGGATATTTTCTATTTCAATAGCTCTGTTTTATGAGCTTTTCGCATGATATAATTATTAGAAGATGTTGAAGAGAAACAATAATAATTATGAGACCGTTTGTACGTTTGATATGAATACAGCACTTTAAAAAGAAAAACAATATATACACATACATATATTATTAGAACCTAGTAATCTAGTCAGTAGTAAGCAATACCGGCCGCGCACAACTGACAACGACTTTACTATTCGAATTTTTCGCCATTTTTTACCCAACAGGAAACAATCAAACTTCGCTCAAAAGTCTTTTAATAAGTGAAATATAACTGTTAAGTTAGCCTAATCACAAATCCATTATCCGGATAAACGGATTCATCGACACGCAAGATATCTATGAATCTCAGGAATTGAAAATCAATTTTGGCATTATTGTCATACTTGTCTTTTTTGGACTCGTACAAATCCTTTGAATTGTATAAGACAAAAACCCGGTACAACGTAAACGTTGTGTTTTATAATAGCAATAAATTAATTTCACTTGTCCGTTGGAATATTGCGCAAACTCAATTACGACTCTCGCGGAAGATTTTGCGACAATTATATATGTGATATATACTATTGTTTTATAATATATAAGCTATATTGTTTTAGATAACAATGTAATATGTTTAAGAATTATAATGGAAGTAATTATTTGCTATCAAGCACTGACTGCCATCTTAGACAAGTTGTCATAAAAAAAAAAAAAAAAAAAAAAAAAAAAAAAACTGATCTGACAATGAGACATAGGTCGCTTGTATATGTATACAATATAACAAATTCTGTTTTTTATGCTCTTAGCAAAGTGCGCACATAATATCACTTTTAACAGTCATATACGATAGTAAGTAGTTACTTTTTGTAAAAATCGCAAAATTGTGAACGTATGTATACATGCGAGTTATAAATAAAACATATACAGACTGAAACTCATATTAATATGACCAGAACATGTTCAACATTCTTTATTTTGTCATAGAAGGAAGAAAAAAAATATACATTTAAACATTAGAAGCTTATAAATACTAAAAAATAAAAACTCTTACAATTTTTTCCTTTCATCAAAAATGTCACAACCTGTTTTGCTGGCATTGTCCTTAGCTTGTTGCGGTGTAAGCTTTTCATATTCACTAGGATTCAAGGGCTCTCCATTTTCATCCAATTGATTATTTGCAAAGTCCTCCTTTATTTTTTTAGAATATACTGCATTGAACAAATCTTGCGCAGTCAATTGGGGTTCTGTAAATTCTTCCACTCTATATGATACATATGGTTTCAAAGTAAACCCTTCCAATGAAGGAACGATTAGTTCAGGAATCATCTCTGGCACTTCAACATATCTATCATTTACTCTGAATCCAGTATGTCTTACACCTCTCCCTATAATATTTATTATAATAATTAATACAGATTGATTTTATTATGCATATAATATCTCTAATTTACACTTATATAAATGTATTTAATAATTGAGAGATTACAAAGATTTAAAATAATCTTTGTAAATCATTCAGACTTTTTGCAATCTATCTTGTTGCTCATAAAAAATACATTTTATGTGTGAAATAAAATATATCTTATTCATGCATATATCCTTGTTTATGAAACAATCTTGTAAGAAAGAAATCTTCATGAAATTAATCTATTGTTCAAAATAATAACATATTAAAACGAATATAACTCACTATCTATTGGTATATCAGGATCTGGTTTCTTCGCCTGTTGCTCTTTGAAATTACGACTGCCACGTTTATTGTATAGTAAGAATTTTCGAAAATTTCTCTTTCCATGGCAAATGCAGGAAGTCGCGATACCACGTCGTAGTATCATGCACGAAGACGCCATCGATTTCTGCTGGATAAATAGCGAATCGATAATAAATACACTGGATCGAATAAATAATTTAAAATATAAAAAATGCTATTAATATTTTTTTCAGGAATTGTATCTAATATAACCTAAGATTGTTTAAAAAGATGGGTTAACTTTTAATTGACCAAGTAGAAGCGCAAAAGCATTCGATCGACGCTGACTCCACTATTTTCCTTATTTTATTTTCTTTACCTCTTATCGAAAATATACACAGTATACACAAACAATGTTTTTTTCTCGGTTATGTATTTCTTTTCTCTGAAATAAACACTGAATTTTTTAAAACTCATGCAACGTGCTCCATCTAGACTCTAGACTGCTTTCTCTCAACTAATCATCAGCTGACAGGGATGAGTTCCGTTTGACATTAGGAAAGTTTCGAAGCTTTTGATTGACGAAGAAAGAAATTTTTCAAATTATTTCATCCTTGTTGTTTCCTCAAAAATTAAACAAAGATAAATGATGCTCGTGAACATTGCGATTGCTAAGTGGAACATAGAGTAATCAAACACTTGGAAAGTAATGTCAAACGAAACGCGCGCATCGATTGTAATGTATGGTATAAAATACAGTCGACAGCTGAACGTGGATCGAATATGTATATGTATAGTTTGGTAATCACGTTTAGCCATTATCTCACAATTGCTCTTAATTGCATTAAGTTGATTAATAGTAATTAGTAGACCCAACGTTGTACGTTACATCTTGTGACATATAGTCTAACATTCTTAGAAAAAAAATATAAATATATAGAAAACTATTTAATAATGGATTATCGTAGCGAGCAATTGATGAAAGATGATGTATTAGAAGTAAGAAGCACATCCAAGACGAGCACGTAAGTAAAATAAACAAATATATAAATATTCTTTTTTGTACTTTTATAAAAAAAGTATATAAATTATAAAAATATTTGTTTCAATATGTTTACATAATAATACAAGAAATGCATCTGCAAAAAGCAATAAAGAGAAAGATGTCAAGTCTACAAGCTCCTCATTGTGTAGTAATCTCAAGGTAGAAATGCAAACGCTGCGAATATCCGAGGAATCTGAGCAACAGCTCTATGACAGTCTTATACATATTTATGGAAATGTAAATGTGTATTTCTATTTATTAAACAAGTGCTCTATTGTTCCTTAATGAAATTAATACAATTTTTCAATTTATAGGATTTTAAACTGACTGACAGTGCAGAACTTGAAAACAAAACATCAAATTTAGACAAACAATATTGGATGGGACGAGGCAATTTAGTTGTCAAAGGAATAGTAGATTATTCTTCTAAAGATACCATACCGAAGACCCAGGACCAAATAACACAGCAATTTGCAACATCTAAATTAGAAAGCTATGGGTATTTTTTCAGAATAAAATAATTTTGTTGTATCTGCATCTCTTTGTATAATATAAAAGTTATATTTCTTATTTACAGTTTTCATATTTCACATTGTATACAAGCTTTAACGTATACAAAAGGCAATTTGGGAAAATCTTTAGAATTGTTGTTCTACAAATACTATGGAATTGAAAATATTCAAAAAAATAATTCTGAAATACCAGATGCTGCTGAATTATTGGAAAGAAAACAAGATGAAAAGGAGGCACTTGAATCGATTTATGGAGATGCATTTCTTGAAAAAATAAAAAATTGCATTTGGACAGTACAATTAAAGTTAAATTATTTAACAAATAATAAAAAAACTGAAAAAGAAGTAAAAACCGTGCAAGAGAAAAAGCAAGAAAAAAAAGTGTGCCAACTTTTTATTCATAGTAAATGCAGATTTAAAGACAAATGCAGATTTCTACACCAGTTACCACAGAAAGTATCCAATGTGCCAATTCTAGAAGATTCATTTTTCACACTAGAAATAAGATTTCCTGAAGGTATGTATACAATTAAATATGTTAATTGAATTACATATAATTAATCATAATGTTCGAATTATTTTAACGCTATGACATGGATTAATAAAATTATAAAATAACAATTTGTTTCTTATAGGATGTAAATATCCATATGAACCACCATATTTTTACTTTTATAAGAATAATGAAGTATTTCCACGTATAAAATGCCTCAGGATAATAAGAAGATTGCACAACGAAGCCTTATTATTATCTCTTGATGGTGTTCCATCAATATTTTCTATAATTTCACTATTAGAAAATGAATATGAAATGAAAACTTATTTAGAAGAAAATAAGGAACAATTTTTACATCAATATGAGGCATTGTGCCCAAAAGAACAAGAAAAAGAAGAAGAAGAATTGGCTAGTCATTACAAACTTGGTAGCACTAATAAGAAAAATAGAGATAATATCTCCTGGGAACAGATTACTGAGGAAGATAATTTAATAGAAAAAAAATTTATGGATAAGCAAAAAAATCTTCATTTTATTTCAATGCAGAAGACACGAAAAAAATTGCCAGCCTGGTCCAAAATAAATGAAATTTTAAAAACTGTACGCGAAAATCAGATTGTTATCATTTCTGGCGAAACTGGATGTGGCAAAAGTACTCAGGTAACACATTATAGTGTTCTCTCTTTAAGTATGTAGATCAGAATTTATATATAAAAAAAAATTTCAATAAAAATGTTACAGGTACCACAGTTTATTTTAGATGAGTGGATTATTAATAGATCACAATCGGAGGATAAGTCTCACATTAATATAATATGCACTCAACCGCGAAGAATAAGTGCCATAGGAGTTGCAGAACGAGTGGCAACTGAGAGAGATGAAATTATAGGAAATACTATTGGATATCAGATACGTTTGGAGAGCAAAATGTCTAGTAAAACACGACTAACATTTTGCACCATAGGAATATTACTGCAGAGATTATTGGGGAATTTGGAATTATCGGACGTGACACACGTTATAGTCGACGAGGTGCATGAGAGAAGTGCCGAGAGGTAAAATGCTTTACATTTCTCTCTTTCTTTCCCTTTTTTTGATTTTTACTTATATATTATTCTTTTTTTTCTAGCGATTTTTTACTGATGCTTTTAAGGGAATTGTTACCGAAAAGGCCGTCTTTGAAAATAATACTAATGAGCGCAACACTTAAAGCTGACGTATTTTCCTCGTACTTTGGAAAAACACCAGTTGTAGATATTCCGGGAAAAACTTTCCCAGTCAAGCAGATTTTTCTCGAAGACGCACTCGAAAGAACAGAATATGTTCTCGAAGAAAATTCTCAATTCACTCGTAAGATCAAGTATGATTGGGACCAGTTTCAAACTGATTTGGAAATGGCTAATTTGAAAATTGGGGAATTATGTTCCAACACACCTAAAGAATCTATTCAGGACGAAAATTTGACGTTGATGCAACTCGTCAGCAGATATCAAGGCTATTCCAAGCAGACGTATAAAAATTTATTCATTATGAATCATGAAAAGATTAATTTTGAGTTAATAGAAAAGACTTTAGAATGGATTGTTTTCGGAGAACATGACTATCCCAGAATAGGTTCTATCTTAGTAAGCATTTATTTGCTATTTGTATCTATTTATTTCTGCTGTATAATAATAATATATATTATATTAATTTTTTCTACAATATTTTTAGATATTTTTACCAGGTATGAGTGATATTCTTACATTGAAAAATCGATTACATCACAATAATAATTTCTCACTAAAGGATAAAAGATTTCTTATCATACCTCTGCATTCGAGTCTTTCTAATGAGGAGCAAAATCTTGTATTCAAAAAAACCAAAAAAGATGTCTGTAAAATCGTACTTAGCACAAATCTGGCTGAGACGTCTATAACTATAGACGATTGCGTATTTGTAATTGATACGGGAAAGATGAAGGAGACTAGATTTAATTCGAATCAGAATATGGAAAGTTTAGAGACTTGCTGGATATCGCGAGCGAACGCTGTACAAAGAATGGGTCGTTCTGGTCGAGTAATGCCCGGAGTGTGCATCCATTTGTATACCTCACATAGGTATATCTTAGCATTTTTGTCTCGAGAATCTAACATAATGTATAATACAAGCATAATAACATAAATATATTTAATTTTCTAGATTTAAATATCACTTTGCTGCACAACCGATACCAGAAATACTAAGAATTCCTCTGGAACCGCTACTTCTACATATTCAGCTTATGCACATAGGAAAAAAGGTGGATCTGTATGAGATTTTGGGTAAGAATAAAGCTCTTTGTATTTTTATTCGTTCTATGTATATTCGCCGTTTATCATAGAAGTAATAATCTATACTTTCTTAAATTTTTCAACAGGAAGGATGATAGAACCACCGACGACCGACAATATTAAGAGCGCGATAATACGTTTGCAGGATGTCGGCGCTTTTAACTCGGAACATGTATTAACGCCACTTGGTCATCATTTAGCCAAATTACCTGTAAATGTACGAATCGGAAAATTGATATTGTATGGCGCGATTTTTTGCTGCTTGGATTCCGCGCTTACTATCGCCGCGTGTTTGTCGCATAAGAATCCGTTTAACGTACCAATTGATATGGCAAAGAAGATATATCCGAAAAAGAACTTTTTCACGGCTGAATCGGATCAATTAACCATCCTCAACGCTTATAAGGTAGGTATTAGGCAAAGTTATTTCTAATTAATTTAATAAATATTTCCGCTTGAGAGACATTACTTATATAATTTTTATTTTTTTTACAGAAATGGTTAGCCGCGTGCTCCCACAGCGCTTATGCTGGCGAAGTATTCGCCGAAAAAAACTATTTATCCATACAAACATTACGTACTTTAGTGGATATAAAATATCAACTTTTGGAGTTGTTAGTATCGATTGGTTTCGTACCTATTAATTTACCCAAAAGACGACCCAAGATTGACAATATCTTAGAGATCACTGGAATCGAATTAAATGTCAACAATGACAATTACAAGCTACTGCAGGGTCTTCTCTGTGCGGCATTATATCCTAACATCGTAAAAGTTTTTACACCTGGAAAGTCATTCCAAGCGCAATCTACTGGCATGATACCAATGCAACCTAAACCAAACGAGTTAAAATTCAGAACGAGACACGATGGTTTTGTCAAAATTCATCCATCGTCTGTGAATTTTCACATTGGACATTTCATAAGTCCGTACTTAGTATTTCAGGAGAAAATCAAAACTAGTCAAGTTTTCATTAAGGAAGTGTCTATGATTCCAATTCTAGCTTTAATATTATTCTCTAGTTATGAATTACGTACGGAAATGCACAATGGAAGGTATATGCTTTCTCTGGACGATGGTTGGATTATGTTCGCAATGGAATCGCACAACGTAAGATTACAATTGTGATGAAAAAAAATTAAGTATTTATTTTTAATATACGTAACTTTGTTATAATATATTTTCAGGTGGGGCTACTCTTGCAAAGGATAAGAATAGAATTGACAAAATTATTAGAGCAAAAGATGAAAGATCCTCTATTGAATCTTTTAAACCATCAACAGGGCAAACCAATTATACATACGATTGTAAATATAGTAACAAAAGAATAGACAAGAAAAAATATTACTTTAGTTATCATAATAAATATTTTATAACAGAATACACATGAGGCCTTAAGAAAAAATAAACATTGTGTTATATGTTATGTGAAAGGAATTTTGATATAATCTATACAGAAACTGCTATTCTAATATATAACATTTTATTTTTTATTAAGGCAATATATCGACCAGCTTTTGAAGGATCTAATTTTGACTTTGCAATAAACTAATTTATATTCAAATATCAAGTTTGAGTATACATATAATTTCAATAAAGAAAATATTGTATGTTACCTGCCAACACAACTTTCATTTTGCAATATCAAAACAGTCCCTTAAAAAATTTGAAGTATTTCTAAATTATCTACTTTCTCTCTTTTTTTCAACCGTTTACTTATCACTATATAGTTATACATTTTGCACGGATGATCTTGTAAAACAAATCTAATAACATATTTATAATTTCTTGGACGGATTTAAAAATTTTACCCATATAATAACAATTAAATTACTGCTTTACCTTACGAGGATTTTTCCGAATATAACTCTTTTATCATGTGATCAATTTTAGTTTCCTGGTTCGAGCACATGCGGCGGTAAAGTTGAAATCAGCTGACGAAATTAATCCCCACTTTTCCGACGCGCACTCTGTTGATTATCTGAAACCCACGTGGTGACGATAGTATTGTGAAAGTGTTGGTAAAATTTATAAAAAAAAAATAAAATATGGATTTCAACGATAGTCAATGTCCTGAGGAAAAATTATCAGTTAAAATGCCGAATGCCTTGCCGTTATCAAACTCTATGACGGTTCCTGATGCGAAACACGGTAATAACTTGCTTCTCATAATTTCCATTCATTCCACCCTCATCTGTAATGATTCTACAAATAAGTTTGGAAAAATCGTTGTGATAATTAATAATAATTAATGATATGAACCTTATTGATAAGATGTATAGAGTATAGTGTATTATTATCGATAAATCGTATTTTGCTTTTGTTTGATAGAAAATTGTAGAATGTCTTCTCTCAGTGTTATTGCTCTGGAATATGATAATTCCAATTCGGATGTAGAGAACATAGAAACAGATATTAGCAAGACTGACACGGAGAAGATAGAAGCAGAAACTAACAAAACTAATGTGGAAATAGAAGCAGACATTAACAAAACTAATATGGAAGTAGAAGCAGATACTAATAAGACTGAGATAGAAACAGAAACTAAGAAAATTGATGTGGACGAGATAGAAACAAATACTAACAAAACTGATGTGGAAGAGAAAGAACCAGAAATTGAGAAAACTAATATGGAAGAAATAGAAACAAACATTAACAAAACTGATGTGGAAGAGACAGAAGCAGATATTAATAAAACTGAAAATCAAAACACTATGCCAGTTGCTGAGAAACAGACTTTGCAGCAGTACCGAACAATTGAAGAAAATGTATTATCTTCTTGTGAAGAAACTGATAGCGAAGACGACTCTAGCTGCAGTAGCAGTAGCAGCAGTACCACTGATAGCGACAGTAGCAGCAGTAACAATGACTCAGATGATATTACTAGTACCAATAATGCCAAGTACTATTATATTTCTATAAGAATAAAATTAACACATATACATTTAATCTTTTTTTTAAATAAAGGTAAATAATATATAATTAAGGCGTGATATATATTTTTAGAAGAAAATTTTTTAGAAAAAAAGGAAATAAAGCGAACACGATAAAAAAGAAAAAGGAAATAGAAAACGAACTTGATGATCTTCCACCAATAGAAGATTTGAAGATCAGCGTTCCTGAAGTCTTGTGTGATCTCTTAGGCGAGGTAATCATTATATAAACAATATATAAATATACATAAATTTGTAGAAATAAACAAATGCAAAGCTTATAAGATAAATTAATATCATAATAATTTCAGTACATATTAAAAGTTATATCTTTTGTCATTGAATCTAGGTCGATAAGGTAGTAGAACAATTAGTGATTGTAAAACCAAAGCCGGATAAGCCTACACTTCACGTTGATACAGTTTTATTTGTGGAGAAAGGAGAAAGAGCGCTCGGCAAAATATTGGACGTGTTCGGTCCTGTGAGCGAACCAAATTACTGTATTCGCTTCAATAGTTCCGAACACATACAGGAAAGCAACATTAAAGTGGGCATGTCGGTTTATTATTGTCCGAGCAATAAACAGTACACGTCGCTCATCTTCCTACATGAGTTACACAAGTCAATATTTTGATAAATATAGTACACATTATATGCCTGATTATATGACGCTAATAAACAATTTCTTTTGCAGAATGAAAGGTTTTGACGCAGTGGGCGATGATGAGCTGCCGGCATTTTCGGATGACGAGGAAGAGCAAGCTTACTACGAATCGCTGAAGCAAAAAAATAACAAAGACGGTTCCGATAGCAACACATTACGGAAACGGCAACGTACATCGAGTGAGTATTTCTCAAGCTGTTAGTATTAATTAAATGACTGAGTAATTACTATCGATTACTACCGTTTTTCAGGTTTTACTCAAAATAAACCAACAATCGAATGGCAATCGAATCATCCGTGGAATGGAAATGCCAAATTTCAGTGGAAGAACCAGAAAAGGCAGCAGCAGGCATTTAATAATAACTTTCAATCACACAATGGACCATATGCTTACAATAATTCTTGGCTGCAATATCAATATCAAAGTAACATGCATTGGCCACCTGTTCCAAGAAACATGCATCCTATGTTCAATGGACCATCGTTTAATGAGTCAGGTTTGCCACAGTACGACAATTACAATTCAAATAGTTCTGCTGAGGCCAAACAATATTTTCAAGGTGCTGTACCGAATTCTCAAAGCAACAACATGCAACCCCATTATCCTAGAATTCCGTCCGGTGCTCCTCTGAGATTCAATCCTATGATTCTACCCCTTCCTCCAATGGGCTATTCTCAATTTCCCAACGCATCATTTCCATACATGTCTTATCCGATTTCTGCGCAACTACCAATGCATACGAATGCACTTTGGTCATCTTTACCGCCTCCTCCACCTCCTTCGACGACCAATGATTAAGATTTATTTTAATTTAATTAAAATAATATATCTTTATATTTTTTCTGTATTCGTATAAGCTTATGTATAGGTCACTTCCTTAAAATGGTTGTAAATAAAACAAATTTTTATGTAGGTATTTTGTGATAAATATAGAAAAATTACACATTTATTCAGATGAAGAATGACATTTTTCATAGTTATTAGTCATTTATCTTATTGGTTAAAAAATTATCGTCTTTCAGTTTATTTACAACAGACTCTTCTAATTTCTGTTCTGCTATCGCAATATCATTCTTTATTTCTTTGACGAGTTCCTCTGGAAGAAAAAGTAATATAAAATTACACACATAAGAATTATCATAAATTATAAGAATGGTAATTTATTTACTCATTTTATACGACTATATATTTTACCTAGAGAAGGAAAGTCCCTTTCTGGTCGTATATATCCAGTAATTATCACTTTGATCTCTTCGCCATAAAAGTCATCGTGAAATTTATGCAGTAAATGAACTTCCTGAAAACAATTAAAATATACTGTTTTAATTAATTTTGGAAATTTAATCAATGAGAATTTCAATTGTTTAATATTTCTCGTACCATTGATTTCTTCTCATTTTTATAATAAGGATTCCAGCCTATGCTGGTGACCATTTTATAAACTTGTCCATGCAAGGAAGCCCAACCATAATAAACTCCAGTATCTAAATCTTTTGGCAAACCATTGACCACAGGTTCTGAGAAATTAGCTGAAATAGTTATGAAAAAAGTAAAATTTTTATTAATTTTCTTTTAATACTTGTAGACAGTAATAGTAATATCTCAATTAACCATGGCACTATTGATAATACATAGGGTGATATATATATTTAAATATCTTCTGATTTTTTTAAATATTTAATTAAAAAATATAAAATGTAGAGATTAATTGCTATTAATATATATAATTAAAAATTTTGAATATACAGCGAAAATGGATTTTTCTGCACTTCAAATATAAAATATATATTTTTAAAGTTTTAAAGAGAAGACACAAAGTGTAGAAACTGTAATTAAAGGTGATAGGTCTATTGATTCAAAATTTTGTAAATACATAGCCATGGATGTTGTAAAAAATCCTAACCTGCAGCAAGGCTTGTTTCTGCCAATATTGCGTATATAATGCAAACATTAGTTGCAATAAGTAAAGAAGCAAAATTGAAAATGTGCCAGTGAAATTTGTTTAGTTTTGATTTTTTAACAACAGAGAGAATAAATGAATTACATATGTCATTATATGTCTCGTTTTTTAGCATTGGTGTAACATAATTAATACTTGCTCATTTTTTCCCCTTTAAAAGTTAGGTCGTTTTGAATTGCAATATGCATTTTAATTGATATACTTTCATCCTGAAGAAAGGATACCTGTCGGAATGCCGAGTGCTTTGGAACCTCTGCCGAAGCCCTTGATGACAGTTCCTGACACGAAGTACGGTAACCACTTGCTGCCCATAACTTTCGTTTATTCCACATTAATCTATACTAATCCGTGAATAAGTTGGCAAAAGCTGTTGAGATAAACTAACGATAATTAATAACATGACGTGGCACATCCTTATATCGTGCATTCTGTAAGCCAATACTTGACACTAGATCGTGTTTGCATTTGCAATGTATGTACCTATATCATATGACATATAACAATCCTAGCAAGTCTTGACCGAATGCAGATCATGTAAAATTTAGATTCCTTTTTTTAAGAATTTTTTTTTTTTTTTTTTTTTTTTTTTTTTTTTTTTTTAAGAGAAGATTGTAGTCAGATTAACATTTGTTGCATTTTCATTTTTAATATTAAAGTTTGTAGATAAAAATTAAAAATGAAAGACAATAGTTTTAATAATGTCTTGTTAGATATATCTAATCTTATATCTGATAGCAACACTATATCAACATTTTTAAACATTTTTAATTGTTAAAAAAGTTTGTTTTTCTGTTAATCGAGATGTGCTGATACAATAAAAATATTTTATTAGAATTTAAGTCTTTTTGAAATTTTAAATATTATCAATCATTGAAATATTTTACATTCGCAATATCATATATATGTACATTATCAATAATAAGTTATTATTATAGAACATTTTTTTTATCATAAAAATATATCCACCGAGATTTCTCTTGTAATTCTCTTTATTTACTATAAAATTATGTTTTTAACAAATTGCAAGAGAATATAATAATGTATGTGTGAAATATCGCTCGAATAATGTTCAATGAATGAATGAATAATTATTAGACAGAAGACAATAAAATCT
Source organism: Anoplolepis gracilipes (assembly GCF_047496725.1). Classification (NCBI taxonomy): domain Eukaryota; kingdom Metazoa; phylum Arthropoda; class Insecta; order Hymenoptera; family Formicidae; genus Anoplolepis; species Anoplolepis gracilipes. The sequence continues at coordinate 4,926,207 of NC_132977.1, forward strand.
GCTCTTTAAAAACAGCACCTTTCTTTGCGCGATACTTTCTACAATGATTAATAATATGTATATAAGGATAATTTAAATTAACATAATTAATTTAAATATCACATATATATTGTATAAAAAATCCTGCAACGACTGAGATGTCCTTATAGCAAAATTATTCATAAAGATTTTATATTTATGCGATATTGATCTTTCTTTTCTTCTTATTTTATTTCTCTCGATTCAGTTTTGCGGCACGGATATTGTGTAATATACAGCCTTGCACTCATTTATCACACAAAGTGCGGGGTAAATTGGGGTAGTTTTTTTTTTAAATCTATGTATATATGTATACGTATGTGTGTATCATAAAAGTAATTATAAAAATCAGTTGTAAACTTGCTAATAAAAACATAAACACAAAATTCTCTACATAAATACAGATAAAGTTAAAAGCAGAACAAGACAATTTCTTTTCTTTAAAATTAAAAAGTAGGCTTTAATCAGTAATTATATGCTATACGATTATCATGCTCGATATTGATAAAGATGATTATTCGAGAATAAATAAGTCTGTAAGCATTATATATTAAAAAATTGGTATATACTATGTATTTAGAAAATAAAAAAAAAAAAAATTAAGATTGTTGGAAATAAAAATGCGCCAATATATTTTAACGAAACGAGCATGTTTTTAGAATTCAAAAAAAGAATGCATTCAAAAATAATTGTATTATTTATACCGTAATTGTATTTTATATATCCCAGGTACACGAAACGCAAGCCGTACACGATGAGCTTGCATCTCCTCTTGCCGGATTTAATCAAAGATTTTTTAATACCGTCTCAAAATCACGGATCTAAAGAGCATCATTTTTTTACTCTTATATGGCGTACACAAGCGAGATATTGTATATTCTAATAGACTTTGATTCAAACTCAAGGATTGAAACTGCGATATTCGACATATAATTGTACATAGTTTCAATACGAATATATAACATATAAAATATATAATTTCAATTAATTTAATTTCTAACGATGCATAAGAATATGTAAAAATCATGTTACCATGTTTATGCATAAAAATATAAATAAAAAAATTACGATTAATATTAATTATGAGTTGAATTATACAGATAATATAAATAAAAAATTCTTTACATGTTTTAAATTCGCAATTGTCACAAATAAACATACAGATTATTTTTGTTTTTACATTAAAATTATACTAATTTCAATCCTTGTTTGAATCTTTGAAATATTTCTATAAAAAAAAAGAAAAATATATAATATTGCAGATATTTTTATCGTGCTTTACACGTGTTACGTATGAAAGAACTCTCACGGTACGATGCAAAGTTAACGTGTCTTTATTACGTGTGTAAAATGACCCGGCAGCTCTATATCATTTTAACAACGGCATTATTATTATTATTATCATTATTATGATTTTGTTCAGCTCTCTATGGCTCGATTTAAGCTTTTGCAGGCGCATACATTCACATTCGCGGAGACTATCTGATTCGATGTCTTTCGAGTTGCTGCATGCGATGAAGAATAAGAATTTTTTTTCCTTTTCTTCTTCTCTGATGTGTGACTGTTTTTTTTAAGGAAATTCGCAATTTATTTAATATGAATCTAATTTGGAAAGCGCAAGTTCCCAGATATAGATTAAACAGATTCACAAGGCATGCCAGCTACTACGTTATTACTATTACCCTACTTTCATGTCATTATAATCATCTCGTTACTAAAAATAATATAATAACTAATAATAATTATATAATGATATTTATATCACTAATTAATCAATTAGCTGAAATGGCCATTCCTCTTGTGAGTAGGAATAATTAATAAGTAAATAATCTTTAAATCTATCTCTCTCTTCGTAGCTTTAATTTCTAATATTTAATATAAGTGCTTATCATATCTATAAGTTCAACAAGGTATCCTCGACAATTATTAACGTAACAACTTGCCAGCAGCGCAAGGACTAAATGTGTCTTAATATTTCTCTCCCTCTCTTCTTTTATTTTTCTTCATCTCTATCTCTTGTGGCCGCAACAGTATAATCTTTTTAATTAATCCCAAGGTCAATGAGTTAACAACGCAACATGTTATGCAAGCATTACTGAAATCCTGTAAATATCGATTATATTTGGCAAAGCGACATGTAAACTCGCTGCTTATTTTTGCTGTTTGCAATATATAGGCCCCGCGCGCGGAGGCATACTTTTTTTTTCGTGAATGCATTCCACAGGCATCTAGGCACAACAGATATAAAAGTAGTACACTCAGAAGTATTCAGATATTTTCGTAGCAATCTATTATTTTTAAAATAGCACTATCATATACATCCTAAGATAACGCGCACCAACATATCCTTTTCTCTTCGTCATCTCATTTATTCGTTTCTTAACTCTCTTTATTCGTTTGTTTAACTACAACGAGCCTGTAGTGTTAAAGCAAGTACGTATATTTATATATGTATATATCATTTGCACATAAATGGAAACGTTATTCGCAAGATTGTTAACACAACAAGCTCGCATAGCGCGCATAGTATGGGTTACAACATCGAGCATACGTTTATATCTTCGCGATCACATTCCCGCACATACATAATCTCTCTCATCAGTATATAAAATCTTTTGAAGAATATACCAAATCCGTTACGACCGCAGTATCCGTAATCATCTCGTTTTACATACTTATCCGTGTATTATTTTATTATTGAGACGTAGAAAGAAAGTATCATCTCAAAGTGTCTCCAGTGTAATGAAGATTTTACGAGTAATGTATTTAGAGCCCTTTTCGCTTACCATATGCTATGCATATTTTATATAACAATGTGATTACAGTTCCACTCACAGCTGTAATTTTCTTTTTCTCGTAATGAAGAAATAAATACAACGCATTTCTACGAAGAATGAGAGTCTTTTCTGTAAGCTTCTACGAATACCTATACACTGTCTTTGAATCGCACTATGCGCGGCGGGAAAAAGTAGGGTTTTCTTTTTCTCTATTAAAGTAGACAAATACAATGTGAGATACATGCTGAAATAATAATACGGTTATTGATTTCGCACAATGGGATTCTTGTTGCCAAATTGTTTGCGTTCTTATCGCCGTTTCCTTTAGAAAAAAAGCTAACTTCCGATGTTACTACAGCAAAATAGAGGATACATAGGAAGGGCTTGTGGTAGAGACTAGCAATTATTCGGATCTGGCGGCGTGACAAGGTATTCATCGGCGCGTTTATGATCGGACAATGCCCGCATTGTATATGAATCTTGTGGTAAATCGCTCTTCCTTCGTAAAAGCGGTTTTACTTTGTTTACGTTTGTCATTTTCTTCGCCTATATAAAAAACAAAATGTACATTAAAAAAAATTCACCGAAATTCTTAGCTTTAACAAATGTAAACAAATTCATTCATACCTCATTAGCTCTAGCTTCAATTTTCTCCAACGTAAGTGGAGTTTGATCTGTATCACCGTCTTCGTCGGGCGGCGAGTTATCTATATGTTGCGGTGACGTGTATATTGTATTATTCGTTGTTGCTTTGTTTGTTATATTGTAGTTTGGATGCCTCATAGCGAGCGCTTCTACGCGCATCCATGCTTCATCTCGATCTTTTATGAGTTTTCGCTCCCTTTGACGTTCCTATCGCGTTCAAAACAGAAAAAAAACTGTTACTATTATTTAATCTTTTTATAAAATCAAGTCAATGTAGAATTGTGTAGGTCTGAGATTATAATTATAAATTAATTCATATTTAACGTTCAATACACTAACTTGTTATTTTTCACTCTATTATTTTTACTTAATACTAAAATCTTTGTTTCAGCGAATTTATTTATCCACTGTATGCGTTATATTAAAAATATAAACAATTAATATAACAATAAATATAAACCCGCGAAAATACCTGATAGTATTGTGTTGTACATTCATCGAATACTTTTTGATTCATCTCCATAAAAAGTTTCAGAGCGTTGTAAATTAAACCATGGATCGTCTTGTTCCAGTGATTGCGGGAGTTTCTATAAAAAGCTGGATACATTATCGGTAAAATAACGGAGTAATTGTCCGATATCAAGGACATTATGTATTCGTTATTCCAATAATAGAGAGCCCTTTCCGCTACCTGAAAAAGAAAAACAAGCAACGAACATGGAACGTTGTGTAAAACGTAATCATTAAATTGCATGCTTACCTGGAAATGCGGTGACGATACACATTTGGCTAGTTGCCTAAATAACGGATCCATGACCTTTTGGAATTCAGCTGGCTCGATAACATCTAAGATCTCTTCAAGCTCGTTCAAGAACATAACTTCTTTAGGGGAATGTGTTTTTGGCCAGAACTTCAACAGATTTCTAATCACTGGTTCCGTTAACGACGGATCCTTTTCCAAAAATTGGACGACGCAGTACGCTAGTTGCGGATGGTATACAGATAATGACTTAGCCTTGTGCAAGGGTAGTAGGACTTTTAACAAAAACACCTTGTGCTCTTCCTTCAAAGGCAGAGCAAAGCCGTTTATAATACTGTGAAAAAAAAAATAAAGATCAATGAATACAAAATTTAAATTATAATAAAATATATTTACATATCATATTCTTAGAATTATTATTATATTTACCTTCCTAAGATTTCAAGCAACTCTGCGATGCCATTGTGATGCTCCGTCTCGTATATAAATCGATAGAAAACATTATTTATCTGTTTCCTAATGTACGCTCTGAGACCCAGGAATTTTCCGTAAATCCTATGAAGGGTCGTCTTAAGAAAATCTCTCTCTCTCGGATCTTCAGAATCGAACAACTCCAAGAGCTGTAGCACGAATTTTTGATCTATGTAGCGCCTCGCTATAGATGGCTGGAAGTCCTGCGACTCTAACAGCCGCAAAAAAAATTCGTAGACAAGTTGTAAGTGCGGCCAAGCCGCTTCCAACGTCGGCTCATCCTCTTCCGGATCAAATTCCGCGCCGTTAGGATTTGACGACGGAGGTAGCGTCCGGAATAGATTTACGGCGAACTGTCAGGATTTTCATAATCTTAGTAAAACTTTCTTTTTTTTTTTTTTTTTTTTTTTTTTTTTCAAAGCGTCTATCTGATTCAAATTATGTTTCCGTGTCTTCTCTGTAAGACTATGTAAATGCTAAAAATTTGTCATAGAAATTTTATGTATGTAATACACATTTTTATGAATTATTCTCTTATTGTATGATCTATTGTGCATTGTTATCGCATACAGTTTACTTCTATTTTTATGCAAAAATTGAAATTCCTATCACTTACATAATCTTGCATATTTTCAAATTCTTAAATGATATACATAATTTTTAATCTCAATGCTTTTTCCATGTTTTATGCAGAATATATTAAATGCTATTGCTTACCATGTTTACCGCTTCGGGATATATCGCTTCGGTAATAACATTTTTGTTTTTGGTTACATACTCGACCATCTCGTGGAGAGCAGTGCGCTTTACCTCCTTCCATTTCAAATCTGACAAGGGATCGGACTCGAAGTCGAAGAGGACGCAGCATTGCCGTAGCTTCTGTATAAAAAGTTCCTCCCGTTCGTTTCCCTGTTGCGTTTCTGGAATCAGATAACCGGTGATTAATAGGTCACGCCGCACTCGACAGCTTTTACGATAAATACAATGCGATGGATGTATCGCGTACCTTGTCGCTATTAATCATATTAGTCTACATGAATATCGATGTACGCCAATACGACGTAACATATTCGAATATATTCTTTTTGCACTGCCTGATTCTTTTTCTCGTTTGAATTATTCTACTGATGAAACAAATAGCTTTTTCATTTACCTTTTTGACACAAATGAGAAATGATTCTCGAACGAAGTTAAATCCCGATAATTTACGTTTCATACTTCAGCATCAAGATATTATCGACGGAAGTACAAAGTTCTTATTAAGGAAACATCATAAACTGAAGATTTTATCATTCTATTATACATAAAATTGTTATATACAATATATAAAGAACTGTGTTGCACATAAATGTGCAGAATATTAACATCGGTCTCGATTTTGAAATAATTTATAATATTCTCGATGTATTTGGGAATAAAGTTAATTTAATTTAACAAAATATTTCTGGTAACGATAAATACGTCTGAAGTATAATTTATACCGTTGATAGAAGCACACGATAAAATTCTAATCGAAATTCTGTTTGCTTTACTGTTCCTTTCAATAAAATATATAAACAGTTATTGTAGATATTAATAAACTTCTTCGTTTTATTCGTCACGAAAAAGATAACCGTAAGATTGTTTTTAGCAACGATGTTTATGCAACCTTAATGAATGGTTAACTTTTGATACATAATCTTAAAAATGCTTCGCTTTCCTCTGCAGTTTCTGCAGGAGAATCAATAACGACCTTCAAAATATCGCGACTGTTACCGAGAGGCATTATTTATCGCTTACTATTCTTAGTAGTTTCCATAATAGAAGTAACGAGATCGATTGCCGGATTTATTAAGATTGACCATTTCGCGCAAACGTCTCATCTTTCTAATAATTCTTTCACTAATATAACATGGATTTTATAAAAACGAAGGAAATTGTAAACATGATTTATCGAGATATAATTCCTTGTTATATTAATAGCCATAATAATACATATATTTAAATAACGTATTAATTTTGTAATAAAACTACGTGCAATAGAGTTTAAAAATAATTTGCAAAATAATACAATTTAAAAACAATTTGCAAAACTGATTCAAGCGACCGGAGGGCTTTACCGATTAGAAGAGGTTGCAAAGGTTGATAATGCAGTGCGAAGGTCACCGGGTAACCCTTGCTCAAGTCCTGAGGCAACACCGTCGCTAAAGCAAGACCCTGATGAAAACTGGGACTTTTGGGCAGAGCACCGCCCAGAGATGGGCTAATTCCACCGACATGAACCATCGTGCGATATTGTGTATGTATAATCAGGATTGCGTTACAATTTTATACTCGCACTACACTTTATTCATTGGCGAATCTCTTCGAGATGAATATGTCGAACTGAGTAGCACAGAGATCCGTTTCTATACCTTTTCATAACAATTTGCAACACTTTAGATTCACACACACACATACACGCACGCACGTACGTAAACACATTCACCAGGATTGGTCTTCTGATATGTCAAAGTCGCGATCAATAAAATGTTCCCTGTCTTCGCGATTTTACTCTTCAATTTCCAAGACAATTTTCGTTATTGTGTTAAATTGAAATTTTACTTACAGACAATTAATAATTGAGTTTGTAAATATTATTACTTATAAGAAAATGTAATATCGTTCTCTGTTACATTTGTCCCCGGGTTTTGCGGATTTGACGGACCGACTCGGACGGAAACCAATTTCCGGAGAGTGTTTTTATTTTTCATTATCCACTTGCTCGACGATATTTTATTAGGCCACAGCGATTGTCGACCTTCAACGAATCACTTTTACTAGCTTCTCTTCCCACGTTATTTTTCGCATTGCTCGCGCAAAGGAAACGCGCGTGGTTTTGTTTTGCTAAACCATGCAGAAATATAACTGTTACTTTAAAGTAAATCAACGTGCATTGCGTTTGTTACAGTATGTTGCGAGAATATTTCCGCACAAATAATTTAATAATCTTGCATCAGCACAAATGTAATATTAAACTATTACGCACAAAAATTTTATTTACAAACGTACAAATCGATATGAATATGCAATATATGCAATATGAATATACAGAAGATTTGGTAAAAATATTATTTTCCGCTAACTAATTAACCTGCTTCATTCATTCTATAAATATTTAATTATTTACATTTTAATAATATGTTCAGACCATAAAGATTATTAGTATTTTATCCTGATTGATCAAATTTTCAATAATTTATAAGCGTGGAGTTTTACGTTTTCGATCTCATCAACTTATTAATGATTTTATCAAATGAATTTTTTGTAAAATTCAATAAAATTAATTTGCCAAAATTGCTAAGTCCACGAGTCACGATTTTTGCATTTGAAATGTGACTTTTCGTGTATGAGTGAATATTTATATTTAAATGTGTTATTACTTCTTTTTTTATTAGAGCTTTTATATTATTTTTCACTAAACTTGTTCACAAAGTTATTTTTCTGAATCACAAAACTCACCAACTATTATAAACTTTTTAAATTACAAAATTCACTTGCTTAACTAGAAATTGTCTAAATGATAAAATTCATCACTTTTCGATCGGAATCCTTTTAACCTACAAGCTTCATTAACTTTTTAATTGGCTAGAGAGAACTATCTTAATATCTTCGATCGTTCTTCACCATTCTCTTTAATCTATTTTTTTTTTTATTGCAACTATTCAATCTTTTTCAACAAATATTCCTAATATTTTCTGTAAAAATCCATCCGTCTGAAATAATGGAGTTTTCCTCACATCAGCGTCTTCAAAGTCTCTACCGAGCTTCGAAAGTCGATCGCGTCCGCCCTTAATCGAATTTTCCCACGGACTCGCGATAACAACCCTACCGATAACACCCGGCGTCCATTCGCCGCTAATTCCCGTCGTTGTTTAACGCTCACAACAATCTGTTGCTTCGTCCGCGTCAATCGATCGACCAGAGAAAGGCGAGCCTTCCCTCGGTCTTTCTCTCTTCGGGGTGTTCGCGTTGCGAGGCCACCCCTACGAAGCACCGGCGAGCACTAGGCGGCGCATTCTCGCAACTCCCCGGAACCCGGTGACCGCGTTCGTGAGAGACGGGAGGTGGGGGGAGGGGGATGATTGGGGGTTGAGCGAGAGAGGGCGACGGCAGGGATATTCGCCTAAGTGGCACCGGCGGTCAATGAACTCGCCGGTCCTCGCCAGGATCTCGCGGGTCATCTCTCGATCGGTCACGGGGTTGATACACCCTCCTCCCTCGTCCCCCTCGCTCCTCCTCGTCGAGACTCTATGCAGGTGGAGCCGCGGCCAGGTGGAGCTCTCGCGAGGGTGCGGGCGCCGGTCTCGGCGCGGCTGGAAGAGAAGAGATCAACAAGGGATGCTGAAATGGCTGGCGAGGCGAGGCGGGGGGGGGGGGGGGCGACGTGACTGTTTACGTTGGGAAAACGGGGAACCGTGAATCCGAGCGCCTGCGCGACCCCCGTCGCACGCAATCGATATACTCTGACGTAGAAGGCACTCTCGCACAACCTCGATTGACCGGCATTACATTGGGAAAGGACAGGAGGACCGATTTGTCGTTCTCCTCTCTTCTTCTCTCCTCTTCGCTCTCGTTTTCGTCTCTTATCCATCTCTCAGTTGTTTGTTTGATCATATGTCATATGTCTCTGCTAATTTGCCTGCCTGCTCTTTGCCCTGAACTAATTGTCCAGTTATAGTCATGCGTCTGTGCAGTTTCTTGTGTAACGATTTCTTTATGTCATCGATCAGGTTGATTTTAGATTCAAAGTTGTTTACAGTAATTGCGCAACAATCTCGTACGTCATGCGTAAAGAGATATGTTCGTTGCACGTATATATATATTTTTTTTCATTTTGATTATCATATGCACCGATAAAACAAATGTAAAAAATGTTGAGTTTCAATGCTAATTAGTTATATCATCTGATGAAAACAATAGCATTTTCAAGTAAGCTAAATCTTATTTCTCATATTACAAAACGAGCGAGCGCATGTGCTTTATTTTTACATTATACATATTATTTAAATAATGCCTCATACCATATTAAGTTTACAATAAAATTATTATGCAAAGATGTGTATCTAAACTTGGCGAGAAAAAAAAAAAAAAAATTTGAAAAATAATATTACGCTAAAACATTTTTGAAAATATAGACTTTACGATACGTACGTAAATGAATTTAAAATTATCTTCATTTTTAAAATAAAAAATAATTATGCTAATAAATTATTATATAATCACATTTATACAGCCTAGTTCATATGTATAGAAATATGTTTTATGTTAATCTTATTTTAAAAACAAGTTTTAGATGTAAACAAGAAATGACTGCATTATGCTTATTCATATAAATAATGAAAAATAGAGATGTATATCTCGTATAGGATACACTGCCAAATTTAGAGTTAATGCGCACATGTTTCACGTGACATTTATTGTACTTTACAATGAATGACTTACCGGACAACAACGGTAATTTCTGCAATTCCCGATTTTTCGATATATTGAACCTCGAGCTGCTTTGCCGTTTATCCTTCTTTATTACAGGTCCACCGGGTTGATACTTGATTTTGTTGATGAGCGTAGGTGGAGGTGGTGCATTGCCCACCGGAGGTCCCCCGGTCATCTTGTTTGCCTGTGGAAGATAACAAAAATGTTAGACTAAATATAAAATTTGTAAATAATTAAGATAAACGGATAATGTGTGTATGTGTGTCACGACGATTAATTTTAAATAAAATGGAATTTATATTTTTTTTAATGAAGTCTTTTTAATCTTTTAACTATTTGTTTTTTCGATTTGAAATTTTCATTGTAGAGATTCACATATAATAATATTCTTCATAAATATAAGTAAATGTTTAATTAATGCACAAGTAATCTATTTTAAGCTTAATCAAGTAGGTTCAATGTAAGTTAAATCTGAACAGACGTCGATGATTAGTGGATTTAATCCATGGTAACTCGTCTTCCTATTAATTCGAGTCGGCCGCAGGTGAATGATCGATCGCGAGCGATAGCTCACCGATCAGATTAATGTTACATACATAAATGGAACGCGAGGAGAGAAGCGACGTCGACCTCCATATATTGATGATACGTACGGTACGATGCGTAAAAAACTGCACATGCACGTGATCTCTTTATACCATAATATCAGAACTGGAACTGCAAGGTGTAAATTCACATTTTGTGCAATAAAACTGTTTAGCCAATGTATAGAATTAATTTTTCTTTAATAAAAAAAAAAAAAAAAAAACATCGAAGCACAAATCATTCTAATTAATCATCAAAAATCACAAAATCAATAATTAATTGAAAAATTTTTCGCGAATCAAGTTTCCCAAATCGAATCCACGTAATAACCTAACCGCAGTCTCTTTAATTGTTTTTAATGGATTTTTTTAATGCTTTGTTTTGCTAAGATATCAGATTCAGTATCAAATAATCAAGTGAGATAATACTGTTTAATTAAATTTTTGTTGAAAAAAAAGCCCCAAATAATTTCTCACTATATACAGAGCATATATTACATGTTTACGATCACCGATCATTTTACTCAGTTAACAGATGCGGCCATGAACTTTGTAAGAGAAAAAAAAAACACGTGAACAAACAACGTTCCTTTTAATCGTCTTTGATCACAGTTACAAAGTGGGTTATTCGAATGAACGAGGAAAGGGCCGCGAACACAAATGCTCTTGTTTTACCTCGGATTGCGGCTAAGTCGACCGAACAAATGAACCCCGTTGGCATCCCGTAATGAATCCAATCAGATACCCCTCTCTCGCATAGCGGCTTTATTACAAACCGACCAAGATAGTTACTAGTTACACGAGCTTTCTTCGCTCACTTTCCCGATCGTTCCGCTTTCGGAGTTCATTGTGTGCAACAGCGGATATCTAATTAACAATCATCAATTCTTTTTCTACGGTATTCTACGCCGGTTGTACTATGCAAGGATCAGCCGGTTATTTTGTAATGTGAATTTTAACAAAGGTGTGTAATTTATTCGCAGAGTTATATAATTTCAAGAGTTACAGGATTGTAATTAATTGAAATTAGAAAAATGGAGAAAAAAATATTAATTTCAAGTAAAAAAATGTTTCTTTTTCTCAAGAAATTATGTCAAAGCTTGCTCGTCTCGAAATATTTCGACGCTGTGTGAATACACGATAAAACATTGCGTAATCAATAAGGCATCTGCGCAGTATTATGGCAGGTAACATCGACAAGTTAAATGCATAATAAAGAGGTGTTAGTGAAGTGCAACTTCTGCCCGCAGATGGCGAATAAAAATAGATACAAATCACGGTCTAATGAACTATTACGGAGTTTACACCGTCACTTATTCATGGAGTGAGTTTATTTGCTGTTATATCTTCAAAAGAACACGCATGTGCGAACACGTACGCTTGATGAACAAAGAAGGTAATACAACGCGCATCATCTCTCAGTGAAATATGGTATCTACCGTTGTAATGATTGTGAGAGCTTAAGACTTTCTCGTAAAACGCGCCATAAGTGAGCAATATGCAGAAGTTATTTCGTGACGAAGTGATGTAATAAACTTCTATCGGACAATGCCTTATCTTTCGAAACGTTGAAAAGCTTATTATCCAAGAAGCATTAAAAGAAACTATTCGCCCATAAAAACATTGTTTTCAAAAATAGTACAATAGAAATAATGAAATTATAATTAAAAAATATAATTATCATAAATTACACAAAACAATATATTTTTTTCTCTATTTAAAAAATTTACAGTTTATTAAGATAATTTTTTTTAAGATAGTTTATCTTACGATAATAAGAAACGATGTATTTATTTGAATGAAAAATGCAACAAGGCACAATTTTATCTTTGGCTGTAATATAACGTGTTAATAAACTGTTATTCTATTTTTGCAGCGTATTGCACTTTGAACCAAATTAAATCTCGCCAATTGATTGATTTTATGTACAAGCAAATAATGGTTTACAAAATGGCTTTTACACGAGAAAAGGTCGATCGGTATTAAAGTTCACGGTCAAAGATTACAAACTATTGCAGATTCTATTGTAACGACAACTTCCTCGTTTGAGAGTCTCAGGGACGTGAGAAATGCATTTTGTATCTTTTATCATTCTAATGGTACTTTTCATCAGAAGCTATTCATTATTTCGAATAAATGCGATGTCATAGCTGTGATAAAATAAAACGATTATATATGCGAGACGCCATTTGATATAAAGCTGCTGCCGGTTTTAACAAGACGGTTGATCTGTATCAATATGTCGATTTCTATTTCTCGTTTCATTGACCGATGTGAACCTGGCGCCCGACTTTATGAAAAAAAAAAATTAATAATATAGTTCGTTTGTACGTCGTTTGTACCTGTTTGTACCACACTTTTTTTCGTTTGTACCTCAACCGGTTCGGAAATAAAAAATAATCAAAAAATGGCCAGCGCTCGACTTTAAGATATTTTAATTTCATTAATGCCATTCGATAGAGAATCGTTTGTACCTGTTTGTACCTTTTTTCAAATCGTTTGTACCTCAACCGGTTCGGAAATACGACCATTTTTAGTTTTAGAGTAACGCTATACCGATATTTCCGCTATTTTTTTAGATATCGCAAAACGGCCAACGGGGTTCGATAGAGAATCGTTTGTACCTGTTTGTACCTTTTTTCAAATCGTTTGTACCTCAACCGGTTCGGAAATACGGCCATTTTTAGTTTTAGAGTAACGCTATACCGGTATTTCCGCTATTTTTTTAGATATCGCGAAACGGCCAACGGGGTTCGAAAGAGAATCGTTTGTACCTGTTTGTACCTCTTTTCAAATCGTTTGTACCTCAACCGGTTCGGAAATACGACCATTTTTAGTTTTAGAGTAACGCTATACCGGTATTTTCGCTATTTTTTTAGATATCGCGAAACGGCCAACGGGGTTCGATAGAGAATCGTTTGTACCTGTTTGTACCTCTTTTCATTTCGTTTGTACCTCAACCGGTTTGGAAATACAGCGATTTTCGAGTTTTGAAATTAACGCTAAACTCGTATTTCCGCTATTTTTTTAGATATCGCGAAACGGCCAACGGGGTTTGATAGAGAATCGTTTGTACCTGTTTGTACCTTTTTTCAAATCGTTTGTACCTCAACCGGTTCGGAAATACGACCATTTTTAGTTTTAGAGTAACGCTATACCGATATTTCCGCTATTTTTTTAGATATCGCAAAACGGCCAACGGGGTTCGATAGAGAATCGTTTGTACCTGTTTGTACCTTTTTTCAAATCGTTTGTACCTCAACCGGTTCGGAAATACGACCATTTTTAGTTTTAGAGTAACGCTATACCGGTATTTTCGCTATTTTTTTAGATATCGCGAAACGGCCAACGGGGTTCGATAGAGAATCGTTTGTACCTGTTTGTACCTCTTTTCAAATCGTTTGTACCTCAACCGGTTCGGAAATACAGCGATTTTCGAGTTTTGAAATTAACGCTAAACTCGTATTTCCGCTATTTTTTTAGATATCGCGAAACGGCCAACGGGGTTTGATAGAGAATCGTTTGTACCTGTTTGTACCTTTTTTCAAATCGTTTGTACCTCAACCGGTTCGGAAATACGACCATTTTTAGTTTTAGAGTAACGCTATACCGATATTTCCGCTATTTTTTTAGATATCGCAAAACGGCCAACGGGGTTCGATAGAGAATCGTTTGTACCTGTTTGTACCTTTTTTCAAATCGTTTGTACCTCAACCGGTTCGGAAATACGGCCATTTTTAGTTTTAGAGTAACGCTATACCGGTATTTTCGCTATTTTTTTAGATATCGCGAAACGGCCAACGGGGTTCGAAAGAGAATCGTTTGTACCTGTTTGTACCTCTTTTCAAATCGTTTGTACCTCAACCGGTTCGGAAATACAGCGATTTTCGAGTTTTGAAATTAACGCTAAACTCGTATTTCCGCTATTTTTTTAGATATCGCGAAACGGCCAACGGGGTTCGAAAGAGAATCGTTTGTACCTGTTTGTACCTTTTTTCAAATCGTTTGTACCTCAACCGGTTCGGAAATACGACCATTTTTAGTTTTAGAGTAACGCTATACCGATATTTCCGCTATTTTTTTAGATATCGCAAAACGGCCAACGGGGTTCGATAGAGAATCGTTTGTACCTGTTTGTACCTTTTTTCAAATCGTTTGTACCTCAACCGGTTCGGAAATACGGCCATTTTTAGTTTTAGAGTAACGCTATACCGGTATTTCCGCTATTTTTTTAGATATCGCGAAACGGCCAACGGGGTTCGAAAGAGAATCGTTTGTACCTGTTTGTACCTCTTTTCAAATCGTTTGTACCTCAACCGGTTCGGAAATACAGCGATTTTCGAGTTTTGAAATTAACGCTAAACTCGTATTTCCGCTATTTTTTTAGATATCGCGAAACGGCCAACGGGGTTCGAAAGAGAATCGTTTGTACCTGTTTGTACCTTTTTTCAAATCGTTTGTACCTCAACCGGTTCGGAAATACGACCATTTTTAGTTTTAGAGTAACGCTATACCGATATTTCCGCTATTTTTTTAGATATCGCAAAACGGCCAACGGGGTTCGATAGAGAATCGTTTGTACCTGTTTGTACCTTTTTTCAAATCGTTTGTACCTCAACCGGTTCGGAAATACGGCCATTTTTAGTTTTAGAGTAACGCTATACCGGTATTTCCGCTATTTTTTTAGATATCGCGAAACGGCCAACGGGGTTCGAAAGAGAATCGTTTGTACCTGTTTGTACCTCTTTTCAAATCGTTTGTACCTCAACCGGTTCGGAAATACGACCATTTTTAGTTTTAGAGTAACGCTATACCGGTATTTTCGCTATTTTTTTAGATATCGCGAAACGGCCAACGGGGTTCGATAGAGAATCGTTTGTACCTGTTTGTACCTCTTTTCATTTCGTTTGTACCTCAACCGGTTTGGAAATACAGCGATTTTCGAGTTTTGAAATTAACGCTAAACTCGTATTTCCGCTATTTTTTTAGATATCGCGAAACGGCCAACGGGGTTTGATAGAGAATCGTTTGTACCTGTTTGTACCTTTTTTCAAATCGTTTGTACCTCAACCGGTTCGGAAATACGACCATTTTTAGTTTTAGAGTAACGCTATACCGATATTTCCGCTATTTTTTTAGATATCGCAAAACGGCCAACGGGGTTCGATAGAGAATCGTTTGTACCTGTTTGTACCTTTTTTCAAATCGTTTGTACCTCAACCGGTTCGGAAATACGACCATTTTTAGTTTTAGAGTAACGCTATACCGGTATTTTCGCTATTTTTTTAGATATCGCGAAACGGCCAACGGGGTTCGAAAGAGAATCGTTTGTACCTGTTTGTACCTCTTTTCAAATCGTTTGTACCTCAACCGGTTCGGAAATACAGCGATTTTCGAGTTTTGAAATTAACGCTAAACTCGTATTTCCGCTATTTTTTTAGATATCGCGAAACGGCCAACGGGGTTCGAAAGAGAATCGTTTGTACCTGTTTGTACCTTTTTTTCAAATCGTTTGTACCTCAACCGGTTCGGAAATACGACCATTTTTAGTTTTAGAGTAACGCTATACCGATATTTCCGCTATTTTTTTAGATATCGCAAAACGGCCAACGGGGTTCGATAGAGAATCGTTTGTACCTGTTTGTACCTTTTTTCAAATCGTTTGTACCTCAACCGGTTCGGAAATACGGCCATTTTTAGTTTTAGAGTAACGCTATACCGGTATTTCCGCTATTTTTTTAGATATCGCGAAACGGCCAACGGGGTTCGAAAGAGAATCGTTTGTACCTGTTTGTACCTCTTTTCAAATCGTTTGTACCTCAACCGGTTCGGAAATACAGCGATTTTCGAGTTTTGAAATTAACGCTAAACTCGTATTTCCGCTATTTTTTTAGATATCGCGAAACGGCCAACGGGGTTCGAAAGAGAATCGTTTGTACCTGTTTGTACCTTTTTTCAAATCGTTTGTACCTCAACCGGTTCGGAAATACGACCATTTTTAGTTTTAGAGTAACGCTAAACTCGTATTTCCGCTATTTTTTTAGATATCGCGAAACGGCCAACGGGGTTCGAAAGAGAATCGTTTGTACCTGTTTGTACCTTTTTTCAAATCGTTTGTACCTCAACCGGTTCGGAAATACGACCATTTTTAGTTTTAGAGTAACGCTATACCGATATTTCCGCTATTTTTTTAGATATCGCAAAACGGCCAACGGGGTTCGATAGAGAATCGTTTGTACCTGTTTGTACCTTTTTTCAAATCGTTTGTACCTCAACCGGTTCGGAAATACGGCCATTTTTAGTTTTAGAGTAACGCTATACCGGTATTTCCGCTATTTTTTTAGATATCGCGAAACGGCCAACGGGGTTCGAAAGAGAATCGTTTGTACCTGTTTGTACCTTTTTTCAAATCGTTTGTACCTCAACCGGTTCGGAAATACGACCATTTTTAGTTTTAGAGTAACGCTATACCGGTATTTTCGCTATTTTTTTAGATATCGCGAAACGGCCAACGGGGTTCGATAGAGAATCGTTTGTACCTGTTTGTACCTCTTTTCATTTCGTTTGTACCTCAACCGGTTTGGAAATACAGCGATTTTCGAGTTTTGAAATTAACGCTAAACTCGTATTTCCGCTATTTTTTTAGATATCGCGAAACGGCCAACGGGGTTTGATAGAGAATCGTTTGTACCTGTTTGTACCTTTTTTCAAATCGTTTGTACCTCAACCGGTTCGGAAATACGACCATTTTTAGTTTTAGAGTAACGCTATACCGGTATTTCCGCTATTTTTTTAGATATCGCGAAACGGCCAACGGGGTTCGATAGAGAATCGTTTGTACCTGTTTGTACCTCTTTTCATTTCGTTTGTACCTCAACCGGTTCGGAAATACCACTATTTTTAGTTTTAGAGTTAACGTTATTTTATATATATATATATATATAATTACATTTATAATTCATTATAAATTATATATCTTTATTATAAAAAAATGAATCCCGTTGGCCGTTTCGCGATATCTAAAAAAATAGCGGAAATACCGGTATAGCGTTACTCTAAAACTAAAAATGGCCGTATTTCCGAACCGGTTGAGGTACAAACGATTTGAAAAAAGGTACAAACAGGTACAAACGATTCTCTATCAAACCCCGTTGGCCGTTTTGCGATATCTAAAAAAATAGCGGAAATATCGGTATAGCGTTACTCTAAAACTAAAAAAGGTCGTATTTCCGAACCGGTTGAGGTACAAACGATTTGAAAAAAGGTACAAACAGGTACAAACGATTCTCTATCGAACCCCGTTGGCCGTTTTGCGATATCTAAAAAAATAGCGGAAATATCGGTATAGCGTTACTCTAAAACTAAAAATGGTCGTATTTCCGAACCGGTTGAGGTACAAACGAAATGAAAAGAGGTACAAACAGGTACAAACGATTCTCTATCGAACCCCGTTGGCCGTTTCGCGATATCTAAAAAAATAGCGGAAATACCGGTATAGCGTTACTCTAAAACTAAAAATGGCCGTATTTCCGAACCGGTTGAGGTACAAACGATTTGAAAAAAGGTACAAACAGGTACAAACGATTCTCTATCAAACCCCGTTGGCCATTTCGCGATATCTAAAAAAATAGCGGAAATACGAGTTTAGCGTTAATTTCAAAACTCGAAAATCGCTGTATTTCCAAACCGGTTGAGGTACAAACAAAATGAAAAGAGGTACAAACAGGTACAAACGATTCTCTATCGAACCCCGTTGGCCGTTTCGCGATATCTAAAAAAATAGCGGAAATACCGGTATAGCGTTACTCTAAAACTAAAAATGGCCGTATTTCCGAACCGGTTGAGGTACAAACGATTTGAAAAAAGGTACAAACAGGTACAAACGATTCTCTATCGAACCCCGTTGGCCGTTTTGCGATATCTAAAAAAATAGCGGAAATATCGGTATAGCGTTACTCTAAAACTAAAAATGGTCGTATTTCCGAACCGGTTGAGGTACAAACGAAATGAAAAGAGGTACAAACAGGTACAAACGATTCTCTATCGAACCCCGTTGGCCGTTTCGCGATATCTAAAAAAATAGCGGAAATACCGGTATAGCGTTACTCTAAAACTAAAAATGGCCGTATTTCCGAACCGGTTGAGGTACAAACGATTTGAAAAAAGGTACAAACAGGTACAAACGATTCTCTATCAAACCCCGTTGGCCATTTCGCGATATCTAAAAAAATAGCGGAAATACGAGTTTAGCGTTAATTTCAAAACTCGAAAATCGCTGTATTTCCAAACCGGTTGAGGTACAAACAAAATGAAAAGAGGTACAAACAGGTACAAACGATTCTCTATCGAACCCCGTTGGCCGTTTCGCGATATCTAAAAAAATAGCGGAAATACCGGTATAGCGTTACTCTAAAACTAAAAATGGCCGTATTTCCGAACCGGTTGAGGTACAAACGATTTGAAAAAAGGTACAAACAGGTACAAACGATTCTCTATCGAACCCCGTTGGCCGTTTTGCGATATCTAAAAAAATAGCGGAAATATCGGTATAGCGTTACTCTAAAACTAAAAATGGTCGTATTTCCGAACCGGTTGAGGTACAAACGATTTGAAAAAAGGTACAAACAGGTACAAACGATTCTCTTTCGAACCCCGTTGGCCGTTTCGCGATATCTAAAAAAATAGCGGAAATACGAGTTTAGCGTTAATTTCAAAACTCGAAAATCGCTGTATTTCCGAACCGGTTGAGGTACAAACGAAATGAAAAGAGGTACAAACAGGTACAAACGATTCTCTATCGAACCCCGTTGGCCGTTTCGCGATATCTAAAAAAATAGCGGAAATACCGGTATAGCGTTACTCTAAAACTAAAAATGGCCGTATTTCCGAACCGGTTGAGGTACAAACGATTTGAAAAAAGGTACAAACAGGTACAAACGATTCTCTATCAAACCCCGTTGGCCATTTCGCGATATCTAAAAAAATAGCGGAAATACGAGTTTAGCGTTAATTTCAAAACTCGAAAATCGCTGTATTTCCAAACCGGTTGAGGTACAAACAAAATGAAAAGAGGTACAAACAGGTACAAACGATTCTCTATCGAACCCCGTTGGCCGTTTCGCGATATCTAAAAAAATAGCGGAAATACCGGTATAGCGTTACTCTAAAACTAAAAATGGCCGTATTTCCGAACCGGTTGAGGTACAAACGATTTGAAAAAAGGTACAAACAGGTACAAACGATTCTCTATCGAACCCCGTTGGCCGTTTTGCGATATCTAAAAAAATAGCGGAAATATCGGTATAGCGTTACTCTAAAACTAAAAATGGTCGTATTTCCGAACCGGTTGAGGTACAAACGATTTGAAAAAAGGTACAAACAGGTACAAACGATTCTCTTTCGAACCCCGTTGGCCGTTTCGCGATATCTAAAAAAATAGCGGAAATACGAGTTTAGCGTTAATTTCAAAACTCGAAAATCGCTGTATTTCCGAACCGGTTGAGGTACAAACGATTTGAAAAGAGGTACAAACAGGTACAAACGATTCTCTTTCGAACCCCGTTGGCCGTTTCGCGATATCTAAAAAAATAGCGGAAATACCGGTATAGCGTTACTCTAAAACTAAAAATGGCCGTATTTCCGAACCGGTTGAGGTACAAACGATTTGAAAAAAGGTACAAACAGGTACAAACGATTCTCTATCGAACCCCGTTGGCCGTTTTGCGATATCTAAAAAAATAGCGGAAATATCGGTATAGCGTTACTCTAAAACTAAAAATGGTCGTATTTCCGAACCGGTTGAGGTACAAACGATTTGAAAAAAGGTACAAACAGGTACAAACGATTCTCTATCGAATGGCATTAATGAAATTAAAATATCTTAAAGTCGAGCGCTGGCCATTTTTTGATTATTTTTTATTTCCGAACCGGTTGAGGTACAAACGAAAAAAAGTGTGGTACAAACAGGTACAAACGACGTACAAACGAACTATATTATTAATTTTTTTTTTTTCATAAAGTCGGGCGCCAGGTTCACATCGGTGTTTCATTGAGCTGCACCGGCAGTCTCATTTTTTAGATATAATTTTTTTAATTAAATGCAAATCAAATAAAATACATAAAGTACGTCACACAATATCACAAGTACAATAGGCTATAAATAAGCTTTTATAAAGCTATAATTGTGTTAAAATTAAAATACAAAGCTGATTTCTATTTGTCATTGAAAAGTATATAAGTTGTCTAATTATATTTATTTCTCTTACAATATTATTCATATTTTCAAATAATATATGTATAATAATATAAAGTGATATAAATTATAACAAATATTAAAATATAAATAAAATAGTTTTTAATAAAGATATTTAAAAGTAAAAAAGTGATAAGAACAGAATAATCTTTATACATTAGCGTAATTAATACTTACAACATTATACATATATACAGATCCAAAGTTCAAATTAAAATTTTTAATTTAATATGTCAATTTATATAGATAAGAGTTAAATAAGTTAGAAAGTCATCGACTTTTGCTCTGACAGACTCATTGATTGGAACGCAATAATCTCTGATACTTGAATCATATTATGATACGACATATGTCGTACTTTTAAGTTAATGTTATTTACGTAATGCTCTTTTTCTCGATACGTCGCTATAAAACTGATGCGCATTCTCGATATCGATTGTACGTACTTATCTATAAATACTTATTCCGCACAATCAAAACTAGCGTGTTATGCTGAAAAATTGTTATATATTTTTAATTATCATATCAGTCACGTTTGATAAGTCACGTTGATGTAAATAAATCAAAAAAGATCTTGCTTTTTAATCTCATCACCTGCTAAATCAAACAAGAACGAATAAAAGAATTATTTTACTGAAAAAAATAATTACATATTTGAATACTTTGACTTTATTCAGCAATGCCTTATAATAACGTTTTATATGCAATTATTATATAAATTATTATGTAAATAAAAGTTATTGTCTTACACATTTTCTATGACAAACATTGCATCTACTTGACAAATTTTTGTTTGAGCATAATGAGAATTAAATAATGCGTATTAATTAATGTCCGAATTACTGTTATAAACGCAGAAGATAATAGGCAATTATAATAAAGTGTTTTTAATATTATATTGCTTTAAAAAATATATTTACTTTTTTAATAAAACACGAGCATTATAGATAAAAATAGACTGTATTAATATGAAAAAATATAATTGGAAATAGTACGATTTTTTTACTCTACATTCTTACTAAACAACCGCCGACGAATTGAAAAAATTTGTCGAATATCGAACGAGCGAATGCATCGTTCGAAATAGATTTCAAGAGAGTAAACCTGCCTTTTTCTTAAACACGTTCCCGAAGGCGAGACCGGTGAACGTTTGCATCTTACTCTGCATTCCAGCGCGCGGTTATATCCAGAACAATGATCCGTCCAGGAAAAGAATAATTTACTATCGACACAGCACAGCAGTAACCCGCCCCAGGAAAAACGGTCTTGCGGCGTCAGGGCGCAACATGATTCTCGCATTCGCGAGATCCTCCCTTCTCACGTGACGAAAAGAATTTCAATCACACACAGCTGTCGAACAGCCGATTCACTATTTCACGATCCACCGGGAATATCCGCTTTCTCCCCGCCGACACCTGAGAGTGCATCCCCGAATGCATGCCTGTGGGAATATTACGTGAAATATTCGAGAAAACGCGTCAGCTATCCTTTTTTCAAGTACTCGATCAAATCGATTCTCTCATGATACACGGGTGGTATAAAAAATATAAAGGCTTTACTTTTGAAAAAAATGAGGAAGACGCGACTTGCATTATTAGACTGTATACAGTCAATCCTCGATTCGAGTTTCCATTCAGTTTAGAATATTTACAAGTTTAAAAAAAAATTAAGTACGACAATTGAAATGATATCTGCGATTACAATGGCGAATTTTACACTCGATCTATTTACAACGATGACAGTTTTCTTGCAAGTGGTTTACGTGCGAAAAGGCGGACGTATGTATAAAAATAAGTCGATGGAACGGAATGTCTGGGCGAGAGAAAGAAGGGGAAAAAGAGAGAAGTAAACTCCTTATCTAAGATTAGGAAAAGTCGCCACAGTCTTTGCTCTAGCATTTCGCACTTGCGGGTATTTTAGTCGACAAACGAAACTAATGAGAGTAAATATTATTTTCCTATCACTGGCCATCATGTGTTTTGTAACTCCATATTTTCGAATACCAATCTTTAGAAGACGCCTAACGTGATGTAATTTACGCAGTTAACGTATCGTTATATCTTTTATATATTATAATTTCAAATTAAAATCATTTTTTAAATTCAATTTTTTTATACATCACGATTATTGAATGAATTCTAAGCTAATATATGTTGAAGTTAAAATAATTATTCCTTTTTATTAATAACTCAACATAACTCCCATATATATAATTACTATTCGTTAGTTTACTTTCTCGCTATAATTTACTTGATCTTACAGTGTGATAGCTTCTTCAATAATAAATAAATACACGTACGTTTCAATAAATAAACGACCGTAAACTTGTCTCGATTTTTATTTATCCCATGCATTTATATAAAACATTGATTAACTTGAATTATTACCGAACGGAAAAAGATCGCGACTTGCGAGAAAACTTGCGACGTTAAGCAGACGCGTTTTCTCCGGCCTCGGGAAACTCGAGAGAATTCGCGGCATCCCCGTGCGCGCGAGGAGATATCTATAAATATTCCCCACGCGGTTCTGTCCAGCGCGAAATATTCTCGGCAGCTGATCTAGTCGCGAAAGGTGCGCTGCACTTAGGATCACACTACTCGACGCGCCGTAAAAGAGAGACAAGTGTCACCTTCACGTCGTCCGATTTTCATACGAGAAATCCTCGGCGACACTGTTTTCTCTCGCGAGCGCGAGAGAGAGTTTCTCGGCAAACTCGCCCGTCGGGCGACCGGGCTAACGATTTAAAGAGGAAAAGAGAGAGGGAGATATACAGGCAGACACATCGGGAGCGTGGAAAGAAGAGAGAAAGAGAGACGCGAACGAGAGCGTCGCCGACGTCGCGACGCCCAAGATCGTCCGAGAGACGCTTCGCGGAGGCGGCGGCGGCGGCGGCGATGGCGACGGCGACGGCGACAGCGGCGACGACGAGAGCGCACTGTCAGAGGCGAGCGGCGAGCGTGTACTCGTGACCGAGAATCGCAGCCAGCCAGCCGCTTGCGACACTCTCGTGGATACACAACATCGCAGGTTTTGGCGAGCGTGATCGCGGCTCTCGCCGCCGCGCCGTCCGATCGACGCCGATCGTTCAAGGCCGCTACGTACGACCTTAACCCTCACGCCAATTATGAGGAATTACGTTTCATCTCGCGGTCAGACATCGTCTATGTACACGCAAATTCGTATCTATGCTTGATTGTTTCTTGACGATCATAATCGGAGTAAGAAGGAACGAAGAAGTTTCGACACTGTTCTTGGAGTAATTATAAGATGAACTCACTCTGTCTAGAGAAAAAGAGTGTATATTGACAATGAGTTTAAAGACGAGATAGGAATGGAAAGATGAGAATATGATATAAGGAATAAGATTTTTATTTTTTAATTTTTCTGGTTAAAAAAATTATATTCTTATTCATCAAAGAAAGAAGAAAATAATTAATGTTTTAGCATAAGTTTATTTTGTTATTTTTTTCAAAATATAAATATGAAAATCTTGCAGCGCTTCGTTTATCTAAACATCAACGTTAAAAAATAATTATATTACAATTTTTTATATATGTGAAAATTTATATGGAATAAATTATAAAGTAGCTCTAAAAATTGGATATATTGCATTTTTTCAATTTTTTAAATCTTTTCTGATAAGTTGCATAGATCTAAATCAAATGTTGGTGATTAGATAAGATGCAAATTATTCGCGACTGATCGATAGCGATTATGTTGTTATGTAATATATTTACATATGCTAGTATAATCATATGTTAGTTGGTAGTGAAAAAGTTTTCAGAATTAGAAGACGATAATGACAATAAATGCTTTTAATATGTATTTGTCATACTTTGTAAGTTTTTTACTCGAATAAAAGTACTTATTAAATCTGCTCCGTACTTTTTAGAAAAAAAAAATCTGGGGGAACACAGATTATACTGTATATTTTCTTTTTATGCGATATATATGTCACTTACTAAATTCATAATTACTTTAATATTTCTTATCTTCAGCAATGCATTATTATAAAATTAAATTACGATAATATTTAACATTCAGAGAAAAAGCAAACAAAATTTTTGCCAAAAAACAACAAAACATTATTTTTTACATCATCTTGAGACTTTTACGTTACAAAGCTGAATTTGTACTTTGAAAATATTTAAAATTAAAAGTAGAGTACGCCACAGAGTTATTTTTAATAAATGGGAAAAGCGGACGCCAAATTTGTACGAGAGTATTCGTCATGACAAATAATTGCCAATAAACCGCTGACACGCATCCATGTCCGATATGCGATATATCTTTACATGCGGTGTTAACAGAAATATACGGCGACAGAACAATTACGAACGCGGCGAGGTCTTTTGTATACGTCGCGGGCTCGCTTTCCTGTCATTCGTTATTCCCTAACAATGATGATGAAGCGGGTTTAAGCGCCGCGTGACGAAACGACAATGCCCGGTTACTATTTCTGAATACCTGTGGGAGGTGTAACATATGCACGCGTCGCATACACGAGAAGCACGTACAGGAAATGCGAGTTTGTCATAACTGTATGTGGTTATTAACAGGTGACAAAAACAACACACGTTATATATTTTATCAATGCGAAAGCACAATAGTTAAACATAATAATTAAACACAATTTCCACATTCATTTATATCCAATTCGCAATAAAATTCTATGTGTATGATTTTTTTTATCTGCTGTAATTCAAGAAATTTACAGATGTTCTTTAAACAACACCTTTCTAAATTTCCAGTTTAGGAACAATATATAATATATATTTATTATACATTATTCAAACTGTAATATTTCCTGTTTCCTATAATTAATATTTTATATTAATTATATAAAACAGAAAATGTTACAGTTCGAAAAATGTAATCCGAGCGTTACATATAAAATATTATCAAGACGAATATTGTCAAGTTAAATATTTCAATCTACATATGCACGGAACAAAGTTATTCACATATTAAGACTATAACAATCGATTATTATATTTAAGTAGATAAATAGATGTGAAACTAACGATAGCTAACACTTGTACGTCATGTTTATTTTCGTATAAATTATTTTCTTGTACGTTGACAACGGATGATCTATTTGAGGAGTTATCACATAAACATAAAATATAAAGTGTTTGTAACGGCTGCATTATTTTGTTCTACTTGCTATCGATTATTTTCTTTTGACGCGTTTCATAATTCGACTCAATTGTGTAAAAAGAAGCTATAATTTTGCGGTCATCACGATTTCATTAAATTAGATGGAGTTAAAAGTTGCATGCAAGACAAAAAAAAAAAAAAAAAAAAAAACATTAAAATTTATCTCAATTATAACTTCGCGATCTAAGAAGAAAATTAACGAATAAACTGATTGTGAGAAATATTGTGGACAAGGTCGAGATATTAGTGACAATTAGCGCGTATTACTCTCAATAGGTATTATTTATAATTACTGTAATGTTTCTTCAATGAAACATAATATTCCATAAATACATATCGTGATATTACTAATAATATATCTAGTAATGTGTTTCTAGTGAACATCAGCTGTTTTTTGACAGATCCGGATATTATGCCAGTATTGTATATATGTACAAGTTCTTTTTAATATCTCAATACGACGAAATATGTGTAGTATCGTTCTATCATTTTCCTGGACACCGACAATTTTCACGGCAAATCGATTATAGCGATTCTTTAACATCGCGCAATAGCCCATCTACAATTTGTCATCGCGTTACGATGACGTGACAAATGTACTTGCAGTCCCATCATTATATGTCAATCAAACGAAAAATCGTGTGTGGAAATGACCGCTTATATCGCGGAACGGAAATCGATTGTGGCTTCACAGAAACCATAACTTTTGGTCGATCTGGTCGATTTACATTTATTTTGGTGGTGAAAAGAGACCATGGCCTATTTTCGGAAATAATCATGGAATTTTTGATGAAAACGTGCTGTCACGCAAAAATGACTCTTGGATCATCGCCCTTAAATGCATATATCTGCATATCGATCTCACAAAAACGCTTGTACAATCTCCATTATTAAATATTTTACGATAATATTCTCGGAAGTTTTTATTTAACTTTTAGGTCATAACGAAATGTCACTTAAACTTTTCACTCCTTTGGTGCTTTTATTCGACTAGATAAAATTTAATGAAACACACAATGAAGTACTTAATAAAGTTTATATACTTTACTTATCCAGCATGCTAAACATTTTTTCATGATTCTTTTGCCAATCAATTTTACATACTATTTGATATTTAATATTAAATAAAAATAATTATTTATTCATAGCAAACATACCTTTTCTTCAAGATTAATGAAGTTTAATAAATCTCTCCGTAATTTTATTATTATTTAATTGTTAGACCTTATATTCATTCTAAAACGAGTCTATGTATATTCTCGATTATTTTTTATCAGAAGCATGTCTCTGCATTACTTTCCTTTTACTGAAACCTGATTCTAGAATTCCATGCTATTTCCGTACATCTGCGTCCTTCCTCATATTTTCCTGTATATTCTCTTAAACTCTTTTCTTTTGATAAAAATCTTGCTATTTTTAACAAAGAGGAAGCTAATTTCTCGCGCACATTATCTGGGCCCCTCAGTAAGCTGTCGAAAAAACAGCCACGACACGAAGCCTGGAATGCGCCATCAGTATTGACTATTATTAGCCCGCTTTCTATTTGCATGCCGCTCAAAATAGAGAAGACGCCGTTCTCCTCACCGCGTAGTTAGTTTTAACGGGTGGGTGGGACAACCGATGAGATTTTTGTATGATTTCATTAACGAGAGCGTTATTGCACATGCCGCAACAGAGTTTATTATTAGTCTATAAAAAATAAATATACGATAAGAAATGTCACTTATTTTCGCCACATCCCATTGTTACAAAATTCTGATCAAATTTTCTACGACGTGACGACGAAACAAAGGGATTATTATATATATCTACAATTTTAAATAAAATATTTAATTCTAGAGAGATAGTTTCCAGAGAGAAAGAAAGAGTTACAAGTAATTGTGTAGAATTTGCTATTATTAACATAAAAAATATATTTGAACAAATGTGTTAAAAATGCAAAGAAATGTATAAGATTAAATAATTATATAATCATAATAATTTCTGTCTTAAAAATATAACATTTCTATTGGATCACGTATTGCGTGCCATTATATTTATATTATTATTATATTTATTTATATTAATTACGCGTTTATTGTTGTCAATTTTATCTAGAGATAGCGACTCCAGCTAAAAAGGTTGACAGAATCGTCTGTTAAAATTGCGCGTAAAAATGCTACAAAACAGCAGTTGCACGTGTACATACACATATCAATATACAATATTAGTAAGTGTTGTTGCGACATAAATTGCATCACTTTGAGTGAACATACAAATGCAATTTCCACTCTAACGCGTCGCGACTTGGAGCCAAAGAAAAAGAGAGAGAGAGAGAGAGAGAGAGAGAGAGAGAGAGAGAGAGCTGTCATAATACGTATGAGATACTTATTTTAGAAATATGCCGTATCACATGCTATCGTCAGATGAATCAATGCAAAACGGGCGCGAATTACCTCGCTGTTGTTAAAACCTTTTCACTTAATGCAAGATTGTGTGCACGGATTTGAAATGTGTACGTTTTACGTACGCATCATCTTTCGCGACCAATTAAAGTTTGACACACCGTTCGCTGTCACGTGGCGGTTGGTGTGGTGTCAAATGGCAGCATAAGTATACGTAACAACCACGCGCATGTGTCACGTGTGTATGTTAAGTATATATAACGCATGTTTGGCATAGGATCAATGCGTGTTTAGTGCCATTGATGCCTTTGTGTAATCATCAACTGAAGAGGAAAAAAATTCGGAAGAGCAAACGGATAATTCTGCAATTGTGTATGAGAGATCCATCGAAATCTTTGTCAGCTTTCTTTTTTAGAATAATTATTTTGTATTTATTGACGTAATATTGAAAATAACAGCGTATGAGAAATGCTTATTATTAAACAAGAGTTATTAATTGTAATTCAAATATAAATTAAATTAATAAACAAAATCAAAATAGAAAGTAAAAGAGCGCACTTTCTTCTTTCTAAAGACTACCGTCATAAGCAGACCGAATCTTGCGTTAATAAACATTTACGTAACGTCACGTTACCGTTACGTGTAAAATTAACACGCGATATCGATTATATATCGATGAGATACAAAAAATAAAATTCGATCGATACGACAATAAATTTAATGTTAATTATTAATGAAATAGAAGCTTCAAATTATTCAAAGTAACTGCTTAGACCCTAACTCACTTGTCATAAAAAGATAATGCAATTCTATCTCTATTTCTATCTCTCTTTCTTTTAATATGATTTCTGCATAAAAATTTCCATATAACCGCATCACTTAATATCAGGCGACGTATACATAATTTATAAAGAAATCTAATTAATCCACGACAGCCTGTTGCAATTGTGATATCAAATTTTAGCATGAAAATATTAATTAACGATCGCTTATCACTTTCTTTTTTTATCACGATATCAATTAATTACAATTAACACACATGGGTGGCCGGTACCCGTGCTTCTTGTAATATTAGCCTTTGACGTCACAGATGCGCCATCTAGTTCGCAACTGTTTCAACCCCGATAACAATCCTTATCTGACTCGGTGAATAACGTCTACAGTTAGATCGCTCATTGAACGATATCAATCATAATAAGTGCTTCACTATAAGCATGGGCACGTTTTTAGCTCGTTGCCAAGAATATATTTATTGCTCAATTGCAAGAAGCCATGGTCATACGCGAGAAAAAGCAAATGTGACAAGAAATATTGTTATAAAAAAAAAAAAATTATAAAAGATCATGGATAAGATCTACAAGATCTATATACATATATGAACAAGCTAGATAAATTAATTCACTCAAGTTAATTAATTTGTTTCTTACTCTCTGGCACTACTCTTTTATGCTCTCATGTTTCTAACAGTATCACAATTAATGATTTGATAAATTTGACAAGTGATATAGTGTTTAAGATATAGATGTTATAAACTAAGATATAACATCTAAATTTAATGAATATTCTCTCCTATTATTATTTAATTACGGTATCTGGAATATTTCATTGCAAGTTTGCAAAAAGTTAGGCATAAAATAAGATATATCGTGCAATTTGCTACTTGTAATCAAATACTGATTCCTCATGGAAGAAGTTATGCAATTGTGAAAAGTTATATAGATATTGTATTAGTCACAGGCACATAAAATATTCAATACATGATTATATTTTATATTCATTTCAAGTATGTCAACAACATTTTACACTCATACATATGCAAAAAAAAGGTTAATATAATTTTTTATATTGTATCTTATACTTTCATTACTATATAGTCTAAATTTATATACTTTGAAAGATGTTATATCTCTAACATGTAATAATAATAAACTGTTAATATTAATTATATAAATAGTCTTTCACAATTATGTAGCCATGTAAAAAACAGCACTATAATACAGATCACAGAAACTGTATCATAATACAGAGATCAATAAATATATCGTCGCAAAGGGTAAAAGGTGCTATTATTTGTTGAAAGCTATACATTACATGTGTTCCAACGAGACCAATATACTATACGTGTAACTCTTGCTACGTAGAAAAATTTTCTTCAATGAATTTGCATCTAATACCAGAGATATTGAATAAAAATCCAAGCATAAAATCCAAAAGCTAAATATGCACGTATGAATATATATTAACGCATGTACTCTTAACTTTCGAACGGACAAAAGGCAAGTAAAAAAATGCAAGATGTCGAAGTCTTCTCGGCCATGCGGCCGATCTGTCACCGAGGAATTCGCGTCGGAGACGTTTCTCGAAAAGACACGCGACTCGTCCGCCGAAACAAGGATGCGTTCCATCGTGCAAACGCACATTATTCGAGGACAAAGTAGGACGAATTACTCGCGGATACCGACGATCCACGTTGACAGAAGTTACAGGGGAAGAGGATGGCGGCGGGAAAAAGAGGGCGGGGGACAAACAGTGGTAGAGAGAGAGAAATATAACCTCACCTCGTCAACGGCGTCGACGTCCTTGCCGTTCTTCGCCTTGTCCTTGCCGCTCTTCGCCGTTTCCTGGAACAGAAGCGGAGTGAATTTCCAGCCGCTGTGCACGAGGACACGGGCGAGACACGACGCGCTTTCGCACCTCGCGACATTAACGCGCGAACGGATTAATAGCGACGGAGAGAAAGACAGAGACGGAGAGAGAGGAAACGCGTCGGTGAAAATGCACACGGGACGAGAGAAAGAGAGAGAGAGAGAGAGAGAGAGAGAGAAAGAGAGAGAGAGAGGAGAGGAAGAAAAAAAAAAGGGAACGTCGTCGCGCGTGCGAAAAAAATAATCGTACCATTGCGCTCGTTTCGGGCGCGCGGCCGAGTGAGCTGCAGCGCGCGTCGTCGTCGTCGTCGTCGTTGTCGTCGGCGACGTTTACACGTCCGAGCCGAGAGAGCCGAGCCGAGCCGTGTCACGGAACGATCGCGCGGCGCGATTAATCCCGGTCGGTGGCGAATCGAGCCGAAGTTGTGTGTCTCGAACAGAGGGCGGCCTCGCGCGCGGAATCGAGATCGGGTCAAGAAACCGGAGTCACGCTACATCCTCGGGTGGCTGACGAGAGGTCCGTTCGCCTGTCGGGTGTCGGGGTTGTTCCCCCGATCCCACTCTCACCTTCTTTCTCTCTTTCTCTCTCTCTCTCTCTCTTTACGTCTCGCCTTTTCTCGCGCGTATGCGACGGAGACACCGTTCTCTCTTTCTCTCTCTCTTCCTATCTTCCTCTCCGTTTCGAGCCCCACATCGTCACTCGTCACCACCGGATAGATGAGCGTTTCTCGCGCGCGCACGATAAACTTGATAAACTTGATAAACTGTTTATAAACGGCGACAACGATGACGGACTACCATGACAAACGTACCTTGTCCTTCTTCGACCGGTTCGACATTTTATCGGCGGTATCGGGAACGCACGATCGAGTCGGACGAACAGAACTGTCTCGGCCAGTCGCGCGTGTCACGTGTCAGTGCATCTCTCGTGGATCGTGGATCGTGAACCGACGAGTCGCGCGCGTTTGCGACGGTCATTGGTTGAAACGGACACGGAGCCGCTCTATTCGCGACTCAATTCTACCGAGACATCTTGAAGAAATTCGCACTTCATGGCGATTCTGCTAAAATAACTAGATTCGTGTGCGCTTGCGCGGCAAACTTTGAAAATTCGCGTGCAGCTTGAAGGATATATTCAGTGATGTCTACGATGAATTAAAAATCAATTTATTTCAGTTTGCTGGGAGGAATCTTTTTGCTTGATAAGTATGGTAAATAATTTTAAATGCATTTGAAATAATATTTTAATTACTTCTTATATTCTTTTTCGGTATAAAAATAAAACTACGTACGTAGGCTAAAGCGACAACGTGCAAAGAAGCTATTCAAAGATGGGAGGAAAAAACAGGATTAATCGCGAGCGAACAGAAAGAAATAATTTTATCCCTCCAGTGGCCTCCAATCGAGAGAATGGATAATAATTTGGCGGTGTTGATCAACGTCGAGTTTGTTGTTCTTAAATTAACAATAACATAAAACATTAATAATGTATTCGAGGAATGCATCAGTTAAATAATCTCCTTAAAATCTCCGTTTGCAGAAAATTATCTTTGTCAACAAATATGATTGAAAAGATCAGTGGTATTAATTCGTTGAAATATTTGAAGATCTTATCCCTGAGTAGAAACAATATTAAAACATTCTCAGGATTAGAGGCGGTTGGAGACCATTTGGAGGAATTATGGATATCTTATAATTTGATTGAAAAAATCAAAGGTGTAAATGTTCTCAAAGCGCTCAAGGTCTTGTATATGGGCAATAATCTGGTGAAAGATTGGGCGGAATTTAATCGTTTGCAAGAAATACCCAATCTTCAGGATTTGTTATTCATTAACAATCCAATATGCGAGAACATGGATGTGGAAACGTGGCGCGCGCAAGTTGTAAAACGATTGCCTACCTTAAAAAAACTCGATGCAATACCAATTATGTATGCCACATATTTCTTGTTGTTATCTTATACAACCGTGCGATGCCACTTTATACATATTGTAAAGCTTTTCTTTCTTTTCCAGCCATGCAGGTGATTAAATTAAACTATTAAAAGTAGAAAACATTAGAGCCAGAATAGGTTTGCTTCGATTAAAGTAATATAAAATTTATATTTACATTATGCAAATTAGTTAGACAATAAAATCTTTGTTACAACAGTAATAATGTTTTTAAGTGGAAAGTTTTGTTGTCTGTGTCTTCAGATATTTTTTGATGATACTTTGTTCCTCTAATTTTAACACAAGTTTAATAGTTTTCGACTTTCATGTCATTGAGTCCAAGTTCTTCATTCTGTTCGAAACTTCTGTTGTATTTTGTAATCTTTAATCTATCGTCAGGTCCATCATCAGAAAGGCTTTGCACATAGCTATTTCCGGCCGGATCATCTAAAACTAGAGTTACTTTTTTTTGACCGTCTAAAACCTCTTCCAAATGAGCAATAAATGTCTTCATCCTCTTCCCGGTCTCTACATCACTGCTGTCTCCTGTGAAAGCCGTAGATGAGGATAACTGTTCTTTTATCGCTGTTATTATTCCTTCGACAGTCGTGAATCGGCCACCCAAAGCAGCTGGACCGACTTCTAATTCAAATTCAGGTATCTCCATGTCGCAAGTTTCGGATTTCAATAAATCGCGACTAAAATCTTCTTTGCCTGTTACCGTCACTTCGATTCTGACTCCCTGAGGTTCGATTCCACCGCCGCTCTTCACCTCGTTAGTTCTATGACCGCAAGACTCGCAGAGTGTAGCCATTATGACAATTTCTTTGAAATGTGGTATATCTTAACATTGTATTAAGGAAAAATATTATGTATAATTTCCAAATAAATTAACATTCATGATACAAATGTGCCTGTGCACATTGATATTGATAGATTGAAGATTATATACAACTTGTTTTAGAAATAGCAATAAATTTTATATATTCATAATAGTGTAATATGTTAAAACTAAAATAACTAGTGTCAATTAGTAATTTGGAGAACAAAATTTTATAAGTAAAAAAATATAATTATATATAATTAAAGGATACTTGTCAGTTTCATATTTGTTTCACAAGGACTGTTGCAATCCGGGCAATTGGTAGGGAAGGACAACACTTCACCTTCGATTTGTTCCAAAGTATATTCTCCTTCCTGTATAGGTTTGAGCAAAGCATCTTCATTGTCCGAGTAAATTCCCAGAGTACAATTCTGCTCTTTCGTTCTTTTGAAGTAAGTTACATTACATTGACTATCTTTGATCGGTGCTTTTGGATTCTCCACATGAATGTTTCCCGAGATATCTTGAAAAATTACAATGAATGGCTCGTCAAGTATTTTCAGTGCATGTAATTTGCTGATAAATAGATCTATCTCGATTGCAGTATCTGGAAATTCTTCCCGACGTCTTGGCTGATCCTGCTCCAAAGCTCTAATACTCCTATCAATTATTCCTTCTATCGTTGTAATTTCTCCCTTTTGTGATTGCGCAGGAATCTCAAAGTCCAAGTGAGGAATATGAATGCTGGTATAATCAGATTTAACCACTTGACGATTCAGATCCTTTTGTGTTGCCACTTGCAATGTTATTTTGACACCTTTATCTGCTATCTTTCCACCACTTTGTATCTCGTTATTTTGATAGCCACAGTGTTCGCACTCAAAGGACATGAGTACCACATCTTTGTAATGTGGTATTTTCGTTAACAACAGCCTGGTAATGCCCTGATAAATATTCAAAACAATCATTAAAATACATGCATCTCATAATCGTAAAGGACATATTTCCAGCTAGACTAGACAAATTAAACACGATGTTTGTTCAACTTACATTTTTCCCGCATTCCACGCATAAGCTCTCGATCTCCGTGATTTCCGGCTCTAAATCATTAGCAGACAGCTCGCAAAAAATCGGCTTTTTGGTTTTTTCACTCCTCGTCTGTCTCTCCTCGGCTGCCATTTTGAGGTTATGTGTCACGTAACCTCGTCGCACACGTGACATGCATAATTATCGACTGTCGTCAAGTCAGTTATCGACTAGAGGTTCAAAAAATGTTAGGCGGGTGCGTGATAGCGATATTTACCGTTATTTTCATCGAATCGTCGTCGAGCAAACAGTTTTATCAATCCTGATGATCCGGGACGATTCTAGTTTCTCTTCCGCGTTATCTCTTTTGATCTCCGTCGATGATTTCTCTCGATTTGCCGATAAATCCGGGTCATATGAAATTTGGCGCGCGCGGGCGCGCATGCGCGCCTCGATGTAACGCGAAGGTGATATACGGTGATGCTTTTGTAAATGTGTGTGTGTGTGTGTCGTTCGCGGTAGAAATCCACGGAATATCTCGCGTGATCGCGATCGCTGCAGCGAAAACTGAATCGGATCATTCGACCTTGTCCCGCGTATGTTGTGCACGTTGTTGCATAGAGCTGCGTCTTGATGCGGATCGAATCGTCCGCGAGGATGGAGAAGAGGTGAGGTTTCTTTCGCTCGCGAGGTTATATTTTGGTCTAATCAAGGATGATTAACGATTTTATGCAGGTTGTCAGAAACGCGTCAAGGACTGCCGAGTTCCTCGAGGAAGAATAAAAGACGATCCAACCGCAGGAATAATCCCCTGGATACGGTACTGGACACCTGGGCGAACGGTCCTCAGAGCAAGCAGGACGGTAGTCTGGTGCCGAATGTCGAGTATCCGACGCAGATGCTGTGGCAGTCGACGGGCGTACCGCAAAACGTGTCGGATGATGGACAACGTCTGTTCGCCGCGATGTCCGACCCGAGCGTGTGCGGTTACTCGGCATTGCCGCTGACGTACACTATGCAGCCTGTTTCACTGCCCACAATGTACAGGATGTACCAACCGATGCCGATGCCGAACGTTAGGACTGTCCACGGTAGACGCAGACGTCACTGTAACGAGCATTTGGCAAATGTTTGTCCCAATGCCAACAATAATGTTGTTAACGGCTATGGAAGTCTGCAAGAAAACGGCAGATTACAGCCTTCTGTACATATTGTTCATCAAAATGGAGACTATGCTAGTCTACCATCCACCGCCAACAAAGATAGTGGGATTCATAGCGATGAACTGAATTCAGAGCAAAGAAGATATTCCGATCCTGGACTGGGACCTGCTGAAAATTTGTCACATTCAGATAATTCTGATGATTCTGATAGTATTGAAAGTGGAAGTTCTGTAACAACAATTAGCCGTAGTAATAAGCTTGTCCTCTCACTTATTGAACAGGTTTGTATCTTTAATTATTTAATAATATATTGGAATTAAACAGTGTTCATTGATATGATTATATATATATATATATATATATATATATATATATATATATATATATATATATATATAATCCTATAGTTTTAGTAGAATATTTAATATATATATAATATTGAATATTAATATATAATCATATAAAGTACATATAAAATTAATTTCATGATTTACTAATACAATTTTTTCAAATATTATGTTATAGATGACAGAACTAAAAAAATGTAACAGTCAATTGTTCAAAGAGCTCAGTGAGACTAAGTCAAATGTAGAAAACATAAAAGCGAAATTAGCGCAATGCAAACACAATACTGCTACAGATTATCAACCTGGAATGTTATCAGGTAGATATAATTTTAAAATATATGTAACTTTAGTAGTTAGTTATGTAATATATGTATAACGTTAATAATATACAATTTTAGTAACTTTAGTATGCAATATTTTTTACATGTAATACTAATTATATATTATAATGTAATTATTTCTTTTATATTAATTTAAAAATTACGAGAAAATATCTGGTTGCCAAATTGCAACCAGATATCATCTCTTTCGCGATCAATGTAATATTAATTACATTGCAACTTCACAAAAAACTAAATTATTTATTTCAGGACTTATAGGAGAAATTAGAGAAGCTAATAAAAATTGTGAAGAAGGCTTAGTTACGAAGGTTAAGTCTATGTTGGAAGAAAGATGTCATCAACAAACAAAAGAAGTGGAAGAGCTTAAGGTACGTACTCAGAGTCGAAACATTTTTATATAATTTTTTATATATAATAATTTTTCAATCGCGAAAGAGATGATATCTGATTGCAATTTGGCAACCAGATATTTTCTCGTGATTTTTAAATTAATGTAAAAGAAATAATTACATTTTATTAAGATTTAAGAATTTCATAATTATAGATATAATAATTATGTCTTGTTAATAATTGATTATGTTATTTTTCTAATCATGCTTAAAAAAAAAAAAAATCTTTTATAAATAAAACAGTAATAAGTATAGCAGCATCACACACACATATATATAAAATTTTGAAATCTTCAAATTAGGAATTACTTTTTTGCGTGTTAATCTTTCTGAGAAAGTATTATCATTATTATTAGTCTAATTGTGTTGAAAATATTAAAACAAGAATTATATGTTATTCTCGAAATACAAATTATTGAAATCAAAATTATCGAAATATCGATTATAGCTGTGGAATGAAGGTAACTAAGATGTCATTAGGCTGGCTTAGGGAATGTGGGAATAGAAAACAAAAGCAGCGACTAAGAGAGAACCCTTTTTTTCTCATGCCGCTCCTGTCATCTTGCGATTGAGATACGGTAATATGAGTACTCCGTTCAATATTTTCGGCACTCGCTCTTCCGGGTCACGATCATGGACGTAATGTTTGCGCAGACGTTCCTGCGTTTTGTTTGATTAGGACAGCCAGGTGATTGTGGTATCTATCGGTCTTTTTTTCAACTTTTCCTTTCTCGCTTATCGGTACATGTGTGATATTCACACAATTGATTTCGTTCTCGCTCGTTTACGTATTTCTATATTTATGATCCTTTTAATTATCTTTAAACTACGTTCGAATCATTTTTTATCTGTATTTGCGATTTTTTCTTTTAATTGCGACATTTTTTATCATAAAAAAGATACGGTAAACTTTTTATTTTCGTTATATGTATATAGATACATCCATTAGAAATATACATTGGATACTTGAAAGTCATGTATGTGTATAATCAGGATCACACACGTATATTATTTGAAAGAATTAATTTTCCACAACACACTTTGTTATTTTGATGAAATAATTATGATATGCATTAGAATGTGTATTGTATATATTAGCACAAACAAATGTGTCATGTATTATATACATTTGCATGTGTATCGATTTAGCAACATAGAAAAAAAGCTGTTACATCATCTAATATACAAATTATATCTTTTCATCGAAATTGTACCTTACAAAGCTGTAATTATCTTTTATTACACATGCGTTTTACTAGCATTGCGAAAAGTATAAAATTAAATACGAAAATATCACAGTTAAATATTTAATTATTTCATTTTAAATAAAAATCAGTTAAATATATAATTATTTTATTTTAAATAAAAAAGCTTATATAAAATTGAAAATATCACGAGAAAAAGGTTTCTTTTATACTTTCCAAAAAAAAAAAAAAATTATAGATCCGAGATCTATTTTTGAGAAACGCATTAACCGATTAGAATTTACGTGGGACTTGGTTGTGAAAAGGGAGAGGAGGGAAAGTTGGAATCGTAGAGAGAAAGAGAGACGGCTGATAAAGTCGGCCGATACCGGAGAACGCAATGTAGACATAATACGAAATATCCGTGACGCGCTAAAAGTGATTAGGTTTCACATAAGGGCATCCACACAGCGTGAGCAGTGTTGCAGAGGCAGGAGAAAGAGAGAGAGAGAGAGTGAGTGAGTGAGTGAGTGAGTGAGTGAGTGAGTGAGTGAGTGAGTGAACGGGGCGGGGATCGCGAAGGGATGAAAGGGGAAGGGGCATCAGTCGGCGAGGAAGAGTGGAGAAGGACGGAGCGCACTTAGCGGCTGTCAGGGGCCTCTCCCTTGGCCTCTTTTTCCTCTTTGCCGTGTCTTCTCAGGTTTCAACCATCCATTAGCCTCATCAACCGAAGCGATGGCCGCCACCGCCATGTCGCCTGCATATTGGCAATCTCGTAATTGAACCTCCGGGACCCTCCATGTCCATGTAAATTCTGCCGCGCGTGAGAGCCGATCAAGGTTGCTTCAGAACTCCTATAGTTGGTTTTTTTTTATTACACATATATATTTATTACATACACATTGCTGAACGTGTTGCATTTATTTTTAAACGTCGAGCACAAGAAGCTAAGGTGATTAACAGATAAAATATTCAATTATGTTTGACAATTTATGTTAATTTTGTTGCAGAGATTATGTGAAAATTAAATTGATATTTATAATACCGATATTCGTCACGATAATAAATATTACATTATAATAAAATTTACATTATAATGAAACAAATTCTTAGTAAGATGCTAGTAAACAAATTTTGATAAAACTTTTGAAAGCATATATACCTATATCATGATTAAAAAGATAAATTTTGTTTGCTCTGTTAAAAAATTCTTCAAAAAATATTCTATGAACTTATAGAAGTTTGTTAGATTCTATTAGCTTATGATTATCTTACAGTTATCTTATAGTTTTCTCTCAATATCATAATTCAAAGAATTTCAATGTCATTCAACGATAATAACTTTACTTTCTTTCAGAGCACTTGGTTTGATAGTAGATGACAATTAATTAATTCTATCTGTTACGTAATTGTCGTTGAAATTATTAAGATTAAAATTATTTTTTTTTTCTTTTTGCAGAACCAATTGACGAAGTTGACAAAGGAAAAGGAAGAAAGTGACAAGCGTGTCGCGAAACTGGAGGAGGAACTGACGACGTTGAAGCTGAGCGCAACGTAAGTAAGCCTTTTAGCATTTGTAAATATTTAAAAGCTTGCTTTAATTCTTATTTGTATTTGTTTTGTATCCTCAACACTGTTTCGAGGATAATGTATATACATATTTGAAACGTGCAATAATGCGATAGAGAATTTGGCTACATTTGATAAAGATCGTCGAAGAAATTCTGGTTTTAATTTTACATTATTTCTCTGTAATTGCCCCTGATTTATATTTCATCGCTATTTATTATACTCACTCTTCGCTCATGATTCTCATGCATAGGGGCAGGTATAATCTTTCTCGTTTATTATATTTGTTTATGATAAATTGTTTACAAGTAATTATCAACCTAATAAACCGCGTACATTGCAACATTGTCCATCGTTTTATAATTATTAAACGTTGCTGAAAATTGGAACGCGCGATGTATTATATATAAAATACGTCTGGCAATAACCTCATAATAATCTAACACTTTCTAAAATTCTAAAATAAAATGCAAGTGAAAGCCGTGATAAATGATGAAACGTTTGCATCTTACTTCTGGATAAGCCTTTGCATCATTATCCGCGATGATTTTCTTTTTCGATTTATTTTATTTTAATTGTACGTCACTTTAAACATCTTTTGCCATTTTTCGTTGACGAAGGCAAGTCTTTGAAATTAATTTACATCTTCACTAATTCATAATTTCGATCGAATTGATTCGCTGTGTTCATCGGCGTGAAAGCCCGCGCCCCTGGTAAAAATAAAAAAAATATCAATTCTATTCGCACTAGCATCGAGGGCCGCGAGATCGCAGCCTTCGAGGAGGAGACCCTGGCGCTGCGACGGGAACTCCAGGAGGCGCGGGCATCCAGGACCTTGGCTGAGAGTCACGCGGCAAAGTGCGTAAACTTAGCGGGATCCAGCTCTGTCAAGCGTGTAACTTTCGGTACACCTTGTATAACCAGCACCCCCGTGCGTACCGCTCTTTCCGACACTTGCTCCTTATCTTCCGTTTTCCCGTCCGCAATCTCGTCGCACACCTCCTCCGTCTTGCGTTCCCGTTCTGCGGAGGTAGCGGCTCTTTTACTCGTCTCCGAAGATACGAATCATTTTCGAAATTCTGAGCCCGAGCCAGTGTCTCGTGATCAGGATTTCACACGGCCGACGGAGGATGAAAGCGATCGGTGTTTCGAGACGACTTCTACGAGCTGCCAAGCTGCCTTGATTTGCTCGAATGAAGATTCCGTGAATGCAATTGCAATTGAATCTCAAGACAAGATCGAAAACCAGAGTTCAGGACTTACCAATACCGTGACTTGTCCAGATATTTCGTCTACATCGAAAAATCTGAAGAATTATCCGATATTTTTTAATCAAAAGGAAGCGTATATTGTTGACGCCGCAAAAAATGATGGCGAAGTAAAATTAAGTGAGGAGGAAATGAAAACGAGACACTCGATGGCCGACAACTCATTGTCGGAGGAACAAACTGGCGATCAGCTTCAAGGGAAATGCGCGAAAGCGGAGATGACATCGGTAATGGAAAAGGATGAAGCAAGAATCCTCGTATCACCGAGCGTTCTCGAAGAGCAGAAGAATTTACCAAGCGACACGACGAGCAAAGTGGAGAGCTCGATTAATCACCTGAGTTGGCAAAAAATGAGCACGTTTCGCAATCAGCGAGATAGCTTTAAGAAACCGCGACGGAGGAACTTGAGCAACTTGAGGAGATCGTTTAGCGAAACCAACAAGAATCTGCATGAGGACACCAAGGTCGACACGAATCCCCCGTACTCTTCGAGCGACACGATCGGAACCAGTCGCGACACGATGAACGACGAAGGTTGTTGCTCTCGCAATGACGATCGTACGAGCCGAGACATCATCGACGTGCCGGACGTTGCTGTGGTTAGTGGTGGCTCCATCATGCCGAAAAACCTCTGCTCGACGAGAACCTCGATCTCCAGAACCCAAAAAGAACCTTCACGCGCCACCTACACCACCGCCTATATCTAAGTTACGTACGCGCGGGGCCTCGGCAAAAAAAAATAAATAAATAAAGAGCAATATCACGCTATTCTCTCACGTCGCCGATATCGGGGGCTTCAAGGGGCTTTTTACTAGAGGCTACTATGTACATGTCGAATAGCACGTAGGTCTATTATTCACTCATCAATGCATGCTTTTTCGTACACGCTCGATGTATTTATGCTACACGCTTCAGGAATTACGTTATATCAATATCCGAAGAAAATATATATAAGTAATAGAAAATAATCGAAAAAAATATATAAATATATTATTAAAACATTTATTTTTTAAAATTTGTGCAGTTGATTATTCTTTTGTATAATAACTCGATAACAACATAATTTCAAATATATTTTATTTACGTAATAATGTATATACACATAATTAATGACATAGGTACTGGAATAACGTAATTCATTGATAGTATGTATATCCACGTTATTTTGCAGCACTGTTTTTATATCGTATTGCATCTTAAAGGAAAACTGGAGAAAAAGATGCGTGTTAACTGAAAAGATAGCAATTTTTATTCCACATTATAATTGTATAATTTAATATTTTTTATCATTTTATTCTAGTATAAAATATTTTTTATCAAGACCTTTTCACAGACAGAGAAATAAGGAATAGTGACTGATTATTATTAATGACTAATAAACTTTTTGTATAAATTGATATGACAATTACTCCAGCTGATATTTAAATATGCAGATATTTTGATTTGTATTATTATTATTTGCTACACACGTGGT
Organism: Anoplolepis gracilipes; assembly: GCF_047496725.1. NCBI lineage: Eukaryota > Metazoa > Arthropoda > Insecta > Hymenoptera > Formicidae > Anoplolepis > Anoplolepis gracilipes. The sequence goes on from NC_132977.1 coordinate 4,968,872, forward strand.
TATATAAATTTTGTTATATGATTAATTCATCATGAATATCTGATTGTTTATCTTATGTATATAGCTATAATTATCTAGATAGTTATAAATATGCATTAAATATATGTAAAAAGCAGATATGTATAATAAATACTTTTTTCATTAATTTTGGAATATATCTTAATTATATCGATGTTAAATGTTAAATGCTGTCTGATTGTTAGTATAGCAGAATTTTAACGCATGTTTTATTCATATATTACATTTTTTAATTTCTCTCTCAGTGAATTTGTAGTTTTATTATTAATTTTAATTGTATGTTTATATATATATATATATATATATATATATATATATATAATATTGTATATGTATATATGTACTTATTGTGCCATATTGTATATTGTATATATACATTTGTTTTAAAAGTTAACGGAATAATTGCTATTGCCATAATTTCTTTTGCATGATTTGTTAGAAATTTTATGTAACCTTTTAGTTCGAATACTTATATTTATGTTATAGTTTTTATGTATCATAATTATATTTGAATATTTACCTATGTTATCGTATGAACGTAAAAACCATTTATTTTGAAAAATTCATAAAACATTTTACTAAAAGTAATTATTTTTTTTTCTCTCTTTTTTCTGTTCTCTTAGAATAAGAAAGTTTTACTGCAATTGATTTTTTATTTGAATATTAGAATTTTAATTAGAATATTCCTTTTTATATTTTTTTAAGATAATTCTTATTGAAAAATTTCTTATAATAAAAATTTTAGCGAAAGTTTTTAATTCAAAGGTAAATTTTTACTCACTTATATTATTTGGAGAGAAGATACTGATTCAATAATATATTTTAATTTGTCATATTATTATGATAATAACTCGAATTGAGCTATTATATGCAGCTTGTCCCAAGATCATTTCACGCAAGACCATCTCGCGCAAGATCATCTGCATAAATTGTACCATGAATACAATCCCGCTTGCATGATATTCCTTCTGTTCCTCGAAGATCCGTCGTATTTCTTCTCTTGGAGAAATTTGCTCAGCACATGTTTCGTTTGGATGGCAGGCACCGAATCGCGTCATTTTCTTCTGTTTTTAGCCGGCAGCATGGCTTTTCGCTGACCCTTTCGCTTTGCTCGCTTCTAAAGAGATTTTTACATCTTTGGATGCATAGAGGTGCAAGAAACGCACCCAAGTCGGCATGAATGAACGTAACGTGACATGAAACATAATTTGTCAGAATGGAGAAGCTGGTGGAGAAACTGCGTAAAAAGATGAATGGTCCCACGGAAGCCATAAGCAGGATTCGCGACGTTCTGGTTTCCGATGTGTGTCACATTCCTGAAGGTCCTGCCAAGGAACCGATGAGTCGGATGCCGTTATCATCATCATCATCATCATCATCATCATCATCATCGGAGGACGAGGAGGAGGTGGAAGACGATAATGAGAACGACAACGACGACGATAATAATATCCACGACGTAAAACCGGACGCCAAAAGTGACAAAGATTCGTCGATCGCGAGCGACTCCAAAGTTTTGCTTGTGATCGATAGTAACGTAAATCTATCGGGACCCGTGACTGATCTTTGAGCATGTGTCGGAAGCGCGTCGTGGTTACCTTAAATATGTTACGGTGTTTAAGCGATTCAATGAAATCTCTGGCAATTGTGTAAAACCACTATTATACTTCAAAACATCTTTTGCAAATTGATTTTTCTTTTGAAAAATTAGATGATTTTATAAAAGCGAATGTATAAAATTGCCTTGATTTGATAAAATTGTCCCATTAATTGTTTTGATTTTATACAATATATTAATTAATTTTGTTCGACTTTTATTATAGTCATCTATATACAGCCGGTGATTTTATAGACTTGTCAGCGGTTTTATGAAAGCGCAAAATAATCACCTTTACTCCCCGTAACATATTAATTATAGGTTTCTTTTACCGTAATTTGTTCGCGCGTTGATCAAGTGCCAGAGTGTACACTCTCAAAGATATTATTTTATCGATTGAAACACTTTATACACTTCATGGTCTTCATTTGCGATCGTTCACCCGTTATTCACGAACGATCATTACACGATTACACGATCGTTTTGATTCCGATCCATTAGAAAAAAAGAAACATTCGATGTATCATCGAGATTGTTAGAATTTGTTAAATAATTTGTAAGTTAATTCGTATATATTTTCCAAGTAATTATTTATTGAACGCTGCTTACGGTTAAGCGCGTAAAATTTCGTTGGACATATCGTAAATATTTTTCTGCGCACTTATAACAATCCTGGTGAAATTGACTGAAATGCGATTGCAGAGTAGGGCATAGAAAGATGATTTATAATATATTGATATTTGTTTGCGCTTTCCTTGCGCGATGCAAATTGATTTGAATGATTCATACGCACGATTGAATAGTTTTCCGAAATGTGTGGCTTTAAAAGAACGATATATAATTTTTGTAAATTATTTCACGCTTGCATATGTGACAAGCGAATTTATTTATTACATGACAAATATTAATTTAGACGATGTTTTTTGTTACATTACCTTTTCTTTCATTGTGTTTTGAATTTTTCCTTTTGTTATTCTGTTTTTCTCACTTAACTATTTCATCTCTTCTCCTCCTAATTTATTCCCATGTCGAGACATGACTGGACATGACGTAATATGTTTGTAGTGGCAGTTCTCCGCATAATTTTCTAAACATTCGAAGCAATATGTATGATTATAATCAGCAACACTTTTCGGAGAATATTTCTCTAAATATATTTATTCAAATAATGTTGATACTAATAATTGACTATATAATAATAAATTGGTTATATAATAATAATTGATAAAAATTCAACATGCAACTTGCTTGCTTATTTGTGAAAAGTAATTTGAGCCGTGAAGGGATAATTTCATATCTTATCTATTACCATATCGTATTTTATCTTATCTATTGCTCATTAGTACCAATAAGCTTACTCGACAATCATCCTGTAAAAATATATTTTTTGGACATAGTACGGAAAGTGTAATGTGATTTCAAACACTTTTCCTATTTATGCCTTTCAATAAAACTCGATACAAATATATTGACATAAAAACTAACTCTTCAATATATTTAAATATCTTGCTAAATTATTTTCTTTTATCTGGAGTCATACATGTATCGATGTATTATACTTCCCGATTATATATTTAAAAAATTATTTAATATATACGTATATACTGTATGTCTTTACAATAGATTGACAATAGTTATTGTTTTTTAATCTTCACATATATTTATTAAAAATTGCAGATAGATAGGTACCTTATTCTATAAAAAATTTAAGCAATTTTTTATAATAGTACTTATACATATTTCCTTAAGAGTTTTCAATATATATAGATATATCTTTAACAAATATCTTTAACATTATATATACATATATACATATATAAAAAGTATACGGTTGATATAACTATTGTGCTGCAAATGAATTATACATAACAAGTAATTGATTGACACAATTGTTACTTTCTGGAACGATTAAACGTTCACGATATGCTATGGAAACATATTAGAATTAGAAACTTTTTGGCTGAGACTGCCGATATTAATAACTACGATTTTATCACTTTGATTAAACACATTTTTCAAACTTTGAGTCACATACTATCATATAGTGTTGCAATAGTAGGCAAATTTATTTATTCATTTATATCGTGTCTTCGTCGATATCGTTTGTATACGTAGACGACGTCACATTTTTTTATAGACATTCCGCAGTTTATTACGACAGATATTCCTACGAATATATATCCCTCAACTGGCAATAAACGTAGACGTAGTTTTATGAGTGATAAAACACGCTCTAATCGCATATTGTAAGCAAATATCGTGTCATATTTTGTATAACTTTTTGTAGAAATTGGTCGAGAATAAACGCGATACTGTTCGTCGCGTGGACGATTCAGACTTTAATGTCGTAACAAAGAATAAGGCTTAAATACGCTGTATAACATAGCGTCGTTACAACTCCGTGATGGGTGTTATCGGTTTTATTTCATATATAGATCGATAGAGGTTAATTTGTATTATAAACTTGTTCTGAACACGGAGTAATCATATAAGTTACTACTGCGATAAAGTAAACCTATTCGAACTTGTTCGGTAAAGTATCGCAAGTTTCATATGTGCCTCCAGCTAAAATGTTCGTAATATCCATTTATCTCGCCGTTGATACACGTTTCGCGTTGAGATACCTCTGCGTTCTGTGAAAAGTAGTTGGATTAAGATGAATTGATAGGAATTTTGCGAAATTACACTTTCACTCTTTAAAATCGAGAAATTTTATTGTGTTTAGAAAAATATATATACTGGGAGTTAAAGAAATAACTTTTAATTTTTTCGTAGGATGTATTGTGTACGTGATATATAATTGTGTGAAGTAGCGATATAATTTAATTTGCAATATAAAATAAAATTTGCTGCATTTTAATCTTAAAGAATAAATTATCGAATTCTTTTAAGAAGATTAAAAATAAAACAGAGAAAGGAGTATAGAATAAATGTTTCAATAAATTCTAAATTTTTTTAAATTACATTAATTTTTTTATCAAAAATTATAGCTTTGCTGTGTCTCGATTCTTATTAATTCCATTTTAATTTACTATTTTTTGCAGAGCAAATTTACATACTGTGAAAATCTACTAAAATTTTATATAAATTTCGATCCTTTTATCCATTTATAACGTAGGGAGCTTTCTGAATGTCTCGAACAACTTATTAATTGATATACATCTAAGACATTCGCAATACTATATAATGTGTATATGATGTAATCCCTGTCCCTTCTAACGAACTCGAAGTGCCATTAGAATCGAGCATAGCTCAAATTGTCGTTCTATTTTCGATTATTGCGATTTTGCGAAACGTTGTAGAACAGCGTGGAATGTATCAAAATAATCCAAATAAAATTACATATATAAAAAATTCACAATTTATATGAGAAGAACATTGATTATTAAATTACATAATATTACTAATATTAGTATTAGTAATACTATATTAATATAATGTTCATATATGTATAAACAATATTTAATTACCTTATATTAGAAATATGTTGATCACTTTGAATCCTACATTTATCAATTTTGTATATATAATTTTATTTCTAATGTTTTTTGTTACCACTTGAGATTGTTGTTTTCTTATTTGATAGAGCCATTTAATTGCTGCATCACAAGATTCTATGAAAAATTATTAAATTTACGTTAAACTCGGTTTAAGTAAATAATTTTCGAATTAATTGTCTTAGATCAGTTATGTGTGTCTTTTAATCTGTTTTTCTCCAAGAAATTATAAATTCTTTTCAATTTGTTATACACCCGATTTTTTCCATGTGTTATCCTGAATAATGATCTGCATTGACGAATTACCAGATCGTTCTCTCTTTTTTTTTCTGATGGCTCTATCAAAAGTGTTTTCCTACTCGTGTTCCTCGCTTATATACGAGGTATCCTCCAAGTGTTGTGATTAGAGGGACCCGGAAGATGTTATTCTTGCGTATGGATGTTTATCTTTACGCGCTGTGCAGCCTCCCACGAAGATCGAACTGAAACAATAAAAGGTTTTATATATCGATAGCGTCGATATTACGCGAATGAATGAGCAAGGATAAATAATGCAGAAATGCAATTTATTTCAGAATTTTTTATTTTTTTTTTCCAAATTTTAATTTAACATCCAACGAGTTGATGACGATAAAAATTAAGTCTTCCTTCTATTTTCTTTTTGGAAAAAATAGTTTATTATATAATATAATAATTTTATAAAAATTATCCACACATATAACACTTTGTGTGTGCATACTATTTCTATTTTAATGATACTTAAAAATATTAAATAATGCGTATGAATTTTTTGATATAGCATAATCACATTGAACCAACAATTTCGTTAAGTATTTAATGTAACGAAACAATATACACACACACACACACACACACACACACACACACACACACACACACACACACACACACACACACATATATATATATATATATATATATAAATTCTCTCTCTAGCAAAAAGATCGTAAGCTGTATATTGAATATTTTTTTCAGATTAAATATTCTTTTAGTTTTAATTATATATATATATATATATATATATATATATATATATATATATATAATAATTAAAAAGAATTTATCTTTTTATTATATATATAATTGTGTTACGTGTCATGGATATTAAATTGCACAGCAGAATTTTGCGCCTTTCTAAAGTAATCTAAGACCCTTTAAAAGTTTTAGGGAAGAGATCTAGCAAAACGTGCCGCCTTCCTCTAAATCGATTATTGTTTTATGACAGCGTTTTTCTCTCACAGTTTTTTCTCTTTCATGTTCACCGACTGACTGAAAAGTTCGTTGATTTTCCGTAACGGAAAAGGATATATTAGAGGGTATATTACCTGATGTAAAGAGAAAACTTGTCTGGTTTTATTACATATCATCTATGCCGACATAATCTTTATTTTTGGATTTTATTTTGGTTTTTGTTTTTTAGCCTTTTAAGGGATTCAAAATCCTTATTGATGCGTGGCAGTAATATTTTTTTTGTAATAGAAATGAGACAAATATTTTGTATATAGTAGAGAATGCATTTTATTATAACATATTCTATCTATCACATATACACAACACACATTTCCAATCAATATTATTCATTTTTAATCATCAAACATTATATTCTCTTATAATGTTAATTTATACTTGCAACTATTATTCAATCTTATAATAATATTGTTTTAATGTTATTATATTTAGCAAAATTTTACATTGCTGTATTTTATATGAAATGATAATTAATAATATTGTATTATACGATATCCATCGTTTGCAAATAATTAATCTCTGGATACATACATTACCAAATTATTCGTGTTTTATGAAATTAATTAATCTATTATTTATTTCCTGCCTATTATTTATTCCCTTATAAAATAATTATTGACTCTATAAAAATTTGCTGAGTTAATTAGCATTGATATGTCATGTGTTACGGATTATTACAATTATATGGATTATAATTATATTGTATTTTATAATCGAATTTTATGCGTACAATTTTAAACATAATAATAATAAAGTAGCTAAAAATCATTCTAATACAGAATATATCCTAAATTTGAGCTATTTTCATATCAACGATAATTTTTCCATTACAAAGCTCTACTTGAATATTACTTCTATTACTATTTTCATATTATTTGCACAATTAACATTGAACACATCACAGTAATTACATTAAAATTAAATTAAAATATCTTATATCAAAATAAAATACCTACGAAATTAATTGAATAAATATGATGCTTATGTATCTGAAAAGTATCTGAAATGTTTATTACTTTTAATCGTATTACAACATGTCAAACTATTAATACTTTGACAATTTCGTTAAAGAAAAATGGTCACAACTCTTTACGAGAAAGACTGCTGTGTACATGGTAATTTAGGGACAACTCCGTGTAACAGTCAGCCAATTAGAACTGACGAGCGACTCGAACATATTTCTAGAGATCGTAAAAGTCGTAATTACGGGCGACGAAAACGCGCGTTCTCGTTACTACAACTCGTAATTTCTCGTTCCGCCTACTTCCGGTGCGGGTGCCTACGCCCGCTAACGCGACGATCGCTTAAGCGAGAAAGAGAGAGAAAGAGAGAGCGACGAGCGATCGATATTTCGCGAGGTAGCGTTCGTCCGTTCGTGGGAGCGCGGGTCCTCGGATAATTGAAAGCTGCCGGAAAAATCGTGCGAGTCATCGCAATACGAAGGTGGCTCGTAGGGGAAGGAGAGGGTGGAATTATTAAAATTGACTCGACGGAAGTGGCGGCTGGCCGACGGGGATGGCTGCGGCCGCTGGTCGAGAAATCGCTGCCAATTCCAGGCGTTTGATCGGCGCGACTCATCCACCACCTGCCTGTCTGTCTGTCTTCCAATTCTTTCATCGATCGATTTCGACTAATGCTCGACGCGACCACGGCTCGTTAAAAATGACCGAAACGCGTGTCCACGCTTAATGCGGTTTTTTCGGCTCGTGTATAATATTCTTTATATAAGAAAAATAAATTTCGGAATCGCGCAGAGATATACTTAACGTTAAGAGTGAGATGTGAATACGAATCTAGATATCGAAATTGTCATCATCACAATATCTTTTGAAAGCAAGAATTATTTTTGGGATCCTGAACATAAAATATTGTCTGAAGATAAGAAAATCACATTAGATTTGTAGTTAAGAACTTATTTTATCAATTTCGATAACCATTTATAAATCTTACCCTCTCTCTCTTTCTTTTATATTAAGATATAAACTATAACTATTGTAAAAACAAGATGCAAAAACAAATTAGTAAATACTTTGGATTTATATCCAAATATTTAATAAATGGATTTTAGTAGAATCTTAACTTGAAACTTAATCTATTATTATTTCACATTCAACATCTTTTTGCCGATGTATTTAATATTTACAAGAGAATCGTGAAAAATGATATCCAAATCCAAATATATATATAATTTTTCATCGAAAAACAAATCATTTTAAATTTTAATAAGAAATACACGTTCAGTAAATATTCTAGGCGAAAATGTTACATATATATATAAATAGAGATCTATTTGCGATTATATGCTATTAATAAGTTAGATGCGGCGAGCAAACAGAGCAAAACTTTTCGGATTGGCCTGATGGCCTGCTTGCAACTTTTATATCTCGCAACGTTTGCATTGAAACGGTGAAACAGAAATTTAACGAGAGGATGGTAGACGGGGGCGCTCTCTTGTTTGCACAATCGATTCGCCACATACGTGCTTTTACACGAGGCGCTGCAGAAACGTCCTTCTCACTGTCGGAAAATATCGAAAATCTTTCCTGGCTCGCTTCTGAAACTCGAGAATGTTACAGAACGCATATTCGCTTTAACATTTCGCGCGCATTATTCGAAATAATCGCCTATATTTAATATAAAAATGTAGTAGAAACATTTTTTCCCGAATAAAAAAATGAAAACTTTTGCTTTATCAAATTTTTAATCTGCTACGTAGAAATTCATTTTCAATTTATTTTTAATTTTAAATTATCTATCGAGATCAAGGTCAGACGTTTTATTATACCATTATATTAGATTATTTTTAAAACGTTGTATGTAAATGTAGAAGAGATATAATTAGGGAACGACCATAGAAAATTAGAGGAATGCAAAATATTCACGATTTAGGGAAATCAATAGTAATTGAATTGGTTTAATTATTTAACGACAAATCATTGCAGAACTTTTACGTTCAAAATGAAAATTTTCGACGGATGGAAAATTAGCGGATAAACTATATTAATAATAAAAAGTTTAGAATATAAAAAACGGAATTCGCGACGGATAAATTAATCATATAATCAGAAAAAAATCGTAAACTTTAACGTCACCGTCATCTTTCACGCAAAAATGTTTAGGGTGGAAAATTTCGTGATTGCGCTTATTCTCGAAGGGTTTTTGCGTAAGACGAGGGTGCAGTAGATAATAGCCGATCTCGCCTCGTCGGAGAATGAAAACGTGCGACGAGTCTATTATTTTTGCCTTCGGCCGCGCTCGAGGGTGCCTCGCCGTCGCGGAGCCGGGTTTTCGCCGGAGATAGGACAGTCGGCGAGATTCGGGGATCACAAATCTGGGAAATCCTCGATGAGGCACGCACAGCACGTGACTATCCGGTCTGCGCCACGTTCGTGCCCGATAAAGCACACACATCGAAATATCGTTTTTTAAGTGGCTCAATATGCCCGGACATTCCTGTGACAATTCTCCGCGTTCACCGTTGTTTTCCTTATTCCCTCTGAAACAGTTTCACCCTCTCAATCCTTTCGGCGGTTAGGTAAATTCGGAAACCGCTAAATTCTTAATGATCCTTCCCCTAATTTTGTTCTGCGGTCGTTGCCTTATCCTTATGAGATACGTAGAAAAAAATTGCCCGCATTTTACTCTATTCAAGAATATCGTATGCTAAATTGTAGACAATTCTTTTAGACACTCAAATTTGGATGAATTACCTGAATTCTTATTTCAAAATTGAAGTAGAAACATTAAGAATTTCGCTACGCGTCTTTATTTATAAATAGTGTACAATAGACTGCATTCTAGACTTAATATTGTTGACACAGTTATTGTAGTGGTTTTAAAAAAGCAGTTTTTCAAACGTAATATTCTGTTTTTTAATGACATGGCAACGATAATCAGCGCAATAATCGTTCAGACTATAAAACACACGGGAGAAAGGCTAAGATGACCGAAAGTGATATATTGTATCTATATTGTATTATATAAGAGAGAGGAAAGGGCAAAAAAAGATTTTCCCCTTTATGTATATCTTATCTGAATGAATGTTAACTATTTGTCACTTAGGTATGAATACGATTCTTCCCGAAAATCTAAAATTATAACCCAGAAAATATTGAAGTTTATGACATTTAATATTTATTCAGTTTTTTTGTATCCCCGTTTGAACAACTTTCTAAATATCATTATCTGCGATGAGCTTAATTTTCAAATGCAAATTGCAATATTGATTCCAGAATGTTAATGGATCAAAGTTTAGTGGTTATTATCGGATAATTGCTGTTTAGAATTAATTATTTACAAGCTATCGATGCTTTACTATTTACGATTTCCTGATGAATGATATTGACGTATACGTAATGCGTTTTACGTTATTCTACGTGAATCTGCAAATATTTTATTACTATATTCATTAATGTAAAAATATCTGAATATCCACATAATGTAACATGTAACTAGGAAAATCATCTCTGTTTATAACTTGTATTTAACTTACTATTTCTAATTTTTATTTCTTTGCAGATTTTTTTAATATAATTTCTTTAATTTTTTTTTTTTTTTTTTTTGTGGAAACGTGATAAACAAAACTAAAAGATTATGAATTCGAAAAAATTTGTAGGTGTTTGAGAAATAGTGATAAAGATAAATAACAAATTTGGTCGAGTTTTTACAGCTGGAATGAGTTGCAAAATTCTTTGACTATGCTGTCAGATTAAGGATATGTTTTTCGTATTTTTACACCTGTAGCGATTTATAAATGTTTTTTTTTTTTTATTGTCTTTAAACTTTAGTCGAATTTATTTCAATTCCAATGATGAAATTAAGACTAATTGTGATGGCTGTGAAGACATTTTATCATCTCTTATCGTATCATATCAGTTATTCAGACAAAACAATTGTGTCTATAAAAGAGGAGTCTTTTCAAGACTATCTTCTAGAAACTCAACATAGAAACGATTTCCGTTTTCGATACCCTATTATTGATATTTTTACACCTTTACGTGCTTGTCACACTTTCTCGACCACCGTCGAGCTGTCGAAAAATTGACCTATATCGTACGGTCCTATGTTTTGAGACGTGATTTAAAGAAAGACTCGTCTCTGATTATCTTTTTCGCTATACGAATATTGACTTCTTGACATAGGCACGAGACTTGCCTGATTTTCTTTTTTTACGATGCGAAATATTGACTTCTTGACACGGGCGTGGTCTGTTATGAATGAATCCTTAAAACAACAAATCCATCGATGTCAGGATTTTTCTATCCGCAATCATCTGCGACAGGTATACATATACACTTTATATAGAGCGTCCTGGTTCATTCAGGTTCCGAGATATTTTTCTAGGGCGAACCTGCTACGGATTTCTGAAGGATACGAAGGACCTCCGAGAAGGTTTAAGAGTATATCTTCCGTTTCTGATAGAAATCGATGCAGGATGTTGATAGATTGTTTTGTTAAAAGATTTGACACTTTTCTATTATTATACTGTGGACTCTATATTCTCGAGTTTGATTATCCGAATTTAAGTTGACAAATATTGTATTATCTTAAATTAGAAAACTTGATTTTACTATTAATTTACTACTAAATTATTATTAATTCCATCCTACATCATATGCGAGTGAGAAATATGAAAATATATTTCCAAGAAAGAATATATGTTCCCATATGTTTTCTAACATCAAAAAATAATTTGGTGTTGAAAATCTTAAATAAAAATGAATGGATAAGTAAATAAACACAAGAGGATAGAAAATCTCACGTGAAAGATCTTCGTTTCCATGAATATACGATTGTCTCCTTTTTGCAGATATACGAAGCGTGCGCCATTCAGATGGCAACGCAACACGTACAGAAAAGGAGTAGAAACGAACGAAGGTCCGAGAGAAGGAAGGGCGGTATAACGCCCTTGTGTGCCGACGAGTTATCACCGGCGTTAATAATATGAGGAACGAGGGGCTAAAGAAAGAAAGAAAGAGAGAAAGAGAAAGAGGGAGGGAGGACCACCCACGTGGACCCAGGTAGGATCCTTCAGGAACTCCACAAAGCCGCGTTCGGTCCAGCCGGTCGTTCCTGTCATCCTCTTTGTGTCCCCCTTATAAAAATGACAAAACACTTTTTATCAAGCTACGATGGGACCTCAGAAAGGGAGGGGAGGAGGGCTGACACCTCTCTTTCCGTGCCTACGAAAGTTAAACAATCCTCTCGTCGCACAGGAACTTGTGCAATCGCCAAATAATATACCCAATAATCGAAAAACACGAATTTATTATGTAGTTTACGTAACTATGTTTACTACGTCAGAAAATTTGACTGTTCAAAATGAAAATCCACTTTATTAACTCTTATTATTTTCACGCTTCTCGAATCTCAAAGAAAAATAGAAAAACTGTCTGTACGTTCATAATAATTATTGTTCTTTAAATTATGTGGAAAAAATCTAACTTTTTTTTTTAAATTTGAGTGATACTTATGTATGAGTATCTTGAAACATAAGAATATTTTATCTCAATCTCGTAGAACCAGAAAGGTAACTCACTATAATATTTTTCTATTTCCGCATCTCTTTCATTAGTATCGATTATTTATGTTTTAGAAATAATGATATATAAAAGCTAATATATAATTGATTTAACATCGTTAATTGGTAGTAATGTATTTTCATTATACGATTAGGTCATAATCCGTTCGTGAATAATAAATGAATTATTAATCAATCGTGGCAAGTAAAAATTAAACGAGGTAATTTCGGGCAGATAAAATTTTCAAATGAACCGTTCTGGCTAGCGCGCCACGAGTTTGCGTAATCATGCACTATAATTATGTATTTACCCCTAGCGAGGACAGTAATAAAAATGCAATTTAAAAAAAATTCAACCTTGATTGCGAAATTGATGTGTTTTGCAACAAAAATTATACAATGTATACTTTTTTAATAATTATCCATTCTCTTCCAAGTCTTTAATTATATAGTGATTAGTATTAAAAAATACAAATATGTAGACACATGCTATAAAAAAGTTGTATATCAGAAATTAATAAAAAAATTGTCATTTTATATATTTAATTAATTATGTGTGAAATTTAAAGTATTATTTAAACTTGAATATTTTATTGCAAGTGCGATTGAATTTTTTATATTTCTATTAAATTGAAGTTTATTTGAAATGCAGTAAAGAATATGCATAAATCATTATTTACCTTTCATCATTTATTATTTACCATTATATTCATCCTTTATTATCATTATTAACTTTTCTTAATTATTTGTGAAATACTTAATTCGCTTCCCATTCTAAAAAAGAAATTTAGTTTAAAAAAGAAAAATCATTTATTATGACATAACTCCATTAATTAATCATCTATTGTAATTGAGATGGAGAAAAGATTTTTCTTAAAATTGGACACAGGATATCTCTAATATTGTAGTGTCATATTTTTTTTCGAACAAAATGTCTTCTATCTGTGTAAAAACTTGAGTTCAATTAATCTGCGTTTACGCAGAGTTGTCGAGTGCTCGATCGAGCCGATGAAGACCCGCGATACGCGATAATCTAGGCCAAATAGCAAATCGTTATTTAATCGTAGATTAAGAATTGGTACTAACCGAAACAAACAGCGCTCTTTCTCTCTTTCTCTTTCGATTGCGTGTATTTCAAGGGGCCAGGTGGCGCGGAGGGAGCGATTTGTTATAACGAAGAGAACGGCGCGCCCGGCACAATGTAGTCACTTGTTTACAGGGACAATATTTTCATTCCGCAAACAATTTGTGGCTCGATAAAGACCCGGTGTACAGGTGGGTGCTCGGCGAGGATCTAACGTTGTAACGAACACGCCGCTTGTTGTGAACGTGCCTATATGTGTATATATATATATATATTATATATATTATATATATATATATATATATATATATATATATATATATATATTACACATGTGTATTGTGTATACGTGTGTGTTTACGAATCTCTCAAGTAAAGTATTAGCCAACTCTAAACGCTTGAATTATCGAGTTGTATGTCGTCGATTCTTGGACCGCCGTAGCAACGAAACGATACTAGTATTCCACGATTTTCTTCTTCGTGTTTTGGATTTGATTCTAAAACTAAGAAGAGCGAGTTTATGGAATTTTGCTTTTTACGGAAACTTAACTATATAAAAGTTATTTAAACAGTATTTTGCCTAAACAAATAAAGAGTGTAAGCGAGAAACTAATGCAAGTTATATTTATTATTATTATTATGTAATCTTGAGGTATTTCATAATTTACGTAGCATTTAAATTACACAATTTTACAACTAATAATCATAAACGATTTTCTCATCAAACATCATTTATAAGTAAAATACCTAATACATAGATTTTTTTGAATGATTCAATTTATATTTTTTTTTAATAATCAGATTCGATGCTGTACTATAGATTTATTGAACAAAGACACTTTTTCCTGTATGTTTAAATGGATGTTGATAAATAATTAAGATCAAATTGTGCGAATCTCGTGACAAAGACATTCTCACAATCAATACAATAAAAACTAAAAGCATATTGCGCAACAGGAGGTATTTATTTAACTATATTTTATATCTTGCATCTTTAAGTGATCAGATACAGTCGAAAGGGAAATAATGCAGTGTTGATAGAGTATATACCGCTGAGATAATCCTGACATTTATGATCTAGCGACTATAAAAGTGAATATAAATAATGATCTTAGAGTGCTACGAATAATATTCGGTAATAGTGCGATGCTCGGTATTTCTTAATTTATAATAACGTACAAAGTCGAACTATATGATTGGCAAATCAATATTTTTATTTTGTCTTTTGTAAAAATCATTTATTGTAAAATTGTAATTTTCTATGATATTTTTCAACACTCATTATATTAAAAGGTTACATCGAAATCATCATTGATGAAAAATTTGTTGATAATATTATTTCGGAGACATTAAGTTCGGTCAATGTTATGTATTCACGTTGATTGATGTACACACACATTTATTCTTGTGTACTGTTGACACAATGTATCCAAATAGTTTTCAAATATTTTCATTCAATCGATATATTTTATTCGATGCATGAATACTGTCTCTGTTGTACGTCTGAGCAAGTAATGAATTTATTGTCATTATAAGAGAATAATTCCGTCTGTTTTACGGAAAGAAATAACGGAAACCAAAAATTAAAAATTTCAAAAAAGTCTTGAATGCGTACCATCAAAATATTGACGGAATAGATTCGGTAAAAAGATCACAGTCTGCGCGAAATCTCTCTCTCTCTCTCTCTCTCTCTCTCCCTCCCTCCCTCCCTCCCTCCCTCCCTCCCTCCCTCTCTCTTTGTCGATGACATCAGAGTGTTTTCATAAAGAACATATAATCACAACAAACTTAGATATACACTTAAGATTAGGCACAAAGTAAATTTATTGAACTGATTCTTAAAACTGTTGACATAATTAATTTTTTGTCTTCTCTTTAATTTCAATATCTTATCAGTAAATATACGAACAATAGTACGTTCTTATTTTTATTTTAGATCTTTTCTCGCGATGCAACGAATAGGAAAATAAGTGTAATTTATAATGAGACGTGAAAATAATTTTTCGCGCGTACCGTGAATGCAATTTTAATTGCAACGCGATTATAGGAATATCGATAACAAAAAGCGTGGATATGTATGCTATCGAGCACGAACGTGTTGCGTGCTGACAGTTATTTCCCGTCGGCTAATGCTTGACGCCATGGTGGAGGACGCCGACGGAATCGATCAGTAAAATGACGCGGCTATTCATTGTCACAAACGGTTTACTGAGTTCTCAACGTAATATACATCACAATTATTTTTTCGTCATTTTTTTCTATTTTATAAGATGCGAATATATTGATGATATATTAGCTTCAACTCTTTCTAAATATTTAATATTTATAACTACAATTCTCTTCTCTACGATATTTATTTATTATCGCTTTATTACTGTTTGATAATGATATTAATAATAACACACACTATATAATTGAAAATTGAGATTGGATACACGAGAATTGATATTAGAATACATTAATTATATTTTTGACAGAAGGCGGAATTTTGAGAGATATTTTTAGACCTTTTTTACAAGTTTAGACAAATTTAATGATAGAAATTTATAATCAAATTTTTTGCTTGTTTATAAGCAAGTTTACAAATATTATTAAAAAAAGGAAAGTGTGAGGTTTATTATACGGTTAATTTATTATATTTATCATATGGTTAATTTCTAACATTACAAATTATTTTCGTGACACAATGTGTTTTTGAATTCGATTTTTGAACATTTCTTAGGAAATACAGGTTGAACTTTGGCATAAGAAAACAAACATATTCTAATCTTCTAAGATTTCGTTTTCATTCTTTTAATTTTTTGTAAATTTTTATAGAAATTGTGTACATATTAAAGAAGATAGTTTTATTTGCTCTCTAAACAACAAATGATATTATGCTAACAAATAGCTTCTACTTCAATGTTAAAGGATATAGATATTGAATTAGAATAAATTTTCAATTTATGACTAAATCGTTATTTCCTTTCGCTGTTAGTGTTTGCAGACTTCTCAATTATTTAATTAATAGTAATACGTTGTGTGTTTATGTAATTATAAATAATTTTCAATAATTGTGCGGAATTTCAATGTTTAAAATATTTCTTTTTTTTTTAATCTTATATATATAAGTTTGATGATAAAATTTTTTGTGTCTGATAATAATTTTGATACAAAATTTTGATTTTCTATGTATTTCTAATTCTATATTAATAACAAGAAGAACCATGATTCCTATATTATAGGTGTTTACATTATATCAAATAATTCGTCTTATCTGCGACGTATGTTTATCTAGATAAATGCTTCTAAGTTATTTACGGAACAAAGTGTTATCGGAATATTAAGTTAGTGTGTTCCTTGTTCTCATAAAAAAAAAAACGTTAGGAATATACTTAAAGAAATTTGCACGAAGATGTAACACTCGAAAGTAATTAGCAATTGGCATAAACTACTCTTCGAGATGCCTATTACGTGTATTAAATGGCACGCGATTGCATCTACGCAAAGTAAAAGACAGCTTGCGCGAATAATGCATAAAGATAATTTCGATGACATCAATGAAAATTCAAATGAGATCGTGGGTTGAGAATGTATAGGCATGAATAGGTGTGACTTCATACATAGCATTTATTTTTTTCATTCAATATACTTATATACCCTATCTACTATACTTTATCATAAAGCGATAGAGAAATTGAAAGATATTCATTTGAAGTAAACAATATTACAAAATTTCAAATTTACGTCACGTCGTATTAGAAACAATGAGAGGAATTTTTTACATGTATTATAAAGCCATTTAACAATAATATCAAAAAGTGAATGAATTTATAATGAATGAATAAAGCAAATCATCATAATATGTAATGAATCTAATTTTCTGATAAGAATAAAAAAGTTGTTATTTTACAATATATATATATATATATAAAATTTGTAAATAACATATTCTCTCTCTTAGTCTCATTGTCAATTTGATACTTAAAGATTATAATGATTTATTGTTTATCAGATTACATTGCGCGAGGGAGTAATGTAAAAACTTAGTTATTTTTTAGATAAGATAAAAATGTTAATCCCGTATAGTTAATCTATAGATATAGATCTACAGATATATCTGAAGTTAATACATAATTACTTGTATAAGGAAACAAACAATTCACATAATCACACATAAAACAATATAATATATACTTCTAATATATTTTTCTTAGTCTAAAACATCTAATAAACACTAATACTAAATAATAGATAAATAATAGATAAAATACGCTTCAATGTTTAGAAATATTTACGTGATTGTTTGGATTATACTGATTAAAGTTTAAATATTATTTAAACTGTTTACAATATTTGAGAGCACTGTGATTTTATATGTAATTACCCAATAATTGTTACAAACAAAGATAAGAGTGTATGTGCGATTTTCATTAAAATATATATGAAGAGAGAGAGAGAGAGAGAGAGAGAGAGAGAGAGAGAGAGAGAGAGAGAGAGAGAGAGAGAGAGAGAGAGAGAGAGAGAGAGAGAGAGAGAGAGCGTAATATAATAACATAATAATTAATAGATAATCAAATAAAAGATAATTAATTTACGACAGTAATCATGACATTATACCTATGTCTCCGCGTTGTATTCTGTGTTGATTCCATCGTGAGGAGGGTGTCTTTCTCGCGTCTTCCGTCGGACACTATCGCGAATAATTCACGTTGATTCACTCGCCGATCAACAAAACGATATCTCGCTCGTTCGTCAATGAAGACTCCGATTCATGCATTATCATAGACAACTTGGATTTAAGCGAGTCTTTAGTGAAAAAAAAAGAAAAAAAAAAAAGAAAGAATTAGGATGGACGAATGAGAAACACGCGCGATCCGCGGCGGATCGTCCGCGAGAGGAGACGCGTAGACCGCGTCATTCACTCACGCACGGAGCAGAGATGCCGGTTGTCAAACGCGTGGCAGACGACAGTTGACATGACATGAGATGAGAGGAAAGCGGCGCTCCGCGCCGCGACGGCGCGGGCGTCGTGCGATTCGGCTCGGCTCGGCTCGGCTTGGCAGGGCACGGCACGGCACGGCACGGCCGTGCGTCGTGAAGCCGAGCGTCTCGCGTGGAATTGCGCAAGCCAATTCCGCTGCGAGGGATGATCAGGTTCGCGCGCGCGAGCGAGCCGAGCATGCGCGTTTCATTGAGACACAACGCCGGAGGGATAGAAGAGGCTGCGGCGCAGGGCGAGATATAGCTATGTGATGGTTCAAAACGGCTTTCGAGGGGACCAACAGCCACACCAGCTTCGTCGTCGGATTGGTCAAATCCGATATAACCGGAGGGAGACTCAGTCACGATTGGCGGTCCCGACGCCATCGGGCGCGGCACACGCAGGTAACGGTGGGGTATATTTGAACAAGAGCCGCCGACTCAAGAGTAGCGGAGTACACTCGCTAACCGGCCTCCATCCACAACACGGCACACAGAGAGAGGAGAGAGAGATTCACGTTGGTACGAGGCGGAGTGTGTGGTGAGAGGCGGTGAGGTGGCTCAAACAGGGGCCCCGCTCGATCAAATAACCGACCGCGCGCGCGACCGTCGAGCAGACGTCATCGTAGTGGTTGGTGTTGTTTCGCGCACTCGTCCATCGTCGTACAACACGCGCGAGCAGGCTCTTTAACTATCGTCGGCATCGCGCGTTCATCGTGCCCTCATGGTGTTGGGGTAACAATTACCCCTATCTCTCCCGCGGGGGTACTCTCTCGCGACCGCGTTCACTCCGTGTATCGAATGCACATTTTCCCGGTGGACAAGCGGACTGTGCATTGTGTTCCGGGAAGAAGAGGACGGTGTCGTCTGCGTTGGCGTTTCTTCGGCGTTTCGCTGACGCGGTGCATGCTCCGAAGATAGAGACTTTTCTCATCTCCTGCAGAAAAGGAGGAAACGCGACGGTTCTTCGTCGATTGTGATAGAAGAGAGTTCCGTCAACTCAGTGTCGTTCAGTGTTAGAATTTCGCGGTGAAGTTTTTTTTTTTTTTCTGGTGAAGAAAAGGAGAGCTTAGTGCGAAGCGATTCCTAGGCAATTTACCGCGCGTCTTTCATTCTCTCTGCGTACGATTTCAGGAATCTCTGTGACTCGTGACTCGACAGTAAGAGGAGAGCGATAGAAGACTACTCGATTATAGTTGAAAGCGCGGACGACTCGACGGGTCGTTCGAGCTCACCCTGTGAAAAGATTAAGGGAATACCCGACTGCCAACAGCCGTGGTACCGCGGATTTCATGACAGCCGTTTGACAACGACGACGCGACAGCAGGCCACCTCGGCACCGGTGAGCTCTATGACCATGCTCCAGTCGCAAAAACTGTACGGCGATGCGGGTGCCATGAGCAGCGCCGCGATGTCCAGCATGGGCAGTATGGCGCCCACGTACAGCTCGATCAACTCGATGAGCTGCGTGCCGATGGGTATGTCGATGGGTGTCGGGGTCGGACCTAGCTGCAGCCCACAGGGCGCCGGCGGCTTCAACATGAGCACCATGAGCTCGGCAATGGGAATGGCATCGATGGGTGGTAGCGGGATGAGTGGTTACAGCAGCGCTTCCATGGGCACCGGTGGTGCTTGTATGAGCGCCGTCGGATACGGGCCACTGACGCCCAGCGGCGGTACCGGCGTTAGTCGGGATCCTCTGGCTTTGACCGAACCGGACTCGCCGAACTCGGCGTTGCAGCGAGCGCGCAGCGAGAAGTCTTACCGTCGTAGCTACACTCATGCAAAACCGCCGTATTCCTACATTAGTTTGATCACCATGGCGATACAGAACGCGCCTCACAAGATGTTGACCCTCTCAGAGATCTATCAGTTTATCATGGATTTATTCCCATTCTACAGACAGAATCAGCAACGCTGGCAAAACTCCATCAGGCACTCGCTCAGCTTTAACGACTGTTTCGTTAAAGTGCCACGCACACCGGACAAACCTGGCAAGGGATCTTTCTGGACGCTGCATCCGGACAGCGGTAATATGTTTGAGAACGGTTGTTATCTACGACGGCAGAAGAGATTCAAGGACGAGAAAAAGGAGTTGACCAGGCAGAGCAGCAAACATCAGCAGCAACAGCAGCATCAGACTACAGCAGCGGCGGTGGTGGCGTCCGGCGCGACTATCGCTGGCCAACACAGCCCGCCCACTCACGAAGGCGCGCCTGGTTCCAAGAAGACCGGCTCGTCCATCCACCATGGCGGTCCTCCGCAGCAGGACGACAAGGATCTGCATGGGTTGGTGCCCTCGCATCATCATCATCACACCGCCAGTCTCCATCAACACCATACCGCCCTCAAGAGCGACACCACCGACATTGGTGGCCTCCTAGTTCCCGATCTCGCTACGCACGACGAGCTTACCGCCATGGTCAGTCGTAGCCTCCATCCGCACCTATTGTCCGATACTGCGAGTTTGCATCACGGTATGACGGGCAGTTTGAAGCAAGAACCGCTATACGGAACGGCAGCCAATCATCCGTTCAGCATCAACAGGTTACTGCCGCGAGACACGACCGGCACCTCACCCGGCGCCCAGGATACCAAGCCGCCCGAGATGAAGATGTACGAACAGCTGCATCAGAGCTACGCCAACTTCGGCTCGCCTCATCATCCGCACGCGCACTCGGCACCGCCCGGGCACCATCATCACAACGGCATGCACGTCGGCACCAACGCCGCCGGACCGATGCACATGACGAATCATCATCATCAGGAGTATTATCAGAGCCCGCATTATCATCACGCCACCAGCGTCGCTACCACGAGCGCACCGCCTCCCGCCGTCGCTACCGCGACACCGGGCTTGTGACATCACGCCACCCACCCTTACGCTTTGGCCTGAGTCGCTGCCGCCGCGGCATATGTCGCCGCTAGCGCTGCCGCACCCCCGATGCCACCTCCGACTCCGGATCTGTCCGCTATCGCGGCGACGAGCGCGGTTGCGGTTCCGGGCTCGGCCCCGGCCCCGGCTCCGGCCCCGGCCCCGGCCCCGGTCCCGGCTCTGGCCCCGGTTCCGGCTTTAGCCTCGGCCCCGGCTCTAGCCTCGGCCCCGGCTCCAGCACCGACGACGTCTCCCGCGACCTCGTCGACCGTCTCGTCGTCGCCGCGTACGCAATCACGTCGGCGCACTCGTCGTACCGAGAACGACGACGACATCGTCAACGCCGTCGTCTGTTGGCCGCCCGACGACGACGACGAGTACGACGATGAGAACGAGGATGAGGACGAGGAAAACGTCATCTACAGACGGTAGAATGCTGCCGGGAGGTAGGATTCCTCAGGGTATTTCGGCTTACTGTTACGGTTCATCGTCTCGACGATCAGCTGCTTATTATGTTGTTAGTATTGAGAAAACATAAATAGCGAGATTGTTATATTTGATTTAATTAATAGAAACATCGTACTAAATAAAATTAATGCAATTTATTAGAAAATATGAAATATTTTCTACATTCTGAGATTCTCTTTCACACATATACTCTTTCTCTTTTATGTTCTCTCTTTTTTTTTATATATTCTCTCTTTAGTTTATATATACTCTACTTTTTTTTTCTTTATATATCTTTTTCTATATATTTTTTCGTTTAATACTTCGAGCGTTATATAATAAACTCAAATACTGAAAAGCGGTACAAAAGTTTAAAATGAAGGGAAGTAAAAAAATCAATGTACATGACTGACATAAAGGCATTAGGTTTTTTGTATACTATACTATATAATATTGTATACTATATAATATTGGCAAGTAATTTCTTTACGTAAAAATTAATTTCTTTATCTATGTATAAACATTGTACAATGTTTACGTACTCTATGGACGAGAAAACAGTATTTATATTTATTTATATATTTTATATATATATGTATGTTAAATATTCCAAAAATTACTCACCAAATATATCATGCTAAATTAAATAAATGTTAAATTAAAAAATAATAAATTTTCTTTTATGCATGATTTTTGTCAATGATAATATAAACATATATATATATATATATATATATACACATATATATATTATATATATATATATATATATATATATATGTTTATATTATCATTGACAAAAATCATGCATAAAAGAAAATTTGTTATTTTTTAATTTAATATTTATTTAATTTAGCATGATATATTTGGTGAGTAATTTTTGGAATATTTAACAAAAAGGAGAATATAGAGTTTATATAATAAGTTTATATAATTTCAAATGAAGAGGTATAAGAAGAATTATAAGAAAAGAGTATTTACGTTTAACTTCCAAACTTTAGTGGTAGGGAGGTCACATTACTGTGTATTATCCTTTGACAGGAGCAAATGGGAAAATAATATTTACATACGTATACAATCTTTGTTGCTCGTATTAAACTTATGTCCGTTACTGTATGTTGTCACTCAAACTGACAATGACTTGGTAAGCATCGTTTCAAGTACAATTGCAAACAACAATCACGATAAAGGAGATTAAAGCCTACTTTAAACGATCTTTAATTTGTGATAGAATTCTATTCATAATTTCGGCATACAATATAGAAAATGTTTATCAAATCAGATTACATGACATAAAAAATAAAATAAAGAATAAAATTTTATTGCATTCTATAATGTTTCATTAGGGAAGAGTCGATCTTTCCCTTTATGTCTAAAAGAGCCCATTTAAGAGATCATTTATTATTGGAAATTTATTATCGTCATTTTATCACAATCTATTTTGTCGAATTTATCTCGTGTACACCGGAAAAGATGTTCAAGAGAACCATGTGAATGTCCAGAGTACACTGAATCATACCGCATTCCATATTGTCGCTTTTATCATACCGAACATTCAACATAATCGTGCGATTTCGCTGAAGATCGCGTGAGAATTTTTTGTGATACGCACGAATGATGCATTTTCATGCGATAAGCAGAGTGCGTTCCGTTGCTACGTTCCATTCCTGCACATTGATTAAGATAATCTAGTGATTCGGTACACATTTAAAAATTTATAAACAATTATCGCTTTTCAGTCAAATTTACATATAATTACCAAAACACGAAGACAATAATTAAAATACAATATTCAAACTGTCAGATTTCTTTTACAGATTTTTACTAAAAAAATAATTCTTAACGTTTAAAAAAATAGAGTTTTCAAAATCATAGAATATCAAAAGAGAAAATTGTTATAATATTGTCTATTACTATTATTAATAATATATTTATTAATTAATAATATTGGACAGATTTTACATACACACATTTAAATAAAAAATGATAAGATTTATATTTAATGAAATTATCTGGCTTCTCCGTATGACAATAATAAATATCATCACATTTGTTATTATTAGCCGCTGTTTTTTTCTCTTTTTCAATGAAAAGCAAAAAATATCTTTCGTAGAAGGAGAAATAAAACAAGATAGACTCTGTCGTAGAATGATCATTTATGTTCGACCGATGTCTGACTATTATTAGAAAATTACTCATTAGCTTCAAACATTATCCCATACGCGTTAATTGTCTGCTCTGTAAGCTTGGACAAGATCATTATATTAGTGATGTCAATTCCGAGACGAAATATATATTGATACATAGGTGTTGATAGATTTTTTCGGAATTATATCATTCATGTGTCAATAATGCACGTTTATGTTAGATCAGACATTGATCTCAATCTCCTTTCATTTTAAGTATCGATTGTTACCGTTATTGTTACATTTATTTATGTCACATGCAATATGCGAATTATTGACAATTATTGAGTTTTTATCGTGAGAAATAAAATAAAAGTATTTTTTTTTTTTTTTAATCGATGACAAAAAAAAAATCCGATATATTATATTCAATATATTCTCGCGAAGATGTTACATGTGGATTATAATTTAAATTCTAATAACTAAAATTGTCTCATATTTTTTCATTTTTATGAAAATACGATAATAATGGATAATTTTCTTCTTTACACTATATTATTATCTTTATTTTATTACTATTTTGACATATATTATTAAAACAACAGGCATGCATGATTATTAATGCATGTTCTACTTGATTTGAAACGTGAAAGATCTTTGTTGTCAATAAGAAAAAAAAATACTTTAGGAGCAAGTTTGGTTCGAAAATATTTCACTCATTTCATTGATTTATTTGACAAGATTGTGATTACCAATTTGTTCCTAAATATATTTTATAGGTATTTATAATAACAAAGATATATTTCAACTAATCAACTTAGGTGAAATATATCTTAGAGAATAATAATATAATTTATAGAGAATAATAAGATAATTTTATATAAATAATTGTTTTGTCTCTCTGAATTTGTTTGGAATTTAGAAAGATTTCAGCTTTTACGATGTACTCAACAATCGTACATCTCATCCGATTAAAAAAGTCGCTTACAATAATGATTTAAAAAATCCTCAAAAATAGCGATTCGCTATTTGTTAAGATTGTACAGATGAACTCGCGGCGATGAACCTATGTTAGTACTTCGACGAAATATCCTCGATAATATTAAAGACGAACACGCGGGCCCCGGGTCGAAGGAGGATGCGTTGTCGCGGCATGGAGTAAGCCTCGAAAAGCAGTGTCAGGTAAAAAGTGAGAGAGGTGTCGGATGAACAAAACTTGTGATACTATACGTGAAAATAAATATAAATTAACGAACGAGTACACATGCGCGTTGCGTATAAATATAATTATATTCGAGCATCTGTGAGACGTGCAGAGTCCGCGCATTCGCACACCAGCGTCCACGCATACGCACATGAGCATTCACGAGGTGTATGAACGCGCGCGTGTCATCGAGACAGTTGAGAACGTCGAGTAAATAATTAATTCGTTTTAAGAGCGTCACGCGGGAGACGCCCCGCGTTTTTGTATAATAATTGTAGATAGCCGTATATATCGTAATGCGCATATGATGTACAATATTATATGTTAAAGAGAGTATATATACATATGATTATATAACTATATGTATATATATATATATATATATATATATATATAAATGGAATCTTTATCGCGATACTATTATATATTAAGTCCACTTTAGACGATCTATACAATAGGTGAACAAATTCGGGAATGTAATTCTAATGAAATTTGACATGCTGTGTATTCTAATGTTCTATGTATCAAATATGTATTTTTTGCTGCTTTATATACATATGTTTTCTGTATTATATGACACGAAAAGTTCTGTTTCGAATTTTATCGTATATTATAGATCGTCTAAAGTGCGCTTTAGATGCATACATATAATAGAATATAAGTGAGTGAATGGATGAGATGAAGAAAAAGAGAGAAAGAGAGAGAGAGAGAGAGAGAGAGAGAGAGAGAGAGAGAGAGAGAGAGAGAGAGAAAGAAATAGAATGAGAGAGATAGAGAGAAAGATCAAGCTAGACAAACGTGATACTTTGTATTGTGTATTTCGAAAGCATATTTTTAGACTGTCGCACACGTATTCGCATTGCAAACGTTACAGAGAATTGTTTATAAAATATTTTATTTTTCGCGAAGAGATTCATTTCAGGTTTTTCGGATAAAAAGTACGATATTGTACATATTGTTTTTAAAATGGCGCGTGTAAATATTTCCAAAAATACAATACAATTTAGCAATGTACACCTAAAGTTAGATAATTCTTTTCAAATCGTGTTTTGAATTAATTTTTGACATTTAGAAACTGTATTGCCAAAAAGTGCGAAAAAATCACAAGGATTTCTATGACTATCATTTAATCTCAGAATCATCCTAAACAGATCATGCAGTTACTATGTCAAAATAATCATAATGTACGATGCTCTTTATGCGTTAAGGAACATGTCATTAGATCATTAATACACTTAAATATACAATTAATTCGAAATACGAATAAAGTAATAATCGAAATCGATTCTAGCTACAGAGATTGTGTACAAATTGAGGCAGATTTTGTTTGTTATCAATCCGATGACTGTCGACACAAACACCGTTTTATTATATCAACATTGTAAAAATAGCGAAAATCAATCGATTTTTTTATTCAAGATGTAACACAACTGGAGTTAAACCCGCACGAATACAAGTGACACAGAGTTTGCTTAGTGATGCTGGGAACATGCGAGTGTCATACGTCTCAGTGCAATTTCTGCAAGTCAACATTTAAGTGCAAAGGGCTTAAGTCAAAATGGCGTAAGGTTGTGTTATTGTATGGAAAAAAATTCCGCGCAATTAACGCAATGCGGGTGCGCGAGCGAGCGTGTGTGATAGATCTTGCGACGACTCCACGACATTTTATCCGGTCACGTAATTCACTAGATCATTCGCAATACTACTTCAGTTCTATGAATATGAAATTCACGAAAGCTTTTACCGTCGTCGCGTACGATTTTACTATACCCTATTCGCAGAGGGAAAGTGAAATCTGTCTGCTTTCATTGGCGGATCGTATCGTTGAAAAATCCAATGTCACTACGGAAGATGCGGATGGCTCGTAATTTCGCTGATTTTCTCAAACGTGCCACTCCTATCGTATCGCCTATTTTCTCATACTCTTATATATCTTTCTTATTAAATTTATATTAAAAATCTGATTGTTTTGAAACACAGATTGTTTGAGTACAAGGAGACATATATGGGATACAAAACATTTTTTTAAAGAACACTTCCTAAAGAGGTAAACAATTGCGTGTTAAAATACATCTTTAATGAAATGTTGGAACTCTCTTATATTTCCTGCAAACGATGAGATTATAATTAGAAATTTTCTAATAAAACAAAAATTTGAAAACTTTTAGTAAAACTGGAAAGTGATAAAATACCGATCTATATAAAATTATAAATAACGAGTTGCGCGTTACAGAAGATCATTAATTATTGTTATCACCATTATGTTATCGCCACTATTACGATTATATGTCGTGGACATATCTGTTAGGTTCATTTATCTTTTTTTTTCTTGATTTTTTTTTATATATATTTGATTTCAAAATTTTACACTTTAATTCTTATTTTATATATATAATAAAAATATTAATATATATATTTTTAATTAAAATTAATATTTTTTTCAATATTTTTAAATATAAACTCTACGACACTTTATGTTGAAACCATAATACAATATAAAAGATTCTAAATTGCAAAAAAGTTTTTTTTTTGTTGATATTTCAAGCAAATACAAAATCCATCCTCTGATGGAGAATAATTATAACATTTGAGAGACAAGATTTGAAGTAAAATAAAATCTATAAATCTCTTGCGAAATAATGCAAAACGTATTTCTTTTACACAATATTGAAATCTCAATATAATTTTGTGTGTGATAGGCAGTTAAAAATTCGTGGAAAATTCTTTTGTGAAATTGTTACGATCTCAGGCTATTTTGTTCTCGAGAGTGCGCTGATCAAAGAAGGAAAGCAGGAAGCAAATCCTGCATAGGACTTTTCTCAAGGCGGGGCACGCGTGAAATGCAAATCTCGAAATTACGAAATCTCATGTTTAACACGCTTTCACTGTCTCTTGGGCCGTTTTACCGTCTTCCTGACAGAGAGAGAGGGAGAGAGAGAGAGAGAGAGAGAGAGAGAGAGAGAGAGAGAGAGAGAGAGAGAGAGAGAAAGAGAGAGAAAGAGAGATTTTTATTCAGCAACACCGCATATCCTATATATTCAGGAGAATCAAAATTAATTAATTTATAATTTTGATAGGTTCAGACTTTGATGAGATGTAGATAACACAGATCATGATCTCTATGTTTATTCACGAGAATTGGCGCGTGATACATTTCTCGAAAATTGTATTATAGTATCAAAATTATGCCAATAACAATCTTCTATCGTATCTTCGGCTCCTCGCGTAGTTCTCAATTGAATCTGCCCATGTCCGATAAATATATGTCGCCTGATTCTTGAGAGATCAAATGACAAAAGAGAGAGAGAGAGAGAGAGAGAGAGAGAGAGAGAGAGAGAGAGAGAGAGAGAGAGAGAGAGAGAGAGAAAGAGAGAGAGAATGAATGAATGAATGAATGAATGAAAGGTATAAGTAAGAATGGTGAGAATTTCACACTGTTGTCAAAGAAAAAAAGAGAGAGTGAAAGGAGCGACGAATCGATGAGATAAGGCTGTAAATGTTTCAATAAATCTACGTATTTCTACGAAAACTAAACGCTGCTTTTTTTTACATACCATTTTTCCCTTACGAATTTATAACTATCCTCTTCCACACTTCCTTTTATTCTTGAGAAATATTCAGCGTAATTTTAAGCAAAAAGAGAAAACACGTACAATCACATTATATGTTTTTATCCTACAATAATCTTGCGGTGAAACTAATTAAAATATATTGAATGTCGAAATGTGTCCCATATGCAAATGATATGTAAACATTCGCATTAATTGTTACTTTTGTTAAAGCAAGCGATATTACATCAGCAATCCTGTGTATATATACATATATTTAATTCATTAAATTCATTTCTTCAAATAACGAATATCTCAACATGGGTGAATAATTCGTTGAATAAATTATAATTATTATGATACATTTATCTGCAATGGCATCTTCGAGTGTCTATCATACTGCATAAAATATGTTTGACATAATTTATGATGTCACATTATAAACTGAAAATTTTTATCGTAAATTTGCTGCTGTGTTACACTTTCAATTAATTATTATACACTTGCAATATGTGACATCGATTTACATTTGTACACGACAAATAGTGAATTTATAAGAGCTTATTATTTTATCTCTTTAACATAATATTATAGATTTCAAAGCGTACTGTACTGAAATTTTGCAGTAAATAAATATCAAAACATCTTCGACTCATAAATTAAATTCCAAAATAAAATATTAGTTAATTATGTTATCAAATTATTGTAATAATTTAATTAACTACATCAGTAGTTTTACTTCTTCGTAACATTTTCTATGTGTGCCTGTCTCGTAGTTCATCAAAGATAGTGACAGCTACTGCAAAAAGCAACATCATCGCTGTGCCAATGGCAAACAAACCTTCAGCCGAGTTATCAGTAGCGATCGATTGATTTCGGGTGTGATAATAAGGACATGTGTGTAAAAGGTATGAGTAGGATAAGTGGGCAGATTAAAAACGAGATAGGCGCGCCGGCACGTGTATCGGCGGCATCTTTTTTGGCAAAACGAGTCATAAAATTTGTTACGATAATTGTGCGAAATCATATATACAACTTTTTTGCGAGACGTGTAATAATTAACGTTGGTTAAATATACGGTTACATGTGATTTGGATTAATTATATAAGAAAATTAATAAAATGTTTTTATATTGAAACTTAATCTACTAGTCGAGGCATTTAAAAATGATACAAACATAAGTCTTAAAGAAAAAAAAAAAAAAATGCAAAAGGAATATTTTGAAAGTAATTCAGGATAAATATATAATCTGTTACTAATATAAAGTTTCTTTCATTGCTTTAATTGTTTTGCTCAATGGAAAGTAGTCAATAAAAATATTAGATGATTTTGCGTTTGCTAAAACAGAATAAAACAGGAACTAACAACGGACTCTGACATTTGACTTAAAACTTAAATTAATCCTTCGATCATCTTTTTCCGCAAGCCGTCACATGTCAATCATTCGATACTGCAATACCCGAGTTACACGCATTTATTAAGCTCCGCGGTGCGCGTTTCGCCGTCGATGTAATAATATTTAACTTCGATTCCAGGACATTTGCGCGAGAGCACACTCGATCTGTACTCATTGACCTTAAGCTTTTTGTTGGCAAAGTGCGATCGAGTATCTTGTGTAAATTTCCTAATCTGTATATGCAATCCGCTCGTTCAATGCCGATTTATCGCGCTGCTCGACGAGCTGTAATCCAGAGTGAAAGCCGGAAATGCCGATCCGGCGTTTGAAGAGATTAATTGATGGTCGAGCGATCGAGAGAGATACATTAAAGAGAATTAAGAGTTGAATTCTATGAAGCGAAGCTCTTTAATTAATTGTGGGCTATCATAATATTATTAAAAATTAATACGTTATTTTTCCAGCGAGAGAATAATTATTTAGGACAAAAAACATTTGTTAAGATAAAAAATGTTTTACATATATATTTTCTCTCTTTTTGACTATTTCTTTATTTCCATTAGTTTTAATTATATACTTGTGTGCAGCGACCTTTTTTTACATTCGTATATCAATTATTAAGGAGAAAACATATTTCTTTTGATTAGAAGCACAGAAAGGTTTTCTATTAATTCTTATAGCTAATTTATTTACTGTAATATTCCTTGAGCTGCTTCCGTTCGTTGCGTTTCCTAGAGATAATCGTCAATTTATGGGGGTGTCTCCGTATCTTATCTTCCGTCCTTGTATGTTACGCACTGAAAAATTTTCAATTATGGCTATCTTAATTTTTATTTAGCTTAACAAGCCTCTATATAAAATGACATGTTCAGGATAAAATTGAGCTTTAATTATTTGTAGCGATATCGAATTTTTCTTTTAATTCTGAGAAGAATCTATATATAAAATACATATATCGTCGTTAATGAAAAAATTTATGGATAATATTGTCAGACAATATGATACTTCTGTATCGATATGCTTTAATACATTTGTGTCTTCATTTTTTGTTCTTTTCCGAATGGGAAGTAAATGTGAATAACTAAAAATTTTAATTATACAATTACTCGATGTATGCTTTAGGGGACACATGACGTTTTGAAAAATCGTCATTTATGTGTTTCACGGACGCCATGGATGTATATGTATATACGTGCATGCTAATCCCGACCAAGCAGTTTACGGGATCACACGAGAGACGCATGAGGCAGCGAACGTTAGGATTATCGTAGACGTAGACGATAAGGTGACGGTACGCTGTTGTTGGCGATCGCGGCTATATCTCCGTGCGGTATCCACTGCATTATCGTGTATTCGTCGTATGAACACCCGCCGTAAACGAGTCTTAGTTAACGGGGCGGCTATGCGGAGGTGCAATCTCCCGCGGATTATTCGACATGATACACGAGGGCAGATATACACCGAGTGGCACTACAGACCTGTGTATCTGGCCAATATTTGACTAAATCATGAACAATGTTTGATTGTACACACGCTGTGCGCTCGCGAATACATGCGCAGATGCGCCGGAGAGCGCAGCGCGTTAACGAAACTGCCGGCGTTGCATCGCACTTCGTACGGTAACCCGTTGATTCGCAGCCTCGGGGATTTACCAGCGCGACCATTTTACACCGGAATATTCACGGCGAAGATGTCCATTAGAGCCCCTCTGCACAGAAGCTGCGGAGAGATGTGCCAAAGGACATTCGGCCTTTGTACTACAATGTAGGTTAAAGCACGAAATTTATGAGAGAGGTAGGAAGGGGAAACGTACGTTGGAATAATTTAAATATTACATAATATTATAAAACGACAGAGATTCTTTGCTTTTTCATGCTTTTTATATTATAAAGCGTATAAGTTCTTACTCTTCAGGAGTACTTTTTATTAATTATTTATATTATTAATTATTCATCAATCAAAATCTTTAAGTTGACTTTATCTTATTAAGATAATTCCAAATATACAATGCTTTAGTTAGAAATAATTTTATAGATAGTATTATCTATGTGTGTATGTGATTCAATTATTTCCTTTTTTAATCCTCTTTTTTTTTTTATTAATAATCGAGAAATAATTAAAATTACAATGCAGGAATAATACGAAAATAAGATTTCCTTCTTTTCGCGGTGAGGTTGTTAAGAGAGATTTAAATTTAAGTATTTTTATTGATATAGCGATCAAGATTGGCGAAAATTTTAGTAATTGTTACCGTTATCTACATCTGACGCATCATCTGATGAACGACGCAACGCGAATGCATTGGCGTAAACATCGTGTGCATATTTTCGGTTAATATAGCGGCTAGACATTATATACACTTTGCTTGTATTATATTTCAAGTCCCGGGATTCAATGCAAAATGCAATGTAATCATTACCGACTCTTAAAGCGGGAATTAAACACACATCCCGGAAGAAATGGATACTTCTTCCTTACGCTCTTAAGGAGAAACTCTTTGAAAATATTGACCTCGGGTCGATTCGATACTCCATCAGTAAATTGAATATAATTACGGGGAAAAAATCGACTTTGCAAAATGTAAAAATATTATACGGATTTCTTTCCACTTCTTTATACTTGAATTGTATATGAATTATTCTTGAAAATGTGAGGCTAAGGAGTTAATAGATGGCATAAGATTACGCTTAAAAATATTTTTAGACAGTTTTCACTCAAATAAAACTTTAAAACTTAATAATTAGCTACTAAAGTATTTAACAGTGAAAATTAAATAATATGTTTTAGTTTAACGAATGAAAATTCGATCAACGCTCTTTTACGTGTCGACATTATCTTGAACTGGTTCGGTGCATGAAACAGATCATACCCAAATGCACAAGAGGGTTAATTTCGCTGCGCACGAAGCTGCATGTACGGACGGCAGCACGTCATACGTTCGATATATATTCTCGCGCTGAAAACCCAGGGTGAGTACAAAAGGGGTACAGAGGGAGGGGGAGAGAGTGCAACTAGCTAGAGAGAAAGAGAAAATGCAAGAGTTGACTGAAAGCGACAAGGAGGAAAATCATTCGATCATGTGCGTACGTGTATCACTCGCCCGTAATCTCTCCATCTTTTATATCGGCTGACTATGCGAGTAGGATATATGTGCTGTGTGAAGGAAAAACAGAGAAAGGGGACAGGGGGAATAAACGAAGATTAGCGAAACCGAGAATTTGAAAGCAAAATTTGATTCATGTGCTCGCTATACTGTGTGAAAAGTTAACGTGAAAGAATAAATTTTCTTAATTCGCATTATTGCATTAAAAAAATTTCGCATTTCCGTAGGCTAACATATTTATTTGCTTCTTATCGCTATACGCGACATTGCACTTGAAAGCTTAAAACGTAAAATGTAAAAGAATGTTAAAAAGATCTCAGGGGTAACTACTTTTCTAAGCAAAGTTTACTTACTCGTAAAAATATGCTGCTAAAAAAGTATTTATACATCGTAAATATTGTAACAAAAAAGAAAAGGGCAATAAAAACTTTTTGCACTGCCATTGCTCTTGGTAATACTGACAATGAAATCTTGTGTGTGTGTGTGTGTGTGTGTGTGTGTGTGTGTATGTTTTTATATATATATATATATCAAAACGTTAATAATTTCCTAGCTTTATAAAATAATATAAAGTTATGAGAGCAATTTCATACAAATATGTTTGCGTGATAATTTTTATATAATTTTTATACATTGACATTCGTTATTTCATCAATTAAAATCCATGTAAAACGGTCTGGTACTTCCTTCACGATCCTGCGAGCAATTGTTCTTTCGCGGCGACGATCTGTTCGATTTGTCCTCGCCGCGATAATTTCAGTACAAATTTCGGAGAAAGACAAAGTCTGACCGTCGTTTGCACTTTCGGCACGTGATCGCCGCCGAGCTACGGTACGAACGACGAGGAATCGTTGCGGCTTAAGGACGGGATCCGGTTTACTTAGGTGCGCCGGCGAGAAATTGAAATTTTCGTAAACGGATTAGGGAAGCGGTCACACGACAAACTCCTTGTTAATTAGAATATAATCCTGGTCTTAATGGGACACCTGCTACGTAATAAAATCAAGTGCAGCGCACGTCGATCGTTAAGTTACATATGTATCGCGGCGATTGCATGTACTCTTATATGGGCGTGGATCGGGCGAACGATATTACATTAACGAAAATCAACAATCATTTTTATGAAGAACGATATTTTCACTATTACACAATCGTGTAAATATCGGGGATCTTAGAATTATTAAATAGATATTGTATAAATTTTGCCAAGATAATTCTTATTACATTTGTGTGAATGTAAAAATCAAGACAATTTTATAAATATGTATTATCGGCAATGTTTAATTTTTTATAACTATCTTTGGTATAATATTAAATTGACTAACATGTGTTTTGAAATACGGCGATGAGTATCGAGAAAAAACATTTTGTGCAAACATTGGTTAAATTGATTAAAGTTACGGTCAACCAATTCAATTCAGCTCTCTATATTCATACTATTGATACGGCGATTAAAGTGCATACATTATTAGCCAATTTTATAGAACATACCAAGGAAATAAAACGCGAAGCGTTTTTGTGCCGGAATGGTTGTGCTTAAATAAAACTTTATTTGAATAACTCTTCGCCCCAGTTTTAACTCAACCATTTTGTCCTTAATTTCGATCAGCTTGTCCGTTATCTGTCCCGTCGTCCATTCTTCCTCTTTTCTTTCTCGTCGTTTTATCATCCCTATCAGAGGGGTAGACCTTATTGCTAGAAGCGTACTCGAATCGACGAAATCTGATCGCCGACATTATGTGATGTATCAGATTTTTGTCAGAAATCGAACAAAACGTTAATAACCATTTTTATCCATTGCTATTCAAATACAGAGATATCTCTTTTTTTTCCTTTTTATAATATGTAAAAAAATTTTTAAACGAATAAGCGTTTCGAAAATAATTCAATAAATAAAGATTCATTTATTATGTTATTATTTTATATCTATTATTTATATATATATATATTTCTTGAAATAATTTTGCTCTATATAAATATATATTTATAGTACGCATTAAATTTAGTAAAAGATTTATGCGAATGATGATATAAAGATTTATTTCAGTTATTTAATAAGTCTCTCAGAAACTACACTAATCAACTTTTTTATAAATTTCTTAATTTATATCTTAATTTATTTATGATTAACGTACTACTATTTAGTACTTTCTCTCTCTCTCTCTCTCTCTCTCTCTCTCTCTCTCTCTCTCTCTCTCTCTCTCTCTCTCTCTCGTATGAAACACTCAATTAAAATTAAGAAATTTGTGAAATTCTATTTGATTTCTAAAAAAAGTCATATAATTTTTTTTATCTCTTATGTAATGTTAATATTTTATAGAATAATATTTATAATATATCTATGAATTTTATAGACAATATATATGTGTGTGTACGGTCATGTGAATTTTAAAGAGAGAGTGTCGATAACTTAAAATATTCTGAAAACACGTAACTAAAGAGAGGGAGAGCTTAAAGTGAATCCTCCATTTCCAATAAATCATTGCGTATTGCTCGTTGTTTGTTTAATCTGTAACTTCAGTCTTGTCACCGGACGGCTCTCCTTTCTCCACCGAAGTCGTTTCGCCTTCTTTCTGTTTTACGACAGGCAGAGGGAGGGACTTATTACCAACGGTAATAATCGGAATGACAATATTTGGTTATCGCGACGATGGAGTCGTTTCGCTGAGGGTATCAGCTTCGAGTTGTGTTAACATTCGAGAAAGAAACACTCTCTACGTACAATATAGGAAGCCATTTGCTCTGGCATTATGTAATTTTCATTCGAATCTTCTTAAACAGATGTTCATTTGACGATTAATTTAGAACAATGATTTCTTTAATGAAATTTCCCATCGATCAGGACAATATCAGAACAAATATGTATATGCACATATATATTTTAAATTTCAATTAATTAATATTTCATTATTACATGTTTAATTTTCATTGTACATACATTTTATTAATTTTGAAAACTGGATATTTTTTTAAAATCAGTTATCTTTATCTGATTAACCTTATTACGAGCGATAATAACTGCCTG
Organism: Anoplolepis gracilipes; assembly: GCF_047496725.1. Taxonomy (NCBI): domain Eukaryota; kingdom Metazoa; phylum Arthropoda; class Insecta; order Hymenoptera; family Formicidae; genus Anoplolepis; species Anoplolepis gracilipes. The sequence goes on from NC_132977.1 coordinate 5,005,543, forward strand.
CGCAAAATATTTTAAATACTAATAACGATAATAATTTAATTCATTATGTATCAAGATTTATAATTGTTATATGTTATAATAGTAAAATACATACACTCTTTCTCTTTCCTTTGGATTATATCACGTATTATTTTCACAGTGTTAAGGTTTATTGAATTTTAAAATAACTCTTAAGCATTTCGAGAGAAGAACGTTTACATTGAATCAATATACATAAGAATTTTTTAGTAAATTTTCAATTTTCTCAAAAATTTAAAGTATACTATACATACATACATATATATATGTTTTAAATTTATGTATAATTATCATTTTGCAAAGAAAGAGGGAAAGCTTATTTTGCAATTTAAAGAGAATTAGCTCATATTTATATAACAAAAAAAAATTAGATACATAAGAAGAAATTAATTGTTAATCAATTGTCAATTTGTTAAAATGGAGCAAAATTCGTTTTGATTTTTTGAAGATATCAGTTGAATTGGAAAAATTTAAAATAAAAAGAAATGATTTCAACAAAATTCTTGTCCTTAACCAACGTAATAATTTCTTGATGCAATAATAATATAGTACGCAAACGTCAAATAATTATATATAATAAACATTAATCCAGATTTGCTCTATCTCTGTCTCTCTCTCTCTTTCTCTCTCTCTCTCTCTCTCTCTCTCTCTCTCTCTCTCTTTCTATGTCTCTCAAATTCTATCTACGATCGAGTGACAGCAGTTTGTCTGGTCTAATCTTCTCGGCCTTCATGACGCCATCCTCTTCGTCGTCGTCGCCGGTCACGTCATCGACTATCTGGCCGACTCTTCTTTCTTCGATGCTTTTTCGTCGTTTTCCTCCTTTTCTTCGTCGTCGGCGGGAAGCCTCGTTGTCGACGACGCAACCCGCGCTGCGTAGCGTTGCCATCGCTACAGCGGGGTATCAGCTTGCCTTCTGGTTGGCCGAGGGCGAAGGCTGCCCTCCCGAGAGCGGCACGGAGTACGGGGGACCATGGGTCGAGATATTGACGCGCCGCGGTTCGACCGAGAGAGAGGGAGAGAGAGAAAGAGCGAGAGAGAGAGAGAAAGAGAAGGAAAGAGAGGGGAGCGAGAGTCAGAGTGATGATGGTAGAGAGGCAGGGAGAGAGGACGATGGTAAAAGGAAGGGTAGCAAAGAGAGAAGGGGAGAGACACACGGGAGGACCAAGCACGCAGGCTCGTGCAACATGGCCGACGCACCCACACACTACCTCACGGTCGCTGATAACTGCGCTATCTCGCCCCCACTCTCCTCGCCTCCTCCCTTCATCCGCTTTCCTCTTCTCCCCTTCTCCACCGCGCGTACGTTCTCTCCTCTCCACGGACTTTCTCGACGTTTGGCGCAATCTCTCTTTCTCCTTTGTCTTCTCTGTTCAGCTTACGTCAGTACTTCAGGTACTTCTTCTGAGCTCTCTCTCTCTCTCTCTCTCTCTCTCTCTCTCTTTCGTTTTCATGCGGCTTGCAATACCATCCTCCTTGTATCCTGCTTCCGCCCGCGTCTTCGTGGCATCCTTTGACATCCTTCATCTTTGTCTTTCTCTCTCTCTTTATTCCTCTCTCTCTTTATTCCTCTCTCGCATACTATTTCATACACTTGTACCCATAATCCTTCTATATTTCATCTCTGTCGCATATCCGTATCTACAAGCTTCCAAGTTTTTCTTCGTCTTTCGTGTTCTCTCGGTCTCGTGTAAAGTCACACCTTATAGTCACGGATGCACTATGTCTTCGTCCCTCTTTTCGTTTCCTTCGATCCTTTCTTTTCTACTTGTTCTACGCTCGTTCACGTATCGAGATAAGGGGAATATTTCCTTCATCGCGGGAATTTCGTCTCGATAAGCTTTATTCCCGTGTCTGCGTGCGGCGTTATCCTCGTTTCTTTTCCTTCTCCGCTTCGTTACATTGATATATCGAAATGTAAAAAAATAACCCGTGCGCGCGATGATTGACTAGACGGAAAAGAGGAAAACAGAGTGCAACGTCGCGGCTGATGGTTGAGCGATTCAGAGATTTCAAACTGGCTCTTTCATATCAGCTCCAAAATGTCATCGTAAAGTGTCGAGAATATTATATTATACATATATCATATTGTGCATATACAAAATAGAGAAGTACCTATTAAGTGTTTAAATAGGTTTGTGTAAATGATTTTTTTTATAAATTCATTACATTAATTTATAAAATAATAATTTAAAAAGATTATTTTGTCATCTCCATAAAATTTTGTATTTATCCTTAGAGACATATATATATATTTATATATATATATTTTGTGATAAATAAAACAAAATAACTATATCATTTGTCGCAAGAATATATATAGACATTTATGATTTATCCGTGTGCATTTCTCTCAATTGTGTTACAAAATGGTCGCCCATGCACAATATCGAGCCAAACTTGTCAAACACGTAACGGCAGGGGTTAAAGCGAGCGTCCCAAATTTACGTCGCGTCCATCCAATATTACGCGCGTCCGTGCCATATTTTCCGAAATGAATTCGGCACACGTAGATCCTAATTTAGACGGGACGCGGATTTATTGCGTCGCGCGCCAGGGCGCTCAAAAATCCTGTCGGCCCGATAACACACAGATACATCTCAATATTCGCCATCCCGTCATTAATGCCGTTTTAATGGCGCCGCGTTTTCAATTTCACGCACGGCCGACGTACCACCACGCCTGTTTCCCGTGCTTTTCCGCACGATTCTGATTGTTATTCGGTCGGTGGTTAATTTCGCGAGGCGAGTTTCATCCATTTCCACCTGGCGCCAAAGGGAAAACAAGTCGCAAACGCCGCCTCCGTTGCCAATGTGACGATTGTTTATACGTAACATTCATTTCAACAATTTGATATATAGATATTCAATTTTGATATATATTATTTCTGTGTGAAAGGTAAAGAAAACAGATTTTCAAAAATGTCATGCACTTTTAACACAAATCTACCGTCGTGCAAAAATCTGGCGAACGAACATATTAACGTCAATAACTTTCTCATTTATTATTGTAGGAAAAGAAAAATTAGGTATACATATGTCTCTCTCTAATATCAGTTAATTCTATTTTTTTCGCACGTGAGATTTTTCTTTAATTTTAGTGTGTTCGCGTGCAATGAATTATTACAATAATTTTGAAATAAATCCGACATATATCGCCGTGAAAAAGATGCGGCTTTCGATGGACTTGTAGTTGGGGAATCGCCGGTTTTGATCCTATTAGGGAAATAATAGCATATAATTAGGGCCAGTGCACAGCGCTATCGTGCAGGTTTTAACGTTGGGGGTCTGTTAGACGTCAACACTTGGGGATTGTTGCGCGAGAATGCAACATGTGCGGTTGCTTTTGATCCGTCACACCTGATTTCACCCCTCCATAGATTTTTACGCCTAACGAATTGAAGTCTGTTTAACCTGCGTTTAATCGGGAGGGCGTCAGCTTAAGAATAATCTATTCGCTGAGCACATTTATGCACCATGTGTTTCATTAGTGATAATCGGCAAAAGTATTAATAGCGAAAATCGCATCACGGTTTTTATCGCCCTTATGCAAATTTATTCTTTCTCTTATTAAAAATTATTATTATTATTATTATCTCTTATTTTATAAATGCATTTCATAAAACAAGAGATAAATTTATAATTAATTTATAATAAATTATAATAATTTAGAATAATAATATAAATATAATAATATAATAATAATATAAAATAATATTTAAATAAAAAGATTTAGAAATGTTTTTTCTAGCAACTGGAATGTATAGTTTTTACTGATTTCTAAGAATTTGTTGTTTATTAAGAGGGGTGCAAATGAATATTTTCACATAATTAATTACATTTGAGATGAAATTTATTTAAAAAATAAATATTAAAATATATAACCATATTTCACAACAACTGTATAAAATATATCTAACAATTATGTAATCTCTTGATTTTGACTCTGAATATTGCATTAGCAATCGAATGCAATATCGTGTTTGTTTCGCATCCCGCGCAGTCTTGCCGATCAATTCGATCAATCCGTTATCCCTTATTGTCATTTTCTAGAGCGAGTGTCCGTGCGCATGACTATCATGGTCATCCCCATGGCTGGTCATCGTCCAGCAAATCCATTGTCCGTACAGCCCGGCACGTCGGCGAAGGCTGTGGTTAAACTCTAGACGCGCATTAGTACGGCTAAATAATCGCGTGCACTTGTGCTATTGGCCCTACGTCTGTGGATTAGATGTATTATGCTTCCAGTATTCTGTACCATGGAGCATCGTCAATTTCGTACGTTCGAGAGAACGTAATTTTCGGAAAACGATGCGTCGGGTTGTAACTCTGTTAACGACTGTTTGCAAGTGCGTATCACAAAAGTTTGATGAAAAATATAAAATTCCGCGTTTAACAAAAGGTTTGATAAATCTGTGCCGTGTAAAACGGCACCATTTACGACGATTAATATATTCGTTCGCCATTCGATCTCTCGTTCGGTCTGACGCAATTCGTGAATTTAAAATTAATTTAAAATCCTACGCGGTTATTTCGCAATTTATAAATTAATTCGGCAGGATTTGACTCCTCAACGCCAGTAAATAACCATTTTAATGTATGCGCTATTTTGATTTTAAATGAGAAACGCTCTCTCTTTAAAATTGCATATTGAAAATATTGTATATAGAATTAAAAAAAAAAAATCATTATTAACTTTATTAAGACTCCGATAAAAAATTAAATTCATAATTGTATAATTTACAAATAACTACGTAAATTTGAACTATACTTAAAATAATTAGATTCGATAATGTTATAGTTTAATTATTGAAACAATTTAATTATGTTTTAGCAGAGAAATAAATAAATAATTGGTGACTCATCTTTTTTTGGCAAAATTCAAGTATTATAATTGCTTGAGAGATGCGTTTCAAATAATTGTCTGAGGTAGTTGATGGTTTCGTCGATGGCGTCGAATATCTTAGTGCTCTCGACGTATAGTTTCCGTGAAATGCCACGCAGTAACGTGAACGGCCACTCTGGAAAATTAATATATCAAGCTAGCACGCTATAGCCGGATGGACGCCGTCGTTGGTTAGCGGGAAACTCGAAGAAGAGCCGCGCCGACGTAGATCGTAACCGCGTCGTGTATTTACCGATGAAAGGGGGGCGGAGGATGACTATGGGTTAGGGACCTGGTTCCCCGGCCGAGAGAAAGGGGGAAGAGGGGTGGACACCGTATAATTAATCACCGCTCATCCATCACGCGTTTCTGACGCACTCCCCGGTCACTTCTTGGATAATAGATTCAGTCGCGTAGGATAAGAGCTTGCTCGCGGGCAGAGTTTATATATCGAGCTTTAAAAAGCGCCGGAATTGTCTGTCCTGAGCGAGATTACGCGAAGAATAATGATTCGATAACCGGTGCGGGAACGCGATAGGGCAGCAGCACACGAAATAATTATACAGAGCGAGATTTGTTCTTTCAACTGATAACTTTTACTCGCGAAATATTATAAAGAAAAATTGTATTTGTTTCACTTCTTGTAAAGAAATATTATATTTTTGCAACGATGGTTTATAAGATTTTTTTTTTCTATGGTTAAAACGTACATTCACAAAATTGTATATTAAGAGAAAAGAAACATTTTATTTTATGAATCTATATTCTCTGAAGCATATTAGTCATATTAAAAAGAATAATATAGTTACATCATATTTTTATGTTATTTTATGGGCACGATAATAATCATTTACAGAAAATTTAAACATTTTTTCAACAATCATGTTGTCGGTAATATAATGTAGATTTTGCAATACTTTTTACAAAATTTGCAATGCTCTGCAATATATATTTAACGAACATTTTTAGCTCATCGGTCATCGATATTTCCTATAAATTAATTTTATTAAAAATGGACACGAGATATTTCGACGATTATATAATCGAGAAATTGTAGCTTTGCACATGAACGGTACATAAATATAGACAGGAGATCCGGAAGAAAGAAAATAAAAGGTTTTACGCTATTGGATTCGAATTGGCTGCACGAGCGACGTCGATCGATGACAATTAATTCAAAAGTCGTACTTACTAATCATCGCACGCGGGCACAATGTGTGATTCATCTCGTCACATTTGCGGCTGATACGTCAAATCTGAATAAAGCAACTGGAATTTACTTGCGCTCGTGATAATTTGTGTGCGCGGAGTAAATACCGACTCTACATTTTGGTCGGTTAAAATAATCGCGATGTGAAATGCGCGATGATTATTTTGAGGCATAACGCGATCGCCGATTCCCGAATTCATCGGCCGTTGAAATCAGCGCTGTGCCGCTTCGCTCGCGCTCGTTAAAAATATTCACTGTTTACGTTTAATAACAATTATTTCCATATTTCCGTTTCCGGCTTTTAATCCGACGCCGATGCGATAATTATTCCTATTTACCGAAAGGCTAGATGATCGAACGAACCGCGATGCTCTCGCGGAATTTGCATTCTTCATTATACATCGTTGTATTTGTACGGCAAACAGAAAATATTTCTACATTTATTACGTACAACACTTTATATGACTAGATAAGACAAATTTATCTGTTTTTGGGATCGTTTGGGGGAAAATTAAAATCCTTTTCAGAATTTCTCACATATCAATAGTTAGCTCAATAATAAAAAGATATATTTCTTTTCCTGCTTCTCAACGCAGATATTATTTCATAAACTGTACGAAAAGAAACTTATTAAAAAATATCATTGGCTAAATACATTATATATATATATATATATATATATATATATATATATATTTATATACATTTACAGCATTGTGGAAATGGAATACTCTTTTTCTTATCAAGAATTTTCTTATCAAGCAAGATTTTCTTCGAGATAACCCGTCAACATATTTACAAACAGATACGCGTAGAGTCCGAATCCGTTAGTTTGTATACAAAATAGGATACACGCCTATGCATAGGGCACATGTCCAATTCACCACATCCAAAAGGGACTACGCATCCTTTTCGCACAGGAAACAAATAGCGAGATCATCGCTCGCGCGGAAAAACGCCCGCGTATAGTTTGACGAAGGGCGGCCGGTCGATAAATTCAGCCGACGCGTTCGCTCAGTTAAATGCTGCTATATTCCTGCTAATTCCTCGGACAATCCTTGTCGATCCCCATTGCCATGTCCCTTCTTTTTCGTACCCCCTCGCACGCGATTCGGCAACGCGATTGTTCCGGCGATGATTTAAATGCACTTGGATTATTTTGACAAGCGGCATCGAGACATTTTATTATACTTATTTCTCGTTGCAAGTTATTAATTAATTAATTAATTTAATATATTTTCAAATAATGTAGCAGTCGTAGTAGTAGAATATTTAATAAAAAAAAAGGTCAGCGGATATTATTCTGGAAAAAGTGTGAGAAAAAGATTATGCAACTTAAATAAGGATTGAATTAAGTGACTTTGTATAACTAGATTTTATATTGTAATTGCAATAGATTATTAATAAAATTATAAAAATTTTGATTCTTAATATATTTGAATAATAAAATTTTATTGTTTTAAATCGAAAGTTTGATTTATAAGAAGCGAATGAGATTTTTCATGATTATATTTGCTTTTATATATAAGAACATATGGAAAAATTGTTTTTCTTTTGTCGATATACTTCATAATCATTACTTTGAAATGAATTGTCACTTTAGTTGTAAATTAAGACGTAAGATTTAATATATTTTATTGTTCGATACGATAATGTTTGGATATCCTAGGCTGTTCAATATACAGAAGAAGGGGGAATTGTGCGAGCATATCTCTAAGGGGGCAGCCACGACATTTACAATTGAGGTTTCATGGGGGTGTTTATACGTTCGTGTGTCGGCGATCATTTCATGCTGACCCCGTCAATGTTAAACGGTGCGATCTTAAGCCGGATCTCCGATTGTGAATGCTTGGAATCGCCCATGGGGGCGTTTCACGATGTGACAAACAGCTCTATTAGACCCCATTGTTCCGCGACACACGGCACTTTTCACGGTCCAAAACTGACGGATTTCATACTAGAAGCAACTGCTGCAACCAGTTGCATAGGAAAAGAATTGAGTTTCCCAAAGTCTTTAATTCGTTAGTATTGCGCACACTATATTTTATCAAAGTTTTATTGCAATTTGTATTATAGTTGCAAAATTTTTTAAAAACGTTTGTAACCTTATATTTAACGCAAAATATACACAACATTATTTATATTATTTTATTACTTAACTTACTTTTTTAATATACCTCTTTAACTAATGTACGTTGTCAATATTTTTATCGTGGATTTTATTCCATAATATTTACTCAGAAATAAGATGATTTATATTTGCTTAGGTAAGAAAGTATCGTTGAAAACATGAATTTACAAAATTTATTGATTTAAACAATAACCTATTTATGTTACAAAAATAAAAATTACAATTTTTTAATTTTATTTTAAGATTCAAGCTGATAAAGAGATTTCTTTCGAATCGCAAGAAATGCGACCGCATGTCGCACGTGCGGCTAGAGCTGTAAGGGAATACAAGCGCTATTTTTCTTCGCGAGTAATGCCGCTTATCGTGCAACCTGATAACGATTTCCGACGGCATAAAAATGTGTTCTATCTTTCCTGGATTGCACGACGTCTGTTGAGCTTTTTTTTATTATCAAGAGACGCAGCATTCGAAATCTAGAAATCTTGTCTACGGAATTATTTTATTTTTCTAAACGAGATAACACGTAAAATGAAATATATAATATTAATCTCAAGTTTATTCTTGAATATTTGAGATGGAGTAATCGCATATCGTACATACAGTTATCGATAAAAAAGAGATAATTTCGATTGAAACAGAAGAGAGATATTTTTGATAAGTTACCCAGGTATTTTTAATAAAATAAATAAATTTGTTACTTTCTTCCTTTTTTTCTATCGCGTTTTCCGTCTTTCTATTTCTTTTGCTCTTCTCACAACACGTAATGATACAGGACCGACTTCGTCACTTGATAACGCGTGTTTGTACAGTGATAACTTGCCTTGTACCTGGCGCCCGTCTCCTTAAGTGTCCCGCCGTACGTCTGCATCAGAAATAATGCACTCTTTGTTTTCTGCTAGCGAAGGACATCCGTTGGATGATGATGACATCGTGGACGGATCTCAGCGTTTCGATAAACATAGATTATTATCGGCGTGTTAATCAATTAAAAACGTCTTTTAGTTTACCGTAAATCTGCTGTGATACAAGAAATGCGTACTCTAATAGAACTTTAATATATATTTACATTATTGGACCCAATTTCATTTTAGTCACACAACACGCAATTCCTTGGTTCTTCAAAAGGTCCGCACTTTCATGGATTCAAGAGGGCACATCCGGGATTAAGTAACAATAAAAAGCCATATCTCTCGTAAATTTTCCGCGATACCTTTGTGGAAGGCGCTCAACTCGCTTTTTCTGTCTCTCTCTCTCTCTCTCTCTTTTGCTCTTTCGTCGAGCTGTGGTATTTTCAGGTAAAACCGCAAGAAAGCGCAGGAGTATTCTACTCGGGATCTCTCCGGTATCTCACCTCAGGTACGCGAAGTACCACGGGAACGGGGAAATGGGCACGATCCGCTGTTTGATCTTCGTTGCTGGGTAAACAGCGGCACGTTCGGCATTTTGTCGAAAGGGCCCGATATGCGCGCGGCCTTTCGAGTGGGTCTTCTTGCCGACTCGTCGCCGCACCGTGCTTTCTCGTCTCTTTCCATTTCCCCGAAAATACATCCGTAGCCGCGTAAAGTGGGCATCTTCGCCTCGGAAAAGGATCCAGAAAGTTTTCTTTGTAATTACAAAAGTATTGCCTTTCAAATATTGCACAATGGTCCCTTAATTAGACGCGATAAATCTTCTTTTCCTCATCGAGGTACCCAATCGAGGCGCAATGCTCTTTCAATTTGTGATTCCTTATCAATAGAATAGTATCAATATATATTAATATATACAGGTGTTTTTAATATTAATATCATTTCGATGAAAAATCTTTTTCATTCAAATTTCCTATTAATTTAGTTTCATCGCTAAAATATATGTCTAAATAGTACTCTTTTTTATTTAAAATATATTTTTTACTTACAATAATATATTTATACTTTTTTGGAGAAATGTTTTTTACTTACACGCATTTAATAAGAAATAAAAATTGTGTAGAAAAATTTTAGTACAGATGTTTATTTCGTGCTCGACAAAATACTTTTTTGCTGACATGTGCTTGTACATTCTAATCCTAATTATCCGTATACTCGGACAATCCTAACGGACTTAGGTGTGCGATAATATTGAACAAATAACGGTTTAATCGCGGCATCGGGGAGAATGCTGTTTGTATAACCGATAGTAGATCATTGACCGCGTTAATAATAAACTACTATTAACTTGTTATTCAATGAATCGATAATGTCTGATATTCACATGTTGTTTAACGTAATTAGTTGCCCTTTGTCAAGACCATTTCGTGCATTGATCTAAAATGTTTGCCCGGTAGACATAGATATATTTGAACTTGGCGTAACCTGCAGATACGTGTCCCGGGCTAGAGAGTAATTCGATTTACGTTGCGCGATGTAATTTACAGTCCCGCGCCATAAATTCCAAGTATTGACTTTCAAAGCAATCCTCATATTTCACGTAAACATAATTTATGTGAATAATCACGAATGCGTTTTACTTATTCATGTTCATATGTCCTAGCAAATATTATTAATTAGCAACGATTTTAATTATTTAATATGTCGGTACGTACCGCAAATTTAATGCGAAATTTTACGTTATTATTCCATGTCGATACATATTTGAGATATATAGACACATTTGTTATAAATCATTATTATGTAGAGTGTATTATTTTATATGTTTATCAGAGATTCTTTCCCAGATTTCATTTATTTTGCAATTACTTTTTTATTTTTTCTTTTCAAGGATTCGTGCTGAGCGTTATATTATTTTGTAAGGTTTAACTTGGAATATTCGTGCGACTACAGATTCAATGAGAGAAATACACAGTTATTTTTTCTTCTTTATTCAACGGAAGAGATATTGTTTGACCGAAAAAGTACGCGCATACGTGTGAACAAGAATCGCAACATCCCGGATCTTCTTTGCCGGAGAGATCGATCGGCCGATCTGTCGAGAGACATACAGTTCCGGCGTGCTTCCTTTTATGTAATTTCCGTGCCAATATTAACACGCTGCGTTCCGCCATCGCCTTATACTCTCGACTCGGCTTTGTGTATTGATGCTTGTATGTCCTTTGCAAACAGACCAATCAATACCAATCTCTTAAGTTCTCGTGACTACGCGTCACGTTCCATTTTAAATGAAACGGACGCTTGTTGCTTGTAATTTAAAAAAAAGAGGAAGATATTTATCGCGTAATACCAAAAAGCAAATGTCTATGCTTAGTAAACTCTTTCTATAACTCTCTACTTGAGTAAAACAACTTTTAACGATTCTTTAAAAATAAATTGGATTTACTGTTTAGTTGTTATCGAAATAAGCGTCGATCAAAATTTTATTAACATCTGAGCAAGTAATATTGGTCAAATATATTGATTAATAACTAAAATTCTTAATCAGTTACTGGCTACATTTTTTTTCCTACTCGGACATTTGGTGACAGATTTTTTTCAATCTTTTTTTTGTCTACACTCTCCGTTTTTTCATATCTGTTCTGTTAATATATAATGTGTGATAAACTATACTATAATTATAACTAGAATTAATAAATTAAAATATAATGATAAAAATAATAATTAAATAAAATTATAGTGTCATATACGTCGATATGGATAGACGTGGTAAATGATGAAAAGAAGAAGTACATTGTGTGTGTGGTAGTAACAATGGGCATAGCTCGAAGAACTAAGAGGATCACGCGGGACAATGTTTCGAGTGGAAATTGATGGCTCAAGAAAAGAAAGGAGGATGACCAAATGAAAGCACACTTGATCCATTCATTTATCGATTAAAAAAGATATAATAACATCGATGATAATAATACGTTATCGAGATTAAACCTACGTTACGTGATGCTTGTTGAGTATTGGAACGCATTCTAGCAATATAATTGACCAATTGTAATTTATAAAAGGTTGTCAAATCGTCGTGATACTGGAATGCGATCCAGCATGAAAACAAGTGTGTCGCAGACTTTTAATGTTATAATTTTCCGAGTTGTATGGGTGTATAAAAATTATATAGTATTATATTATTTTTCAATTAATATTTTAGAATTGCAAATACGTTTTGATTATTTTATAATACTTTTAACTTTTTCCGCGCGCGTGATGATACCGCAGTTCGATATATCATTTGAATCTAAATTTTCTTGTTCTTATTTTCAATCTCAATTTTCTTATGTATTTTAAATGTCAATAGATTTAATTTATATAAGAATTGACAGCTTCTATTTTTTTGTATCTCAAATAGAAAATAAATAATTGTTTACTTAGAAAAATAATAAAATGCAAGTTTTCGGTAAAACTATAAATTAAATATTTTCAAAAAAGAGATCCGATTGTTTAAAATAATCAAAGTAGATGTCAGATTGAAAATTGAGATCTAAAGTAGGACAGAAGAACGTCGACTAGGGCATCGCGCAGAGTACGCAGGATATTAATGACAAGTACGAAGATGAGATTGTGCGAAATGGCCGCGGTCGAGGGGAAACGCAAAGCGCAAGGAAGAAAGGGAGGAAAGGAAGAAAACGCAAAACGAAGGGTAAAGACAAGAGCAAGCCACCCACGGAGCCGGCGGAGTCCGACAAAGGCAGAGCTCCGCGCCACTTGTCCGATCTCTCGGATCTACGCAAATAGACACCCCCGCGGCCGGCTTTTAACGTTCTCCAGCTCTCGTACTCTCCGTTTCTTTCCCCGTTTGTATTTGTCGGTCCCCCTTCCCACCCCTCGTTTCATCCCTTTGCTTATCCGTTGCCGATACACCTGCGCCGATCCTAGTCGTCGTCGTCGTCGTTGTCGTCGTCATCGTCGTCATCGTCATCTCGTTCCGAAGATGCAAACCGCAAAAACTCAACTCATTGTTTACTTAGACGCGAGAAAAGCACCGGCACTAATGTTTCTCGCCCATTTTTCGCTCTTTTCACCCTTTTTCTTCGCCGCCGGTTTTTTTTTTTTTTTTTTTTTCTTTAGAAGAGAAATGCATTTCTTTGTTTCGTTTATTCGAGTTTATTTTATATCGCGCGGAAGTCCATCGGATATCTGTTCGTCAACATCCGAGGAATCCTTTCTTCGTGTAGATACAAGATAAAAGAGGAAGGTATTTTCATAAACATTTATACATATCAATGTATGTTGCCAAGTCGAGTGCATCGTGAGAATATATTGTCTCAGTTCGCTCTCGCGTAAATCGATGTCGAAATGGTTCTTCCAGGTTATTGACGCGAGCTTTGTAACGGACTTGGTAAGTAAGGACGACTTCGTCATTCAGAACGATCACGATGTTGGCACCGTTGATACCCGGGCATATTTAGAGAGGATTCAATTTTATTTGTCGGTATTAAAGTCGGTTCTCTTCCGCGACGGAGACACCTCTCATTTCATGACGTCTCGAAATGGTCCTCTCGCGCGTCAAGACGTGATACACACAACATTTTGCACGTGTCATTCTCATAGAAGGAGTGAAATAACTGATTTTCCTGACAGTGGTAGAACAGTGAAGAGAGAAGAGTTTAAAAAGATAGATTCTGCGAGATAATGAATATTTTTAATTTACAATTCAATTTAAATTTGCTTATATAATGTTTATCTTTTTCTGGATAACTAATCAATTACAAAATAATATTGTGGTATATTAAAGAATACGAAAATAGCGAAGAGACATGAAGAGAGGAATGTCACGATAATCCGACGATAATCTATTTTAATAACGTCCAATGTGCTCCTTCGCCATGGAAACGCAGTCGTAGCGAACTGCAAACTTCCTACCAACGGACGTAGAGTCGATATTTACGTACCAACGAAAGCGTATGGAATCCAGGAAGCGAGGCGAAAATTTCCGAGGAAACACTCGCAAATCGTCGAACGCGTCTATTCGCCGTTCCGGAAACGTGATTTCGTCGGTAACCTGGGTAATCGGGACGTACGTGTTATCACGGGCACGTACACGCGCGATTCGAAACCGCGTCTCCTCGATTCCAGCTTCGTAGGTGTTCCCAATTTTATTGAAAGTTCTTGAATAAATGTACGATTAATTTTAAACCGTTTTTAGTTGAAATTTTTGGATAATCGCGTTAAATCCCTTCGCGTTTTCGATTCTATTTTCACACAAAATTAAGAAGATAGAATTCTAAAATTAGAATATATTTCCAAGACTTTCGCGTCTCTCTTTTTCCCTACATTTTTTTACCTGAAATTTGTCAGATATATAAAAGATGAAAAAAATACAAAAGCGTTACCATTGTTAACAAACAGTTAGATTCACTTTATATCACTATTCCAGGATTTGAAAAGCCAATGATATACTGCTGTATTTGCTGGATTTCCCAGACACGATAATGGGTTTCTGACCCCTTCCAGATAAAAATGTTGATGACACCTCGATTATATTCGCGCGTCGGGGCGCAGACACAGCTTTATGGCGTCTCAAGGGTAATCGGAGATTACCGCTTTGTATAGTTTTCATTGATAATTAATCGATAAATACACACAGACGCACGCGTACGACATTTTGTTTGCGCCCGACCTACATTACTTTGCGATAATATCGTTACGTACATGTGATTGCGTTTGATTGGATCGAAGCGTGTAGGTAAAGACCCGCCAATCGGTAGCCAACAAATTTTTCAGATAAACCCTAGTAGTGTACATGCATAGATATCGGTTTATGTTATTCTTTTGCACCTGGAATTATCTCGGTATCATAATGTAAACAGATATAACATTGTCTTCGTTAAATATTGCAGATTTCATTAGATGAGATTTTTCTGCGAAGTATTGTATTTTATATATATTAATATTTTGCCATTAAAATTTTTTATCATCGCATATACAATCAAAAATTGTTTAATAATTACGTAAGTACTAGTAAGACAGTAAGTGTGAGTGATTAATATTGATAAAGAATTATATGTATTTATCTACTAAAATTTATATTAGTTGAGAAATTTATTTTACAAGGTTTAAATATTCTTCAAAATTTATCTCCCATCTCTTCTAAGCAATTTATTATTTCTCGATAAAATTGGGAAGAAATCTGGTTGATTTGTCAGTAAAATACGGAAGCATATATGTAACGCAGTGATTGAGAGATACTCCGGCGTATGTCAAGCAGCCCAAGTTACAATATCACCAAACAAAATTCAATAAACCCTTCGGCAGAACGAAGCGTCACTCCAAATATTTCCAACTCAAACAGCCAGTTCCAGTAATTCCCTCCACTTATACCGCTTCGTATCAAAGGTAAAGATTGGTTCAGCCAAATAATGGTATAGCAGCGAACTGCAGCCAGGAACGCGATCAATGTATATATATATATATCGAAGATCTTTCCGGGCCCGGAAAAGAGGCGAAAGTAAAGTAAATGGCCGGAATATATTGAACACCGAGAAATTTATTGATATACGTAATCGCAAATATAATACATTTCAACTGTATTGTATCATACAGTACCTACCTACTATAGCGGACGCGACACGATTTTCTATCATGAGTTCTGCACTTTTAACGTTTGTTTCGCGATGCATATCTGCGAGAATATAAGATATAAGAAAGTGCGGAAAATTTGTCAATTAATATTATTTGTTTCGATACTTTTTTTTTAGAGAGTAACTATATTTTTCATGATGTTATGCACAAACATTGTCGATTGTTTAGGTATTTTTATGTTTATTAAGCAAATTTGTTTTTACATAAATGTGGAATATATATATATACATATATATATATATATATATATATATATATATATATATACAATACGGAAATTTAATGCTTTTCTTTTTTTATTTTTGATTTCATTGATATATCCGTTAAAACTTTCAATTTAAAAATAACGTAATAATTATAACAATATAAAGCGTAATTATAAATGTACAAAATCTAAAGCTGAATCTATATTTTCTTAAATGGAAATATCTTAAATATAATCAATATTGATAAGCAGTACATTGTCATTGATAAGCAGCTTCAGTTATAAGTTATAGCATTGAAAACAATCAAATATCACTGAAACGAATCTGTTAGTGATTGAATTTTCAATGAAATTTTACTGTCGTGATTAATGAAATATAAGATAGAGGAGCAAAGAGATTGAATGTTCATTCAAGATCAGTGACAAACTTGTCACTACTGTAATCAGTGACAATCTTATCACTACTGTAATCAGTGACATTTTTATTGGTTCTGTTTAAAAGAGAGAGAGTAGCGATTAGATCTTTAAAAAAAAAAAAAAAAAAAAAAAAAAAGAAAAGAAAAGGGCCACACCTCTAGCATGAATAATGAGATAGCTCGCTAGGAGAGAACTCTCACATCTCGAGAGCGTCAGGGTAGCAGGTAAGGTTCGATATGAATGCGATAAGTGCGATAAGTGGCCGCGGGCGGTTGCCAATTAGACGCGCGCGCGTTGAACGCAGGTCGACGAAATTTGCGAGGGAAATCTGAATGAACGTGCCTCGAATCGCGCGCTACGCGGTTAATACAAATGTGTATTACCGAGCAAATAAATAAATATTTGGTCATGAGCGGAGCAACTCAAATATGTTCAAGCAATGTCAGCAGCATCTCTACCGTTTCTCTCTTTCCAGTCTTCCCCGCTCTCCCGGGGCATCTCCCCTCTCTCGCTCACCCTCTCTCTCTCTCTCTCTTTCGCGTTCTCCTTCTCTGTCTCTTTTGCTCGCCATCTCTCTCTTTTTTTCCCTCTTTCTTACTCTTTCTCTCTTCGGAGTATATTCCTCTCTCTAGTTTCAGAGTCCATCTTTCTTCTTTTCACTCTCGCGTCTGCACTTTTCCCTCTCACTTCTGTTAGAAACATCCCTCCTGCCCTCTCATCTGTTCCCTTTCATCTCTCTCTCTCTCTCTCTCTCTTTCTGTCTTTCGATGCTTCCCTCTTGGGGTAGTGTGTATATGTGTAACTACTATTATGCCGTCGTTATACACGCGACGCTGCACCACGTATACATTCGCTATTCCTGGTTCGTGTGTAGGCAGAATGGTAGTATTCGAGTACAATATGTACCCAGTCTACCCCACAGGTTGACTCTCGGTATTTGATTCTTGAATCATTCTGTGTACGGGAGGAGCAGTTAATCGCAGGTTAAATATTTTGGCCGATCGCGGTGTTTTCGACGCCTGACGTTTCGACAACGATCGTTCACCTTTCACAAGAAACGTGTACTTTGAAATAATTATAGACTAGAGCTTGTAACAGCAAGGGTTTAATTCATATAATATCTGAAATAATATACGGAGAATCTTTTTTTCTTTTCTGTTTAGAAAATATTGTATCAACATATCTCTTGCACTTGTTTAATTCTGCAATATGTTTTAACAAGCATTTATTTTTTTTTTATTATATATACAATTTCTGGAAAAGATGAATTGTTGAATATTTAATTTTATAATAGAATTATATACAAGTAGAATACGTGTAAAGATATATTTTATAATTTTTTCTTTATATTATATTACCTTCATACAGTGACTTTTTTATTTAATCTAATTATAATGTTATATAAAATTAGTGACAATTATTAATTACACTATTCGTAATTATTATAATTTACAAATAATTCTTAATTTGTACATAAAAATTAAATTTTGTTGTTCAATGTTAGCGCATATTGTCGGAGCAGTTGCGCAGTACGCGGTGTCGGTGAAACAAAATTTATCGGGGTCTTTGCTTGAAGTCGAGGACTAATTAATGCTATGCGAGACACTTGTGTAAACCCGTCAGTGTCGGTGGTATGCACTTGTGATCCCGTGACGACGCGTGGACGAGCTACCCAAATTCGAATTTTCGACTGTGCCGTTACGACTGTATAAATAATCTTGATGTAAAGCCGTGACGAGCTGTTCCACTTTTTAAAATGCCAGTCGCGCATTAGTCATAAAAAAAAGATTGTTTTTTTCTTCTTATACCATTTATGATTAGATAACTTGTATGAATATATGTTTACTTTGTATACTTATGTTTATTTCTTAACAACATATCTTTTAAAATATATAAATGACTGATTATATGTGTAAATATTACTTATAAATTGTTACATCAAGTTAAAACATTTTTTTAAACAATTACTTTTAACTTGACTGATATATTGCATTTGAAAATGCAATATATCAGTCAAGTCTTGGTATTTGTGGAGAAATTACACATTTGAAATAAACTTTATTTTATTTTTAGCATTATGTGTTTTTTTTTTATCATTTTGCTTAAAACTTGATCATAAAAAGATCTCACTTTAACAGGCAGATTCGTTTATATATTTAGCAATAGATATTATTCATCGCGTATAGCTACGTGAATTACAGCGTAATAAAACGTTACGTAAGCGTACATTTGGAAAGAAAGATATATTGCTTCTTTGTGTGTGCTATTTTATATCTTTAATACCATTTAACCATCTCGTTATAGAACGTAGAGTCATTGGCGAATTGTCTTAACATCTTGAAGGGTGTAGCTTTCGTTTCCATAAATAACACGCTCTACATGTAACATGTAATGATATTACGCTTATCCGTAGATTTCATTATCGTATATATAGAGTGTCTCTAAATACTTTAGATAATATTACACACACAATTGTGTTATTTTACTTACACAATTCTATAAGGAATAAGGCCTTTATCTTTAGGATATTTATTTTATATAAAATTGATCATTACTTCAAACAAAAACAAAACGTTTATCCAATGTGAGTTGGAAAATGCTAATATGGATTGGCAAAGAATGAGATAATTCAAGCGAAAGAGGTTCGAAAAAGGATCCTTTTTTTTTTTTCGAAATAAAGTCGACAGCAGACCGTTTTTCGGGCCACCCTGTATATTCTCATGTATGTACAACGCCATCGTCGCTAAATGTATCAGCCTTACGAATTCTCGCGATATCTATCCTCTAGGTTCATATCCCATCCCATAAATACATTACCTGATAACGCACGTTGCGTCGCGCCGATGATAAGATATCCGACGACGAGACACTCCGTGCGCTATTCTAAAGTAAAATTCGTTTCACAACGAGAGGCAGGAATTTACATTCACGCGAAACAACGGTCCAGTCTGTGCGCCCGAGATTTATTACACTTCGCGAAATTGTTTTTCTTCATTCTGTAATAACAGGCGCGCCCGCTGTTTCTGCGCCAGATTTTGATGCCGGACGAAAATTTACCGCCGAGATATTGTAGAAATATCCCTCTGTGCACGAAATTTATTACTTCGGAAAACAATTCCCGGATTTTTTCGCCTCTCCCATCTCCCTCCCTCCCTCCCTCCCTCCCTCCCCCGCCCAAACGATAGTGCATATTACACTTTGGCAGGAATTTCGCGTTATCGCGATCGAACTTTATTTCAGTACGAAATTGATTTTTGGAGAATCTCATATAATTCGGGCTTTGGGGTATTTCCAATGAAACTGGATTATGGAAGAGTGGACTTTTGTAATCCCGAATTAAATTTTAAAAATGGATAGATTTAATACGTACAGTTGCATTCACATTTTGTCCCGTAAAACGAATTATTCATGGGGCAAGATACGTTATAATGCACATATGATTATATAAGTACGTATACGAGATATTCTCTGCGTCTATCCTTTTAATAATTTTAAGAAGTATGCTTAATTAAAATCAGGAAATAATAGAGAGTTAAGTAAACGAGTGTAAATCGATTCTAATTAAATAATCAAGGATGAGAGCCAATGGACGTGGAAAAGCGGCTAATAGAAAAGATGAAGAGACACTAAGGATGAGGGGTTGGGGTGCGGACGGTTTCAGAGGGCCGGGGTAGTTTCTTCGTTAATTTAAGAATTTGCCTCGTTAGTCAAATCACGTCCACCTCGTTGCCTCTACGGTAGTTGATACAATTAATTAAAAGCAGTCCCTAGATGTGCGCCGTTAAAGCAAGTCTTGTAAGATTCGATTAGGAAACTGCTGGAAAACTTCTTTTCGCCCGTGGACATCGTTTTTTCCGGATATCGATGACGATTAATTAGCGTCGCAATTACTAAACACTTAACCAAGATTTTACGAAGAATTATTCCTATTTCGTTGCTCGGTTAGTCTGCAAGATATTAGGAAAACTCGCGATTTTGAATATTTAAAAATATTTTATTTCAAAATTAGAGACTCTATCTGGATTAATTTTTGTTAGTAAAATAAAATATTTTTCTTGCATGATTTAAAATCAATAGATATTTGAAAAAGTATAAATAATATAAACAATTTAATTATAAGAAATAGATTTTTTAGCAAAAATCTAATTAATATTTTCATCAATTTTGTCTTAAGAAATTAGAGAAATTAGATTTCTGACATAAAAGCACAAGTGAATAGCAGAACGTCAACGTTCTTTAGTCATATTTAATTTTCAACGCAGCAAAATTCATGCCTGGCTTTCAGGAGATACTGATAGGCAAGAAGAGATATGAAAGCTGCGCACTGATATTATAATCTCGTCAAGGCGTAAACTGTTGTGAATCATCCTGGCAGGTCGTGGTACTATGGCTCTCTCATATAAACGACACAATTACATTCTCCGTAAAGTTCTTTCAGAAACGTTATCTAATTCTACTTATCTAACATATCTACTTATGTCTGCGCATTCTAAATGTGTCGGCGTCTTTTGTATATCTATTTTCTATTGATATAAATTGGTGTGAAATAGATATGAAACAATTGATAAAACTGATTAATCGGATTGGAAAATCTAATACAGATTATGAAAAAATCGATGCATTTTTTTTTTTATTTCTGTCGGTATCACGTATAGCTTTCGTGTTCCGCAGACACATCGACATACACACATGAATCACGAACTAAAGGGTATAAATCGCGGAACGCACTGCAAAATTAGCGATTCGTTCCGAATTGAAATAATGGCAGCATATTCGAGAATGCACATTCCTAACGACATTAAGCGTGCCTCGTGCGAAATGTCAGATCTCTGACCTTTCTTCTTTCATTTCCAATTTAAATATTAAAGTATCAAGATACGTTTTTTAAATTATATACAGGTAAAACATTTTAATAATCGAATAATTAATGATAAGAGGAAAAATAACAAAAAATAAATAATAAATAAAATATATTTGTTTAATAATATTATGTGAAAAAGAGTTACATATCTAACAACTATCCTTAAAAAAAAAAAAAAAAAAACAAAGTTATTATAATTCTATTAAAATTAAATTTGTACTAAATTAAATAAAATATATATTGTAATAATTTATTGTTAGTGATTTAATTACTTATTTGTTACTTACTTATTAAATTATTTGTTAAATTTATTATAATTAAATCTTTGTCTAATTGTTATCTAAATTTCTTTGATCAAGTCAACGTAATTGTTTTTTCCACATTAGTTGAACTATGTCGACGCAATCTTTATGCAATGTGGGCGAAGACAGAGGGGCCCGATCGCGCTTCATCGTCGACTTTTTTTCACATTCTCATTACGTCTGGTCGTCGAGGCAGCGGGCGCGTGGTGTGGTGTAAAGAGCACCTAATTACACGGGGCTCGGCGATCGATTCCTCGGGTAAGTAATGAATTTTTTACGATGTTACTCTCCGCAGCAGGAGGAAGATTCGTTTGTCCGTTCATCCGCGGACGATGGGCCATAGCCGATCGGGCAAAGCATCGGTCCGAATTGAAATGACATACGTTACATACGTGAACCGGTGCCGAAACTACGAGCGCCTCTCACTCGGTTTTTCGTTCGTTCGCGAACAAGGTTTCGTTTTTAAACAATGCGTAAAGTATTATAAAATCCAAAGTCTTTCAAAGTTTGATTAAGAAACTAGGATGATATATTGTTTTATTATGACAGAATGTGAAAAGTGATTAATAAATTTACAGAAAAATAATTTCGAATTTGCTAAAGATGGATTGTTTTAATTAATTTTTTAAAATGAAATTTAAACAGCTATAAAAATATTAAACAGTTATAAAAATATAATCATAAAGATATATATTATCCTAAAAATATATTTTTTTTATATTTCTATTTTTTATAACTGCTTTATTTCTTTTTCAATAGAATTTATTTAATTTGTGTTTTTCAATTCATTTATTCAAGGGTCATTTATAATAAAATTTTTACACAAACAAAACTTAATTAATTTTCAGTTTTTGAACTATATATAATTGCCACTTACTCAATAATGCTTCTTTAGTTTTATTTAATATTTTATTATTTATTTTTTACTTTTATTAGTATATTACAGAGTTAAAGAAAACATTGGTTTTTATTTTTACAATGTTTTGTATAATTAACCGCTTTTAATTGTGATTAAAATGTGTGAGATCACAAGAGACGCAATTATAAAGTAAAATAATTAAACTAATCTCGCAAAATAATTAAAATAATCTTCTCACATCTCATCACGCGTAGCGACAAAGTTTGCAAGTTCACACGTTTAATTTCGCGACCATTAGAGTTTTACTCTTCTGCGCGTGGGCCCGTGCGAAAACGATGCTCAACGGCAAGCAATCGATAACCAGGCTGATGTACTCAATAATCGAGGAGGCAGTTTTCTCTTTCTCTTTCTCTCTCTTTTGAGTGCCGCACCGCCACGATCGTGTCGAGAAAATTCAGAGGAGTCCCTTCTGCGCTATAAACGCGCTGTTTGCTCAATCTATACCACCTACCTACCTACCTACCTACTACCCCCTTACTCAGTCTTATTCGCCCTTACACGCGGGTTGAACCAGTCGAACAAAGAGAGACAAAGAGATGAGAAATTGTATGTGCACGAGAGAGAAAGAGAGCAAGAGGAAGAGAGATCTTATGTACGTATATGTATATATATATATATATACAATATATGTATATACTCGACCAGTCAGTCATCCAGCCAGCCAACCGAGCGACTATTATCGATTGGACCTTATCGAGCTATCGGTCCGTTCTAATATGCGTTTATCGTTTCATCGGCGAAGGAGAGCTTAGCCAACCCGGAAGAGGAATCAAGAAAAAAGAATGGAACTCCCCGACCTCTTGATATATCTTTTCTGAGACATTAAAAAGAGTTTTTCTTTTGCAGCGGATATAATTCTTTTTGAGCAATCGCGTCTCTTATCTTTTAAAATTATTTTTAATGTTTGACGTGTTTAAATATATAAAAACAATTTGTTATAAATTAAACAAAATTTTAATAGTTGGTATGTATATCTAATAAATAGGGAAGTAAATTAAGATTATACATATTTAAAAATTTCTTCATTTGAGAGAGAAGAGTAAGAATTGTTTTTTACAACTTTACATGTGACAATTTTTTTTTTAAAGTTAGACACATTTAATTAATTTTCGTTTTCTGGATCCTAATAAAAATCATCAACGTCGGAATTAATTTCCATGATTTTTAGGTTGTGCGACAATAATATTTTTTTATGTTATCGTCAGTCGTTCGTGAAGTATAATATTTTGGAGAATCAACTTTTTTTCTCTCTTTCTCTATATTTAGTTTTGAATATATGAACACTAGAGTTCTTGAACGTGCCGGTCTGCTTTCGCGTTTTAACTCTACGTCATTTCGTGACCGGTTACAGCGTTAACCCTTTTATGTTAGCATCTCGATCGTTTGTATACCCGCGTTACACACCGTGTTGACCCCCTATCACTTCAGGAATAATCGAAACGCAAGCAACTCACAGATTGGTGCACCTCGAAGCATATGGCTCGAGAGACGATGTTGGCGTTCGCCAGGTTGACACGCTAAGGTGTGTACCTGCCAACCTTTTTACGACCTTACGTGGCGCACGAAAGCTCGTCATGTTGTGCATAAGTTAGATCCGGGCGACACGCCGGATTATTTAACCCCGAGGACGCGGCATATGTTGTGTCACGACCCTTCGCTGTTACACCAGGCAGGTTATCGCAATTAACCCACGTTGAGATCGAGCCGCCTGCGATATCGCGATCGCGTATGAAAGGCCGTTTTATTCGGTCTCTATCCGGCCGAATCATCGACAGGCGTGAATCGAGCGAGGTCTGTTGTGTTCCGTGAAAGCTGCAATTTCCGCTGACAACGTGAAATATTTGTTATGACCAGAAACGTCAAAAATATAAACGCTCGAAATATCCGGTCTCAAGCATTGACCGCAAATTTACAAAATTCGCAGCATATAGTATAATTTATCATTAATAACGAGCATTCCGATATTTCGATCCAATTGTCACCTGGCGGAAATAAAGAATAAGCGTGAAAATCATGAAAATATTTTTGCGATTCGCGAAACTTTGAGTAGCGATATCGAGCGTTTGATGATAAAATAGTTCAAGACGTGTGAATTTTGTTTAAATAGCACGTTTAACGGCAAAGCAGAGAATGTTTGTTAAAATGTTTGCACGCGGTACAGAACTCGATCAATTTGGAACTCTTGATGTAATATTGACCATTGCTCCTGGCGCAAGTAACAAAAAATCGTATTTGCGCGCTCACGGTACTTCTCTTGCGGAAAGTATCGATTTACGTTCATTAAGCTGACTGCACCGGCAATCGCTGAAATAAGAAGGCCAAGATCTCGTTGATTCAATCCTTTTTCGTGCCGATTTCTTCTTTAATAAGCTACATCTCGCAAACGTACTCGTGAATGTTTTATAGGATCTCGTTACTTTATTTTTTACTGGACGTACACATAATGGAAATAAAATAGTTCTCGATACATTGTACATGTTTAAAGGTGTTTTTGTTTCAACATAGAAACATTTTATTAAGCCTTACCCTTTTCTTTTATTTTAGTTTATAATAATAAATATTCTATTTTAGCGTACTTGAGTATAAGAGTCAAAACAGTCTAAGAGCAAAAAGTGAACGTATAAAAAATAGTTTGACGATTGCTAGTTACGTTAGGAAAGGTTACTGTTAGCGAGGTCAAACATCCGTTAAACAAGCCTTTTTATGGTCTTTATTCCGGACACACTTCGAACTTTTCATTTCAAACTTGAAATCATAAAGTTTGCACTATAAAAAATTATTTTTATCTTCTCTAAATCTTTAGCCATTCGATAAATTGCAAGTTACGGTATCGTAAAAGAAAACATGTGCTGCTTTATTTTCTAAATATTTGAAATCTTAAAATAGACAAAGACATAAAGTGTATATTTTTATATTTATAGAAACAGACAATCAATAAATACAATATTATTTCATTTGCTAAGATTTTTATTTTCATTTTGCATTTATGTAATTGTCTTATTATGAGAGCTGAAAATTGAATATTAAGGAATAAGGGAACATTCGACGGATAATTCGAAGAGAGTTGACAGAAAGAAAAGTTCAAATTACTTAAAATCGCTGATGCGAGACACCTCGTCCTCGCACATATTTTCTCACATTTTTCCTATTTACTCAACCCGATCGAGTGCGTACTCGCCCATTATGTTCTAATACCGAAGAATTGATTCGCGCCTGGTACTTGCGTCCGGTATTCGTGTTGCCCTCGCAAATGGTCCTCCCTTGTAGAAGGACGGAAAATCCCGTAGCTCGGTAGCCTCGGCGTTGCACGCAAGTTTCAGCAGTTATGGAGGGCGCATGTCTGCATATTTCATGAGCAAACAGACTTCAGTCCCCGTGGCATGCACTGCAACCAACCCCGTTGCGCTGCCATTCGGTGTGACTAGTCAAGCTTGTGCGAGTCGGCTTCGGAAAGATTTCACGCGGATATTCCGATTTCAAATTGTAGTATTATTTACTTTCGAAATAACAATTTTGAAAAATAATTAAATTTTCTTAGACATTTGCAGAATTGATTGCTTCTCAAATTTTAAATTGTAGTTTAATTATCTCTTTGCAATATACTTTTATATATATATATATATATATATATATATATATATATATATATATCTACACGATTAATGTTAGAAAATTAAAAAAAAGTATTTCTGATTTATATACAATATATATATAGGTCACCGCAAATGAAAGATTTTCTCTTTCTTCTCTTCTTCTGCGATTTCTCTTTTTCAAACTATATTTTTAATTTGATAACACGAGATGATAAGAAAGAAAGGAATTTTCCATCATGCAGGCGGATTTACTCCCAGTCAGTAGCAAGGAACAATGAGCAACTATTTGCTTTACAATGTTAGTCCATTATCATCGAGGTTGCACGCAGGAGTGACCGATAACATTACGCGATTTGCCGATTAAATATTATGATATTTAGGTTACATACATGTGCAGACATTTTATTTTTATATTTTTTACACTAATTTAAAATAATTTTTATTCTCATGAAAAATTATCAGTAAAATACTATAATTTATGCCTTCCTAAATTTGACTAAATTTTTTTAGTAACGGCAAAGAAACTCTAAAACGTAAAATTGAAGCAATTGATTTTTCTTAATAGAAATTTTTGCCAATAAATTTTTAATTCGGTATTTTCCCGGAAACCGGTAGCCATAATATTTTGAGTGCAATCACAAGGAAGCATATATATCGGTAAAAAATCTACACGAATAATTTCAATAACGGCGTTGTGTACATACATGGACGTATTTTTTACAGCAGATGATTTATTAACTGAATATTACGTCAATATGCCTAGTGTACATTTTATGGATGATAAATTTGCACGACTTCGGTGAATTTTGCGTAGATTCGAGAGCGATATTTCGTAGATTGCAGATAAAATAAAATTTGATTCACATTTGTGAATATTCTCTTACAGAAAAAGCTATTGGCAAACATTTGCGAATAAATGCCGCTAATATTCCTCAAATGTTTCTCTGTAACTGTCGATAAAATTCATCAACATTTATAGCTGATGATAAACTAACAACATAATAAAATCTTTTCCTGTAATAATAATTATATTTAACTCTCCAAACATTCTATTCCGTTTTTTTTTTCATTGTTTACAAATAGATAACGAGCTTTACATAATAAATCATATTAAACGCTTGCTTTTCACGATATTTATTTGCTATGTATGATCCATTATTTCTTCTTTGATATGGAAAAATCAACATATAAATAATGAATAACGCGATGATAAAAGAAAATATAAAGATGAAATGTACTCTAAAATTATTACGTGTAGATTTCAAATGCAAAATTTATCACATCATATGCTGCGTAACATATCAATTATAATATTATGAAGGAATTCGAATTGGAATGAAATTACGGTTCAGTTTTGGTTATGATTTAATGAAATATTTAATTGTTTTGGTATCAGTTTCGATTTTTTGAAAAAACAAATAGAGGAATCGAAATTGTTATCGTTTTTTCCGGTTCTTTGAAAAAAATTATTGTTTTTTAACTTTTTTCTAATAAATTATATTATTATAATTACGCATAATGCAATTATCATGATATTGATTCCATTACTGTTAAGATATTATTAAAGACATAAAGACAAAAAATTTAAATTAGTAATATAATGTTATTTTATAGAAATAAATTGCAAGAACTGAAAACAAACCATAAACTTAAAATAAATTAACTGTTATAGTTTCGGTGTTATAAATTTAACAAAATTTCAATACGATTTAGGGTTTCACAATTAAATATTAGTTATGAAAAAAACAGTTATTAATTCCAGTTCGGTCCGGGTAATCCCTATTATGAACCTTCTAAGAAATATCGTGACGAAAGAAAGTTTATAAATATATCAGTCTGCTATTTTTACTTCCGACAAAGTGTGACGCATGTTAAAATTTGAGTTCTCAACCTCCTGAATTTATTATTACACAGACACACGATATGAATTACAATCTTAAAAAAAAATGATCGAATATTATATATCGTATAATACGTTGATGATGAAGTTATATCGATAGATTTGTCCCGCTCCGTTTAGTTAAGGTATAGTGATCGATGCCGATGAATGTATTTTTCGTTCTCGTTTCCTATCGACGCTAATTATCGTCGCAAGACTCCTCGAAACGAGCTTGATGCACGACGCTCGCGGTGAGCCGCGCGGCAATTCCTTGTTTGTTTATTTGTCCCGTGTAAATAAGCGCTCGCGCGTCCGCGGGTCCCTACTTTCGTCGCGCAAACAATAGGGACACGTAGCCGTCACGTTTCCGCGTTTCCACCTCTCGTCAGGGACACCGTCTACCGCCCCCTTGTTGCGTGACGATTCGCGATACTCCACGAACTACGTATGTCGCGGACTACGACTGCTTTGGCCCGCGCGAATCATAAATCGCAGGCGCAGATTATACGCTCGCATCCTTTCACCTGCTCGCAATTGATTCTAAAATTTGCGACTTGTTCTCTCTTATCTGAACAATATCTTTTTCCTTTGATACTCTCATCCTTATATTATCTTTCATCATCGCGTCATCGCGTCGGTCATTATTTATATGTTGATTTTTTTCATATCAAAGAAGAGATAATGGATCATACACAGCAAATAAATATCATGAAAAGCGTTTAACACGATTTATTATGTAAAACTCGTTATCCATTTATGAATAAAAAAACGGAATAGAATGTTTGAAGAATTAAATATAATTATTAATACAAGAAAGGATTTTATTATGTTATTAGTTTATCATCAGCCATTGCATACAATGAAAATTAGGATAACATTATAAAATAATTATTTATTTTAATGATGTTTAATTTCCATTTATATTATGTAAAGTAAGTCGCGTAAAGTATAATAGCAAAAAAGAAATAATTGTGATTCTGAGAATAATTTTTTAAATTGTATTTTGCTGAAATTGATTGCTTGAAAAATTTATTACGTTAATTTTACTCATTATTTAAAAAAGAATAAAAATGTTTTATGAAACATAATTTAATGTTTCTTTTGTCTGAATTTAAGTAAGAAGTATATAAAAAAATATTTAATTTTATAATTGAAAAAATCTTTATAAAAGTGTCTTTAATAAGTTTGTAAATATGGAAAACTCAATGGGCTTTTTAATCGTACTGATTGAAATTTAAAGTGCTTCATTATACATGGTATATGGTTAATCTATGACTTCACCGGTTCCTGCTTAAATTTTACAATCATACTGCATACCGATCTGCATGAAAGAATACCGATCAGCCACCCCGTGTTGGCGAGGCTTATCGCTGCCGCGTTACCGTCTCGGTTACCGGGGATTTATTTTCAATTAGATTATCGTGCGCGCGCGTACGGGATACAGAGAAATCACGGCGGCGCCTCGCCTCATCGACAATGCCACCCCCTCGTATACATTGCTGCCCTTCTTCCTCGGCAATCGAGTCGCGACAATGCGAACAATGGCCGGCGTGAGCCATGCGTCGCTTAATATCGTCGCCGATAAAGGAGCCGGTGATGTTTTACAAACAGCTATGCGCCACGCGACGCACCCACCCTGTCAAAACATTCCGAGCGACCGCCGCCGTGCCGGTGTGCCACGATGATGGGGTAAGTCACGTGCCGCCCTTCGTTTTTCTCGGGACAGCACTGGGAAATTACAAAGTGCAGCGGATGCAGTTTTTGGGAACGAAGGATCAAACCGTCGAGCTGTTTCGTCTTGTCTTGGGAAACACTAGAGAAAATAGTAAACTTTATCATCAAATTTTATATTGAAAATAAATATTTTTAAACAAAGAGATATAAGATGGATCTTAATTTAAAAAATCGACTTTAATATCGACCCTGAAAAGCGATTGATAAGAGAAAATAGAATATCAAGAGTCCGAAACATTTTTTATATACACATACTATTGATCTACATTTTACGAAACGTTAAATAAAAATAACTTTTTTTGTTACGTTGAAATGCATTGCAATGTAAATTTAGAATGATAAAAATTTAAAAGAATAATGCATAATGAACTATGTAGAATCGATAAATTGATAACTCTCTTAGTTATTACAATTACACGCATATATTATAACAAAGCCTAAAAGACACATGTTATGTGCTCATAGAAACCTGCGTTTTCATCAAGATATTTCGTGCTCCTTCATGTTGAATTACAAGACAAAGCCGGATATTTGTCACTATATAATAGTATAAAGTTAAAGCAAACTAGCGAGCATATACGTATATATAATTTAGGAATATGAAAGACAATGGATATTCAATAGCCATTATTTGCTTATTAAGTAATTAATTGTGATTTCTGCTGACTGAAATACATTTGACTTATTATTAATGACGATAATTTTTGCATTATCAGCTTTCAAACTCGTAATGGAATTCAGTTTTATCTGCTTTCTTTATTTAATATATTTTATATTTGCTACAGTTTTTTTTTTTGCAAATTTATCATTCTCAAACTAAAATAAATAATTAATTTAAAACTTACCGGTACAATGCATAACAGCGTAATTATAGCGCACAATGTTGAACTAAAATTTTATTGTAAGTATATACAAATTATGAACAATGTTTTTTTGTACGCTTACAGTATAATTATAATATGCATTTAAAAAAATAATTATTACGCTGAATTTTTTATTTTATTTTTGCATAAATATTAAAAAAATCTGTTTATTATATATATAATTAATTAATTGAATATTATAAATATTTTAAGTTTTTTAAAATAAAATTTCTAGTAATATTTTGTATGCATTATATTATACAATGATTTAAAATGTATTACAAATGCAGAGAAGTAACAAAGAATAAATTATGAATTACTCATCCCACGGGATTGCTCCATCGTTGCTCGATGCCTCCTTGAATCTTCTCCTCCTCTCTTATTGAATTTTGACTGATTCAAGAATATTTATACAGTTGCGAAAGCACGTTTAATTATGATCGAATACTAACAATAAGTAAAATATAACGATTCTATGTCATTTGTCAGGGCACTCCTTGATACTACTCGCATACTTTATTGTTTTATTATATTACTTTGTTAGTTTATTAATACAATATATTATTACAATATAGGAGAATGAAAGAAATTACGTCGATATTTCTTAATATCTATCTTTTTCTTACTAACAAATGGTTTTACTTTAAAATGATATTACTAATTACTATCTTGCGTTATAATATAAGTGTGAATAAATATATGATTTATAAATCAATATTCATGAAAACTGTTTAATATTCAAAAGCATAATTAGGTTTGCCGACTGTTCGCATGACCGATTTCAATCCGAATAAATGTTGCGAAATACGTGTTTTAAAAATGATATACAAATATTGAACTTAAGGTATGGGATTGATAAACATTAAAATTTCGAGTAATGTCGCATATAAATGATATTGGCAACTTTACTTTGATACCGCGCGATATTACGTAAATCGAATTAATGACTAGTCAAGATGCGACGTCTGAAAAGATATAATCAAAATTGAGGATTGTGCAATATATTTTAGACACATTAATCCCTTGAAATATCTGCAATATATCCTACGATACGTTTATCTGTAATATTAATTGAAACAATTAAAGATTGAAATATAAATTTTTGTCAAGGAATAATACGATATTGTACGGCTACCGACACAGCTTTCCCATTCGAATTTTATTTTATGTTTTTGGCGTTATCTCCTTCCTGTCTCTTTTCAAAGTTAAATATTACATCAATTGGTGTATGAAAGAACATTCTACATTGTCAGGAATTTCTTTAATATATTTATATTCAAACACAAATATAAAATGAATAACAATTATTTCGTTATTACATAGCATATTCTAACTAATTAAAAAAAACACGTAAATCATAAATAATTCTAATTACTTTAGCGTTAGCTGTATTATAATTTTTCTTTTATAGTCTATCCATGTTTAGCGATGAATTGATTTTTTTATGCTATTTTAAATAACGAAAAATTTCGTAAAATTTTGTGATATGGATATTTTGTTGCAAAACGCCGTAATAAAAATTGTTTATATAAATTATTAATATATACCTTTGTATATTATATACAACAAATATATATATATATATATATATATATAACTATTGAAATATTTAATATTAAAATTCTACCTCGGTAATATAAATATAGAAAAATGTTTATTTACATTTAATAAAGGACTTAATAATTGTTAAGAAGATATTATAATGACAAATATTTTTAAACAAAATAAAGATTAAAAGAAGTATAATAAAGCAAAAATACATATTAATATATATTTAATTAAATAATTTTTTATGAATTATAAAATTTTTTGATTTAAATAATTAATGTAATTTTTTTAAACCTTGATTCTCGGCAAATTATTTGAAAATTATCCGCAAACGTTCCAATTTTGTTCAATGAGATTTTTATCTTGGTTACTACAAAAAAAATTGTTTTCAATTCGTAATGTACCAAATGATTAAACGCATAATTGATTCGCAAAACCGCAAGTTCGACATATAATTTTATCGATCATAGAAGTGTTCCGACCCCAACGAAGACCCCATAAAAGATGTGCCGGCGTAAAGCGTATGGGAAATTGTGGGAATGATGGGGGACAAGAACCGGTTGCCTCGGGGAATTGGTTTGTAATATCCGCAGGACTTAGAGAAGTATCATTGAAAGATAGTTTACAGTCGACTAGTGCCGTGTCGCGATTAACTTTGCCGTGCTTGAAGGTGATTGCTTTTTCGGACGTGAACCAAGGGAGAGTGACTTGTTAAACGCGTAGATTATGCGTGGGAACGTTTCAAGCTCTAAAAACATTGCGCGCGCACTATTAAAACGCTTATTCACAAATTGTGTAATTGTATAAACCTAAAAAATTCAATTGAGATTTTGTCTCTTTTGGTTTATCTTTATGATGACTATTATTAGACGTAGCATATTTGCACAATATATAGAGTGGGCTCATTAACATTTGCATATTACTCACATAGCTTGTCAATTTATTAAAGAGCCAATAATGTCAATTAATATTCGAATATGTTTGTATTATGCAACAAGTGCATAGAATATCTTCTTGTATCCTTTAATAAATTTTTATTACATTGTATTATAATAAGTTTTGTTGTATTTTATGAGATTTTTACGTGTTCTGTTAAGAATGAAAGTTTGAATTGAAAAAAATTGGCCTGTCAAACATATTTTCATGGCGTCATCGAAACACGCTGCAGTGCAAACAGCAATCGTTGCCGACGGGATAATAGTTGATAAACGATCAACAATTTCGGTGTTCGCAAGATTTGTTAAGTACACAGGCTGCTTCGCCGCAACGCGTCGCCAAACAAGCGTGGCACCGTGTCAAAATGCTGACACCCGATTCTGATAATGCCGATTTACGATGCGCTTAACGGCCGCTAATTATCTGATTTATCGTAGTGCAATGTTGCACTAATGCGATTAACATCGTAGCCGGCGTTACGCCTATTTCGCGGTGATACCGATTTGAAATTTCTCGACGCTATAATTACCGACGATTACGCTAATAGAGGTGATTTTTAGAAAGCACAGGCAGAGTATAGACATGCACTCTTAATTGCAAGCCCGCCGGGCAAAGCTTTATATGTAACAACATAAGAATAGTTACAATATATTTATCTCACAGTCTTTTTTCTATAAACTTAATTTTTTCTTTAACAAAGATTCAACTTTCAAATAGTTCTTAAGATGGAAAAAAGCATTAAAATTACAGAATATTTTACATAAATTTAAGGAAATATAAATTAATAACAGAATATTATTCTTTATTCATATAAGTTGAGATTGACTTTGGAAAATATTATGAATATATACAAACCATAAATATAATGAAAGATGATATTTAATAATATATGTATCACCAAAATCTTAAAAAAATCTGGGTGAAAAAGAAAATAATATGACAATATTTTATATTCATTGACAATATTTTCATCGAAAAATGTCGCGTTAAAAAAAATTCTAAATATGTGCTGTGCGGCACACATTTAGTACAAATATTTGTACAGTATTCTCTTTATTCGCATGTGTAAATAAATTCATAATACTTTCAAGGGAATATTTCCAGAGAGACTGAACAATTCTCAGTTCTATAATACATGTAAATGCATAAATAAATCTGTAAATATTAATTGAGGCAACAGAACGTTAGGCAAAGAGAGGAAGAGAGGCAAAAGTACACCGAAAAGGTTAATCTCCCGATCAACTTTAATCCGGCGTTACGTTCCGATTACATCGATAATTTTCCGAACACTCGTTTCTCGCTGTTTCTATGGTAATATCGCATTTAACCTTGTACACCACAGATACACACGTAAGCACGCCATTATCGCTGTACATTGTGTATATTTGCGTGTGCGTCGACTACGATTTCGCACATCCACACTCTGTTGATTCAAAATATTGTCGCTATGCATTCAACAATCTTCATTTATTCGGTTCGAATTATTAAGATTGCACTGCATTACGCACAATGATTTATCAGCATTTGCCCGGCAAATATTCTTTTAATGTTTAAAGACCCCTTCCCCCGACGGTCCCCGCTCCCGCCCCCGCGCGCGGTGAGTAATTACAATGTAAATGTGTAAATATGTACAAAACATGTATCCTACAGAGAGCGTGGAAATGCGAAACAATTACACAGTTTCCGGAAATAAATACCGCGCGAGTAATATCACACATGTTTGCACATCGCGTGTATTCAGATTCAAGCTGCGGGTCACGGGGGAAAGACGATTGCAGCTGCAAAAATGACGTCTCGATCCTTGATGGTCAAATATTTTAAGTAACTTCACGCAGCCAGATTATTTACTCGGTTAACACAAGCAATCTTCTTCTCGAATTTCAAGATAGATTAATTGTTTCGTGTCACATACGATGTATATATACAAACGACAGTATATTATTAATTATTATATATGCATATAAATATATTTTATTTTTAGTATAATTGAGAAATATATTACTAATAATATTATTGTATTATTTATTTATTACATGATATATTTCTTGATATATTATATATTATATTTTGTCTCTCTATTCTCTGAAAAAAAAAATAATTTTTTCAAAAATTTTAACTTGCATCTTTTCGATAATCAGACTCTCAAATAACTGTAAGGTATCAACTATCTAACACATCTTTAAAACTGTGACTCCCCGTAGATCCTAGTAAACGCGTTAAGATCCCACAAAGATCTTTCGACAACGTGTACCGAGGCTGCGCTCACCGCAGGGGATGCGTGTCTTTTTTTCGAGTATCCCATACGGGAGATGCAGTTGAGAAGCTCGAAGGGTGAGTAACCGGGCATTTACACGGTACCCAGCTGTGGCCCCATGGTGCCCCACGGTGGTGTTGTATACTGCGGTTCTCTTAGAGATGGGGGTGGCTTTTGGGCGCGTGCTTACCCCATGCTGCGCGCTTGCCACCTGTTTCTCGACGAAGCAAAGGGTAACAAAGAGTGTGTGGGTTTGTCCCGTCGTTTCTATTATCTAATATAGACCCGATAGACAGATATTGACGCCAATAGAGGCGATCTGATAAAATGGTTTGCTCGACACCAACTTGGATAAGGGCTGATGATAATCAGACATATTGCTTCCGGTTTCCGACTTGGCGTCATACAGCTTCATGGGTTTAGACAAGATTATTTTTAAGTAGATGTATTATGATTATTTTTTAATATACATTCGATTCGATCGAAAATAAGTGACATAAGACGAAAATGTAGATGTAATGAATTAATTTAATTTTTCTGAAGCGGCAAAAAACAGCTAAAATATTATATCGAGAATATATATTTTAATTCTCTTTATATAAGCGGCTTTCTTGAGCTTTAAAAATAATTGATTTAAATACATCATCTTTTAACTCTTGCCAATTAACATATTTATATTTTTATTGTTAGCTTCTAATTCTAGTGTTACAACGATGTTGACTTATCGACATTTTTATTTTACTCTATATTTATAATGAAATCATATCGCGTAAAATATAAATATGATTAACTTATAAATATTTGAATTAAAAACAAAAACATATATTTACTAATTATAAACAAATTATAAAATTAAATAAAATTGAGATAGTCAAATCCTAATAAAAGAAAATAGGAGGAGAAATAATTTCCACAAAATACGAGAGAGAAAGAGAGACGATGCGCGAAATTAAAATTTCCATGTTTGATAAAGTAAATTTGTCAACTAATTCACAAATATAAAATAGAAATTGAAGAGCATATGCAAAGAGTGAAGCGTGTCCTTCACGGTTACAAATGCGAAAACATTCAAATGATCGAAAAAATTCTACGATTTATCTTTCGCCCTGTCTCCCCCCCCTCTCCCCCCCGCCCCTGACAATCGTGTAATTTTCGAATCGCGGTTCGATCTTTTTTTCGGCTCCGAGCCGCGAAACGTCGCTGACGCGTTCTAAAGTCACGCATCGCGCCATCTTTCGCGACGTCGCGGACATTTTATTCCCGTTCGGTGGAATTTTTCGTCACGGCGACACCTCGATCAATATTTGCGCAGCCGGGACTGGGGACCACGTCACTCGACCTTCCGCGACCATATGCGAACGCGGCCACGTACGCCACGGCGGCTCACGCGTGTTCGACACGGGGACACTCGGTGTCCGGAGTCTGGCCTATGTGGCACATGATTTGCTCCGGTCTTCTGTTAGCCGATAAATTAATTGATCGATGATAGGATGATCCCTCTGTTTTTAATTTCAATTTGAAGTTCCAATTGTTATTTATACATTTTATTTATCAACAATTTATTTTAACATCTATCTAACTCTTTCAAATTTAAACAAATATTTTTATTATTTATTGATATCAATTTTTATTATTAAAAAATTATTATGAAAAATATATTAACGTGAGAATGTCTGTTATTACTGTAAATACAAGTGATTGAAAATTCGTATATAATTTTAATATTTTTAAAACATTCAATATGCATTAGGCAATATTTAGAGATGGACATAACGAATTTATTAAGAATTTGCGCGGATGATTCATCGCGTTATATAATTTATTGTTATAATTTATTATCTGAAAATAAATGCGCGCTAAAAAGGATTAGTCGCATAAAACTGAATTTTATTTAAAATATTTCAGCGATCGCGCGTTTCGTATTCTTCGTTCAATCATGTCGTAGCATATCCTTTTTCTCGATTCAATGGTGACTGAATCGAAAATAAACGGTAATCCGTTCGATTGCTTCGCAGTCTGCAATTTCCAGCATTACGTCCTAATTTTTGAAATTCGTTTGCCTCCGACAGGCGATTACGTAAAACCGATAGTACGACATCAAACACTCGGATAAAATACGCGGCGATAGATTTAACGAATCGTTAATGATCGCCGCAGCTTAATACCACGGAACAATTAATAATAGATCAATAGAACTTAACGACGAGCGTCCACGTTTAGATGTTTGATCGATACAGATTTGTAAATGTTTATCGTATATGTAAATATCGTATTTGCCCAGTTTCTTTCGCTGCATGCAGATGTTGTCTTTGGAAGGAGAGCATATATATTTAATGAGGAAAACGAATGAGGAAAAGGGGAGGGATATTTAGATACGGAATATCTTACTGAGATCAGAAGAGAACCACGAGTCTGAAGCAAACAAAATGCAAATCACGAGCGTGACTTTGTAATTTTCTAAGAGAGTCTGTGATTAAAATTTGCAATATCATCCGTTAATAATACCTTTATTCTTTTAACTATAAAGGTTCAAGAGCAAAAAAATTAACGTGACAGATATCATTATACTAATTATAATGAAGATGGGATGTATTGCAGAAAAATTTATCAGTCGTATTAATTATGCTAATTTCACGAGTGCTATGCTTATTCAAGAGCGAACTGTTAATTAGTAATTAGGTGAGACATAGTATCTCCTATCTCTACATGTGCTGAGTAAATAGACACGTGCGGACAAATTTAGCGTAACAGTATTGACAGAGCAATATAACAAGAAATATTATCGCTAATTTGATCATTAATAAATCATTAATTAAATATGTTTATCATTAGTCAATCTCACATTTCAACGACACAATGATTATATTAATAATCGAGCAACATCTCTTCGTCAGGATGACTCTTTCTCTTTCATCAGATAACAACTAAATACATTATATAAACTGTAATTGATATATCTTTACCGATCATTTACGCGTGCATTAATTATAATATTATTCTAATATTAATATATATATATATATATATATATATATATTTTTATATAAATTTGGCTTTTAAAATGTTAGTCTGTAAAAAGATTTAATTTAATAAAAAGCTGATTTTCCAAAGAACCTGCAACATATATTTTTAATATTTTTGCTTATTGTGCAAATAAGGATATTAAAGTGAAACAGAAATTCCTGTCCGATGAATTATTTAATTATTTTTTTATTACAATAGATTTCCACTAATTGTAACTTTTTACCGTAAATGGAGACGATTAGAAATTTTTTTATTCCTTTGTGATTCTGTTTTATATAAAATACACGGAGATGGACGGTAAAATAGATAGAGATGCGATTCTTGATTCTTCTTTCTCTGGTCAGCGCGTGCAGAAAAAGAAAAGAACGAAATAGATCGCGGTACTAACCAGAACGACCCGTTTGCATGTTTGCGGTACGCGTTACTTCCACGTTGCCGTAGAGCCAATAGGGAAAGATTGGCGACGCTAGACCTCGCTACCCGGCCACGCTAAATGCTCGTAATGAGTGATTATCTCGGTTAGTCTAGTTAACACGTGGTACCAAGGTAGCGGCAAGTGCACACCGTTTATTTGTTCGCGACGACACGTGCCCGCGTACAGATAGGACGCACTTACGCAATTGCGCGCGAATTATCCTCGTTCTTACAATAACGCGTCGCGTGACACGATACGAGAAAAATATTTGTCGAAATTAATTGTTTTATTATGAGACCATTATATTACAAGATCCCGTGAGCCTTTTATGGCGATTATAAAAAAAGTTTCTTCAAAAAAATGTTGCATAAGCTATAAGTTAAGAAAGAAAGAAACAGAAAAAGAGAGAGAATACGAATATAGTTTAATAATAATTTTGAAAAAAAAACTGATATTAATGATAATTATAAGAGAAATGACAGACAATAAAACGTATGACGTACAAAGGAGAAAGCATTTTTTCATCGTTATCTAAAAGAGTGAAGAAAGAAATAATAAGTGTACATACATAGAACACGATTTACAGATGTTCTTTCTTTATCTTTGTCTTAAAATCCAGATAATGATTTCTACATGAAGTCTCAAATTAAACGCAGCTGTCATATATAATCATTTTACGATTTTTTGTATAGCTACTTCTAAGTTTTCGAAGAATAATAATTTTTTAAATTTTTACTTAATTTTGAAATTTTACTTGCAATAAATAAAATTCAGTCGCAACTTAAAAACAATTAGGGTTTATTATCATTAAGCTTATTAGGTTTTTATCAAGATTCAGAGAAGGATTTTATAAAAGAATTTCACCAAACAGAAAGCACGCGTTGCGTCAATTTATGTGTGTATTATGTGAAATATGGAAAGTAATGCGTTGCAAACTCAATCTTCCGATTGTCGGAAATGAATGTAGAGTTCATTCTGATATGTCTATGTTATCGAAGTCTGAATTTACCGGAATTATAACGGTTTCAATTCCAGGGTATTAAGTCAGAGGTGGCGTTGCGTTTAATTTCACGGCGTTGTTGTCATTCGCGGCGTAAAGAGAAAGGGAGGGAGAGAGGGAGAGGGAGAGAGAAAGAGGGAAAGAGAAAGAGAAAGACAGACAGAGATACTTGCCGAAATCCGCGTCGCGGCGCCGCGACTGGATGTGGCATAGGGGACTTCCAGGACCCGGGTGCTGTTTGAACGACAAATATTTTGTCGTCAAACTTCTGTCGCGCGGAATGAACGTGTCTATATGTGCAGGGCTAATACAAAGCGTTTCGCGGGCATCTGCTAAAACCAGATTACATGCTCGACCTCCGGATAAGCGATCTCGATCTTCCGTATGAATCGCGCGAATTGTCGCGTCGTCGGCGAGCTCTCGCGCTGTCGAACTTTTCATCCTCGCTTATACCGTCTCTTATCTTTGTAAAAAATCACCGCATCTTCTATCTTGATGCGTGCGATGCTTTGAAGTTATCAGCCTCCTGCGAAAGGGCTTGCGATTATCAATGATTTCTTTCTCTTTTTTATTTGTGATGTCTATCGATGGCTTATGAGGGGGAAAAAAACGCGAAAGTTTCGTAGAAAATTTTCTTCAGAAAGAAAGATATCATAAACTTTAAATGACGTGATTTTTCTCTCGGTAATTATTTTTTAAATAATTTATCTCGCCATCAGCTTTCGTCACTCGCTGAGTTTCCCGCGAATGCGTCGACATTTGTTTAATTATTATGCAAGGATATGTAGGTTGAGAGAATGCGGCTTTATACATGGGCCATGTATCGCCGACTACTTCAGCGACGCGAGAGAAAAGAAACGAATGTGATAAATAAAGACACGATGCTAATTTTAAAGTCGAGAAAACGGTAAATTAATTCACATCTAGTCTCGCAAGATCTACGCACGTCGATGCCATAAAATCGACGGGGATTGCCAGATTTTTAAAAACTCGCGTAACTTACACTCCGTGTTTTATATTGCGTTACTTGGCCGCATTATTTCTATAAATGCAATTATTATTAAAGTAATTAATATTGATTATTTATAGATATTTATTCACTGAATTGTGAAGGGGAAGGTGGATATGAAAGAGTCGGTTTCCGAGAAAGACCAAGAAAATTATTAAGAAAACAATATAATATGTTTACTAGTCTAATTTGTTGTTTATTTATTTGTTTATATAAAACAATAAACAAAAGAGAATATTAAAAAAATCTCTCATACATAGAAATAAAATCTAAACACTTACTTTTCAACGACAAAATCTTCAATACGGCGCACCGGCGCCATTTGTTTAGGAAGAAATTTTTAATTTCTATAGATGAGAGCCATTTAGTGTTGCTATATAAAAGCTAAAACATCTTTGAAATACGTTCAGAAACTTAAAAAAAAAATGACAGTGTCTCTTTCAAAACATGGCCTTTTCATGCCCACTACTTTTCATTTCCCCTATACAAAAATAATAACGTTCTTTCGTTTATAGATTGTGTAATGAATTTGGAATCGATTCAAGTTAAAGCTTTATTTATATAACTTTATGCAATATATTTTTTATCCTTTTAAAATATACAGTGGAATATATATATATATATATATATATATATATATATATATATATATATATATATATGTTTCTTATTTTTCTTTATAAATATTTGTCACATTTAACAATAAATATCCATCCATAATAAAAATCCATCAAATAGAAAAAAAAAATGTTCTTCTTAAAGGTTTAACTGTTTTCCGGTTAGTTGAGCTATGAATAATGATAGATACACATATATTGTCGCGCAAGTGTTACGCATAATATTAATGTTCACAAATCGCGCGCTATAATGACACAAATAGTGCAAGTACGGTAACGTATTACAAATACGAATTAGCTTGTCTGGCGCAGTTAGCGTCAAAATGTATAATGCGTATTTGCGGTGTTTGATCGTCAGCGATTTATGTTATCACAACCAACAGAGGTATTCCGCTAGTTTTATCAAGAATAAAGAATGTTTGTATGTGTACGTCCTGTGAGTACAAAGTATATAGAGTCTCTGCGAGTGTCTATATAAGTAAAATTTCGAGACTGTTAACATATACCGTTTTGTTTATCGCTAATTGTGCATGATATCTTGCGAACACAATGTATTTGTTAATACTAGATGAGTCTGAATTATTACACATATTCACCATTACATGTTTGACGAAAGAAACATATTTATTGATATGCGTGAAAACGCATAGACATTGAAGCGAGATAAAAGGTGTCATTAAAACATAAATTCTGCAAATATAAGTGATGCATTAAACAAAATTTACTAATTAGAAGTAATTTTTTTTTTTTCCCCACTGGTTAGTGCTTATGATAATGATATGTCAAAAAAAGTGCGATTAGACACAGCAAAGTAAAGTAAGATGACATAATAATCATTTAAATATCCCACTATCGGCTTGGCTTGAAAATAACTACGTCATTTAGTTCTCTGGAATATTTTTATCTCGCATTCCGGCATGCGAAGACCCGCGACTTTATTCTGTCCTGCCGTGACCACGCGCGGCTGTCTCGTTTTATTTTCGCGTCGGCACTAATGGCGCGAGGTGTCGGCATTAATATTTCATTAATATTTCTACAGGATTCCTGGAAAAGCGCATGACTCTCGGTACTGCGTTTTATTGATGCTGCTGTGCCGTGTGCGTAGGATGTTTTTTTCGAAGGCTCGACGAGTACGAGCGAGAGGAAATTTCTCGTCTCATCTTCGGAGACTGGTCGGGCCGGTGGTAAGTTAATTAAGTGCTAACAAGGAGAGAAGTCTGCGCCAAGACGGAGTAAAATCGTACGACGGACCCGGCTAAAAACTCGGACGCGCTGTGCCCGTTCGATCGTAGCCTCGTTTTAATCCTTAAAAGGTACCTTCTTGTGCGAGACTTTCGAAGCCTGTATTTATTTTTGCAGAATGATTATTCGAATACGTGAAATAATATTTATTATTGTTTAATTGACGCTGATTATCTTTCTGGCAGTAACATTAAATATATAATAAAATTAATATATTATAAGTTTTTATTTGCGAAGAGACATCTTCTTCCTATAATAATATTATTCTGTTGTCATATTTTTATTATATTTGATAGAGTTTTATTTGACTTTATGTAAACGAAACGAAACCCTAGCTCAAATAGACATACTCTTGTAATTGTATGATAAATAAGACAAAACATATGTGTCGATCGCTAGAGTATACGAATCTACATTTCTCAAATATGTGCGGACATATCAGATTCTAAGATATGAATCTCCAGATAACGATGATTATTTTACTCGAGATTTCACTAATATTTATTATTTATCTAAGATCCGACACACCGGGCACGAACGGGGAAAAAGAGGCGAAGAGTAACGCTGTTCTCTCCGTTGAACGATACTCGACCCCTTGTGGCCTCACATCTCGTACCTGTCCGCGAGATTTCACGAATACTTTGAATGAACGAGTTCCGGTCTCGTCGGACCTCAAAAGCTGTTTACACTGTTTTACAGTAATATAATTAGCGAACGCATATATCTTAATTATATAAAACGGTCGCAATTACGGAAAGTGGTCTGTTAATCGCGAAGGAGACATTTTCTTAAGTAGCTCATGAAATATTTATTACACATATATATAAAAGAGGATATTATTAATGTATTCAGTTTTTATTTGTAAAGAAACATCTATTTTGAAAGATTAAATTTTTAACATTCACAATAATATTATTAAAGTAAAAGTTAAAGTTTTGTAAAATTAAGAGAGAAACTGTCATCAAGAAAGATATTATCATTCGTCATTATATTCACGTAATTTTTCAAGAGCCAGAAAGAGTTTAAAGATTAAACAGATTTACTTACAAAAGTATGTTTATAACACACTGAATATATAAATCTAGAAGAAATCTAACGAAGATAATGCTAAGTTAAGCAATGGCACTTAATTAACGGTGAACACGACAGACGGAAGCACTTTGTTGGTCGGCGATTGCAGTAGCGGAGATCCCGTAGGCCATGGCATAGATCCAACCGGTTTTCGGATGGTAATGAAGTGGCTTCTGGACCAAGAGAGTCTCGTGCGCGAGATACAATCCTCAGATCATTCAAGGATCAAGCCAACTCGTCGATCAAGTGGGTACAAAGACATAATCTACGGGACAATAAAATATCAAGATATAGAAGTTAAAAATAAGAAAAGGCTCAACAGAGTTAAATGAAGGAAATAAGTGATTATTTATAGTCTTATATGGAAAGCACTATAAATGTCGAACGCAAAAGGATGCGAAGAAAAAGCCAGTCCGCGACCGCGAAAT
Source organism: Anoplolepis gracilipes (assembly GCF_047496725.1). Classification (NCBI taxonomy): domain Eukaryota; kingdom Metazoa; phylum Arthropoda; class Insecta; order Hymenoptera; family Formicidae; genus Anoplolepis; species Anoplolepis gracilipes. The sequence continues at coordinate 5,049,584 of NC_132977.1, forward strand.
TCTTGCCATGAATGACTCTCGCGAGTACGCGTACCTAACTCGAGTCGCACGCCTTTGTTTTCGAGGAGCCGGCGATAATTCCGCCATGAATTTTAATTCTACGCCGACTCGAAGTGCTCATGAATTTTAATTTCCCTCTTCTCGTTGATTCTCCTACGAGCGTTTTCACCGCCGCAGACTCGCTCTCACTTCCCGCGGCAGAGAGCTTACTTTTCTCGATTTTTTCCCGTCCGGTTTTTCCGGTGCGTCTACGCTTCTTTCCTCCCGACTGCTGTGAAAGGGGGAAACTGAACCATACAAAAGTCCAGTCGCGGAAAAGATGCTTTTCAGAAGTATGCAAATACTATGGTAGGTTTTCAGAGTTTCGAGCTACACGGAGATAACGAATGCTTTATGAATGGCGATCATAAAATATATATATATATATGTATCTATTTTTGTTTACGTTATTTTATATTTATTATTATATTTTAACATAATATTGAATATATAAAATACATATAATTTTTAATGACAAATGAAAATTTTGCAAGTAATTTTACAAATAAAAAATGCTTTTGCAAATTATTAAGTTTTTTAAGTACATTTACAAATCATAAATCATTTAAAACTTAAGAGGCTCTATCTTTTTCTTTCGTATGACTAAAAATTAGAAAATATATGTAATAAAAAAATTTATTTTAGAGAAAGTTGTATTAAAAAAATCTTAAAGATATTCTCTTTTTTGGAATTGTGAACAAAGATATTCAGAAAATCAGGGAATTTTCTTGCAAGATTTGAGTAGATGGCCTAAATTTTTCTCATGATGAAATATAGTCCTCCGGTAACGTGACGTGAAGGACGTGAGCGAAAAAAAGATTTACGATTGCCTGTCCCCGGGCGAAAACAATCGTCCAGATTGGCGGTCTTCAAGACGAGGGGAATCCATGGGTCGCGTGCTGCCCTCAGGGGGAGAGGGGGTGGGGATTGCGGCGGTTTCGCGGGGGTCCCGGATGCAGAATCGACGCGAAAACTCGCCATGATATTCGACGAGCAAATCAGAGCTGGTAATCCTGAGCGACAGCGAGGCTTAGCACCCTTCCTGAAAATGGTACTGCCGCGAAAGGGAGAGTGAGACGGATAGCCGGAAAGGGGAAAAGGGATGGTCGGCCGCGTTAAATACGCACCGTAGGGTGCTTCATACCCTGCTGGATCTCTCATTGTACCCGCTCCGTACCGATCATTGTGGCGAGAAAGAGAAAAATAGAAAGACACCGCGCTAGGGGAAAGTTGGTTGTTCCATCCTCGGCATCGGGGTACCCCCGACGCGATCAAGGGTCGCGAATAATACCAGCTAAACGCTACATATTGCTCGGTTTACCCCCAATTTATCCGGGGATTTGAATAACGATTCGTCGCCGGTTTCCTACAACGCGATACAAACGTTGGCCTGATAACGATCGCTTATCAGGGCGTATGAAAGTTAGAGCGTGCAGATAATATTCGACATTATTACGCGAGCTTTATATGACAACACAAAGATTTAACGTATGAGAGAAAATTGATCATTCATTGTTTTAATTAATTTTATACATATATTTGTATCGAATAAAAATGCTTGAAATCATTACGTCTTTTTTCCAATTACCTTTAAATTTGAAAATTATGTGCTCTTAATGTCATTAACATATTTATTAATATTAATGAGAGGATATTTGATATGTGCTTAGTATATATTACATTAATTATTTTTTAAAATACAAAAATGCCGGTTTTTATTAACATTTTCATTTAACAGAGTATTAAGTGGAACAGTTTTATCTATTTACATATTTCAGACTATTATAAAATTATGTTGTTACAGATGTGTATGAATGCATGTATATCGCGTATTAACTAAATTAAAAAACATTCGTTGCTTTTAAGAAATTACGAGATTACGAGTTGTAAATGTGCAGAAATAATATCAATATTGCGGGGCATTTTGATATAATTATTAAGTACACGGAATTGCGCGTATCGGCAGGAGATAGAGGGACGCTCGCGCTATAATGGCGACCAAAGTGTATCAATGGGACACTCCAGTTTCGATGTAAAACCGCAGCTTGGCGTGACACCGAATTACTTTAGGGCTCTCGAGTGCCGAACTACAACGGGTCGTGTATGCGCGCGTTGTGCGTGACCCAGAGTGCAACGAAGAACGGAAGGAGGCGGACGTCCCACGTGACGGGTCGAGGACCCTCAACGTCATCGCTAGCAGAGGCGTTACTTCGGTTTCCGATCACTCGAAACATTTCGAAAAGAAAGACGAGGAGCTCGCACCTAAGCGTCAATGAACGAATTTTGGACGAACGCGATTTTAACGGACACACCTTTCTATAGTATTTTCTTAACAGAAAGATTATGTGTGTTTATTCTATTCTCGATTTAACGGCGATTTAAAGCCGACTGTGTGAATTATTTGCAAAATATAAATAATCTTCATACAACAAGAATATGTGATAATTAAAAGTATCACATGTGTTTGACATATATATGAATTATGGTATTTTTTGAAAAATAGTTTAAGATAAAATATTTTATTTCCTTCATTTGTTTCTTTCTTTTAAAATAATTATATTGTTTACATTACTATCTATTACTACAGCTTTCAAGATTATATTTATAAAATGAGAGGAATATAATTAGGTTTATTTCTAAAAATTATTGTGGAGAAAGCTTATTCGTCATCTATGTAGTTGTTTCTTCAAATCGAAATCTCAATAACAACTACTCGACAGCATCAAACTTACAGATAAGTGGGATAGAAGAGCAAGGCCGAGGGAAGTTTTGAATTATCGGCAAACTGTCATCGACAGAATGGAAGAATAAATATGAAGCGAGAAGCTTCGTCTCAGAGTTACAACTGATACAACACACTTATGGATGTAATTCTTTGTTTTAATAAAATAATTTAATTTGATTTTAGATCCCATAAAATTTTAGTCAACAAAAAATTTTAAAAATGAAATAAATCTCTTTATTAAAAATTGTGATGTTAACAAATATGGCATAATTTTATTTTTATCTCTCATTTTTTTATGTAATATGTAACTGTAGTAAAACTAATATTGTTACATCATTATATTGCAGTAATATGAATGTTTTATATAGTTTATTAATATATTTTTTAAATATTCTTATTTTCTTTAATATATTCTGTTTAATATAATTTGTTTTATGTATATTTTTAAATGTAATACATTTATAATGATGTATAGCCATTCAAGTTGAAAAAGGCCTTAATATATATATATATATATATATATATATATATATATATATATGTTTTTCATATATTAAAGTATGCATCAGCTTTATGAAAGTATCTGTACAATTTTGAGGATATAGTATAAATGACAAAATTCTAGAAAAAAGTGTGATGCGCGAATCTTTGATTCTTTTGTGAAGAGACTCATCGGTAGAGATTCATTCGCATTAACTGGTAAATTTCAACTCTGCCTGCTTCTCTTTTTCGCTTTCCTCGCGAATCCTCCCTTTCAAAAAGATCCCCACTAACTCTCGCGAAATTTCTCTTTGGCCTACCCTTTGCGTTCGTCCTTCCTGAGAGCAACCCCCTTATCCAACCTTCTTCCTTCTCTATGTTTCTTCCCTGAACTCTCCCTTCTAAGGATGTAAGGTTTTACTTCCAAGAGTAATATAACAAGGGCAGGAAAGGTAGGTAGGGGAGAGTAGAACGGAACGCGTAGACGAAGTTTTATTAATTTCGAAAGTTCCCAAACTGATAATTAGATCCCCGTGGACTCGGGCGCCAAAGGCGAAGGAACTTAATTTCCGAAACGACTGGCAGGGCGGTTTTCTGTTTGGCTTTTACAAGATTCTACCGGCACGATCTTGTCATCGGAGCAGGGATTACCATATTGTTGATTAAATCAAGTCAGCGATATTCACTTTTCTTTTGACAAACGATTGTCGATATCAACCAATTTTCTTTCGGTTATCAAATAATTTGATTAGATTTGACTGTGTGAAAAATGAATAGGTGCTACAAATATTTTAAATATGAAAATGTTATATTTTCCTTTTTGACCTTGTTCTTATTGATTATGCATTTAACTAATCTATATATTATTTCTCAAACAGAAAGAGGTATGTGTTTATTTTATTTTTGATTTAACGGCGATTTAAAGTCGAATGTGTTAATTATTTGCATGAAAAAGATAAATAGTCTTTATACATGTACAACAAGAATGTATGATTATTAAAAGTATTGTGTGTGGCATATATATATATATATATATATATATATATATATATATATATATATATAAATTATTAATACATATATTATAAATATGTGTTTTTTGAAAAATATTCCTACATATTATATAATATTTTATTTATTGTTTCTCTTTTTTAAAATATTTTCTAATATCACACGTTGTAGTATTACATTGTATTATTGATTATCTGTTATTACAGCCTTCAAAATAATGTGTAAAATAATTTTATACAAAATAATTCATAGCAAAATGCATATCTTTTAATTCGAAAGGCGCAGAATGGTAGATTTGGAGAAATTCCGTCGCTTTAATTCTCATTACACACGGCTCTCGGAGCCGTCGTCGTCGTGATTCTCGATTCGACGACGTGCGGATGAGCATAATGCCGCGTACACACAAGCGCACGGCGAAGCGTCTGTCTTTCTTTCACCCCCGTTCTAGCAGAGAACACAATCAGACGTAGCTGTATTCGGTACTGCGAATGTTGACTCGGAGCATATTTGTCTAGCAATGGAGGAGCGTAGCCTGCAGGGGGTCGGAAGCGCGCGCGCGCACGAGCAGGGTGGTTCAAATATTGTGCCGTTTCATTGAGCACACCGTGGCGATCACAGTCGCATTATCTTGACGCCGTAAAAGAGAGAAAAACGACGGCGGGATCGATGTCAAGATGAATGGCTCTTTTCATTTTCCCATCGTCCCCGCGTTTTCTCGCACGTCCGTTCTCGCGGTTTCCCTCAACATCATTAACGCGTCTTTCCGATGATATTGTTCGCGGGGGCGAATTAATTTTTTATTACACACCCGGCATTAAAATTTCTCCCGAACCAGAAAAATAATAACCCGAAAATAATCTCCGCGGCGTTAATCGCCGCGAATAACACTGCGGCGTAAACCAATCACGAGAGTAAATTACTTACAGGGAAATGAGTCTATAAATATTTAAGCGCGATATTCGTAAATGAAACTCATCACGGCCGAGTTCGTAAATATGTTTGATAAAAACGATCGTGTAATATTTCGCGCGAAAAGTTATCGTTCGGTGGCCTGGAAAATTGTGACCTCGCTTGTGGCGCGATTTAATTTAAATTATGCCTGTTTAACTCGCGATACGCATAATATGCAAGTTACACGTTAATTCCGCGAGAACAACAACATCGGGCATCGAATTAAACAATGTTTTATATTTAATAATATATTAATAGAAGAATGTCAACTTTTAAATCAAATGAAAAATGTAACAAAATAAAAGACTTTTCTTTTTATTTTTAAAACATTATATACATTTTTAATTAGCTTTTAATAAATTTTTATGCGTTCCTCGGATCACTGTTGTTACATTGATCGTTAATATAATTTCAGCATCGTATGCAATTAGGAATCCCGATAGAAGGAAGTTATATAGGTATAGCTGTCCAACTTCTTGGAAATTCAAGATAGAGACGTTAGACGCGGCTCCCTTTAACCGAAGCTCGAATTAAATCCTGTGAATAGGTATGTGTTTCGATTTGTTTCAGATTGTCGTCGTGTAATCCCGCCGTTACGAACTTACGAGACGCGGATTATACACCGCTAGGCAAACCTATAATGCAAGCCTGAATTCCGGGGCGCTACCAAAACGGCAAAGAGGACGACGCCAACGGAGGAAAGGGGAGACCCCACTATTATGGGGTCCCTGCGATTCTCAGCAGCAGCGGCAGCATACCCTGCTAGGTATACGTATCTGCTTAAACACCACATAGTGTAACACACGTAGTTCGCTCCGGGGCAAGGACGAAAGGCGGATCCAGCCAGATCCAACCAACCAGCGGCGAGAATTTCCATTTTAGCTCCTCTCGCAGGACCAAACGTGTGCCGAGCGTTTCCTGCTTCTCCATAAAAGTCCTGTAGCTACCATAAATCCGTCACGGTTGCTTGCGCATTACGTCGCATCTTCCTGAATTGCACTCAGACTTCAGCTTCAGCAACTTTGGAGAAGAAGCGTAGCTCTTTGCGCGGCGGTTGGAAAGTATAAGTAAATTTTTACGGATAATTTAAGAACGTAGCCTACCTTTGAGTGAATTATTGAAAATGAATGGAATAGAATTAATTATAATTGTTTATCAATACGAATTAACTTTATTTTCAATTGTGTATACATATTAATATTGTTATTTATTTAATTTATATGCTAATTTATCGTATGAATATGTAATTAGATTATTTTAGGATTGCATAAAATGTTGTTATACGCCACACTGTTTATCTCTGCATTGAAATTATGTTATTTAATTAAAAATTTTTGCACAATTAAAATTCAGGTCGAAGTTTTAGCATGAATGATTTCAGTTCGCGTCGTGTGCGAAACATCCAAAGATTCACGAAAAAGGTAAGTTCCACGATGACATCGGATGGTTCCCGCAATTATGTAGCGTTTGAAGGCAATATCGCGAATTCACGCTCGACGAAGCATACGCTCGTCTTCCCTTTCTAGACCCCACTTCTTGGCGTCTACTTGTGCTACCTCTTCCGACAAGAATCCACCAACTCAAGTCGTCCCGATGATTCAACTCGATGCGTCGATGTCGAGTTTTCTCCTGGGAGTTCCGCCATCTTATGCGATTCTTTTGAAATAAGATGGGAAAAGAATATACTTTATACAGAGTCTTCGTGAAATTCGGTCTTTTGAAAAATTTATTATATGGCGAACAAATGTTGATGAACAAAGTTAATAATAAATACTGAAAAAAACATCGATCAAAAATTAATCAATTAAAGATTCATTGATCATAACGAATTGGGATTTATTACGTGTGAAATTGTGTATTAAAAATGTTTTATATATGTTCCTTTTTTTACAGCTTTTGCACAAAATAAAAAAAAGCTTGTGCAAAATTTCATTTTTAATAAAAAATATTGACAAAATTAATATTACAAAAGATCTATTTTTTCTTCCTATTAACGGAATTAACGTGTAACTTGCATATTATGCTATGATTTTAAATTAATTATACGTATATAAGTGTAATACTTTACAAGCATATATTTTTTATTACTGGAGAGAAATTTTGGTGAAAGATTCAACTGCATTTTCTGAAAGGTGTACGAATGCGCAGAGCATTATTATCAGGCACAGTCTCGTAACATCAGAACTCTTGTGGATGGAGGGGCCCAATCTCGCGCAAAAACCGGCCGGCAGCTGAGTGTACACAAGGGCCCCGCCATGGTATTCGGTCTCTCTTTCGTTCCCCGTACGATTCGAGTTCTAGCCCCGATCTCTCGTTTCTCGTCGTCGACGTCCTTCTCGTATCCTTCTACACATGTCGGCGCACCTCGGACCTATGCAAACAGTCGGCATTCATTGGCCAGTATATATATATTCACATATATATAATATATACACACTCATATATATATATATCGCTAGGATACGATTTTCTCGTGTCGAGAACGTGATTTAATGGAAGGCACTGAGGCTGCGAATAATCTCCATAATGAAATCGCGCCTTCATTTCGATTATCTGTCGCAAAACATTCGCTTCAGTGATGTGTTTTAAGCATTAACTATCAGAGCAAGTATACTCTGGAACACCATAAATTGGCCAGATGTATATACAATTACATATGACATCGAAATGTAAATAAAAACAACTAATGTTGTTATATTTAATTATGTTATTAGTAATGTACGGTTAAATAAAAAAAAAAAAAAAAAAAAAAAATTTGCTTTTAATGAAAATTAAACTATAAACTGCGAGATATGAAGCTAATAGGAATCATGAGAGAACAAAAATAAAATGTTTCGATAAAATTTGAAATATTTGTTTTACACAATCTTTCTGTGTAACAATCCACAAAATTCACCATAAATTAATCCGAAAAAATTGTTGGCTGTAAACGGCAAAAAAAAACATAAACCTACATTTTGATCAACCCCTTTTACAGACGTGCTGCGCGGACGTGAATTTCGGTTGGAAACTCGACAGCAATACTTCATGGCGCTTTGCTGCGACGCGGGATAAAGCACCGCTTTTCGGGGTTGTAGGGGCAGAAGAGCGTATAGGGTGGAGCCGGGTTATACGAAGGGTGACGGGGGCGCCGCGCGGCTATAGCTTGTAAGTGAATTTTATTGCGCGATTATATTGAATCCCTCCGAGCCACCAGTCGCTGTCAAGCCACCCCCTCGCTCTTGCAACCCCTAGAGAGGTTCCTGGCGCGGTGCTCAAACATGAAGCACGTTAATTCGAGATTCGTCTGCGTCACTTCCTTACGCCGGCATAAGACGGTGTTTTACTTCTCTACTTTGTGTTACTGGTTACGCGGTTGCTTGGAAATGTATTTCGCAGACTTTGTCGGAGATGAAGCGACGTCGCGATGAAGAGGAACTTAGTTCCTTAATTAGATCGTGGAATATATTAGTTGTGAGATTTATGAATACCGAGTAAAAAAATATTGCTTTAATGTTTATTACGTAATACACAGTGCTGCAATAATGCCTTTAATTACCAAATCATCTTAGTTATCTCAGTTTGCTTTTTAAAGAAACGAAAAATTAAGTTGTTTTGATTTTTTTTCACAGTTTGATATTTAATCAGTTTTCTGAAATACAATAATAATACGGTCTGGTAATATATTGTTATTTTAAATATAAAACTGTGATATTTATTAAAATAAAACTATATGATATTTATTACACACAGAATGATATATATGTATGTATGCTTGTTATTCTGTGATCCTTCTAGAAAAATATACTGCCAAAAATTCACAAAAACATAAACTACGGCTGAAAACATCGTTATGAGAGCAGCGCGCTATTTCGAGCATCATATCTCGGGTCTTTATTTCGATGGTGAGCACCGCTTTTGCGCCCCGGGGGATGCACGATAGTCGACATCGGCGGATACCAAATCGAAGCTTCTGCCCATAGGGCTGTTTGCACGTTGGATCACGACCTCCATGGCAAAATTCACCATGGCCAAACCACGGCATTCCCAGCGGTACACGACTCCTTACCGTCACAGAGATTTCTCCTTCACAAGCGAGCGCAACCTCTTGCGATTCGTTTTGCTATTTGGCAAACATGCCGCACAATTTCCACGCACATTGTAATTTAGTAAAAAAACAAGATACGTATAATACGTTATGTACATATCTAATGTTATTTTTCAACGTTCTACAGAAATTTATACAAGTTTTACATGTTTGGGATATTTTTATCAATTTTGAAATCTATTCTTTTTTAACGAAATATTTATTTTATAGATTTCGATCCTTTTCATAATTTTTTATTTTCCAATATTCAACATTTTGATCTTTAATAACTAATTAATTTATTAACTAATTGTAAGAAAATTAAATTAAATTTTTTCTCTAAGTTCCAATCAAAACAAATTAAAGAACACATGTTTTTCTTACATGAATTCATTCGTTTGGAATTAAATCGATAAAAAGATCTATTTTAATATTTCAACATTTTCGAGAAAGAACTCGTTCTTTTAGAAAACGTTCTTGTAGAAGATATCCAAGTGGAAGACGAAATCGCGTAATATCGCGTCGCGGTTATCTCGAAGGTTGAATTTGTCGTACTGAAATCAAAACTTGAGAAGGGATGGTCGGAGAATTAACTCACCCCGACCGCCTCTCGCCTCGCTTTGTGCTACCCCATCTCTCCGGGGGAGCAACCGGCTGCTGCCTCTTTCAAGAAAGACCAATAAAATCGTCGCAGGAAGCTTCTTCCTTCCATGCTGTAAGGATGAAGCTGACACTCCTCTTCAAGCTAAACTTTCAGCTCCTTTAGCGAATGGCTTCGCTAAAACGGAGTGATACATTTCGTTTATGTGATTTATACTATAAGTTTCACATTCGACTTTTGTTCTTCTTGCGTTTATATATACATATATCTATGTATGTGTGCGTTCGTGTGTGTGTGTGTATGTGTGTGTCTTCTTGAATCGTTTCAGAGTTGGCTGCAATTGTTGGATAAACGCGCGTCTGTATACTGGCTATTTGCTTCAAGTATTGCTAAGTATGCACGAATATTGCTTTTTAAGCGCGTGTGACCTACACCTTCTTTAGATTAAATCACATAAAATCTCTGAGGTAACAAAAATAGCTCATTTATGTATTACAAGTTGAAAATTTTTATACATTTGAAAAAAAATATATAATTACGCCTCGGTATATCAAATTTTTAATTAAATTCTATTTTTTTCTTTTCACTTTTCATATGTCTTTTGTATGTATGTATACCTAATCTTTTCGAGTCTTTTATATAATAGCCTTTTACAATATTGTGTTAGCACATGAGTTAATTTTTAATGAAAAATAATTTTAAGAATATACAACAGAGTATATTTATATATACATGCACATAATCTCTTTGATATCAAGTCTTTATTCGCGGTACCGATCAGCTGCGTTTGACAGCCGCGTCTAAACGCAGCTGATCGGATGTGCGAGCGATTATAGTTCCGTATGATTTTTAATAAACATCGATCAGACAGCCAGATGTACCGTACGATGCTTGACTCGACCCGGTACCAAGGGCCACTCGTTCGGCTTATACCCGGTGCCACTTGTGACGTACAAAACTGACGGATGGACAGACGTGCTCTGTGCGTGGAACACATATTACGCGCGGGAGCGCGCCGAACAAAGCTACTCCATTGTTTCGTGCCGTCAATAATCCACTTGCCGCGACTTGGAGGATCTCACCGGGGGTGGCACAATTGGAAAAAGGCACGAAGGAACCCGGGAAACTGGAACGCCCACCCTTCGCGAGGTAGAAAAGAGAAGACAAACCGACGAGGTTTTGAGGTCAACCTCGTTCAAGGATCGCGTTGCTCCTCGAACACTGCTGTCGCATTTTATTCAACCTAATCACAGCAATGGTTTAATGTTCTCAAAACATATTCTTTTGGTATTTAAATTGATTTGAAACGCAATTTGTATTTGCAATTTTATGATTGAGTTATTATGTAATAGTTGTATACCTTTCTGTATATTATTTGCAGAATTTATCTTGTTATTATACTCTTTTTATGATAAATAGCAAAGTATAGTGATAACATTTTGTGAATACAATTTGAAAAAAAGCTTTGTGTAATCAAAATACAGGTCTTAATTAATTATATGTTTTATATTACTTTATTTTAAATTTTATAAAATATTTTTAGACGAAAAAAATTCAGGTTAACTCCGTTTGAAACTGCCAACGTTCGTAATTATGAAAATAGAATGCACAGTTATAGCGCTCTTTTAAAGGAGTCGATGTTTCCGCACCAATTTTCTTGGAAAGAAGTTCCCGGAAAAATTGAGAGAAATCCTCGATCTTCCAGCTTCATGCAGAAAACTTCACGGGCTACTCAACGGGACGGAAAAAAGTAGTAATTTAGACCTAATATTTAACAATTTGCGCAAATATATGTATTTTACTGTCGCTGCTAATACAATAAGGTCATCGTCTCTTTTTGTTCTTAATGCTGCTACGTAACATTCAGTTGATAGAAGGAAAGAACGAAATTGGAAATAGTGATCTTTGACATTTCGTTTTTCGTATAAAAATATTTTCATTTCTTGCAATTATTTCCAATTAGAAGGTTTGCATTTTACATTAAAAGAAATAATTTAGTCACTTTTAAAATGGTTTATAATATTTAAATCAGAAAGCATTGATTAAAAAAAAAAACATTGTCAATATTTTCGGACAATATGAACGACCTTATTAGATTATAACAAATATTTCTTTTTGAAAAATTAAGAAAAATTGATACCAAGTTTCTATCTTGAAATATCCGACGGTTTTGACACATCTTCTTGGAAAGCTCAGTATGCACAATAAACGCTAACAATAAACTAAATACGAATCTGCTTTCGCAGCAAAACGTCGCGGATTAATCTACCGTTCTCCGTGACGTCCCATCGTCAGAATGATAAGCAAACAGCCACCGTGCGCGGATGTTGCCGTATCCTGGATATCAGCACCGCCGATGGCAGGAAGAAAGATCTCCGGAGCGTAGGCAATCGAATGATTAAAGGCTGCTTCGCCTCGGTTGCTCCGGTTCGATAGGGCAAAACTCCCGACGGAAATCAGAGTCGCCGGCCATCTCTGAGCGGATTTTCTCTTTCTAGATACCGCGAGATCGTTTTTTTCCCTCTCTTTCTTCGACTTAGGCCTCAACCCCAAGCTTCTTCTAAAATTCTCCGCATCCCTTTTGGCAAATAACGGGGCTGCTCTAAGCACTGGAACAGAAAATTCTGGGAAGATACGTATAATATATATATATATGCATATATGTAATATGTATATACATATATATATACATATATATATATAAAATCTTTACATATATGTGCTAAAAAACGAGCGCGTTACATGTGGATGTGCGATCGATTTATATATAAAAACTCGCTGGCAAATATGCAGATCGATATACAAACGTCATATTCGCCATTTGCATGATGCACGCGATGGAGATAATGATGATAATCAATAAGAATTATGTTACCAATGACACGTGACACACTTAATATAAAGGTTCTCTATTTTGTGACATATATAAGGATAGATTAAAGATATTATACGGTTGAAAAATAATTTGCTCGATTATATATAAGGCAATGAAAGTAACAAAGGATAAAATGTATTTTTGGAAAATTAATTACCGCGATCATTATCAGCAGAATTTTAAGTGTCATTTATATGTATATAAAATTACATATATGCTTTTCACATGTATGTGTGCGTGTTTTCGTGAACTTTGTCACTTATAATAGATGCATCAAACTTCAACGAGCTTCGGTTTTTATCTTTATTATTTGTTAAGAGTCGGCTGATTATGTTCGGTTATTGTAAATATTCTTGTGATAAGTACGCCGATAGCAAGAATGGTACGTCGATCTGTCCTCGTTTACGATCTACTTCGTACCGAGCAGCCACCCGATGGCTTTTCTGAAAAAGAGATTATGACGCACATCAGCGAGAAATATAACATCACGGCCGGCAAAACTCTTCAGAGAGACATCGCCGTCGCTCTGCGTCGTGGTCTGGACTTCGGTATACTCGCTAAGAAGAGAAATAAATTCAGGTACCTTTTTTACGCGAAAGTTCTACGGGCAAATAATTTGAGGGAAAAATTCACAAGAAGTTTATATAATTCCGTCTGCGAAAGTAACGGCTCTCCAATAAATTCTGTCACGTTGTAAATTCTTTACATTTATTTAAAGTATAAACTAAATTCGAATAATATGACTATATAAAAATTATGTCAATATATAACCTGAAAATGATTAGAGATCGTACGAAATAATTTTCACGGAGACAATAAATTATAAATTATTACTTTAATTGTAAAATTAAAATTGATTTCTAAAAAAAGTTTCAGTATATAAATTATTATAGAAATAGGCGTTATCTTACGTACGCGACAGATAATTTATTGCAATATTTAAATCTCAAAAGTTAAATCTCAAGTATTTAAATGATTCAATATCACTCTTTTTTTTTTAGCATTTCATATAAATGTATATATATTATTATTATTATTTGGATAGATTTGATCCTGATTTTCATCAGACCACAAACTTGAAACATAATATTGCTAGCAGAAACACGAGAACAAAGAAGAAAAAGAATAGTAAGAAAAAGACACCTAACAGGTCCACCGAAACTAAAGGACGACGACGACGACGAAAACGATCTTCGACCCGTGACAGAGATCGCAAACAATCAGATCCGGTACCGCGACCTAAATTACCCAAACCGACTTCGTGGTCGCCAAACAGGCGGTTTCTTGCCGACGAACCCATACCGAAAGTCATTAAGCATTCCTAAATTAGAAATATGAGAAGATTTCCTCGCCCCTTCACCCCACTCCATTTATATAATTCTTATTAAATTATTCAATATTTGTTTGCACAGCATATGATTTCAACAAACACTGAAATAAAATATAAACGAATGATGATATTACTTAAATCGACAAAAACGTTTTTATACGCTACTTTCATTTGTGATGTTTTGTATTTGTGAGTACATTTATTGCTGATATAAATTATAATACAAAATATGTTTGCGTATAATTTTTCTTCTATTTATTCTGGTCAGTTTTCATTCATCGTAAGGACACTCTGTCGGAATTAATGTCGCATGATATCGCTTTTAATCTTGAATTGTTCTTTATATTGTCACTCGAAAAAAAGGAAAGAAGAGTGAAGATGAACGAAGAAAGTAGAACCGAGACGCATAATTATAAAGCTGCGATAAAAACATCTGGTTTAAAAAATAATTCTTACTCCCACGCGATTAGTCACGCCAACTTCTTCTTCACGGTGAATCCAGTGCAACGTAATAGGTTGCGAAAGTGACCGGATAAAAGGCGAGTCGGTGCGAACAACCTCGGAAATCTTGCCCGGGGCTAGTTCACCAAAGTCTTTTAAAACCGAACCGATGCACCGGCCGTAGCTAATCGACGGACAAATCGGTCCGCGCGATACATACCTACCAACAAAGATTCTCGCAATACGCGGGTGCGGTTCCTCTCTGGATCATCCCCCACGAGATTACGAGATCCAGGATCGTGGATTTAGTCGCATCGTTTGAAGCAGTCTCGCCTTAACAGGATCGCGATCTCGGCCGGCCGGAAGGTTAATTTCATGGGAACAGATTTGTCGATCTCGAAAGTATCGGAATCGATGATTTCCCGTTAATTGTATCTAACGTTTTGATTTTATTCGCAGGTGGAGCGGAAGATTGGGATTTTACGCCGACATTCGGTCGTCGTTATAATTTTGATTGCAGAAATAAAAAATTTACAGTTTACAGATAGATTATTTTTGTTAAATTATAATTATCTTTTAACTAATATGCTTATGTTAATATCGCGTAATTATAGCTTTACAAATCAGTAATATTTATCTGATATATCTAATATTTTTATGTACTTTGGAAAAGTTCACATCATCGATCTTTAATCATTCTTTCGCTTGGTTCTTTAATTAATAATTACTCGCACTTTAATTTCTATTTATATACGGCTCGTGTTACGGGGTCCGATTCGTCAGTAAGTAATCAGCCACTGTAATTTCTCACGTTCGCCTAACACCGTCGGCTCATAGAATAGCAATCCCATTGGCGATGAATATTTCACCTAGCGTATACCCGGGCACTATACGGCAAGAGCCGAGCATTGTTGTCGCACAACAATGAGCTGGTATATCGTAAGCAGCGGCACAACAACGTATTCTTTTGTCCGTAAATTACACGTTACGTAATACAAAACGGTAGACGCGGTGAAGAAGAGGGGAGGTTTCTCTCGTTCGGACCCTGTACGGATTAAGGGCGGCGAAACGAGCTCGTATATAGAATCGTAAAGATGACCAACATATGTTCGACGACTATCCCAACTAATCAATTAGCGACAGGATAATCACCCGTTGCGTCTGACGTGCGTGAATCGTTTTCGACCGAACATATCGACGGGAAGGAAACGTATTCCCGTCGTAGTTGGCTAGCCTTGCGTGTGGTTTCGATCTTTTCAGGGATTAATTTCGTAATCTTTCATGAGGATTACGACTCCCCGAGAATTAAATTGGAATCCTGCAAAAGCTATTAACTACTTTGCCTTGGTAGAGAAAGGAATATCGTGGTGAACAGCTCGTCTTCGATTTTCCAACGAGAAAATAATTTCACGCGAGGGATACAAATTTTTAAAATTAATAATAATTAAGTTGGATTAACATGTTTACGATTAAAAGTTATCTATATATTGGATGGACAATTAATATGTGGAAATAAATAAAATTCAATAAGAGAGGCGCGTGTAATGAATAAATGAGGCTTGACACGACACCAAGTTCACCGGGGTTAACAACCCCGCACTTTATAATCTCGCGATCGACGCGAGAAAAGGTGTCCGCACACGGTGAAGCACAAAGGACGCGTGGATGTACGTCTCTGCCTTGCATTATCTCATCGTCGGCCTGTTATAAATATTTCAATGAACAAGTGGATCTCATGAATGGGACCGAACTCGAGACGACGAAAGAATGCGGCGCGTATTGTTCGCCAATCAGGCGCCATTTATTAAGGCCCACTTTACACCCTTCTTTCGTGAGGCTCTTTCGTCATCTGACCTCCTGCGTGCGTTCGGAATAATCATTCTTCTCCTTCGTCTCGATGCATTCCTGACGTCATCGCAACTGGGAAGAGAGGGTACAAGGTGAGAGGGGAGGGGCGATGCACGCATAGATGCGTCGCGTTGCGTTTTGAATGTCCGGGCGCGTGCCGCAGGTGTTTTCGATTCATATCAAGATGCTCGCGATCGTTCTTCATCGCCACGTTCGTGTGGGTCGATTCTTGACACGTGTCACGAGGCAACGATCACTTCCGGTGTGAGCGATAACGAGTGGTCGTCGTGAGATCTGTTTTTTATTTATTATTACACTCAACATTACGCTTTTACGTAAAACGGTCCTATGGGATAGAGAAATGTATAAAAGCAGAAGGAGAAAAGTATTTTTTTATTCGTTAATATTTAGTAAACTTAATTTGCGAAAATGATAGTTGATTCTAGAGAGACTGTACTGAATGATAGCGGAATAAATATTTATATAAAAAATGATTACATAACATAAGAATTTTGTAAAATCGCGTAGAGTTCTGCTAATTTAAAATTCACGATGAATGTCAAAGTTACCTTGTGGTGCTCCCGAAATTCCTCCATATTTTAATGTCCTGTTGAGAGCTTAACGAAACAACGGTGGTCGATCGTAAAGGCGGATAATTGTCACGCTAAAGTCATCGTATACGACACGTCGCAGTAGGTCAGTTGAAAACCGAACCGTTAAGGGTCGCACAACAAAGAGCAGGCCCACATCTCGAACCAATTAGGAGATGCATTGTTACGTATAGGAACCTATTGGTGTCGACATATGATATATATCGCAAGATATATAGCCGCGCTTCCTCCTTTTGGGACTTACCTGCGCGCACGTCGAATTCCGTGGAAGTTACATCTCGCCGCGTTTAACGGCCTCGTTAACGTGAATAAACGCTACGCGAGCTCTACGCAAACCCACGCAAACCTATCGGCATCGTTAGCATCCACGACGGGTAAATATCGAAGCGCCAGCCTGAAATCGGAATCAGAATGTGCGAATCGCCATCCGCGAGTTAAGAGCATCGGTGCGCGTCACGCATTCTGATGCATCAACGAATATATCGGCCGGTTGCTCGATGAACGATCATCGAGTTCATCCCTTAATTTTTCATATAACGGAGAGAATTGAAAATATAATAGGAAGCAATATAAATGATAATTCAGTAAGCGGTAAAAATGTAGAAATTTATAGTGTATTATATAATTTTATAGACTTAAGAGAAAAGAGAGAGAATTTATTCTAAAAATTCTGTTTTTATAGTAGTCAGCTAAAAAAATATTTTAACGGAAAATTGTATGTAAAGGCAGGTAATAAATCGCCTGAGATTATGTTTAGAAAGTAATAGGAAAAAAATGATTTAATAGGCAGGTAACAAACTGTCTGAGATTATTTTTTTTTGTCGAAATAATGACAGAGCTTAAGCTGTGACAAGTACAATATAATCTTGTTGGTCGATGGTCAGCGTGAATTCGGACAACATATTTCTCATAACTAGTCATGTCCGGACTAACGTTATCTCTTTGCGTTATCATACGGCTTCAAGATTAGACTTTGTAGTCACGTGTTTATTCTGTACCGTGATACTTTTTTCTGTCTAACCTTTGCGTCTCTCTCTCTCTCTCTTTCTTTCTTTGAGACCGTATCTTCTTTTCAAGAACTTTTACAACCTCTCAGAACCGCAAATAGCTTTTCACACATGCGAGTCAGCCTTCTTAGCAATCCTTTATTTTCTATATTATATTGATTTGATTGGCTTGATTGTTTTGATTTGTGATAATTTAAATTATTAATCAATCCTCTCTATTGTTCGTTTTAATTAAAGTTTAAAGATGTTTCGGTTGTTTAGGAAACGCGTTAAGTAATATAAGCACCGCTTATATTAGTAAAATATATCTCATTGTCAGATTAGGCTAACAGATTAGATAAACTTGATAGATCGTTTTGTTTGAAATATCTATTGTTATATCATTGAAAACATTGTTAAACGTTCATTCGAGTGTGAAGTAAGCCTAATGAAAGAAAGATACCGCAACATGCATAGTCACAACTGAAACCAAGGTTGAGGAAGACTATCTAGAAGATTTCTCGGCGTTGAGAAGGCGATAACGCGCGCCTAAATAAATAGTAACGCCTTTACTTACCTTAAGTTCTGGAATAACACCAATTAATGTTGAGTATGTATCTCTGGAATATTAGCTATGTGTTAGCAATATTAACCGCTTTAATATATCATGTATTCAACCGGTTATAAACGGTGGCGAGCATTATATATAACGTAGCATCCAACGATAAATATTATTACAGGTATTGTATAATCATTGTAATTATAATATATCGTATACAGTGAAAGATATCTTAATAAAGAAGCAAGTATTATAAGTTTTACTTGAGAGAAATTAGTAATTGATTAGTAAATAAATAAATAACAATGTTTTATCTATGTCGTCTTTTTAGATAAATATTCAAGACATAAATTTTAGACTTTTGTTTGAGATAAACTTTTAATTTGTTTCTTCTTCATTATTTCATTTTTATTCTCAAGAGTTAATTAAGCTATCGTTAATATAACATTATCGAAAAATCTTCAATTTCTTATCTGAACATGACTAATTATCCATATATACGCATTAATGAAGGGGTGTTTTTTTCCGTAAATATAAATTTATGAAATGTCCGAGGTAAAGTCACGAAAAATATTTGGTCGACGTCTCATTCTCAGATTATATTGGCGAGAACGATTGGCGGTGAAAGAGAGGGTGAAGTGCGCGGGGCCCGATGCGAGAATGAGAGAGAGAGAATGTACGCGTGGCCAGAAGAGCGAGATGACAAGGAGGTGTAGAGGAAGAGAAAGAGCGACACGGATCAAGGATAGTCTTTGCCAAATACCAATATTTGCGACCGCCCTGTTGGTACCTCTGCTCGACTCGACCTAACTCAACCGACTTAACTCAACCGATCCGGCCGCAACTCACCCCTCTCCTACCACCCCCTTTTCTTCCCTCTCCTCCCCCTTCTCTACCACGCCTCTTCACAAACTGTCCGCGGATTCGGAAACCGTGGTTGACACTCGACCTTCAAAAATTGCGCAGTCCTAATTCATTAGAAGGGAGAACTGAAGCAGAGTACAAGCTCACAATCGCAAAACGTAATCTTTATAAGTTACCTTTAATATTTCTATCCTTAAATCTCAGTCATTCTTTCTCCTTTAGCTCAATCTCAAAGCTTTTAGGTAGAAGCAAGAAAGAGAGAAAGAGAAAAGGAAAAATATGCAGAGTTTAAAAAAAAAAAAAAAGTTCAAATTATTGTTAGAAATGTCAAGTTATCATATCGAGGAAACTGATATTTCTTTTTGTTTTTCAATTATATAAATATTGAGATTTTTTTAGTCGAGTCAGTTGAAGAGAATGCTAGAAGAGTGGGTAACCAGATAGATGTAAATGATCGCGCAGACTTTGCAATCAGCTCTCTCTCTCTCTCCTAAACACCACGTAGCAAACGTGGAGCTGCGAAATTGTCCGCTCGTTCGTTGACAACCCAGATTGATTTCGGGCGTGTGCCGGATCGCGTACCCTGGCCCCGATTGGCTTTTCGCCCGAGGGCAACCAGGCGGAGAGTAGTGCCGGTCATATTACGTGGTGTGTCGCAACGGTCGGCATTGCGGCGTGGGCATCGGGGGTGGGGGGAGCAGGGGGGAGGCGGGCAGAGGGCAAAGGGGGAGAATGAGTCGCGGGTCCGATGCAATAAATAATAATTAGGCGCTAATTAGCGGCGGCCATGTTGGCCGCCGGCAGTTGTCGACGAGTGAGCGCGCGCCGCCGGGGAGAATAGGAGGAGGAGGACGAGGAGGTTGGTGGCCAGAGAGGGTGGTAGAGAGGAACCGGGGGACGGGGGGAGGGTGGTTGATGCGGCGAGAGCGGGCGAGGGTGGTTGCTCCCTGCGAGCGGAGGGTAGGAAGGACGAGGAAGGCGGGAGGGGGGTTGGGGGGAGGAGGAGGTAGAAACGGGCGGTTTAATCACGTCACACACCGACGCGGTACATTGCCGGGGCGATAGTGCTCTTGCGTACCCCGAAGCATACGCTATCACACACAATCATACGCGCCTTCGTGTCCGCGTGTACGTCGGCGGGGTGTGTATGTGTGTGGGATTGCGCTTGCTTGTTCCGGACATGTTGACGATGTAGGGGCTAGCCTGTGCGGCCGTACGATAATACAACGAGCACGAGGGTGGATAGTGGAATCGCAGGGAGGAACGGCGGCAGGAGGGAGCGGCGGGGAGGGAATCTCGCAGGACGGTGGTATGCGGAGGAAGAGGATGGAACGGGGCGATGAGGAGGGAGCGGGTGGAGGAGTAGTGCGAGGTGGTCGATTTCACGCGGTCGATTGCTGGACCTGCAGCTCCACCCCCGTGAAGGCCGCTTTTGGCCATTCGCCGGCATACGCTCCCAGCGTCGTCTTGCCGTTTCGCCAAGATTTCCGGATGGCCCGACTATATGCGCGCGCGCGCGCGCGCGTCCGCGCGATCGTGATATTGCGCATTTGTGGGATAAGCACGTGTCTGCGTAATAAAAAAAAGATTCATTAATTCTTACGGATTCTTCAGCAAATTTTAGTTTTTCATGAAACTGAAAAAAATTGCAATTTCCAAACGCTAATTGTAAAAAAGATTTGTAAATTAAAAAAAAAAAAAAAAAAAAAATGCGAGACACGTCTAAAAATAAGTACATATATTATATATATATATATATATATATATATATATATATATATATATAAAATATATAAAATATATGATGCTTATAATTTTTAAGCAAGAGCGTAATCGAGCGAGGAAATGTCAAACGAGAAGTGGAAGTGTTAAGAGAAACGTTATTCTCTCTCATCTTATGCGAAAGACAACTTTAAACAATTGACAAACTCTCTTCAACAGAATTTGTTTGAGTTTCATTATTTTCTATTCGCATTTGCAAGTAAGATATTGCACCAACAAGATGATCGAATATTAGGCATTATCTGCATACACATGTCACTTGCTACGCGTGGGGCCTATTCTCGCGGCGCGTTGAAGAAATCGTTAAATCAACGCGGACGTTTCTGCTTTTACCTGTAAATCGTGTGAAACTTTCGTCGCCAGAGTTTCTGTAAATATTGGAATTGGCCGTGATGCCCGATGCGTGCTGCATTTTTCTCGCAGGAAATGTTCGAGGTCTCACATACGAAGACGAGATGACGCCATTTGCGCGAATCCCTGTCCTCGCTTTTGCGTCGTTGTCGTGAAATGTCGATGCGACAACCCAAGGAACTATACAAAAATCAAACACTGTTTACGTACGTTTGTTTTGCTTATGCAAAATTATATGATATTACAAAGAGATTGACACGTGCGATTAAAAGATTAAATATTCGAGCTATTAAATATATATATATTTGAGCCATTTAAAAATTAAATTTAGTACAGAGCATTTGTAGTACAGAGAAATATTTTAATCAACTTAAAAAGTCATTCGCATTTGAAAGTAAATATCATGTAGAATTTCAATATCGTCATATTTTCAACATCAATATAAATACAAATATCATAATATTAACTTTATATCAAGACAATCGTCACGTTATTAGCAGTACAACTAGTTAACATGTTAATGAATTCCCAGTGTAAAAACATTATCGCCTTCTCATTATCGCTATCTCTTTTTTACACTTGTTGTAAATTTAGCTTTGAATAATTCAGCTCATCAGGAATTTAAAATCCATCGCACGCTCCAAAAGTCAACGGGTGCACATTTTTACGAGCGAAAAATGTTTATTAACGCGTCGGTGATGACAATACGATGAGAAGGGAGGGGGAAGCGGAGAGGTCGTGGATGAGTCGATGGACTAGGAGGGCTTCGAGGGCGAAGGGGGGAAGGGGAGGGACAACTACCGGCCGCGTATCGTAATTCTGTCGCATTACCATTTAGATTAGTTAGATTTGCAGGTAAACAGGACGCGAGCGGCGATCGCGAAGCACAAACAAGAGCGAGCTCGTCGTCCCCGTTGACATTTTAATTTCATCGCGATAATTACTTTCAAACGGATGGCTTTTTAAGTAGATTAAAATATTCCCGTACCACGCGCACGTCCACATTCGTATAATTAATGCACTTTCGGGTAGCGGGCGGGGTGCGGATCGGGCGACGGAGGGTGAGGGATGCGGGGAGGGGGACATATGAGAGTTCGGGTCAAACCAGGATCGGGGCGATATATCGTCATTCGTTGGACGAGTTTTAACGAACGCGCGAGTGATTTTAACTCGATTTTAATTCGGTGTCATATAGCCGGTCGCGCGAATTTCATTATCGTTTTTGTAGTCGCGAGATAAAATCCGAAACATACGCGCGCGCCACTGAACATTTCTGACATTTCTTCATATATAGTCACTAACAAATCTAGTTTCCAAAGGCTCAAAAGTGATTTTTTATATGCTAAATATAGATTGATATATTACTAGATTGGGATATATATATATATATATATATATATATATATTTATTAAATTTATATATATATTACCCATCCATACTTTAGGACGATTTAATATAACTATCACTCATCGATTACTAATTAACAATTTAAAGCTAAAATTATTATAAAACTCACTATTGGTTATCATAAATGTAAACATGTAGCAGAAAATTAAATATGTTTTAAGTATATTTTGGTATATTACATTCTTCAAAGAGAAGCATCATGAGGAATTCTTTGAAAAATTTAATCGACCGTTAAAGGACATTGTGTTTTCAGCGTGGAACATCCGATTGAGATAATGCTCGCAGCGAATATTAGACACTGAATCATGCGTGGCTCGGCTGCTAGGAAATATCAGACAATTATTGCGTTTACCGGTAAACAGTTTTGTTTATTCAATCGCTGCTGTTTCCGCACTCCAACGATCTCCATGCTCATCCACTGGGATTTGTATCTATTTTTTCACTGCCTTTTTTTGCTTTGATAACTATGCAATGAAATGGACTATTGCGAGAGAGAGAGAGAGAGAGAGAGAGAGAGAGAGAGAGAGAGAGAGAGAGAGAGAGAGAGAGAGAGAGAGAGAGAGAGAGAGAGAAAGAGAAAGAGAAAGAAAGAGAGATGGTTGATAAATATACACTTTTTATCATGCGATTCTGTTAATGAAGATTGTTCAGTCACCAGCAGAAATATTGCAGATTATACAGGGTATTATATATAAAAAAATATTGTTTCTACATATATTGTTTTCAACACTTTGATCACTAAGCTGTTTGAAAAAATAGTTATCAAAATATTTATTAATATTATAACGATAAATGATAATAATACGATCTGCCTGCTTTTCGTGAAAGACACTCGCACGCAAACTCGACAACTCGGCAATATCGTGGGCGATCAATTCGTCGCTAGCTATGATTCAAATCCGACAAATTGATGTCGTCGGTCGTGTGTCGGCGGCCGTTCAACAGGGGTGGTTTAAAGCCAGCTCCCTTTCCCACCTTCTTCCCCCTACGTTCTTCTCAACCCCAAGGGATATGGCGGAGGATGGTCGGAAGAGGTTTCGCGACAGACGGGCTGCAGCTCGTGTAAACAATGGTACCACCTCCTTCAGGGAAGCTAAGCGTAGGTGGACGAGCACGCGTGTGCACGCGCGCGCGTGTATGCGTGAGGTGCTTATTGGGTCCGTTCTGGGGGTGGGGTGCGCAGAAACAACCCTCTGGCCAAACATCGCAACATCAATCAGCACCAGTCACTCAAGCGCGGACCATTGGCGCCAACATTGCGATATTGCCTGCATTTACATTCAACATTTACGGGGAAAAAGATAATGACAGGGCCGATGATATTGCGTTGGCTGGCATCGGGGGATTCAAAGTTACGCTGGAAGCTGGAAACGGTCAGGCCCCGCCAATGGAACCTGATTACATATCGCGATTATATACGCGTGCACGCGCATGCGTATAAAAATGCGTGCGAGAAAAATGTCATTGAAGAAGAACCTAACTAACCCTGGTTTCGTCATTCGCGATCAGATTATATGGAAATTGCGAAACGAGACAAGCAGCTTGCGTGCGAGAATGTAATTTTCCGTTCGCTTGTTCGCTTAATGGAGGAATAATGTAATCGACGTATGATGTGCGGCTATGAAGAATGTAAATAATGTGTATTTACCAAATGCAGCGAAAATGATACAACAACTAATTACGGATCGCGCAGCATAAAGGACGTTATATGTAACGGTAACAAATTGATATTACGCGACACGCCTCCGTGTCGAGTTGACATTTACGACTCGAGACATAGTAACCGCGCCCCAGTTACGCCACTGGCATTTCAAATAGCCTAAGGACATCCTCTGGGTGCCGTACAGATATTCTCCGAGGAATATCCCCGAAACATTAAAAGAGCGAACAATAGCGTGTACTCCTCTGTGCGTTCAAGTGAAATAGATGAGATATCCTGAAATTGCCCGTAATATCCTGGAATATTCTCGCAGGGAAGATATATCGCACTTGAGAGAAAATATATGAAAAGTCGTTATAAGAGAGAGAAAGAGAGAGAGAGAGAGAGAGAGTACTTTAATATAACGGTTTATATAACGAAGGAAACCAGAAATTCTATTCTATATTTCTTTTGTTTTGTTTTTTTTTTTATTTTTATAACAGATGCAATTAGATTATTTCTTAAAAATCGAGGGATCCGCCGAAAGTTTGCATCGGGTGAAGAGAAACCGTGCGAAGGCTCTGTTTTGCATAGCATTAGCCCATATTATTGTAAGCCGACACACTTAATTCTCACCCTAACACGCGCCCTAACGATTTAAGCCCCTGCACACCCCTGCTTTGAGGATTCGACTGACACGCTACTCTACATGACACATCCTCGTAGGATTTTCGGAGAATCTTCCAAGAAATTTAAACAATGCCAAAGCATTGCTGTACATGTTTTTTTATATAAATTAAAAAATATTCTTTTGATAAAAATATTAAATAATAATCACCGCGATATATTTGGTAGTTAAGTTTTTTTCTCTTTTCTTTCCTTATTACATGCTTATGTCAGTTGATATACATTTCTTTGTCTCGCACGTGACAACAAATAACCAGCTGTTTTTTCTTTACGAACGATACCAGGCAATCAGCTGAGTTCAACCCCGCTGTTCATCGTTATGACGTAGATGAAGATAGTGGTAGTGATCTGTATCCACTGTTGTCGCAGTGAGTCAGTATTTGGACAAGAACCCCGTGCTCCTTGCCAATGTGCGATTCAACTTTCACCAGCTTACACCCCAGGACATCATCCTTTGCAACTGGCGTGCGCCAGATACGAGACGGTATCCGCCGCATAGATCAGTTGTGCTCAACTGAAAATGTCGGAATTCCCTGCAGAAATCTTCATAATATTGACTACATAATAAACCTCTTGAGATTATGCAATCATAATCAAAAGCTCAGAAGAGATGTATTAAAGAATAAATTGTCGAAGAGCTATCGAAGAGAGTTTGATACATTTGCAATCTGTTTGTATTGTTAACTTTGACGAAATGTTTTGTAATAAGACTTGTATATTCAAAAAGGGAGAAGTATTTTGAAGAAACATAAATTGAATTGCAGCATTTTAATCTGAAGAATTAATGCTCCGTCCATCCAGTATACTATGTCGAAGTCGATCGACAAGCGGCCGAATTAATATGTGCAACTACTTCCTTGCAAGCTTGCATCCATCGTCCTGATTCTCTCTTTCTCCCTCTGTCTTTCTCTCTCTTCATCATTGGATATCCTTCCTCATCCTTCCTCAGTGCTCCGATCAAAGACCCTCGGGCCACAGTATAGATGTTGCAGACCGGATCGCAAGCTAGAACGCGCGCGCGCGCGCAATCGCGCACAGTGTCGCACGTACGCACATATACGCGTACAGAAAATACACACATACGCATGCGCAATACACCTACCATCATCTCTCGCGTACCTGCTAGGAATAGATTAGCCGTGTGTTGGCGCATTGTCGTAGGGACACATGTAGGCTCTAAGTAGGTTGCGTGTGTTAGTTGCGCAAACATGTCTGCAGCGTTGTCAGGCGGGCAGGAAATTACGTCCGCCTTTAGCCGCTCTCTATATTACGCCACCCCCTGAGTACACCCGCTCATCCGCACACACGTAACCCTTGCCTGTCGTCATGCTATCGAGGTTTATGTATACGTCCACGTGTGTATGTGCGTGTATGCGCGCGCGTATGCACTACTACACCATCCGGTCTGAGGACGAGGCGGCCTCGTACGTAGGTACCTATCTCTACCCTACCTACCTACCTACCTGAGCCGGAGATACGTGTGTACACAAGCGGCATGTGTACCGCGCGGTATGGCAGAGATACCTCGGGCTAACAATAATGCGACTAGTTGCAAATGGGACGGATACCCGTATACCTGCCGACGTGACGACGTGTAAGATGACAGCGGCTGTGTGTGACGTCCGCCGCCTCGAGATCCCGCGAGATCGGACGCGTGGGCGTGAAGCGCCATTAGCGTTAGATATCATTCCGCGATAAGCGACTCGCTGTCATGACATCGAACGTTTCGCGAAACGTTTATAATCGTGTGGAAGGCGACTATGGCGCGAGATGCCGATAGCAAAATTAAACGACATCGTGACGATTAGATATGTCGACGTTAAACGAGAAATTAACGGAGAAATGGAGAACAAATGGAGAACGCGTTTTACAGTCTTCAAATAATGTAAAAATGCTAAAGAAATGTAAAGAATTGCGGTTTTTTTTCTTTTTTTTTTTTTTTTTTTTTGTATTTGTTCAGTTCAATATCGCGAATTATCTTCTTTATTTTATTCAAATTATATCACGGATGTTACGTCTACGAAGGGATATTAGACATGCATATGCGAATATTAGACAAATTATAAATATCATAAATATAAAAAATTATATAAATAATTTTAAATGTAAATATATCCGAAAAAGAATTTCAGACGTCAATGTTAACTCTTACTCCGTATTGTTATTTTTGGCACCTTCTAACTGTACAGGTGGGTCAGCATTAATATGTAAAAGTGTTTTAAAAAATCTGAAAAAATGTATATACCTTCTTTGAACATTCTAAATAAAGACTAAAATAATAAATTTTAAAAATAATTTACTTAAATATATTATTTTATGATTATTTGTTTTCGAGAAATTGACGTTGTTAGAAAAATCACAGACAAAAATGATCCATGAGTACGGAATAAGGGTTAATTTGCTATAATCCTCAAAAATGGCAATTTTTATTAACATTTTACGCCGTATTTTCAGTCTCATCGTGATATCACACACACGTAATTCAAACACACATATATTCTTTTTTAAGATTAATCAATGGAAGCCGATCAGAATAAGGTCGATTTAAATATTATTTCTCGCGACTGCAAATCACAGCGAATTTCCGCAGGTGCTTGAAAAAAATGGGCATTCTCTCTCTCTTTCCGTGGTTTCTTTATCCGCACCGCCGGTGCCACCATTGAATCATTGGACACTTATGCGAACGCGCACGGGCCCGTCCAAACATTTCGGACAGCCTAAGGAAACACATTTGCCTGCGGGCAAACACGCCGCGGCGAGTCGCGTCTTGTCGCAGCAGCCTCCGGTACCAAAGTGAAACGCGGAATGTGTCTGGGACTGTGTTTGCACTGCAGGACAATATTCCGCATCTTCCAAAGGGCACAAGAAGAGTGCGGTATTATTGCGTCTCACGATTGTGCGCGCGCGCGCGCGCAACTCTTTTTTCTTCCTTTCGCGGTGTTGCCTCTGCTTTATTTCTATCTCTGCGAATTTAAGCGCGTTAGATCCTCGTCTAGAATTAATGTGCACGCGGATTTTTTAGGCTCTACTTTGCAAGTAATGTTAGTGTGTAATTTATTAAAAGTGAAATACAAATTATTATTATTTCAAAGAATTCTCTCTCTTTCGATTCGACGAAATAATTTTCATCGTTTTCTCTTTCAGATATATGTATATTAAAAAACTGCTTGTTTGATTTTCCACTATATCATCAAATTCAATTGTATGAATACAAAGGCTCCAAAATTTTATAAATAAATTTTATAAATGACTGCGATTTCACCGAGAGCAGTGTTTTCATTTCCCACTACTACCTAATTTATTCTTGCTCACGTGTGACACCATGTACCACTTCGTTGGCAAGCGTACGAATCGCAACGAGCAGGAGAGGCGTATATGCAAAATTAAAGAGAAGGCGCGAGAAGGCGAGGGGAAAGGATGCAGTTTTAACCGACGGCGAGCTTTAACCGGTGACCTCTCTCTTTTCCTCGTGAATAATTCCCTTCTCGCCCTGCCCCCTCCCCTCTCTCTCTCTCTCTCTCTCTCTCCCTCTCTCCCTCTTTCCCCTTTATCCACCGACTACAACGAAATTCAGCGTGTGGCGGGAAGTCGTTAGGCGTTTTCCGACACGAGATAAAATTCTGGGAAGCACGTCGAAACGACTCTCCGCGCGCGCGAGCTACGGGTATTGTTTTAACGTGTTTGAGTCAAATATTGACGCAAGTTGGGCTCGCGAGGCGGCCCGGAACGAAACGCTCGCGGAACAAGATGAGACGGAACGACCCACATAGTGTCCACGTCTCGGAGAATCGAGAAAACGGAGAACGCGTCGTGTCATCTTCTTCGTGGTAACGAAGGAGGAAAGACGGAGAGACGTAACGAGGGAAAGAAAAATAGTCCCTCTTCATCCTTTTCCCTCTCCTTTTTTGGCTCTCTCTCTCTCTCTCTCTCTCTCTCTCTCTCTCTCTCTCTCTCTCTCTCTCTCTCTTTCGCTTTCTCTCGACGTTTTCTACTCTTCGTCATCGTGCGAAGTTACCGCCGTCGAGTGTCGTAATGCACACGTTTTCTCGATATCGCTTACGATCGTGTTTGACTTTCTGTAAGAGGTAGGGCTAAAGCTGAAGACTCTCTCGTGAGAGGAGCGATTTTTAATCTCTTATCGTTGTGACTTTCGTCTCGGCTTTGTCGAACCGTATTCGATTATCGGTTCTATGAAGAATCTTGGGATCAGTCAATTATTTCACATCCTTTTCCTTGCTCATATCCTGTCAAACAATTGCGACCCTCTTTCTCTCGCTCTCTCTCTCTCTCTCTCTCTCTCTCTCTCTCTCTCTCTCTCTCTCTCTCTCTGTTTCTATATCAAGAATACACTATGAACGGGAAATTACCACACCTAGACCGTCAAATCCCACGAATACATTGCACGTGTAGGTCTTTGGAAATTCCATGTGCAAATTTGTATGAGTGAGATCATCTTCGATTTTCAAGATTTTCCTTGAGTCACACATTTATGCAAGTTAATTTAGATTAATTAGAATTTCTTAGTAAATCAAGTTTTATAAACTTTAAAAAAGAAAAGCTTGGAATAGAAAATATATTTATATATATATATATATATAATAATTAGATAATTTTTTATTATTTTACATTATTTTATACTTCTCATTTTTCTATTACATTTTTTTGTGTTATATTTCTGCACAAATGTGTTTCAATGTTTTGATAATAAAATACGTGGCTTTAAATCGCTTTTAAATTTATTTTTTATGAAATATCGTTGTTATTCATACGTTCCTTTTCGAATAAACTTCTCAATCGTGTCGATATTATTAATTCTTCAAGTACTCTTGCAACAATCATTACAGTTGGGAGATGAAAAGAAAAGCAGATCGTAGGAGATTCAGCGCGCAGTAAACCGCTTTGGTTCTCATAAAATCTCATAACCCCGGGGCCTCGAGAGCAATGTGTGTAGCTTTAGATTCGAAATAGAAAAAGGGTCGATAGATACGATGAGGCATCCCCGGGAAGAAAGCCGGAGATGTAGGAGAGACCTCGCTCTCTATGGCGACGAAAGGGCAGTAGCGTCGACGTTGTTGTAGCCTGCGGTGAAACTTCAATGGTGCACCCCGTAAGGCCCTTCCGAGGGGGATATTTGTTTGGATTTTGGATCGTACTTTTTTGCCAGGATCTCGGGATTCCGTCGCGTGTACGCACGCGTGGAAATGCGTGTTTTCAGTGTTCCTGAACAAAAACGTACTACATGAATAAAGCTAAAAAAAATTAGATGAAAAAGGTACAATATTTTGCTTAAAATTACTTTGACTTTTAATATTTCACCAGATTTGGAAGAGATTAAAAACCACATTGGCTTTTCTAACTAAATCTAAAAATAGGAAAAAAATATTTTTCTATCAGATAATTTTAAATTATAGAAATATCGTATGTCAATATCATTATAAGGCAAGATAAATCGCGTGTGAAGAGGCAACATTTATGTTTTACTTTAACATTTTTTGTCCATTGTGATTAATTCTATAATCGTGACGCGGCGCGTCAATGAATATTATATCCCCGTCAAATGAGTAACAGTTTTTATGATGTTTGTTCGACGAGTGGCGCGACGGACAACCTTTGTGAATGAGATTCGGCTGTTGTGAGCATGGGATTCGGGCGCCAATGAAATCCCCGGTCCATTGAGCAATGAGTGTGACACTAGTCGGCGGTCATTCTCCTCGGCTATTTCTTGACCATTGCATGGCATTTAGGCACCGTTTACCAGCCCGGGCGTTTCCCGGCCTCTGAATGCCCGTGTAACGCATTGCAAACATTTTGCCGTTGGCAACGTGCAGTCGAGGAGAAGGAGAGGGGAAGGAGAACGTACAAGGGGAAAAGAGGGAAGGGGAAGGGGAAGGGAACCGGGGGTGAGTTTTCGATGCAATTCTAAACCGGTAAAGGACATTGTACCTAATGTTTGGACATGTGTTCCGCCCCGGTCACGCCTTTTGTTACCATTTTCCATGCACGTTTGTCCGTTTAAAATGTTGTTTTAGCGCTCGCGAGACGACGCAGTCATCGGGGTGGCTCGCAACACGAGCTTGACACGAGCCGTCAATGTGAGAGCCACCGTCTTGTCGTTGACGCAAGGAATCTCTCTTATCTGACTTTAATCTTCTTTCGTAGATTCGTTCTGGCAGTTCATGCTCTATTTCCCCGACGTGACTTGGCAAAAATTCAGTTTGCTGAAAAGAAAAACGTCTAAATCATCACCAAATATTATTATTATATCATATAAGTATTGCGTCAAAATTTTGAAATATATAGTAAAAAATTAAATTATTAAATGTATATTAAATACATATAATATACTTTTTTTTTTAAATATAGACAAGAGCTAGAATTACATTTTTGTTACTCTTTAATTTTACTTTTCTCTCTTTGAATTGCCTAAAACCTTAAAAAATTTGTGTTGAATAGATTACGTGTATATATATTTATATACAGAGTATCCAAAAAAACTACCGTACATCCTTTTAAGTACAGATTCTCTGACCGATTTGGAGGCGATTCTTTTCTTGGTAAAAAAGTTGAGGCATCAATAATTTTTGAGTTAAAAGCGATTGAAAAAGAAAGATTTTTCGTAAACTAAACTTTGTGAAGTCAAAAAGATTAACACAATTTTGAATTCTTAACTTGAAGTAGAGTTTATTTTAATAAAATTTTAATTTAAGGTTTAGTTACAAAAATATATAATAGCAAAAATTGAAAGTTTGCAAAAAATGACTTGTCTTGATATTTTCATTGCAGAAAAATCGTTTCCAAATTTATCAGAGAATCCGCCCTTGAAAGGATGTACCATGGTTTTAAGATTCTGTGTGTACAAGAGAATCTCTTCTATTTTTCGAGAGAAAATTTAATTATATGTGCTATATATAAAAAAATTAACGCATTTTATATGAAGCTGTGATAATATAATTACTTGCATAAATATTTTGCACACAGTTTGAGTTAATTATGTATGTGTGAAATATCTATTTATCTATCTGTCTAAATATTTTGCAAGTCGTTTAGGTCGAAAAAAACATTAAAAGAAAGTTAAATTAAAGTTGTACTCTCTATACGCGACATATAGCTTTTAAGAGAATTAAAAGCTTGCTCGGCAATGATCGAAAGTGCCGGACGGAATTCTCATAGGTTTGCTCATTTTCTGCGTACTATTGCAACTCGACATCGATATATCATTCCGTAACGTACACATCCTTTCAAGCACCACGCCCCAACGATATACGATCGACATTAGTCTCGTAAGAGCGCTGGCGACGAAATTGCACGATCAGGGGCTGGTAGAGGCGTTATGCTTTGAATACTGACATTTCCTGGGGGGCGATTTGGGCGGCGTAAGGGTATTCACCGAATAGCAGACGGCACCGACAAATTGGCTGGGAAAGACTTTATAGATCGATTTTCCGTAACAACGATTTCCCATCGCAATTTCTCATCGAACAAGCTGACAATCAAACCATATCGAGGATTTCTATAATTTGTGCCGAAACATTTTTATAATCGCCTATATATGTATGCAACGTGGTATGTATTATTTAATTATTATTTAATTATCTTTAATTATTATTATAATTTATGTATTATTTAATTATTTTATTCATGTCACAATAATGTTGATAAATTTTAGAACGTATATCTTTGTAATGATTAATTGTAGTTAAATATTATTTATTATAATTAATATTTTTTTTTACATTAATTGTAAGGTATATACATAATATTTTTTGAAGTAAACACATTAATACTTGTGAAATTTGATTTGTGATTTTTAATAGTCAAGACATAATTCAATCTTCCGGGAAAAATATAAGTATATATTCTTTATTCTTATGTAACGTTCTCTTTCATCACAAAGTTGTTAATTGCCGATCAAATTTGTTCAAGGAATCTTTTCCAAGTCTCAGGCTCCTTAGATGGAACGTGGTATTCTTCGTCGAGAATAAATATTTTCTGCACAGGTACGATCACGTGGTTTCTCACAATCGATCACCGATTTCATACAAATCTCATACAAGATTTACTCCCTCTTTAAAGGTCACCTTCTCCCTCGTTTATCTCGCGAAGAAGGTCCGAGTCCGAGGAGACGCGCCCAGCCACATTTATTGAAAGAAAATATGTCAAAGGAATTTACGAAAAAGGCACAACATGTATTTCATTCGGCGTTTCAATCGCACACAATACGGTCCTGTATCCGGACGTTTGACTTTTGTCCGAGTTTCGACTATTAAGGTTTCCGCCGCTCTTTTCGCCCCGTGCGTCTTACGTTCAGGACGTTCACATCGCTGGACGATATTCACGATCCTGATCTCGAAGATGCTTCCTATTTGCCATTCATGGTGGAAAGTCGACCGGAAAATTCAACGTGTCCCAGAAGAGCTTTACATCGACAACGGAAATTGTCAAGTGGATTACGAAGGATAGTAAGTCTTAAAGCATTATTATTTCAACGTTTACGTTTTTATATAATTTAATTTGGGATAAAAAATTTGCACTTTTTAATTATGATAATTAGTTATTATATTGAAAGTGACACAACATTTCACAGTTTCTCTTTGAAACAGTAGAATAATTTTTTATAAAATTTTTAAAAAATTTACTTTGTTAATTTATTGATTTATAAATTTTATTTAATTTTTGACTTATTATTATTTATCTACATCTCTTGAATTTTTTCAAGACATATATTATTGTTATATATTGCGTTAGAAATGTAGACTCTGCA
Source organism: Anoplolepis gracilipes (assembly GCF_047496725.1). Lineage (NCBI taxonomy): Eukaryota > Metazoa > Arthropoda > Insecta > Hymenoptera > Formicidae > Anoplolepis > Anoplolepis gracilipes. The sequence continues at coordinate 5,083,599 of NC_132977.1, forward strand.
ACATGTATATATAAACGCATATTATCTTATCGTTTTCATATATAAATTTCAAATATAAATATAAAGTATAATCTCAAGTATATTTCTGCAAAAATTTATTTCGCGGGGCATCTCCGACGAATCGCGAGGTCGGGATCAACGGATGTGAGCTTGATCGATAAATCTCGACCTAGTGGCTGCACAAGAATCTCGGTTTCTAATCCTATCGTTAAATGTATCTCGTAACCTTAGTTGGTTTGCGCGTGTATGTTCGTGTATCGGGATGTATGAAGGTTTCACCCTAAAGTTTTCGGCTCCGCAGAAAGGGCAGAAAAGGGGCCGCCTGCCTCAGAGTGCGGATTGGATTGGATCAGCTTAACGTTGATTTAAGCCAATCAGCAAACAGCCAGTCACCAGTGCCCGAGACTCAGCATTGATCTCGTTAGCTCTTACAACTTCAATGTTGCGTTCCACGCACCGGTAGACATCGCCATTCAATTCGCAACGCTGCGCGCACCGTTCCTCCTTTGGCCCTTCCTGCCTTCGTCTGCCGTTTCCTCGGGGCAACTACACTTCACCTTAATTGCAAAACCTCGGAGCTACCAACCCTTTGTAGCTTTCAGTTACTTTTCTAAGATTGGAAAGCGCGAGATTATAGTAGTCGAGCGAAACTTTTTGCTCTCTTAATGAAAAATTATGAGAATAATTATAAATTGTTATGAAATTTAAGATGATTATAAACTAAGAGATGAGCATATCATTTTTTAATAATTAGAAAATGTGATCACACGGTAAGATTTTATCTGTACAATTAAATAATATTGGCTCTATCTGTAATTACGATGTCCAAAATATAAAGAGCATACTCTATATTTTTTGTTTTAATAAAACAAACAGATTTATGTATATATCGGTTTACTTATCAGTAAATTGCTGTTGAGTTTTCTTAAGCAAAGATGTAAACAAAAATGAGTACACGACTTACTTAAGTGGTTGCGGGGGCGGTCGTATAATTCGGACGAGTATTTCCACACTAGAGCGACGTAAGGATACGCACTCTTATAAAGTCGCACATATCGCGCGGATAATTCACACAGTGACGGAGGAGGCGAGATGGATGTTAGTATTTTAAGCCTATTTAAGTGTGTTTGTCGTATAATATTGACATCGTACACACAAGCAAAGAGAGCACGCGTACACCCTTGTTCGCGCGAGCGCCATTTCGCTCCCTCTTTCTCACTCTATCTGCCTCTATTTATTCCTCTCTCGCTTCTTCCTCATGCTCGTGACACTACGACCCGTATTACTCACATACATATAGACGTATATGCATAGCGCGCGCACGCGCGCGCATACATACACACACAACATTCATATATATATATATATATATATATATATATATATATATATGTACACACACACACACACACACATACACACACACAAATACTCGTGCGAAAATGGGAAGAAGCCGAGGGAGCGAGTGAATCAAATCGCGTTGTATGCTTGGCAAACGACGCTCGGCGTCGCGACGCTTTTCTTCCAGAAACGAAGAATGAACGCAAAAGTTTCTTACTGTAGAAGTTCGTGAACTCGTCGACTCGCTGACTGGCTCGTCGCGATCGCGAATTTGCATGCAGAACTGTTTTGCCCATTAGACACAGTGCTTAGTACGAAAGTTTTTGACATCCGACAGAAAGATTCAAGAATACGTAATGCACTTTTTTTTTTCCTCTTAGATTTTTGAAAATATAAAATTTGATTTTATCAATTTATGTTTTATACATAAAAAAAAGTTTTCAATCGTAAGACAGTGCTAATAATTAATCTCTAAACATATTAGAGCAACGAATTTCTTGTGTATAAATTATCCGTTACTATACAATTTTTAAAATTATTTTAATATTTTTGTAGCAGAAATTGTCACATATTTTCCAGCATGTTATTAATTTTGAAGTAAACTTTAAATTTTATTAATTACACATTTTAAAACTAAAATGTTAATTGCACATATATTCTTAACAAAAAAAATTATTATCAAAATATCTGATTTTTAGAAAAAGAATTATATGATTATATAATTAGCCGAAACCCAATATAATATGTAATAAGTGCGCATCTAAAGTAATTACTCGGAATGAAACACTGTCAGAATAGCGTGATGATTTTAAACTATTTTAATCTATTTTAAACATTTTAAATATTTCAAATCTATCACGTTTGTTAAACTCGGTAATTAAACGTCAAAACGTCACCCATATTCCACCGTCTTTGCAATAAGTCAAGTTTCGGCTCTTCGTCGGCCCGCTATCCGCAGTGAGAGATGATCAGCGTGACATCCCTTTAATGTGTCGCAAGATTACGGACTTATTTGAAAGGGAGGAGTAGCAGCCGCGCTTGTAAACGGTAGCCAAAAGGCTGTCAACGACACCGATAATCTCCGGATAGTCATGACAAATTATGGACAAAGTTATGGGCCCGGCACGATCCTGCGCTAGGACCAGCCGGGATAAATGGGCGACCTGGTGCCAGGTGGGGCGTGCCCGTCTCATGCTGTGAGATGAACAATTACATAACACCATGAAACGCACCACGAACACAGCGGGGATTCCCTTGAAAGAGAGTCTTGGGTCGATTCACACCGGAAGATATCTGTGCAGTTGGTAAATTACAATCATTTTGTACACATAAGTATATCAAAAATTGTATGAGAACTAGAATAAAGACATTTAAAAAAGACAAATATTTGAATTTAGATATTATTCTATTGTATTATTTACAAGATAATTTTATATCGCGTTATTAATATTTTCCAGTAGCCAAGAGAGATTAGAAGAGTAAAAACTAATAATCCGACGCAATAACATTTTTATTAAAGTACGATAATATTTATATAATATGTATCCTACGTATAATGACAATAATAAAATCGGAATTGAAGTTTAGTTTTATTCGGCCGAGTGACGTACACACGCACTTGGCGTAATGTTTTAAATAAATCTCTGAGTGAAAATTTCTGGACCATGCTGATGCGATTTGATACGTCGAGCTTGCTTTTTGTTTGACACAAATATTTGCGCGCTGCAAAATCGCATGGCAAAAATCGCCATCCGATTTCTCCGGTCCGGATCGAATCGGATCGGAAATCATGCTCGTTCGTTTGTACCCGGGGTCTGAAACTGCGCGTCGCGCGGCGGGTCGCAAACTACCGTCGCCCGTCACCGATGTTTAGGTAAGATATTCGTCCTCGCAAATATTTGGAGATTGTCTACAGCCTCTAACCACCGCGCACCACTCTATCGGCTCTTACATTTAATTAATGACGTGCACTAACGTCCGGGGCGTTAATGCGCCTTAACGCAAACGTCACTTTAGCCGCGCTGTTTACGCTCCGCGGGCATCGCTGACTTTATTACGATTATTCTTCCGATAAACCGCGAGGTAAAACGTCAATTTGCCCCTGTGTAAATTGCGCATTTCAATATTGTGACGATTTGTGGTTTGCATTATAATAAATCACTATTAAAGTGTCGATAACGTATAATAAATATATCCTATAAAATACAGATATTACAACTTGACTAGTATACTTTTCTGCTAAATGTGAGTTATATTAACGGAGAAAAAAATAATGCAACTGTAACATTTACATAAATGATAAATGCAAGAAAATTAATACGTTAAATTAATACGTTATTTGAAAAATCAATTTATAATGAATATTTTTCCATTTAAACAAATATTTTTAATTTTCGTAAAGGATTAAGAAAAGTGATTTTTTTTCAATGAATTATATTAAATATCGAGAATTGAATTATTTTAACCAACAAGACACAAAGGCGATTTTAGTTGTCGGGTTAACCATGCATGATCGTAAACCGCAATCCTTTCGGGTAGGTAGAGGCTTCATAAAAAGCCGCAAGTCCTTTCGTGGTTAACCATTAACCGGTTGTTAGGACTCTATCGAGAGCTATTATATGTATATTTCTACGTCGATTGTCAATGTATAATTTAATCATGTAATAGCATACAATACGTAATTACAATAGCAATTATATATTTATTTTATTATTAAATATATCTGAGACAAAATCATCATAGAAAATCAATAATTAAAAAAAAAAGAGAGAACTAGGAGAAGTCAATACACGTATACTGATTTCTTCTTTAATCCATATCGGTTATTTTGTTTTATCCTTTCAATTTATTCCACAATCAATTTCTTTATTTTTTCATTTATAAAATGGTGTTTATCCGTGTCCATATACGTATACTTTAGATTTTTATCGCACAATGTTGCGTTGATCGATCACATAGCTCTTTGAGACATATATATGAGAATACGCGAGATCATGATTAATCCAAATTCACGCGCGGTCGCACAGCATGTCGCGAAACGTCAATCCAAACCAGTACGACCAGGTAGATATATAGGGTTTTCCATTTCAGCGTGACTGATCACGGTTTTTGCTGAAAACGTTGGTTGGATGGAGATTGTCGACGAAAGTAAACGGACGCATGGTAGATGAACATGCGAGCATGAAGGATAAGCGTATCAATTACATTAACCCTCTGATGCATTAGTTGTGGAAAGCAATGTATAAATATAAACGCAGAAATTTTTGATACCTCTATACAAAGAATACATAATTGAAATTTTTGTTTCCGAAAAGAAGAGAGATGAAAAGTGAAAATATCGGTTTTAAAAGCTGAAATGCACATATAAATTATATTAACCCCCTAATATATTAGTTGTGGAGAGAAAGCTAAAGAGAGTGAGAATGTCAGATGTGAAATTTGAAATGCATCTGGAATGTACATTTAAAATATCATGCATGTAATTCGTGGGAGAAGAAATCGTTGATTAAAACGATCGGATTTATTGGAGCTTATTCCCCAAGTTTACTGCGGAGGGTCGTTATTGGAATCGAGCGAGGAGGTAACGGCAGAAATAAATAGTTGATTAGCGCGTTACGTACGTGGTGGCCGCGACGCGGGCCGACGCACCCCGGTATCCGGCAGCTTATAATGTATCGCCCAGTCAGGTTTGGCGTGGTCCAGTAGGGGGTTCGGTTGACAAATCATTAACTATGCATCGAGCAGGCCTGCAAATACTCGTTACTAGTGCTTCTCCGTACTGGCCTGATCCCTCGCGCCCCTTTCCACGATACACCGTCGTCCTATTCCTGCCCGTCGAGCCCTTGCTACCGCCCCCTCTCCCTGATCGTTTCGCCACCGTGAGTGACCTCCGGGTGATATCCCTAATTAATAACAGTATTGTGTAGAAGGTTATAACAAAAATGTGATCTTTACTTTTACAAGAATTTATTACGTGATAAAATGTTAACTTTAATTTGAGCAATGACAATTTTTATAATCGCGGCGATGTCAGAGTGGCCTCTTCTTCTATTCCTCCTTTTCGCCCTTTTCCACAGATTTTTAATGAAAACAAACGAAAAAAATTTGGGTTTTTCTAAGCCAGTATTATCAAGTTACGGATTTGCGAAAAAAAGAAACTCTCTTTATAGCTCTAACTTATTTATTTTTTAGTAAAATGCAAATTGACATATTAAAATTGATCAATATGAGTCTGAAACAGAATGTTTACAGATCCATCAATAATTCGTAAATAATGTTGATGGTATTTCTGATCATGGAAGTGATTTTGTATACATTTTATAAATTTTATTGACTTTATATATATATATATATATATATATTATATAGACTTTATAAATATTATTTTGCGATACTAAGATAGAGTTCACTTTAGATGATTTATATAAATTTATATAAAAATTTGTGACGCAATTTTGTTTAGGATTAAAATATTTAAAAAATTAATTTATAATATATATGTATACATATGTATATACATACATAAAATTATAATATTAAAATATATATTCAAAAGCGCAGCATATAAAATAATAAAAAGAATATCATCTTTTGTCGTGAAAAAATCGTTTAAAGTGATTTTAAATCTTTCTTTCTTTTTTCTAAATAAAAAAGAAACTTTAGTAAATTGGTCCTTCGTTCTAAAGCTGCTTTGTGTGTAAAGCTTCCTCTCTTCCATTTTTTTTTAATCAAGTCCCAATATATACGAGAAATCAGCGTCGCGACGAATCGACGCAGTCACGATTAATGGGGATGCATCGCGGGCTTTCATCTCGCTAATGACGCGCTGCAATTTGTCGGCCAAAAGCACAATCGTGGTCAGGTCTCACGAAAAAAAAAAAAAAAAAAAAAGCGTTAAAAGCGTACCGCGTTTGACTGCGATCGGTACAGGTCGATTAGCGCGGCGGTGAGAGATTAACGGGAATAAACAGGGATAAAATAGAATCCGCGGGGGATGCAGCGGGGTAGGACGCGAAGCCGTGGGGCTCGCACGAGGACGACTGATGATGCGGTTTGAAGCCACGTGTATACGGGAATTTGTTGTACGGTTATGCGGCCCTTCCAGGTATCGGGCGGCCCCGGGGTGGCAGGGGGAGGGGGAGCGGGAGGGGGAGGGAGAGGGAGACGAAGGGACAGAGCGGTGGAAGGAAGAATCGGTGGAGGACGAGACCGGGCCGGGGGTTTAGAGTCGGCAGCAGGGTTGCTCCGCGCGCTCGGATACCGGAGGGAGCGCCGCGGGAACGAGGGTGGCGAAACCCCCCTCGGCGAGGGTGAGAGCGAATTCGTGGCATTAAACATGGTGGACTCGCGCATTGGTTGCGCAGTAGCTGGGCGTTACGGGCCGCACCATCGACCAGCAGGGCGCACTATACCGGTCCGCTGTATACCAACCATCCCACGGTATGTTTATCCCCTCTCGTTCCAGAGAGAAAGAGAGATAGAGAGAAAGAGAGAAAGAGAGAGAGAGAGGGAGAGAGAAATAGATAGAGTCGATTCTTCGTCTCCTTCGTAGCTCTTAAGGTGAATTTGCGCGGTGCGCTTTTGGCGATCAATCCCCGATACATCTCTTGGCAGATGCAGGGGTAGGGCGAGACAAGTGTAGTAATTTTACACATTTATACTTGTAAGAATAGTCTTACAACTGTAATAAAAATAAATTATACATTAAAGGAAAGAAAATTAAAATTGCAAAGAGATAAATTACTGTAAATTATAAAAATAAATTGAAGAGCACATTTCAACGAGAGAGAGAGAGAGAGAGAGAGAGAGAGAGAGAGAGAGAGAGAGAGAGAGAGAGAGAGAGAGAGAGAGAGAGAGAGAGAGAGAATGTTTAGATAGTAAAATATAAAATGTATTAAAAAATGTGGGATTTTCTCTACTTTCTTAAACAGTTTGTTTCTTATAAAATAAAATTAACATAAATAACATAAATATTGTACGTAAAAAATATCGTGGTATTGTATTGTACAACAAATATCATAATATGGATACTGTACATATATTGTTGGAGGAGAAGGCATCTCCTCATCTTAAATTCCTTTAATGAATGTTTAAAGAGAAATGCATTTAAATATAGTATTTGTTTTACTTCTGATATGAAATTTAAATGACTTTTCAAGTGACGTTAAGGATACACAGTGGAAATTCGCTTTTGCCTCGCGCAAATGATGCCTTTACTGCATTTGTGCACAAGATAAACGAGAATATGTATAAATCTCCTTCAAGATGTATCCTTTATTCCAGAATTGGTGCTAATAAAATTTTGAGAAATTTTATTAACTCCAATTATTCAAGCCAGTTTGGCTGGCTTGAATTTGAAGCACCGCAATAAACTTAACCCGGTTCGATAATACTCGAAATCGATCGTAATCGGTTTTGGAGGGCATCTAATTGTGCGATACATATTAATAGGATCGCGTGCCTCGAATAAGACGGTTATTGGCCACTTAAGAAATACTGCTCGTTAAGAAATTAATGTCAGGCATTAAATTGTGAATAATGTATGCATATGCGTGGCTGTAATTTTCTTTTGTCATTAGTTTTTACAAAGGAAATGTAAACTATAAATGAAGCTTATGTCTCACACACACACACACATACACATACACACACACACAAAATTACATACTGAAATTGGGATTTACATGTGTGCACGCGTATTTTCTCACCGAAGGTACGTCGTAGGCAACGGGGCGAGCAGCAGTATATTTTAAACGTAATTCAAACAATATTTCGCGTACAATTGATATAGCTAAGCGCGATATTCAATAAAGCGTGTAACTGGAAATATTTACTTTAGAAAGAGCTAGGAAATCGAATAAATGGCCAAAAATTAACTTGCAAATTTGCTTTGCAGTCTAGATACCTGTGCTATACAATGGTTAACATATAATAAATTAAAGACATTATCACAGAACATGTATAACATTGAAAAAGATGTGTTTTGTGAGAAAACCTGATTGTTTAATATTGGGATAATCAAATTTGAAGTTGTTAGTTTATGACACAGTAAGACTGAATTAATTTTTTTAACGCGTTATTTATTAAAGATATATTTTTTTTGTGTCCATAGAGAGAGATGTATAAAATTCATATTATATTTTACATTAAAAGTTGGCTTATTTTCTTAGCAAAAAAAAAAAAAGTTTACTACAAGATTTACAAAATTGTTTAAAAATTCATTTATTTAAAAATTCACAAAATATCTATAATTGCCTATAAATAACCTTATGAAAAATTTTAAAATTTTCTGGAATAAATGAGAACTTGATAACAAAAGGGTTGATATGAGAAATGTTTCAGTTCCGTTTACATAAGATACAGTCTTTGCGGAAGAGCGGCGTAAAAGTTATAATGAGAACAGAAAGATGATAAAATGTGCATGGAAAAATTTTCGACCGACAAGAGAGAGAACGAGTGAGATTTAAAGGCGACTCAAAAGGGTTCGATAGTCCGATCGAAGTGAACGAAGGCTCGGAGGAGAGAGAAGAGATGCGCAGGTATAATAAAGGGTAAACACATTCACCGGAGCAGCGGAGGGTCCTTCGCGATTTCGTGAGATTTTCAGTTAATTTTCTGGTTCCTCTCTCTCTCTCTCTTTCTCTCTCTCTGTCTCACGGACCACTCCATCAAGCGCCTCCCCCTTCCAGACTTCCTGGGCTATCTCCCGTCCACCATTCGGATCCTCGGCCCGCCGAGCCCTACCCTTCCGTAAGAGTTTCCAACCCTTCCAGCGAGGTAGCCTGGTATAATATTCAATTACATAGCTGCAAGTAAAGTCAAACAAGCCCACGGGGCCTGCAAATCTTTCTCTCTCCCTCTCTCTCTCTCTCTCTCTCTCTTTCTCTTCTTGTCTTCCTCTCTTGCCTCTTTCTGGGTTGAACGAGAGCCCGCGGGGAGTAGGAGGATGTATACATCCACCCGGTGTATATACGCCGCGTTATTCCACGTTACTTTATCGCAGCGTTCGCGCAGTTTGCAGAGACGCCTGGTCGACGTAACGAAGAGAGTGCAAATTCTTGTTTGGAAAAGGAGGGACTACAGGCTACTCTCGTCCTCGTTCGTTTCATCCCGTCGCGACGCGGAGGAGAAACGCAATCCTCGGTCTCGTGCTGTTCGCGAGAGCCGCATCGTCTCGAACGTTAATTATAAGGCGGCATCCCTTTTCCCAAGTGCGTGCTAATGCGACTGAACGATTGCAAAGTTGAAGAAGAAAAAATATTAAGTTTTTCTGATTTATCTAATATTATGTGATTGCGTGTTTGTGTGAATGCCAAGGTACATCTACAATTCTACTCGCTCATCTTTTATTCGTTAAAATAAATATATAATCCTATTATAATTGTTCCTATAGAATTATATACATGTATCGTGTATTGATTAAGTCTTTATTAGCTACAAATTCGATTTTTAGTGTCTTTTGGAATGAACAAATTCTCGTAATATCTCTGGATTTTTTAAGAGAGATAGTTGAATTTCTTTAATTGATTAAAAAAAAATTGGATAAAATTATAATATCATTTCAGCAAATAATGTATAAAATTAAAAAGTTTCTTTATTTAAAATAATTATTAAAAAAATTTTTTTACGTATTAATTTGATGAAAATGTGTTTACTTTTTTCAGGGAGAGAAAAACTTGTGTCATAAAAAATCGATAATTATATTCAATATTAAATGGATTAAATAGCGATATGGCAATACGTTTAAATATGAGGGAAGATTTAGAAGATCAATACTACAATCTACTTGAACAAGTAAAACACGTAAGTCTCGCGTTATACTAATTCGCAAACGAGAAGGGTGGTTTACCTCGCTTCTGCCCTTCAATTATCGACAATGATGCGACAACAATGGAGCGAAGTCGCCCGGAAACGTGGTATAATATCTCACGTTTAACCGTGGCAAACCCCTACGCGATCGACGCCCGTAACTACCCCCTTGACGTACCGAGTGAATAAAATATGAATAGGCAGAACCGCCGACCGAGCGATTCTCATGGCTCGTCTGACCGATGAGACAAATGGTCATTTAATGGCGCTCGTATGAGGTAATTGCAAGAGAATCATCGTGCTCGTCTGCGTGATGCGTTTTACGACGCACCTGTAATTCGATCCTGTAATGAGATGGATAAAACAATCATTCGACGTAATATAAAAAGACATAAGTACAATGTATGCAATATGCAAAGTTCGATTAAAAATTCATATTGATATTAATATAGTATATTTTCAAATAACAATAATAACTATATATATGTAATTATCTATTATTTATAATAATAACTAGTTATCTATTTTGTTGATAATTAATTGTTAGGAATCAGACTAGTAATGATACGACACTTCTTCATTCAAGGTGTGCGAATGGAATTATTTCGATGATAAGATGCATATGTTAATAATCATCTCTTATGCTGTTTCGATCAAAAGAAATTATTTAAAAAAAATCACAATTATATCTCGAATATCGAGACGATCGATCAGTCGGAGATTATCGAGAAATAAAGGTTGTCTCGATTTCTTGTTTTCGCGTCTCTTCTCTTTCTCTTTTCGCCTTGATGAGAAATTCTCGCTAGCATTCACGAACCAGCCGCCGCTTAATTCCAGCTAATTAATAAACTTTTATCATCTCCGTGTTTGTGCCCACCCCCGCGCGCACACTTGCCCACTTTCCCTCTTCCCTCTTTCCGTATACTCTTCTGTAAAGAGAGAGAGAGAGAGAGAACGGGGGGGGGGGGGGAGGAAGGAAGATAGAGAGAAAGGGAGAGAGCGAAAGCGTTCGAATTCATCTACTAACCAGTCCCTTCAAAGGGTGGCTTTACTGTTCGTTCGCTCGGCCCTTTCTATCACAGTACCACCATCCTTTTCCTTTTCCTCCTCCTCCTCCTCGTCTCTTTCTCTTTTACTCCTCTTCTCTCTCAACTTCACCCTTTCGAGAGCGAATTCAATCCGCTTCAAAGACACCGTATAATCATCCGCCTTCTGGTATCCGACATTCAACCTCGAGATTTTCCACTCCTTCCCCGGGCCCTTCGCGTCTCGCCATGAAAGAACCGGCTATTGTAGCCGCAACGTCTCCAATTCGTTCGTCGAGTGTTTTCAACTATGTATCATAGAGATGATCCTCGCACACACATACACATACATGCCGCACGTAATTGTTTCCGGAGATGTAAAATAGTTGTGGAATTATGGAAAGTAATATCAATAAAAACAAACGAAAATATATCTAAATATATGTATATATAAATTGCTATTTTAATCTTCTTTAATCTTTAGCATTTTGCGTTAGCATAACGTTGATGATTATATTCATATAGGTGTAGACAAGTGTGTTTATAATATTATAGATTTTATATTTTATTTATACTTTTATATTTATTTATACTTAAAAGAATGTAATTTTGTATTTTTTTTATTTATTATTCATTTATTTTTTGTTATAATAAATAAAAATTAATTATTATAAATTATTATACGGAGATTTCTGAGAAATCTTAGTCTGGAGTTAGGCAATACAAGCGCAAAGAATTAATATAAAAACTATATCCATCGTATAAATTGTTATATATAAATTGAATCAATTTTTTAACTAAAATTTATATATATATATATATATATATACATAACTTACATATAGATTATATATCTCAATAATAATATAATTATTTAAGATTAAAACGCGGTGAAAAGAATGGCAGTTAGTTATTTTCGTTAATGGAAAAGTTAAGCAATTGAATGTAAGACAAGCAAAAGTGGAATATATTACTTAGTAACTGATGTAAGCTCTGTGCCTTTCATCCACACTCGCGATATCATTAGGCGAGCAAGAGCGGAGGACGGATCCTGCGGTATAAACGTGCTTTATCTGCCGACCAAGCACAACGAAGGTTCCTCGGAGAGGCCTTTATTGGGGCATAATTTCTCTCGACACACAGCGTGACAGTTATTGCAGGGCGGCATAGGCGAGACTTTCGGGAGGAGGGAAGAGGGTAGGAGAATCTTTAAGTCGCCGTTTCTGCCATGTGCCCTGGTTCCTTCGCTCATCTCGCGCCCCTTCCTTCTTCTACTCCCGTCTTTCGTACATCGTCCTATTGTAGGATAAACATTGCCAGTGCGCTGGATCGCTAATAAACCCGGCTTTGGGCGACGTGATTTACACCATCGTCGCTGTGAGAGAAGGAGAAAGAGAGGGAGAGAGATTGTACTCACACGGTGCAAATTACATGCGTTTACGATCCGCTCAGACTGCCGCTGTGTATGCACGTGCGTACGTATGTGTGTACTCTGTTATACTGAGAGCGGTGCGAAAAAGTATTGCGCAGCCGCTATTTGTTTTTCGGTTCAATCGAGCCGCCGGTTATGATTATCGGCGCAATGTAATTATCCGCGTGTTAGCTTAGAGTTTGTTTACGAATACGGTATACCTTAGCAAGGTCTGTGGTCGCAATGTTTCTTGATTCTCGATGCTCGAAATGCACTCGCACGTGATCTTGATTGGCCGTAAGAATAAGGGAGATATAATTATCGTAATTTTCGAATTTTTAATTAGAATGAATAGAGGTGCAATTTTAACTCAGATAAAAATTGGACAGATTTTAATCCTTAATGTTTATTCGTTATAAACAGGGTAAACTCATAAATCGCCGTCCTCTCTCGTCCATTTCCCCTTTCACCTCGTTCACTTGGTGCCTTACACGTGACTGCGATGTCCTCGATGTTCGTCGTTTCGCTTCCGGTCACGTGGCCACCGCGGGAAAAAAGAGGGTCAAATGAGTGAAGGACCACCCTCATTAGGCGCCGTATATCAGGACATTGGCGCGTGGCGGCGACGCGTAATTACGCGCCTCACCTGAAGCTACCCAGGCAGACCCTGGTACATGGCATTCGTGTCACTCGTGTGTTATAGGCGTTACTTGGTCGGCCGACGTGGACGACGGACGACGGACGTGTCGTTCGCGAGCATTAATTGCGCGGGACCGGGCCGCTTAATTTATTTGCCTCTTCGTGTCTCCCCCTCCCTCACCGACGTGTGTAAACCGCTCGCGACGGAATCTTTTGAGTTCCCACGCGACACGGTCCTGCTTCATTTGCCCAGCGCAAATATTTTGCTCGACCGGCATCTCCCAGGTTACGCCGCGACGCCACCCTTACGTGAACGACGTAAAAAAAAAAAAAAAAAAAAAAAAAAAAGTACAGAGCAGTACAGCAAAGCGTCTCTATACGAGATTGTTGGGGGATATACCCTTCCACTCGAGGCAATAAATGACGGTTGATCGAATTATAAAATTGTAAATTATATAATGTTAATGTAAACTTGATAAATGAAATTATTATATTAATATATATTTCATAATAATTTGTATATATGAGCAAAGCGTCGACCGGTACTTAATATTGAATGAGAGTATATTCCGCTAATGTCATGGTGTAGTAATAATTACAAACTCTACATTAACATATAAACAATCAGATAATTATAATGTAAAGTTATTTTCACACATTTTCTTTAAAATATATTTTGTATTATACGATGATTACGCACAGTTGTGATCTATATAGATCTACAAATATATAATGAAGATAATCGATAATTCTAATGATAAATTTTATTAATACAATTAATAAATTATTGCAATAATAAAAAGAAGAAAGAGCAATTAAAACACGTCTGAAATATAAAATATATCGATATTCTTTTTTAACGCTATGCAATTTTCATTTCGTTATATTTTGCTTATCTTTCATTGATATCTATCAAGATTACTGTAAAATAAACGGCAAACTCACAAAAGTCCGCAAAAGTTTTTTTCCTCGTAAAATTTGTCAACTCTCTCAATCGGCCAATATATTATTCAATTCCATCTTCAAACACCATAATTAACCGGAGTATCTTTGCGGAGGGCAACAACGACGACGGCACCGGTGGACCAGTTACATGAGTGAAAAAATAAAAACAAAAAAAAAAAAACGAAAGAGCGAAAAGTGAAGCTCGCTCGCCAATGTCTCGCTTTAAATCGACGCGTGGATGTCTATGTATATCTAACGCGACAACTATGTATATTTGCCAGACATAAACGGAATGGCGCGGCGGAGGCACCATGGGGTTGCCGCAACGGGTATCTATGCCGCGCCACTACCCTGTAATAATAGGCACTCAAATATTTCCCGATTAAATATTTGATCTCGTTTTTATGCCATTTATTAAAAGCCACAAGAGTGAAACGCGAGCGCGCGTGCGACCAAAATTCGCGACCGCGACATCATTCCTTGATTACTAGAATTCAGATTAGGCCAGTGGCGTGATACAAAGGGCCCGAATTTCGTACCGCTCGATTGTATGTATCTGATTTATTCGGGCCGTTCTCTTCCCTCTTTTCCTTGCCATTTTCCATCTCGTATAATGAAGCACAATTACATACGTATGCAAAATTATTTTCTACGAAACTCAATCGCAAACGCAAAAAATTAAACAGAAAATGCACACAAAATATATTTGCTAAGGTTAAAGATGCTGCTGACAAATGTTTTCAGTGTTTTTTTTTTTTTTTACAGCTTCCGATGACAGCGTGCGTTTATCAATATTTTTAATACCGCGCCAATGCATTTTTCATATGGTCCACTAATTCGCGATTAATCAAAACCACGATCGGTTGATCGGCTACGGTTCTTTTTTCTTTCCCCTCCACTGCAGTCGATATATACGGTGATTTCTCGATAAGTGACCTCGGTGTATTACCTAGATTACCATTGAATTCTCTGCTCTCTGTCTTTCTTTCTCTCTCTCTCTCTCTTTCTCTCTCTCTTTTCTCTCTCTTTTCTTTCTATCGCGCTCTCCGCGCGGAGATTCTCGATGGTCAGAGTCAGTCAATATATTCGGGACGATAAAGAAGGGGATGAGAGAGATTCTCGGTAAAGGGATGACAGAGAAGGGTGCAAAACGGTCGCAAGGGGAGGGCGAATGGCGAAGGGAATAGGAAGTGGCGGCTGGAGGCCCGAAGGTGGAGAAAGAGGAAGAACAGGAGAGAGATGGGTTGTACGATCGAGGGGGAGTGGCGCAAACATTTGCCTGCCGCCCGGTAAATTAAAAGCACACAGAGAGGAGAGAGAATAGAAACGAGAGAGGAGAGTGAGTAAGTGAATGAACGAGCGAGCGAGGAACGGATCGTAGGTGGCCATCGTTTTCACTGCTCTCCCTCACATCTTTCCCTCTACCTCTTCTTCCTCATCCGTATCACTCGCTCTTCTCTTCACCCAAAAAGATCTACGTGAATGAAGAGACTCTGCTCTCTTCCTACCTACGCGAACACTTTTCATTCCCGCCAATAGACTGAGCCTGAACGTGCGGCTTGTTTTTGGACACCGAGTTCGTCATGTATCTTTGATTAAGAGTTTTTCTATGCTGTTATAATTATTATGTTAATAATGAAACTTTTGAAATATATATATATATATATATATATAATTATTGATAAATAGTATTAAAAAAGTATATTTTTACTATGGAGATATTTTATAAAATGCTGAATAAGAGAAAATTAAAGGGTAAATAGATGAGTAAAAAAAAGTGTGTTTGACTTTAAATTGAACAAAGAATGAAAACACAATAAAAAAAAAAGAAATATTTGCAACTGTTGTAAATATCTCGCATCGATTTTGTCCACGATTGATTATTTCATCTACGTGATATATTATCTATATTTATTTATATTTTGCAGAGCACAAGTACGTTAACTCTGAAGTACTCTGTACAGCGTAACATGATTGATAATGTAATCTAACTCTCTCACGATTTCTTATCGTCTCCGCAATGTTCGGTTCTTGCTACTCAGCGATCGGCAACGCAAACACCTCCGAGATCCCGCTTATCGCGACGCTTTAGTGCGCTGATAAACCGTCGCGATCGGGTCGAAACGTCGAGAATCGAGTTCTCCGTCTTCTTATCTCCCGTCCTTCCTTCTTCACCCTTTAGTACCGCTTTGTCTCTCAATCGGGCCCTTTTATGATTCGTTTGGCCGTCCTCCCGCACCCCTCCCTTCAAACGTTCCTCCCTCGGCTATGCATGTCGTTTGCGGCGCGCACAAGGGATAGAGCGGGATGGTAGCGCGAGCCTCTCTGTGTTGACAGGCAAATATTTGTCGCGGCATACACCACCACCGTCAACCACCTCCGCCGCCGTCGCCTCCGTCTCGTCAACGCATCCATCCCGTTCGCCAACCCTTTTCCCGCTCCTCCTGCTTACAAGTCGCGTTTTCGCACGACGACCCTGAAGATGTTATGCTCCGAAGACGCGCTGAAAATTCCCCGGTAATGCAACGATGACGTTCCGCTTTGAGAATCTTGGGTCTCTCGCTTCTGCCAGTACACACAGCTAGGTCAAAAGTATTTCAGAGACCTTGCATATTTTATTACACGCTTTTGAACATCTGAAGAGGAAGGGTTAAAATGATTCGTCTCATAAAAATGTTGACAATAAAAAAAAGACCTGTTATATTTCTTCGGGGGTACTTTTTGCAAATTGAAAATTTAATACTGTATTATTGAAGAGAACGAAACGTCTCGGATCGATATTCACTTTCTCAGATTAATTAAAATTGTTTATTTTTATTCCAGATTCCACAAATTTGCAGAACTTAGAATATTTGAAATAATTTAAAAGTGACGTCAAGCTTGCATGAGATTCCGCAATAATACAATGGATGTTGAATATATATACAGAACCCTTCTCAGAAGGAGACGCAGTGAATGAGATCAAAGCGACTAAGCACAATCACTTTAAGCAGAAGGTTAAGCACCGTTTTAGGCTGCCAGATATGCTCTGTATATTTATATCTATCTACTTGAACCATAAGAAGAGAAGGACTGGCGCCATATGTAAATTTCAACGCATTATACGAAGTCTATTAACATATAAAAATAATATTTTTTCTATATGATATATACATACACACACACAAACACACACACATACACACATATATATATGTAACAATTTTTATATTTATGACAAATTACATGTCTTTCATAAAATTTTTTATAATATAAACTCAGGGCGAAAAAACATAAAAATCTATCTTTTATATTTATTTAAAAAAATATTTTAAATGTTTTATGAAAGTATAATATTGTGTTTTCGTTAAATTTTGTACAAAGAAATTTTATACATGAAATTATATAATCTTATGTCAATCACTTATAAAAGTTAAAGCTTCTATGAGAGAAATAAAATAGAAAAACTATTTTCTGTTACTTTATCTTTGGTTTTTCTAGTAGAATGGTTACGACATATTTCGGGGTAACATGTATAACGTAGATTGAGATGAGAAATCGAGTGTTTGAGATCCATTATGACACTCCCGTGCAGCCGATAACAATATTGTGATAGCGTAAAGTAATTTGATAGATAAACGTGTCCGAAATAAGAATTAACAGAACTTACGATGACGATTATTCATCGAATGTATTATTACGAATGATTAATTATTTGACAGAAATAAATTATAATATTAATTAAATTATAATGTTAAATTAAAATTTGATTTCCTAAAATGCCCTGTTAATGAAAAATAGTTTAATGATTTAATGAAAAAATTAATAAATGTAATATAATTTTGAGCAAATTATTATTAAGATTTTATACTTAAATAAATATTAATATTAAATAAAATAAAATTAGCATTATACGTGTGTTTTTGATATATAATTCATTTATTACATATAAATTATATTCTGAATATTGAAATTCTTTGAAGTCAAATAAAATTTTTTACGATCACATCTTACGCAAATCTGCGAAAGTTCGGAAATTGGATCAGAACGATCAGTCGGCGACGTTCAATAGCGCTTTATCATTCGATTAGCGACGTACGACCAAGAGGGGGAAGGAGAAAACTGGGCCAGAAAAAAGAGAATTCCAGGCGTACGGGTGGGAACGAAATGCAATTGAGTCTTTGTTGCGCTTTTGACCCCGAAGTCGACTAGACCGGCTAGTGTCTGCCCGTGTTTGTCCCGCGCAAACTTTGTTTTTGCAAATAGAACCACGTGTTCCTCCGTTCACCCTCTATCCTCTCTTCCTCTTCTCCCGTGCACTTCTACCCCCACCTTCTCGCTTCGTTCTCTCTGTGTCTCTTCTCTACCCCTTTCCTTCTCTCTTCCTCTTCTTCTCTCTTACATTCTCCATCTCTAAATCCACACCCCTTTGCGCACACATGCGACAGGTGCCCGACCGGTAAACTATAACAAAAAAGCAAGCTCATTCAGACGATTTGCGCACGATTGGCTTCGCTGTTTGATTAAAGAGTTTATCCGGCATCGGAATCCACGGCGATTTCGCCACCTTCGATGTTCATTCTCGTTCGGGATGTTCTCGCGCGTGCGAATTGGAGTTAATAAAATTCTCTTGTACTGCCTACTAATTTGTATGAACATTTATGAAAGAATTAATAATCTCAATAATTTAAGCGATCTTCACACTTGCAAAATTACAAAAGCATTGTTACTACAATTTATAAACAAAATATTATAATAAAATATATTGAATTTTTCAAGTTATATTTTATGCTTTATTATAAAGATAAAATATCCAAAGATATATCCAGTCAGATCTAACAGCTTTATCTCAGCATAACTATTGTATATTTTCAACTTTCTCTTTTTTTAAACATTTATTGTAAAATTATATGTCTGATGAAACATAAAAGTGTATGCCTGATGAGACTGAGATGCTGTTATATGTGATTCGAAAAACATGTGTGGCACGTACTAATTGAAGGGCCGGTCAAAAGCAACACGGTAGCGAGCCAGGCGATTAACACCTCCTGAAGACCACACGCATTTTGGGTTCTGCGTATTAGAAAGCCGTTTCTGCTTGAGAAAAAGTTGGATCCGGTTGGAACAGATTGAGTATGAAACGTATATTATCACATATTGTCGCTTATTAACAAAAAATCGCGATACGCGTAATAACAAATATATACCAATAATGCATTCAAAGTTTTATTATTTTACGTCAAATCACATATGTATTAAAAATTTATATTATTTTATCTCATTTAAAAATATTTCATTTAAAGATTCACATCATTGGATTTATCAAAGTAAGTTTTCGGCTTTTAGGCAAGACTCTCTCGTTTATTGCCTACGTGAATTTATAAACTTTTACTGATATTGTTACTTGTACAAACTGTGCACGTTTCGCGAGAACGCATGAAAAGATCGTCAAGCATGGGAACGACAGAGAAGATGTGAAAAAGCGACGACTTTCGGAAGTTCATGAAAGTTCGTTTACACAACTCTTTCCCTCGCTGCAATGCATTATGCTCTCGAGACGTAGTGACCTGAAATCTTCGACCTCTGCCGCTCTTCTCGAAGGAACAGCAGTGCGTCTCGTTATTCAGGTGTACTTTCTACAGGTTTGCATTATACAACGTGTTTCAAAAATCATGTACAGAGAACGATGGGATTCTTCATGTTCGCAAGCGTTTCCAGAAAGTGTTTCTATTTTTAGCGAAAGTAATGTTTTTGACGCATCTAAAAATTTATACTTGAAATATCGTAAACTCGATAACTTACTGATATAGATATATGAACAATTTTGTAATCATCGTCATTACACGTTTGATAATATTTAAAAACTATAGGTATTAGATTTAAAATTAACAAGAAAGAATGACTGTATTTGTCGGGATCTTTTTCGAGATGTAAGTAATTTCTAAGATTAAATTATATTTATATATGTATATGTGTTTAGATAGCAAAGTATGTACATATAATTATATAATGCTGCTTAATTGAAAAGAGATCTAAAAGAAATACACTTGCAATTTATGCATACTTTTTTCTTATCATTATATATGTATTCCATCGCAATATACTATTATTTTGTCAAACATTGTAAATAAAATCTTTGTCAAATGCAGGTCAAAATCAACGCTCGTCGTTTACAAATGGAAAATATATATTATTGCAAAAATGCGAAAAGGGAAAACGCGGTTCAAGAAAAATTCAAGAGTTCGATCCGACTGATACGAAACGTGCATCTCGAGACTGGTGTCATTTTCTACCCGGTATGCTGTCCGGCCGACTACTTCTTCTGATGGAGTGCTTCGTCCGCGCGCGCAACCCCGGAGAGCACTCGAGGCCGAGTCGAGAGAGAGACCTCTCTACATGGGTGGTCCATTCTTCTTACGCATGCATTATATAAGTCTTGTAAAGTTCACACTAAGGACAACAGGAGCCGGCCAGACGGTAGGATTCGTTAATTGTACCCGGTGGCCGACCCGCGAGGAATGCGGCGAACGAATCGCGAAGAAAAAACGCGAGATAAGAATTGAGGTTTCCTTCTCGATCTAACATTCGATTAAATATTAATACGATCCGCTGAATGAACAAGGCAAGTGACAAAAAATTTATTTATTTATTTTTTTTCAGATTCCATCACGATTGCATTCACGAATAAGATTCGAATAAATTGTATAATCTGAATTACGAAAAAGGGAAATTGTTCAGAGAAGAGTACGATTAAATGTAGAAATAAAATAAAAACGCGATACTTTTGAAACACTCTGTATATACTGTGCAACGCAGACGAATATGAAATCCGTTGGTCATAACTGATGCTAAAGCATGACTTGAGAATATAAAAGATACATATTCTTAGAGAATCGGTTTCCATGTGGTTGTCATGTTCATATTACTGATAAGGTGATTTGTCGTTTTCTTACGGTGAGAATCGTAGGCAATAATATTAAAATCATACGTTGCACAATTTTATCTTGTAAAACTTGAAAGCTATATATTAAAAGAGATATTTTGAGTGTAATTGCAATGTAATTTTATGATAACACACACATTAATATTTATAATCAGTCTTTTTCCGAATTTTAATCTAACAATAAGTTTTACTTTCGAGCTTCAATAATATACTCGATTAAAATTACTCAATTTTTCTTTTAAATAGTTATTGTACATATAAAGTATAAATAATTTAAAGAAGCAGAAGTTAAAAAGATGGACAGAATTTTCGAAAATTATTTAATTATCTTGATCTAATATAAAATCTGATTATTAAATAAACAATAAGATATTTTATTGTTAAATTTACTATGAGATCTTTCCATCCACCAAAAAGAAGAAACTATGTGAATATATGTGACAAAATAACAGTGAACAAGCAAGATTAACCCTCTTTCGAGAAACGGTCCAGGGCAATATGGCCGATTCATCATGGCGTATCCTGTTCGCTCTCCTGTTCTGGACTTAGGACAACCAACACAAGGGACATCGAGTATCAGAAGAGAGCGGGGAGACATTGCCTGTATTTCGCAGATAAGGACAGACCCTATATCGTAACGCTGACAACCCCGACTCTTTCGGTGCGATCAGATTCACCCCGCTTCGCCCTTGGGTTTTCGCCTTGTCTTCGCTCTCTCGTTGGAATTTCACACGACAAGGGTCCATCCCGTGCAGATGTGATATATGAGACGCTTATGTGGTCGATAACAAATCTCGATTTAACCAGGCCACACTTGACTTAGTCTACATTCCATGGATTATTAACTTTCAAGGATATAGCTGTTACAATATCGACTATTAATTTGTGAAAATTATATAATTAACATAGTTTTTTGGCTTATAATCTGCATAAGTGGATCTTTATGGCAAATAATTTTATTTTTTATTTTATTTTACTTTAGAGAAATATATATATATATATATATATATGTATATTAATTCTGCATAAGTTAAAAATAATTAACGTATAAAATATTAGTTCACGCAAATTAATCTGTATTAAAAAATTAATTTCTTATGTTGATTAATGATTGTAACTGTAGTAAGAATATGTATAAGAATACCTGAATAATATACATAAACTGTGACCATTTGAAAATAGCAGAGTCATCTGTTGGCAGATCCTATAAAAAATAGTGTAGTAAGACATATAGTAGATTTTATAAACACATACACACATTAATGATTTTATACATATATATATATATATATATATATATATATATATATATATATATTTTAACAATTTGTATAAAAATAATTATAAATATATAATTATAAAAAAAATTATAGAAGATATTATGAATATATAAAAATATAAAATGTATTATCTTTTAGCAAATTAACACTATAATAATTATGTAAATATATTCAGTAATTACAAAGAATCAGCAAAAATTTCTAAAATAATATTTTATTATTATTATCGATAAAACAAGTTATTATCAGTCGGCAAATTTATCAGGTGTTCCTCAAATGTTACGTGAGTTCATATTTTGTCACCGACGACGAGTATTGGATCAATAATGTTACCTTCAGTCGACGAATAATCGGCTATTTGATATCATAAATTGATAAGAAATGAGACGAAATATTGATGTATTAGATTTGAAATTAAAATAACAATAATTAAAATTAATAAATTTCATTTGGTAGACTTATTCCAATTTGCAATTTTTTTGTAAAAATTTATATAATAAAGAATTTTAAAAAAATTTTAATGTACCATATATATATGCATGTACACTCAAATTATATGTGCTATTACTAAATGTATTAAAATTTTTTAACACACATACACACACGCATATATATATATATATAATTATAATTATTATATATAATTATATGATGTATTTGATATAGTGTTTTTTCTTTTTTTGATAGATACTCTCTATAATAAATTTTATTATACCTTAATACATTCAATTTTAAAATTTACAGTAATACTATCTAAAATATATTAATCCAATACGTTAATTTAATATTATATACTGCTGTTACATACTGAAATTTACCTTGTTTTTTATAACGTGCAAATTTCCTCTAATCTCTTTTGATATGCGTTTTGTTAATAAAATTATATAAATGATTATTGTGTATATGTATTTTTTCTTTAACTTCTGCAATCAGAATAGATGATGTAAGAATTGAATATATAAATACCAGAATGCGATGAAACATTCAACTGCATCTTTGTATGGTAGCAGCTTAAATGTAATTTAAAAGCTACGTATATAAAGCCATCTGCATCAAGATTTCATATGGCTAAATGACCATAATTGATAGTTTGCTTCTATGACATAACGTTGAGCTGTAAGACACAGACGGATGGACATAAATGCAGTATTACTAGTATTATTTCATGTATAAAATATACATTTCATGTATAAGATATGTATTTCAAAACGGTCGCAAAAATACATCGTTCCACGATGTAAAAGTTTTATATCATCGTAATAACATAGTGTATTCATGAATGCATAAGCGAAAGTTGCAACTAAAAAATCGAATTGCAAAACTATAAACTCTTTACGACTCTTTAACAATGAAATTTTCTTGTCATCGCGCTGCAAAGAATAATTGTCGTATATTATGCGTTTAATATATAATTTTCAAGTTAATAATAATAATTATAATTATAATAATAGTACACTGCGTTAAAAATTGATTTTGTTTTACAAATTTTTCGATGTGTGCAATATTTGATGCGTACAATTCCTTAATCCAAAATTTAATTATTATACATAATTATTTTACAATTATATACTTTATTTATTATTTACCTTACAAACTAAAAATTAAGTTTTTGTAAATTATAAAAATGTGAAAAATGAGATAAGTGGAATGAAATAATCAGACTTTTTGAAAAAGACATTAAAATAAAGAAATATAAGTCCTAAGTAATGTAAAAGCGTTTTGTGGTGTTTTCGCATAATCAGATTTTTTTCTGTAATATTATCGGACAAGTAAAAAAAAAGAAAAAAATGAGCATTCTCACGTTCACATTTCAAATTCTTACCATTTGCGGATGTTGGCCACCGAATTCGTGGACATCAGGATACAAACGTATTATATATAATGTATACACAGTTTGCATAGTTTTGTTAACAAGTACATTTATGTTGTCGCAATTGATGGATATAATTCTGAACGTCAACAACACCGATGATTTCGCCGAGAATTTTTACGTGACACTTGCCATGATTGTATCCTGTTGCAAGATGTTTAGTTTATTGAGAAATCGCAGTAATATTGCGATGCTGATCGATATTTTGATAAAGAAACCATGTAAGCCCGTCGAACTCGATGAAATAGAAATTCGGCAGAAATTCGACAGACTTGTACAGTAGGTGTTTCTAAACGATTAGTAATTATGAAACATAATTATATAGAATATATCGAATTTCGAGACCCTATATTATATAAAAAAATATATAAAAATACATACACATAGGAAATATTAAATCAAATTTTATATAATTAAATTTTTTATAAAATCTATATATAGTGCAACCTTTTTAAAAATAAATTTCAAGATTCATTTTTTGTAAGTTAAAATCGGATTATCAACCTTATGTCTATGAATTAAAAAATGTTTATGAGTTAAAAAATTAAAAACATTAAAAACATTAAATAATGAAATTTAAAAATACACATCTACAACTATTTTACAGGACAAACACGCTTTTTTATGCAACTCTAGTCGAATTGACGTGCGCGTTTGCAATAGTAACATCACTGTTCAAAGATTACAGAAAGGCTAGACTACCTTTCAGAACATGGTTACCATTCAATTATTCTTCGCCGATATTATTTCAAATAGTTTATATGCATCAATCGATAAGTTTGACAATTGGATCAGTCCTCCAAATCGCTTGCGACAGTCTCATTTGCGGATTATTGCTGCATATCTGTTCTCAAATAGAGATAATCGAGTGTCATATGAGGAAAATCGTAAACAAGTCGCATTTTCTTCGCGAGTGCGTCCTGCAGCATATATGTATTTCTAAGTTAGTTTTCTTATTAATAATCATTTTCTTTTTCTAATATAAATACAAATATATATGTATATGTATATATATATATATATATATATATATGTGTGTGTGTGTGTGTGTGTGTGTTTAAATTAATTTTAAAGATGATTCAAAAGTTATGATTAATTCTAGATTTGCATTAATGGTGAACGAAAAGTTTAAATTTATCATCACTGTTCAATTTATAGCGAGTATGTTGGTAGTGTGTTTCAATCTGCATCAACTGACACGGATGAACATAAATGCGAAATATATTCAAATAATATTATATATGTGTTGCATGTTGACACAAATCTCGTTTTATTGCTGGTACGGAAATGAAGTCAAGCTTAAGGTATGCACTTCTAAAATACATTTCTTTTATATGCATTGTGTTCTATCTTTTCTTATATTTTATTTCTTCTTGGCATATTGAATTTGTTTATATTATTATGCGTGTATGTTTTAATATTTTGTGTAATATTTTGTTATTGCATCAGCGATATGCCAAAGCTACTTTACGAGAATTAATTTTTATTTAAAATCAAATTAAATGTTTTTATCTTATTTTTTATGTCTACAACCAATCTACAAAATGCGTACGATTGAATATTTATCTTATAACTGAAATTAAATAAATTTTCTCATATTTTTAACTACAGAGTCAACAACTGGCCAGTAATATGTTCCAAATGGAATGGCTTGTCTTAGATCATAATGTGCAAAAGAGTTTGTTAATAATTATGACACGTAGTATAATACCTATTGAATTCACTAGCGCCTATGTTATCTCTATGAATCTTGAATCATTCGTTGGTGTTAGTATAAAAATTTATTTTTACTTTACTAGATCAATTTTATATATATAAATACGATTTTTACTTATATCTCGACATAGATATAACAGCAATAAAAATCCATTTAAAATAAAGTTTACATTTAAATTAAAATTATACTTTATTAACGCTTTTATTTAATACATAAATTATAAATAGTTTGTAAATTTAAGATTCAAAATTTTTATTTATATTACATGTTATTGTTTAAGTTGTTAGGTTTTATGTTTTAAGAAATAGATTAATTTATTATAGAAATGTTTAATAAACGAATAACTTTGCTTATTGTAGTTGCTCAAGACATCGTATTCTGCTTTCAATATACTTAAACAGATTTAAGATTAAAGTGGCAACGACACAAAATGAAATAAAAAAACAATATATAATTATATTTTATATTTATACAAATCTTTAGATGTGCAAGAAAATGAGTTAAACTATTATAATTAATGCTCTTCTGTGTTGAATAATGATAATATATAAATATAACAGAAATGTTCTAAATGTTATTAATTACACAATTGACATCGAGATTATTTTATACAGGATGAGGCAATATTTGTATAATCGCCATATAATAGCCACTTTTGTACTGTGCAATTTTGATTAACAAATTTTCCTGTAGACCTTACAAATTTAAAAATTTTTCAGTTGATAATAGTTATTGTCTTATCCTGTATATATAAAAAATATGCTTATTTTAATGTTTGAAGAATTGTTTGATCATTTATATTAATATATTAAAAATATTTTAAATTGATTACAAATAACGAAAAAAATTAATATGAAGAATTTATTACCATCAACGAGCCTCAATATGATAAAAGCACTTTTCAAATAATTTTATAGATAATTTCTCGTAGATATAAATTATAGTGTGTTTTTTAATGGTCCATATTGTGAATACGAGCTTAGCAAACGTACCGTAACAAGGTATCCATGCTACAAACTATTAATATTACACAACTGAGAGATTGGTAGCTGCTAATAAATTTTTGTGTAAAAAGAGAGTTTAAATATAGTCATATCGAGAAGAAGACATTCTCGAAAAATAAGGAAATATAAATACTTTTTTACTGCTAGCAATCACTAACTGATATATAGATAAATTCTTAGGAAGCTCAAGTTGCCATAAAAAATAAAGAGAGATATTCTATAATCTTATATAAATAATGCAATTATTTAAAATGATCAACTATTTTTCTTCTTCGATTCTACAATAAGATTTTATATGATTTTATTTTCATAAAATTTATCATAATATAAAACTAGAATCTAAGAGAGACTTTGCTTTTATAATTGATGTATGAGGCTATTATATCTGAGAAATACAATTGCAGCTTGAATAATGAAAGTCGTTTTCAAAGAAGGGGAAAGTTAAATGAAGAATATCTTTGTTAAGAAATCGTGAGACTATAGACATTTGTCAGTCTCTTAGAAGATCTATAACGAGTTATAACCCTTATAAAAACGATTTTAATACAGCAATTATAGCCGTGTTAAATAAAATTGTTAACTAATAGCTAACTGTTTTAATAAAATGGGACATAATTTGTTTATAAAATTTATTTATAATAAATAATTATAAAGCGTACATATTTTATAATCTTCTCTAATCTAAGAGAAGGAGACTGTTGTAAGTTGAATAATTTACTTTTCGTCAAATTTGAAAAATAGAAAGCAAGATTAGCTCAAAGTTATGTACAATGCGTGTACTAGAATTTACATTTAAAATTTTAACAATCTGTGGTTGTTGGACACCGAATTCTTGGACATCTTCCTACAGATGTCTCCTGTATCATGTATATACAATTTTTATATTTGTATTAATAAGTACGTTTACACTATCGCAATTCCTGGATCTAATACTAATCGTGGACAATCCGGATGACTTTACCGACAATTTCTATATGCTTCTTGCCATGATCGTTTCCTGCTTTAAAATGTCTAGTTTGTTACTAAATCGTAGCAATATCGCGATGCTAACAGATACCCTTATGAAAAAACCGTGTATACCAATCGAGCCAGATGAGATGAAAATTCGACGGAAATTCGATAGAATTATCGAGTAAGTATATATCATGATATACTTTTTTGTAATGCTAATACATACTCTTTGATCTAAAAATTTTGTTAATTTTCTTTTAAACAAGATTATTAGAAAAAAAGATTATATAATAATAAAAAGAATAATAAATAAATAACGATTGTATAAAAGTAAATAAATAGCGAATGTAAAACGGCCAATAGTTAATTACAGATTGAACACGCTGCATTATGCGATTCTAGTTGAATTTTCAAGCTCATACTCGGTGATACAATCATTATTCACGGACTATTGGGAAAGGAAATTAACGTTCAGAGCCTGGTTACCATTCGATTACTCATCGACAATACTTTTTCACATTATGTACTTTCATCAGTTGATAGCCTTACTTGTTGGGGCTCTTCTACATGTTGCTTGTGACAGTCTGATATGTGGATTAATATTGCACATATGCTGTCAAATAGAGATACTGTCTTCTCGCTTGAAAAGAATCATACGTAATCCAAAAATTCTTCGTGATTACGTTGTTCAACATAATCTTATGATCAAGTTTGTTTTATATAATTACTATGATTTTAATACACATAGTAATATTTTTATTAGCAGAGTATGAAAGTCAAATTGTGAAGGTTCTTAATAATTGTGATTAACATGTTTTTTTTTCGATATTAATTTTTATTTATAATTTTGAAGAATAAAAAATTGTTTTTTAATTACTGTAAAAAACATATTTATGCTGATAGAGAATTAATTAAATAACATAAATCTCTAAAATTTATTCTAGATCTTTAATTTCTAAAATTTATTTTAGATTTGCCTTTACGGTGAATGAGAAGTTCAGATTGATCATTACCTTTCAGTTTATAGTAAGTACATTAGTAGTGTGCGTTACTTTATATCAACTGACCAAAACAAATGCGAAAGTCATTCAATTAGCATTGTATATGTCATGCATGCTAACACAAATCTTTTTATATTGTTGGTACGGGAACGAAGTTAAACTAAAGGTATGCTATTAAAATAAATTCTGCTTTCCATATTTTGTTTGAATATTTTTTCATTTTTTTTGTATCATATAAATTCATTAATATCTCTATTTTAGAATATATATAATTAATACATGTTATATAATACAAAGCTTTTCGAGTAATACTTACATGCTCTGATATGTCAAATAATGTACAAAAGGAATTAAAACTAATTTGTTCTAGATTAATTTCTTTTTTTTTCTCTTGTATTTGAGATCAATATAAAAAAATATTTTGCACTTTTTGTTGTAGAGTATGCAGTTGATCAATAACCTATTTGAAATAGAATGGGTTACGCTGGGCGAAGATGTAAAGAAAGATTTATTGACGATCACAAGATGCGGTACTGTTCCCATCGAATTTACGAGCGCCTATATTTTCCCCATGAATCTTGATTCATTTGTGGGCGTTAGTATATAATTTATTTTTACAGTGCAATTTTTACAGCTTCTTATGATACAATTATTATTGTGATTATTATATATGTATAACAGAGTTCTAAAATATAAAAATTATAAACTTGATAAAGTTTTAAATTTATTAAAAATAATGTATAACTTGTTTATTTTAGTTACTCAAGACATCATATTCGACTTATAACATTCTTAAACAAATGCGAGAGGAAAATGCCGAAGGTAAATAGAAGATTATTATTCAATATTGTTATATCTCATGTTATAAAAATAATGCGATGTAAAAAGTCAGAGATTAAAGTAATATTTTCTCAACATTGTAATAATGCTATGTAATTAATATCCTACGTCATATAATATTATGTATATAATATAATAAAAGAACGATTTAAATAACGATATTAGTTGCATTATAAATATGTTTTTGTATATTATCTTGACTTACATTTATTTTATAGCACATCCATATCTAAATTGATTTGATTAATATACACACATGTACAGGATTCTACATAATTTATTTTGACGTGACGGTGTTAAAACATTTGTTTAAAAAATAACCAAGTGCGATACGACTATAAATTCTATATTTTTTTCTGAGAATGGAACAGGAAGAAAGAAAAAGAGATATAGTACTGCATTATTGACGTTTGTGAATGATTTATGTTTCTTACTTTTTCAGGTTTTTCTAATTTTACAAAGTATTTTTTTGTGAGATATTATGTTATGATATATATTGTATCAAGTCTCCATTTAACGATTTTATTACTTAGTTGGTGCATAAAAATATTATTATGCGAAAGACACATTTGTAATTTGAATAATAAAAATCATTGTGTACGAAGGGGAGAAAGCTGAACGAAGTCGGAGGATCGCGAGGCTATAGACAAGATCGTTAGTCTCTCTCAAGATTTCACTGTGTATTATATTGATATAAAATTGACTGTTTCATTACACTAGTTAAAGCTATTTTCAAAGTAATTGTTGAATTAATTTCAATTTGCAGCAGGAATAACGTGGGAGACGCGTAATTTTGCAAATTAATATACATAATAAGTAATTATGTAAAGTATAGCTGCATTATCTTATTCGTTCGAAATCAAGAAAACAGATTACGCTATATGTCCGATAATTTATTTTCCGTGGATATTTATTTATTATTTTTGTGTAAAAAATAGATAAGAAAATAAAGTTAAAATGCACTTATTGGGATTTACGTTCAAAATTTTAATCAGTTGCGGTTGTTGGATACCGAAATCCTGGACCGTTTCATTCTACAGACGCTTTATTTATCATATATATACAATTTTTATACTTTTATTGATAAATACATTTACGTTGTCGCAATTTTTGGATATAATTTTAATTGTCGACAATCCGGAAGACTTTATGGATAATTTCTACATGTTGCTTGCCATGATCGTTTCTTGCTTTAAAATGTATAGTCTATTAATAAATCGCAACAACATTGCAATGCTGATAGACATTCTAATGAGTGGACCGTGCAAACCACTGGAACCAGCGGAGATAGAAATACGACAGAAATTCGATAAGCTCATTGAGTAAATATTCCGAAATAATAGAGTTTTAATCGTTACGTATTTATAAAAATTAAATTATTCATATTCTTTATAATTTAAATTAACATAATTTTTTTTCAATAGAGCATTATAACTTCTGATGATCAAATTTTTGAAAAAATCTTGCAATTTATTTTAATAAGTGATAATATTTCTTTGCAATGCGTTAATGTTTAATATACTTTCTTTCCTGGAATTATGTTCTAAAAAGATAAAATT
Organism: Anoplolepis gracilipes; assembly: GCF_047496725.1. Taxonomy (NCBI): domain Eukaryota; kingdom Metazoa; phylum Arthropoda; class Insecta; order Hymenoptera; family Formicidae; genus Anoplolepis; species Anoplolepis gracilipes. The sequence goes on from NC_132977.1 coordinate 5,114,912, forward strand.
AAGGAGTATTATTATAGGAAAGCAACTTGTTTTTTAATTTAAACTGTTTTATGTTGGAAAAAATTAACATTGAAAAAATATTGAATTGTTAATGAAACGCAAAACCGCCTGCAGTCATTTTACAGGACAAATACCTTGCATTATATGATTCTGGTCGAATTGACATGTGTATCTACAGCGGTAGCGTCATTACTCACGGACTACAAGAAGGAAAAATTAACTTTTAGAGCGTGGTTACCATTTGACTACTACTCCTCGGCAACGCTTTTTCATTTTACTTATTTTCATCAATTAATAAGCTTGACAGTTGGATCTGTCTTACACGTTGCTTGCGACGGTATTATTTGCGGACTATTGTTGCATATATGCTGTCAAATAGAAATATTAAGTTATCGTTTGAAGAACATCATGCGCAATCCAAGAACACTTCGTGACTGCGTTATTCAGCACAACCTTATAATTAAGTTTGTTTTTACTAATATTGATAAAAAATTATTCTTTTATATTTTCCTGTATAATTATATTATACATACTTTTTAGTTAAATCTTTTAGAAATAAGTTGAGGAGATGTGTTTATGTGCAAATGATTACTTGTAGTTTAAATGTACTGTATCTTTCATTAACTTTTTTATTTTCTACATAAATATGAATCAGAAATGCTTATTTAATTTTTTATATATTTATTTAATATTTTTACCAATAATTAAATATATTAAAAGTGTTTATTTGATTTTAGATTTGCCTATCTATTGAACAAAAAATTCAGGTTTACTATCAGCTTTCAGTTTCTTGTAAGTACGTTGGTGGTGTGTTTCACTTTATATCAATTAACTAAGACAAGTGAAAAATTCGTCGAATTAGGAATGTATATGTCGTGCATGCTGACACAAATTTTTTTATATTGTTGGTACGGGAATGAAGTTAAACTGAAGGTATGTGCTTTTGAGATAAATATTTTTTTCTAATGTCATATTTTATGTGTTTAGTTATATCATTCACGTATAATTAAATATTCTAAAAATATTTCATTTCGCATAAAATATTTTTTTTTACATTATACGCAGATAAAACGTTAAGCGTAAACATTAAATATGTAATTTTTTTATACAGAGGTACGAAATCTTAGATCAATATTAATATTAATTCTTGCATCAAAAATAATGAATATGTAATCTTAAAATTAATCTTTATATTTTTTTATACAATTAAAAGATTAATAAATGGATCTTCCATCTTTGAACATAGAGTCTACAACTAATCAATGATCTATATGAAATAAAATCGTTTACGCTGGGACGAAACATACAAAAGGATTTATTAACAATCACAATACGCAGTCAAGTGCCCATTGAATTTAGCAGCGCCTACGTTATACCTATGAATGTGGATTCGTTTATGAGTGTTAGTATAAAAAATATATTTTTTATATTATTATGATTAACTCGACACTATATAATAGCGGTTGTTATTTAAAAAAATATACATGTATATATATTTCTTATGCTATAATTATATTTTATAAACACCATTAAAATAAAAAGTAAGACAATTTTATTTATTACAGTTGCTCAAAACATCATATTCAACTTATAACATACTTCAACAAATGCAAGATCCGAATAAGTAAAACAAATACAAAGATGTTGCCCTATGATTCTTTTTACAATATGTACGTGAAGCTGAGAAAGTTAAAATAAACTAATTTTTCTCGTCTACATCTCTTTAGAGGGGTAAAGAGGGGTTATAGAATTTTCAAAAATGAGAATCTATTTCTTGGTAAAATACACCAAGTAAAATATGTACACGATTTAAATTCGCGGAAAGAATTAATTTCTATTAAAATCCACGCATTAACATTCGCGTATGGCTCTCATTGCCAAGTTAATAGTTGCGTGTTTTAAAATAAACTGTTTTATTAATATTAATATTACATATATTATTTATATATATTATATATTGTATATAACTCATAGATAAAAAAAACTTATTAAGTGTAATTTAGTATGTATGCAAAAATTTCTTTATTTATATTTTCCATTTATGTTTATATATTATTTCTATTTCTTTTATCATATATACATATATTTATGTTTATATTATTTTTATGTAATATATGTATATATGCAAGATTCTGTGTGCATTCAATGCGACTATATGAGAATATTGGATTAAAAACTGACATTGCAAAAATAAATAGAAAGAAGCAGTAAATTAAATATTTTTATATTAGTAGAGATTATCGAAACTTTTCTAAAGATTTCTATTTTTATTCTTTATACAGTTTTATACAGTTTTTTAATATTTAATTTGATAAAGTTTCTGACAACGTCATTATGTCATGACGTCGTAGTCTATGATTGAGTCCATATTTAATATTTGCAAAGTATTGTTGTATAAAAAAGATGTATAGATTGCAATTTGAATAAAAAAATTTTTAAATATGAAGGGAAAAGTTATATCAACGTATTGTGGGACAATATTATAAAATGATTTGCACAACTATAGATATTCTATGGTTGTCAGTCTTTTTCAAGATTTTTTAATAATATTTTTTAGAAAAACATTTTTATTATTTTATTTCATTTGAGCTCGAGGGAGTGAGAAAAAATCGCGGATTGAGATTGAATTTAATTATCGGCTCTCACATATTCATATATATAATTTTAAAGTACTTTTCTAATTTATTCTTTGAATAATTATTGTATTATAAATACTGTAAAATCTTACATTTAGTTATTTAAAACAAGGAAAATCAGAGAATGCATCTTTGAAATAATTATTCATAATTATTGCTTTTTCTGGAGGACGGATATTGAAAATCTCGGCAAGTAAATTAGAAATTAAATATACGCGTATTAGATTTTACGTTTAAGGTATTAATAATTTGTAAATGTTGGATACCAGGGATTCCTTGACAACACTGTAACAAATAGTTAGTTTACAGTGCGTACACAATTTTCATAAGACTAATGTACGTACGTTTATGCTATTGTAATTAATGGATGTTAATCATGGACAATGTCAATGATTTTATCGATAATTTCGACATGTTTTTTGTCCTTACTGTCTCCTGCTGTTCACCTTGAGAAATCGCAATAATATCGAGATGCTAATATTCGATATTCTTGTAAAGAAACTATGTAGACTGGATCAGTTTGACGAAATCGAGATTCAGTAGAAATTTGATAGACTTATATATAGTGAGTAAATGTAGTATAGTTATATAATGAGATTTAATTATATATGTAATATACAATAGCTATAATAATTTGTAATAATTAATAATATTTATGGCGTATTTATAAATATGTGAAATAAATTATTATATTTTAGAAATTTATTGATACTATATGAAGCTCTCTTTAATATAACAAGCATTTGATTGAAGAGAGATATAAGTCGCAAAGCTAACGTCGAAGCAAAGTTGAATGAAAATTGAAACAGAAAAATCTTTACAGTCATCTTGCAGGATAAACATACTTTACTATGCAAACCTGGTCGAGACAACGTGTGTATGCATTGCCATGACATTGTTGCTGACAGAATTCAGTAAAGGAAGATTGAGATTCAGAGCATGGTTACTATTCAACTACATATTGGCATCACTGTTTCGTATTGTATATATATACCAGTTGATGTGTTTAACAGCTGTAACTCTCCATGTGGCTGTTTGATATGTAGTCTGCATGTTTGCTGTTAAATTAAAATAATGCCGTTTGAGAAAAATTATATGCAACCGAGATATCCTTCGCGAATATATTTTTTAATAAACAATATGTATTTAATTAGGTGTTTTTTTGGCACAGATAATATTACATGTATATATAAATATTTCGTAATTTTTTCGTAATCAATACAACATCGTAACAATTGTGTACTAATTCTTCTGTTTGTATTATTCAGAAGGAAAAAGGACCCAGAAAACAATTTTGATAATATCAAAAGTAAAAATACATTCTACTTGATAATTTTCGATTAACTATAGAACTTTTGTTTAATTTATTTATTCATGAATTTGTCGCATTTATTTAAGCGTAATATATTATTCATATAATTTTAATTAATAAATTATTATGAATTTTGAAATATTTTAAATATTTAAATATTTTCAAACTTTTGACTTTTTAATTTTATAATTCTAGACTCGCTCGCTTGGTAAATAAAAAATTTAGATTGACTATTGTATGTAATACATTAAGTCAACTATTGTTGTGATATTTTTACTTACATATTTTACATACTGGTTCAATTATATTTGCATCATTTTGTCTATCTCCCTTTAGATACGTATATATGTATTGGATCATATAAACTAGAATTTATAGTGACTAATAGTTAAAGATCAATATTAAAAAGAAGTAAACCTTCATGGTTTGCAATAGAAATTTTACGCTTACATAAATTAAGATCTTTTTAGTTGAAGTATAACTCTTTTTAGTTGAAGTATAAGTTATCGACATTAATATTTTAATAGTAAGTACATAGATCCCGATTTGATATTCGTAAGACATGTAATTCCATAAAGCAGAATTCTAGTGAAGCATTATTATGTCATGATGTCAAGTTTGTGTTTAGACGATTGCATAAAAATAATACTATCGAAGGAACATAATTGCACAATCTGAATAATAAAAGATGTCAAAGGGGGAAGTTAAAAATAGTGTATTATTATCCCGGAAGATATCGAAGCTATAGACAGTCCATGGTCAGTTTGTCATAAGATTTTATCCAAGTGCATTAAATTACTTTTTACGAAAAAAAAACTTTTATTTTTATAATACTACTATTTAATACAGTAATTTCAGAAAATTGTCAGTTGAGATGTAATTTGAGTATCAACTAAAATCATCGTATAGATTTTTGAAAAATTGATTAAATAATGATGCTTTATTAAACGAAAGCTTGAAATGTTCTCTAATTAATTTAAAAAATATATATGTGCATGTATGTATAAATTTAAAAAATTTTTTTAAATTTTGAGTAGAGACTGCTGTGCATTGTATGTATATAACATGTATATAACACAGTATAGAACCTGGCATAATTTTTCTCGAAAGAGAAGCACTAACAGATAACATCGAGAAAGATACGTATATAAAGATGCGTACATTGGATTTTACATTAAAAATATTGACGATCTGCGGCTGCGGGCGACCAGATTCCTGGACAATGCCGTGCAAACGGTTAGTCTACTACGTCTACACAATTTTCATATTGCTATTAATACACACGTTTATGCTGTCGCAATTGATGGATTTGATTATGACTGTGGACAATTCCGACGATTTCACCGATAATTTCTACATACTACTCGCTATGATTGTTTCTTGCTGTAAGATGTTTGCTCTGTTAGTGAATCGCAGTAACATTGAGATGTTAATCGATACTCTTACGAGAAAACCGCTTCAGCCGATTGAATCCGATGAAATGGAGATTCGACAGAAATACGAGAGATTAATACAGTACGTATCGCGAACTAATCTTAATTACTGTTTTATTTGATAATCTTCGCATAATTTTAATATGTAGATTTAGATCAAAATTATGTACCAAAATAATTCAATTTCTTTTTACATTAAGCTGTCTTTTTATTTATGTAAATACATATAATGTTCTACAACTTTTTCGAAGAAAAACATTAAATGAAAAGTGAAACACGAAAATGTCCATAGTCGTTTTACAGATCCAATACACTTCATTACGTTATTCTGGTCGAGACAACGTGTCTATGCGTTACCGTAACGTCGTTATTGACGGAATTCAGAAAAGGCAATTTGACGTTTCGGGGATGGCTGCCATTCGACTATTCGTCGCCGCTACTATTTCTTTTTGTATACGCTCATCAATTGATAAGTTTTACAGTCGGATCTGTTCATCATGTAGCATGCGACAGTCTCATATGCGGATTATTAATGCATATTTGTTGTCAACTAGAGATATTGGAATGCCGTATAAGAAAAGGCACACGTAATCCGAAAATTCTTCGCGAATGTGCTATTCAGCACAAACATATATTCAAGTTCGTTTCTATTAACATTGCGAATAAAAATAATTTTCATCATTAATATTTACGTAATAGATTTATAGCACGGTTCTTTTCTATATGATAGGAAAAAGTAAATTCGTATGTTATTTTTTCAAACAATATAAAATTATTCCTGTTAAATATTTTCTACTGATATACATTATTTTTCATATACATTTATATTTTTTTATCTATATCTTTCCAATATTCGAGAGTTATAATATTACGTTTACAATTAATTCTAGATTCGCTTATATGGTGAATGATAAATTCAGACTAACTATATTTATTCAATTTGTTGTAAGTACGCTGGTAGTGTGTTTCAATCTGTATCAATTTACCAAGTCAACTGCATTAAGAGCAAAGTACATACAACTAATACTGTATATGTCCTGCATGCTATCGCAAATCTTTTTTTATTGCTGGTGCGGGAATGAAGTTAAATTGAGGGTACGTGCTTTTAAAATAATTATCTCTTTTATATGAACATTTAGTATATTTTATACGTAGACTAAATAAATAAAAAACCAGAGTTATTATATACAGAGTCGGCAATTGGTGGATAATGTGTTTGACATGGAGTGGTTTGAACTGAATGAAGATCACAAAAAAGCTCTATTACTAATCATGAAACGCAGCACTGTACCAATCGAATTTACCAGTGCCTCTGTTATTTCTATGAACCTCGATTCATTTGTAGGTGTTAGTATCGAAATTTATTGTCGTTGTATAACTAATAATTGTATGGAAAATTGTAGTGTCAAAATTGTTTTAATTCAGCTTTGTTCAACAAAAAAAAAAAGTAATCAAACTAAATTAAATTTTCTTTATATTAAGAGTAAATAAACTTAAATATTTAATATATTTAATAAAGAGAAATTTATTTATACTTACATAATCGCGTATTTCAACTTTGCTTTTAAGATTAAGAAACTTTTTTTATGAAATTTTTGAATATTTTGTTATATTGCCTAATCAATTTAATCGTATACATACCTGTATAATTGATTTTAAATTACAATATTAATAATTTTAATTGCAGTTACTTAAAACATCGTATTCTGCTTACAATATACTTCAGCGAACGCAAGATTCATAACATGAAACACAATTTAAAAAAAAGTTACATACCATTTTTACCATTGACAATGTAAATCTATGTTATGAACATCTTATCACAGAGTAAAATATTATATCAGTATTTATTTTATACCATATATTATAATACTGGTAATTTGCTATATTGTGTATATCACTAATGCTATGCAAATAAAAATATTATAATTAAAAAATTGTTATATGTGTCATATGCTTTACTGTTAAAATATATAGGTTTTACTTACATTGCACGCTAATAGTACTATTATGATTATATCATTTGGAGATTGCATACATGTGAGTGTTGAACTAGAAATTATAGATATGAATCAATACACAGGAAGGAAAATCTGTCATCATTCAATATGATAAATTTACAACGTTATTAAATATTTCCAAAGAAGGGACAGACAGAAGCATGGGAGTTACCAATATTAATATTTTATGCAACATAAATATGTATGTACAGACCGTGTATACGCGACATTTGAGAGTTCTTTTCTTTTCTTTGACAATTTTTTGCGAACGTATAATTTATTTTAAATTTGTATTGAGATGCACATCCTCTCTCTCCCCTTCTAATAAGACAAAATTTGTGTCGAATGTCCGTGTTATATTATTATTTCATGAAAATATTATTTCATGCAAGAAACATAGTCGCAATTTTAATAATAAAAATGGTCATGTACGGAGAGAGAAGTTATTCATAGAAATCAAAGAGTATCTGCTAAGAAATCGTGGATCTATAGACATTTGTTCCTTTAGAGAGTTTATACATTTGATTATTGTTCGTGCTAGTAATTTGATTGTAACGTCGCAATTTAAAGTTGCATTTGAAAAAATTGTACCGGTAACTTTTCTTATATATCTTAGCAGAGATCTCTGAGAAAATTAATTAAGCAAATTATATATACATATATATTTATTTGATTATAAAAAAGAATTAGAAAAAAATACCGGTTAGAGAATCTTTACATAAATTTTTAGATTCATGTAATTTTTGTGCTGTCTAACTGTATACATGGAATATCGAAAGACATAAATTCAAAACATGCGCATATTAAATTCCACTTTTAAATTCTTAATTATTTGCGGTTGCTGGCGACCGACTTCTTGGACTTCGCCATGCAAACGCGTAATGTATCATATGCATACAGTTTTCATATTTGTGTTAATAAACACATTCACCTTATCGCAATTACTGGATATTATTCTTATCGTGGATAATGCCGACGACTTTACTGATAATTTTTATATGTTACTTGCAATGATTGTTTCTTGCTGTAAAATGCTTAGTATGTTGATGAATCGCAAAAATATTGCAATATTAGCCAACATTCTCACGGAAAAACCATGTAAGCCATTGGAACCAAGTGAAATGGAAATATACAACAGATTTGATAAGGGTGCGCAGTAAGTATTTTGCAAATCGATAATTTTTGTAATAAATGCTATATTAAAATTAATGTCCGGTTACGCAAAAAATTAATTTAAAAAATTTAAAAAAAGAAAAACAAATTAACATTAAGCAAAACACTGATAACAAATGATATGCAACAATGTCTGCAGTTATTTTTCAGGGCAAATATGATACATTATGCTATTATGGTTGAGACAACTTGTGTATGCATCACGTTAACATCGTTGTTAACAGACTTCAGAAAACGGACATTGACATTCAGAGCCTGGTTGCCATATGATTATTCAGTGCCATTTTTATATTATATTACATATGCTCACCAATTGATAAGTTTGACAATTGGATCCGTTCTTCATGTCGCTTGCGATGGTCTTATTTGTGGACTATTGGTGCATATTTGTTGTCAGATTAAGATATTAGAATCTCGTTTGAAAAGGATAACACGTGAGCCTGATATTTTGCACGATTGTATTCTGCAACATAATCGTATTTTTGAGTTTGTATAAATATTTATATATGTATAGTATAATTAATAACAAATAATTAATATTATATATAAATCAATATTAATAATAATAAATCAATCAAATAATCAATTTATTATAATAATTAATTTTACAAGTTATTACAAAAACATTAATATTGTTGCTTTGATAAAAATAATGCAAGTGCTATAAATAAATAAATAAATTAATTAATTAAAAATATATATATCAAAATTTAGATATTGAAAAAAACTGATTTCATTTAATTGCAGTCTTGCTTTTACGATTAATGAGAAGTTCAGATATACTATTACTATTCAATTTATAGTAAGCACATTGGTGGTGTGCTTTAATCTATATCAATTAACCAGAACGGTCAATGTAAAGTACATTCAATTGACATTGTATATGTGCTCCATGTTAACGCAAATCTTTTTTTATTGTTGGTATGGAAATGAAGTAAAGATAAAGGTATGCGATTGTTAAAATAATCATATAAAAAGAATTATTAAAATAAATTGCAATAATTGTAATAAATAAGTAGTTAGATTTACAAATTTATAAAATGCATATCTTTACATATTTCAATATTATTTAAATATTAAAATAATATACAAATAATATGTGAATAAAAACTATTGTTATATTATAATAAAAATAGAGCCGACAACTCGTTCATAATATTTTCGAAATAGAATGGTACATGTTGGATCAGAATGTAAAAAAAGCTTTATTAATGATTATGAAACGTAGTACAATGCCAATCGAATTCACCAGCGCCTACATCATCTCTATGAATCTTGACTCTTTCGTAGGTGTTAGTATAAAATGTTTTTTTATTATCATGCAAGATTAATGGGCAAGTTTAATAACATCTATATTTAATATTAAATGCATATATAAATTTAAAGAAAAAAAACAAATTTTTTTGGCACTAAATAAATAAATATATACATATATAATCAGAAAATTGCATTACATATTAATATAATAGATTATTATATATAAAGTATTTTTATTGGTTTCTTCTTAATAATTCGAATTTTATAATTCTTTATTTATAATACATGTATAATATTTGTTTATTGCAGTTGCTTAAAACCTCATATTCAGCTTACAACATATTGCAGCAAGTATAAAAATGATACAATGTACTTGATAACTACATAAATTTAGTATTACATTATTTACATTTAAATAACGATAAATTTTTAATATTAAGAGATAATAGAATATTACAATTAATGATAATCTTTGTATCAATCTTGATGGATAAAAGAATAAAAATAGGAATTAAATACATTTCTTTAATCTCTCTCTCTCTCTCTCTCTCTCTCTCTCTCTCTCTCTCTCTCTCTCTCTCTCTCTCTCTCTCTCATTCTTTTTTTATTACATGTCATATACTTTAAACGCATTCTTTATTTATGTAATATGTAATCGGGAATAGTTTAATATTTTGCAAAATTATTTTTTTACGTTGTATAGGCCTAATTATTAAAACTTATACAATCGATATTGATTATATCTAGATATTTTCAATTCTTTTATTAGAAATTGTAAGATCAATATATTAAAAGGAAGATTTAATACAATGTGGCATTTGGGCGTAATAAAATGTTTTCTTTCAAAAGAGAGAGTATATTTTACCTACATAATTATATTACGTTAGAATAACTTGTAAGTGGCTATTTAATATTTAAACGTTTCCTCTTTTATTTCCTCTGCGCTCCGCCTTCAAGAGACATGCGTTCAGAAATTGTTATAGGAACATTGCAGCTGTAGGTTGTATTTTCGATTCATGAGAATACTATACAAGAGACATTATTGCAAAATGAATATTAAAGCTATTGATTACGAGGGGAAAGCTAAGTGAACATACCACCTGCGAAAAAAGTAGCAAAGTTACAAACTTTCGTCAGTCGTTCTATGTTGGTTATGCTGCGCGTTATTTTTATTTAAATCTGTGTCCAAATAATTTTAACTATAATATCATTTATATTATTTTTTATTTAATTATTATTTAATATCCTTTTGATAAAAATTAATATGTATACATTCTGTATACATTATATCATGTACATAGTTTATGATTAATTAAAAATATAAAATATAAAAAAAAATCTTTATTAGTATAATATTATAACACGTGTAGACTATTAATTTACTTATTGTATTTTCGCAAGTAAATTATATTGTTTCATTTAATATAATTAATAACAATACACTGGAGTGCAATCGATTATTTTACGAAGAATTTCGTAATGCAAGTGTTGGAATTTACTTTTAAGGTGTTAACAATATGCGGTTGTTGGAGACCGGAGTCGTGGACATCGATGTATAAACGCATAATATATCGAGTGTACACAGTTTTAGTAATTTTGTTAGTAAATAGTTTTGCACTGTCGCAATTTATGGATGCAATTTTTATCGCAGAAAATCCCGACGATCTATCTGATAATTTTTGCATAATGCTCCCTATGATTATTTCTTCTTATAAAATGCTTAGTCTATTGGTAAATCATGAAAGTATTGTTAAATTGACTAACATTTTGACAAAGGAACCATGCAGACCGTCGAGACCGAATGAAATAAAAATTCACTATAAATTCGACAAAGGCATACAGTAAGTATTATTATCAGCAAACAATAATAATTATATTAGTAGTATTGACTGTTGACTAAAAATTATCATTGTAACATATTACTTAATTTTAAATATTAACTTTTATATTTATATTTATTAGTCTTCTTTCTTTAGTTTATTAATAAAGTTTTCTCTTTTGGTTTAATCTTTAATATTTTTTTCTTAATATTGTAAAAATAAATGCTAAGACACTGTACTGAAATTGTTGCACTTTTCGAACAAAAAAGTACGAAGAAACATAAATGTGCAGCCATTTTACAGAGTTAACACTTTCCATTATGCAACTTTGGGCTTAGTGACATGTGCTAGTATTACGTTCATATCTTTATTGACGGATTTCGGTGAAAGAAAATTAACATACAGAGCATGGGTGCCATTCGAATATTCATCTACAATTATATTTTACATGTTATATGCTCATCAGTTGATATGTTTATTTATGGGTGCTCTGTTGAATGTTGCTTGCGACGGTCTCATCTGCGGATTATTAGTGCACATTTGCTGTCAATTTGAAATTTTGGCGTGTCGTTTGAGAAAAATTATGTTTTCAGGCACTCTTCGCAATTGCGTACGACAACATTGCAATATTTTCAGGTCAGTATAATACAATGTTTGTAATACATTTTATAAATTTGACAATTTTTTTATTTATAGCATGAATATTCCAAGGTATATAGAGAAAATAATAATAATTAATTCTAGAGTGTAATATAATAAAAAGAGAATTATAATAAATTAATGAAAAAAATAATAGTAAGAAAGTATAATTGAAAAATATTTTGTTTCAAATAATTTCTAAAATAAACAAGACACTGTTTACTTCTTAGAAAAAATGAATTATGTTATTATATATATAATTAATATATGATTAAATTTGACGCGATCTAGTTATTGTTTAATATATTTGTCCATATATAACTAAATCCGGAATTTGACGTAATATAATGTGGCTATGTATAATAATATTCAAAATTTGGCGTCATATGATCTTAACTTTATATATGTATATAATCATATTTTATATAATAATTTTATATATAATTTATATAATCATATTTGGCTAACTCTAGTTTTATATATATTCAGACTGAATATAATAATATAAAGATATGATTAGATATGTAAGATCATATTGCGCCAAATTTCAGATATTGTTACATATGATCAAAAGTATAAAAATCCTTTATCAATTTTATCTTTAGATTTGCTTTTATTGTGAATGCGACGTTTAGAATGGTTATTACTATTCAATTTTTAATGAGTATGCTAGTGGTATGCTTCAATCTCTATCAATTAACTCAATTGAAAATAGGTGCAAGATATATTCGATTAGCAATGTTCATGTGTTGCATGCTGACACAAATTTTCGTTTTCTGCTGGTACGGCAACGAAGTCAAATTAAAGGTGCAAGCATTTAATTATTAATGTATTTTCTATAATTAGTGTAACATTTTAATATTAAAATAGTTATTTATTTTTTATATATCTTTATGTTACTATTTATATTTATATATTTATGTTAACATATTGAATTTACATATACATATATGTTTATAAATAAATATTTATAAACAAGATGTTTTACATATTCAAGTAGAGTCGTCAATTTGTCGATAACATTTTTCAAATTCAATGGTTAGAGATGGACGAAAATTTAAAAAAATCTTTAATAATAATAATGAAGCGTACAGCGATGCCTATCGAAATTACAAGCGCTTACACCATCTCTATGAATCTTGATTCTTTTATGGGTGTAAGTACAAAAGTATTACATGTATAATTGAAGCTGATTTTGTCAACGCACTTTAGATTCAATTTTGCATAAAATTGATGTTCAATATTGAAATAAAAGATGTTAATCAATTTGAAAGAAAAACATTTATTGTATTCAAAATAAGAAAATTAATTGAGTTAAATCTAATAAAATCTAATTAATTGAAATTTATAATTTTATTATACTAAATCAATAAAAATTGAAATATATTGCATAAAAATATCGCGTTTTATATTCGTCTTTACTATATTTCATTATTAGCTAAATCATCAAATATATTAATGTAAATATAAATTGAGATTACGAACATCTGTATTTGTTGTAGATACTTAAAACATCATATTCGGCTTACAATTTGCTTCAAAAAATGGAGTGAAAGATAGAGTAAAAATTGACCTATGCTATATAATACATCAATATTATTGTTTTATTCAGTTGTTATGAATGTCATGAATAACAGCCAGTATTATAAATGATGGATAATACATAGTATTAAATAAATAAATAAAAAACTGGATTAAACAATCTAAAATTGCTATATTTTTCATTACATTAAACTATTCCATTACAAAATGTAATCATAATTGTTAAAATTTGCTTTAGTGTCTGTATACATGTATAATTTACACACATATGACATTGTGATATATAAAATTAATGTAACAGTATATTTTTTATAGAAATATATAAGTCCATTTCACACGATATTTTATAGATAAATTTTTGTTAGTTGTGCAATGTTTAACGATTTTGTTTTATATTTTTTATTCGTTAAAAATATACTTTATATGAAAATATCATCATGTATTATTTTTGTACAAAATTTACGTTGTTATTCAATAACATAAATAGAAAAATATTAACGTTGATTCTTCTGTCACAAACTTTTAGATTAATAAAAGAAATCTAAGTAAAGTACATTTTTTATATTTACTTATTTTTATTTTTGCACACACAAACGCACATATATTTTAATATATTTTCTATTTATGTTATGCTATTTACGATAGTAAACTCATATGATGGTTAAATTTAGTATCCTGTTAATATTCTGTAAAACTATTTTCTCATCTATGCCTCACTCAAGTCGATATTATTGATGTTATACTTTAGAGATTTTCATTGTACCGACGAGAATCAACGTATGTATATATATGAAAGAAAGATTTAACGTGATACTCCTTTAGAACTACTACGTATAGTAAGAAATAAAATATTTGCAGAGAAGAATATGTAAAATAACTATAGACATATATTATAAGTGACTATTTCCAACTATTTTTTTTTTATTTCTCCTGCCTTCCGTCTTTAGAAGATGCTCTATACATATGTGTGCTGCATATTAAATTCATAAATATATTATGTCTACATATGTCGCAAAGAGCATTATTGCAGAAATAAATAATAAAATAAGCAGTCGAGAGAGGAAATTTACTGAGAAATGCCATCATCTCGAAAAAGAATGACAAAGTTATATACTTTTGTCAGTCGTTGTAAGAATTGTATTGAACATCTTTTATATCCGTGTATCTATAAAGAATTTCATCATAATATTATTCAATCTCCTGTTCTTTATTTTAATTACAATTTTAATTTGTCTCTTTGTTAAAAATTCATTTAAAGTGTCGCGTAAATAGTTGATATAATTCAGTAAAAATATATTTCCAGTTGTAACATATACAATATGTAGCATTCATTAAGAGAGCGAGATATATTACTAGAAACGATATTAATTAATAAAAGCAGATTAGTATAATTAATCAGGTAATATTTATATTAAAATATAAGTAAAAGTAAATTTAAAAAGCATTATGATATTCGACTATTTTATATTATTATTCTCATATAATGGATAATGTCTGAAGCAAGGAAATTGAAGATGCGTATACTGGAAGTTACTTTCAAAGTGTTAACAATATGCGGTTGCTGGCAACCGGAATCTTGGACATCGGTATATAAACGTATAATATATCGAATATATACAGTCCTAGTAATTTTATTAGTAAATAGTTTCGTACTGTCGCAATTTATGGATATAATTCTAATCGTGGACAATACAGACGATTTCTGCGATAACTTTTGCGTACTACTTCCTATGATGATAGCTTGCTTCAAATTGTTTAGTCTATTGGGAAGTCACAAAAACATTACTAAATTAACCGATATTCTGATCAATAAACCGTGTAAACCAGTGGAACCAAATGAAATAAAGATTAATTATAAATTTGATAAAAGCATGCAGTAAGTATTAGCAATCAATAATTATCATTATATTTTTATATTAATAATAATCATCATTTTAATATATTAGGCTTGTTAAAATTCTTTGGATGTATTTAACTTAAATTCATAACTTAGCTTTACATTATTTCAATTTTATTATTTGTTAAGTTTGTTTTTACCTATTTTTAAAACAAAAAATATCGAGGAAAAAAATAAATACTAAGAAAACGTTAAAAATAAATACTAAGAAATACGTTTATAATATTTTTATAGGAATAACACTTTACATTATGCAGCTATGTGTATGGTAACGTGCGCCATTATTGTCGTTACGTCTTTTTTGACAAATTTTAGCGAAAAAAAGTTAACGTACAGAGCGTGGGTGCCATTCGAATATTCGTCTATGATCTCATTTTGTCTGTTATATGTTCATCAATTGGTAGGTTTGGCCACGGGTGCTCTAATAAACGTCGCTTGCGACTCTCTAATCTGTGGATTATTGGCGCACGTTTGCTGTCAATATGAAATCTTGACATATCGTTTGAACAGAATGCTTGATTCCGATAGTCTTCGTAATTGTGTGCAACAACATTGTAAAATTTTTAGGTTGGTTATAACTCATTGTATGAATCAATTTTCTATTTAAATAAAATATGTTTAGAGAGAGTTTGAATATACATATTTAGAAAATAACATATATTTACTTTTACTTTCTATTAGTATTTTGATGTAATATTAAAACTCGTTTTTTATTTTCATATTTTTTATGTTTTTTATTTATCTTTTTAATAAAGAATATTACATTTTTTATTGAAATGATTATGTGATCATTTTTTTATACAAAAAAAAATTTTGATTGTTTTTTTTATATATGTATAATAAAAAATATAAGATATTTTCTTTTTTTTTGCATGTGTTATGTATTATAGATATCTATTGCTCATTTGTTTTGTTTCAGATTGGCTTTTCTTGTTAATACGAATTTTAGAATGATTATTAGTGTTCAATTTCTGATGAGTATGTTTGTTGTATGCTTTAATCTTTATGTAATAAGTCTATCAAAATTGGATGCAAGATGTATTCGATTAGCATTATTCATGGGTTGTATGCTAACACAAATTTTCGTTTATTGTTGGTACGGTAACCAAGTCAGACTAAAGGTATATTAATATTCATTATTAGCATAATAATTTTAAATATTAAAGTTTTTTTATGTTTTAACTTTAATTTTTTTGTTATATTTTCTTATATTGAATATAACAAAATATTTTTAAGCTTTAAGTGTTAGTTTTTTAAAATTAAAATTAGAATAACTATAAAATATCATAGTATTTATTTTTAATTTAAATATATTATTATTTAATATATTAAACTTTCTTAGAGTAGACCTTTTTAATTGTAAGAATTATTATAATTTTTATTATATGTGTAGACATATAAAATTAAAAATTTCTTTAAAATATAAATAAAAATATAAATAAGACTGTTTAAAAGTAACATTTATATGACTTGCATATTCGAATAGAGTCGCCAATTTGTAGATAACATTTTCGAAATAAAATGGTTGACTTTAAACAAAAATTTGAAAAAATCTTTAATAATAATGATGGAACGTACAGTAATGCCTATTGAAATTACCAGTGCCTATACTTTCTCTGTAAATCTTGATTCTTTTATGACTGTAAGTATAAAAATATTAGATATAATGAAGATGATGATTGAAACTGATTTTTATATCGAAATGTTAATTTTTAGTTTATATAAACTTGATTTTGTATCTTAATAAAAATGTGTGTTAATCAATTCTGAAAGATGTATTCATTATATTCAAAATAATTGCATTAATAATATCAAAATTAATAAAATCTTCAGTAAATTTTTAATTTAATTGTATTAAAATAAGAGTCATTAAAAATTAAAACACTACAAAAAAAGTTGTTACATTTTATATGCTTTTGCTACATTTTATCATTTACGAGATTGTCGAATATATCAGTTCATAAATGTAAGAGATTATATGTCTGTATTTGTTGTAGATTCTTAAGACATCATACTCGACTTATAACTTGCTTCAACAAATGAAGGAATGATAGAGTAAAAGTTAAAGTATATTTATATTGTAATTTATCATATTATTATCTTCTTAGAAAAAGAGAGAGAATATTACAAAGCGCGCGTTATCACGCATGCTAATTTATTTCCTTACGTCATATATTATTTAATAAACTGCAATTAAAAAATCCTAAATTTAAAAAAAAGAAATTCTCTTCTTGGAACTTGAAAAGTTTGTGTAAAATGATAATAAATTAATTTATATATAAATATTTTCTTAAATAAATATATATGAATTAGGGGACCTCTTGCCAACGATCTTATCCTTAGTATTGTCAAAATCATGACTTTAACATCTAAAACATTTTAGATGTAGTTCATTGTTTGTTAAAAATAAAAAAAAGCAAAATATTCAAGTTAAATATATATATTAAAATATATTTAAATATATTTTAAGCAATGCTGAATATTTTGAGACACTAATAAATAATAAATTATTTATTAATTAATTTGAAATTAAAAAGGCAAAGTATTTTTTGAATAAATTTATTCTGTATTGCCTTGTAATATTTTGCGATAATGAAATAATTTACTTTATGTTTAGTTCATTTTTTATAGTATATATTGTTATTTATATAAGTCTAACTTGATCACAATCTGCCATGTAAACGATCAGAAAATTTAATTATATTCTCGAATATTGTAATCCATGAATATTTATCTTTATTTTTAACTTATATATTTATTCACTTAAATATTGATAAACTGCGATGAGATATAGATATGATATATGTTTAAATTTTTTTTCTTTCTTTATAAAATAATTTGCAATTATTTATATAATTGCAATTTATTTTATTAATTGCAATATAATTATATATTATATTATGTTTTTACAAAAATTATATAACATATAACTCTCCCAAAACACCTTGACGTTGATAGAAGGATGATACTACTTGAAAGATTGATGCTAAAAAGGAAGTTAAGTATCCCAGCGATTTGTGACATATAATAGACTGGTAATAGATTTTAATAACTTTTTAGAGTAAAGAAATAAACAGGATATACGTGATACTTGTATTTTTTTGTTTTAATATCTTTCATATATTATTATATTATATTATATTTTAATATAATCTATTTTTATATCTTTTACAGGTATTATTAAACAATGTGACAGTTTATATAGAATTTTTTATCGTATTGTATATACATATTCCGCTCATATAGATATAATTGATATTATAAATATCCATGTACTTTGAAGAATCACTTCATTAGAAATTGTAGCGATTGAGATCCATAATACATTCTAAATAAAATTTTAGAAGAGTAAACTTTCTTTATAAAAATATAAGCAAAAGAATTTACAGATTATATATTTTGCATATTCGAAAGTAGTTTTTAATTTGTTGAAATAAAATTTTTGAGTTGGAATTATTGACTTTGAACAAAAATTTGAAAAGGTATTTAATAATAATGACATGCACAATAATGTCTATTGAAATCAACGACTATACTATCTCTATATATTGTGATTTCTGTGTAAAAATAAAACATCGAATGTGACACAGATTTGCGTTAACGTAATTCTAATTTCAAATTTGCATATATAAAATTGATTTTAAATTCTGAAAAGATATATTAAATTAATTAAAGACAAAAAATACACAACATTGATTGCATTTGATATGTAATTATTAAATTAATTAAATCCAGTATCAAATTTAATAAGATTTAATTTAAATATACTTACATTGTGATAAAAATTAAAACATTACAAATTCTACATATCTTTACATGTCACTATGGGCGATAGATATCAATATATCAGTATTCATTAGCGTTTTTTTTTATTATATATCAATACACTATATTTAAACTATAGGATTAATTTTTTCGATTTATTGCAGATACTTAAGAACATCATGTTCGACTTATAACTTACTTCAACAAATGAATGAGTGACACAGAATAAAAGCTGCATTATGTGAAATTAAATATTATAGAAGTATAATTTGTATCAATATTTTAAAGGTAGGTTATAGCTGATTATTTAATATTTGATGATTTTACCCCATATTTTTTTTGCTTCGGTTCTATTTAGACATTGTTAAAGATATAATTACGCTATGTAAATTTTGCTTCTGTGTTGCATACTCGATTCATGAAAAAATTATTCACGAGAACTACATATTGCGAGGAATACGTTGCAAAATGAATAATAAAATTACCAACTATGATGGGCGGAAATGTGGGCAAAGAATATCCACATCTAATAAATTCGATCCGTAAAGCTATAGACTACGGACACTCATCAGTGTCCCTAAAGATTCTAATACATACTGTGCTTATCGATTATTATCTTGTGAAGTATTCCTTGGTTATAATCTAGTTAGACTTATATAACAAAAATATTTATTTATAATTAATTAGAAATTTTTTAGTTAACATGGAATTTAAGTGATTTTTATATGTATATATGTCTATATAAAAATAAAAGTAGAAGCAATTTATAATTAACAAAAGTTAATCTTTTTTGAAATAGTTATAATTAATGCTATTTCTATTTAATTACAAAACTTACAAAAATTTTCAATATTCGATGACATATGTTGTGTGCTTCACAAAACAATATCGAAAAATATAATCTCTTAAAATGCGTATACTTGATTTTACTTTTAAACTCCTTACGATATTTGGATGCTGGCGACCAGATTCTTGGACGTCATTATATAAACGCATAATATATTATATATATTCAAGTCTAATAGTGTTATTACTATATACGTTTATGCTATCGCAATTAATGGACATAATTCTGATTGTGGATAATGCCGACGATTTTTCTGATAATTTTTTTTTATTTGCCCCTATGGTTACTACTTGCAGTAAATTGTTAATTTTACTACTTAATCGCAAAACCATTCTTATACTGATTACTATACTGATGGAAAAACCATGTAGACCATTGACATCGAATGAAACGAAGATTCTTTATAAATTTGATAAAAGCATACAGTAAGTATTAGTAAAGAATAATTATCTACATAGAATAATTACTGTGGTATTTTGTCTCATTAACTATAAATTATAATATAAAATTTCTCTGAATTGTTTAAACATCAATTTTTAGATTTTTATTATAATTAAAATTGTTCTAGAAATAATAAATTGATCAATAAGATTGTTTTATGGTTTAAATAAATTTCGTATTTGTAATGTTTTTTTCTAATTTTTTGTATGAAAAATAAAAACATTCAAAAACCATAAAAAATTGTTAAAAATTAATAAAATTAATAAAATAATAAAATTAAAAAATTTATATATAAAATTGTAATATTTATTTTATAAAATTATTTGGAGATTATTGAGAAATGATGCTTTTATTATCTGCACGTATTTTACAGAACTAATACTCGACGTTATACATATCTTTCAATGATGACAGCCTTATTTATAGTGTTGACATCTTTATCTACAAATTTAAAAAAAAGAAAATTAACGTATAGAGCATGGCTACCATTTGATTACTCATCAACGACATTATATTTAATTACATACATTCATCAACTAATAAGCTTAGTAGCCGCAGGTTTATTAAATATTGCTTGCGATACTCTCATTTGTGGATTATTGGTCCATATTTGCTGCCAAATCGAGATTTTGTCTTATCGTTTGAGCAAAATCATGTTTTATTCAGATATTTTACGCTATTGTATACATCAACATCAATATATCTTCAGGTTAGTTTTAATAATTTCGTAAATTTTTTTGGTGTTTTATTCAATATTTTCTTAAAAATTAGAATATATTACTACAAAAAGATACGCAATAATTATTTTAATATATATAATGCAATATTTGTGTATCAGATTTACTTAAAATAAGTTTTTATAAAAGCAAGAGTGTTAAATTTTAGACTTGCTTTTATTATAAATGCGAAATTTAGGCTAACTTTTACCATTCAAATTATAATAAGTATGTTGGTGGTATGCTTCACTCTTTATCAATTAAGTAATACAACAGCCAAAGCCAAATACATTGAAATGATATTGTTCATGACTTGCATGTTAACACAAATCTTTTTCTACTGCTGGTATGGAAACGAAGTAAAATTAAAGGTATAAGGCTTCCATTTTTATATAAGATAATATTTTCAATATATTTAAAGATTTCTTAAATATTTTTGATATGTGTGTGTGTGTGTGTGTGTGTAGGTATACTTATATAATATTTATTATAATTATATAAACATAACGCAAAATATAAATATTTAAGTTTTTAGTTTTGGCTGTATAATAAATAATTATAATACAAGTATTATAAATGTTAATGTTTTTAAATGTTATAACTCGAATTTATTTAATAGATTTTCTCAACAGTTCGTGAATTCTAATAAAGTATTTATACTTAAAATATAATAAAATATAATAGAATATAATAAAATATTATATAATAAAAATATCTTTTGTTTCATGTATAAGTAACGTCTCGATAAATATGTTTTGTGTATTTTAGTAGAGCCGTCAGTTGATTGATGACATTTTCGATATGGAATGGTTGACATTAGACAACAATATAAAGAAGTCTTTAATAATGATGATGAAGCGAGCAGTTTTACCTATTCAGATTACCAGTGCCTACATTATTCCCATGAATCTTGATGCTTTTATGAGTGTTAGTAAAGAAAATTCAATTATTTAATAATAATTAAAGCTAATTTTACCAATAAGTTAATTTTGTCAATTACTATCGTGCTTAAATTAACTTTGCATTTTAACGAGAATTTATAATATATTCATTAGAAATATTTTATCAAGTCTAACAAAATTTTATTAACGATTAGATTTATATTATGTGCTCCTTTATACGAAATCAAAATATTACACAACACTAATATTATATATATATATATATATATATATATATATATATATATATATATACACTTTAAGAAAGTTTATTATAATATATATCCACACAAATATATAAATTTTATATTAATTTTAGTTACTTAAAATGTCGTACTCCACTTACAATTTACTTCAACGAATGCGGACGTAACAACGTAAAAGGCAGACATAATCAAGTTCTATCCACATCACAAAATGAACTTAGAAAAATGCGCAAAGGAAGAGGAAGTCATTAAAAACTATTTGATGCAATTGATATTGATAAATAATGTTTATATCTCACGTAGCATTATTAGAAAAACAAAGAAAGATTATTTATGAAAACAATACATGCGCGTTATTTATTTTACTGTATATTTTTGCTTTATTATTTTATATTTATTAACATTTATTTTATTAATGTTTTAATACGTTAGAAGTACTTATAAAAGTTTTTACATATCCTGTCCTTTATGACACTTTGTACTTGTATTGTACTCAAATTATCTCTTACATGTCAGGAGTCGCAATGTCTGAAATCGATACGGAGAAGAAAAACTGCAACGATCACTCAATAACAGGCGAAACAGCAACGATAAATAAAACATTTTAAGGGAAGTAAGAACTAGTTAGCTGCTTAAGATTTCATGAAGGTAAAATAACTAATGACATTCACTTTCTTCTAGTTTTTGTCGTGATCGTATCTGGAAACAGTATTATAGAAATAAAAGTTGAGTTTTCATAGACTTACAATAATGTACAATGAAAGTATTTTTAAGGAATCAATAATGCAAGTTTGATATTGTGGTAATAACGTAATAATATAGTTGAAGGAATGCAAGAAGAATATTAGAGAAAAAAGAAAATTTCAAGCTTTACAAACATTCTACGTGATTGTCAATCATTCGTAAATCATCTTCTTGTCGTTTCTCAGTTTATTTAAAAGATTGTGTTCTATATCCCTAGAAACATTACAACAAATAAATATTTGTGGAAAGTTTTCTTCTGGTGATTTATAAATAGAGAAATTTAGGTAAAATTGTAGACATGAAAATCATGAATTTAAAATTTGAATATAATAATAAATGATATAAGACATGCATACATATAATAATATAAAACTAAATTAATATAATGATCTATTTTAGCCAATATAGTTTATTGTCAATATTTTTAATGGAATCTAATTGTAAATGTATTATCAAAAGTAAAATGTGTAAATTAATTAATTATATACTTATATTTTAATAATATTGTGATTTTCTATAATTTACAGATCATTATAATCATATCTATATATTTCTTTTTTTTTCGTGTATAATCAATATACATTTCTCGTTTATAAATGTATTTAATATATTTAAAAGATGCGTATTCTACAATGTACTTTTAAAATTTTGACGTTTATTGGATGTTGGCGACCGGAGTCATGGTCATCATTGTATATGCGCATATTTTATGATGCGTACACAGTTTTCATGATTATATTATTGTATACATTTTTGGTATCGCAATTTTTCGATATTATTTGGAATGTCGACAATGCCGAAGAATTCACTGAAAATTTCTACGCTACATTGGCGTCAGTCGTTTCATGCTCCAAAATGCTCAGTCTACTCGTAAATCGGAATAACATCCATACATTAACTAATATACTTGTTGAAAAACCATATAAACCGTTAGACATCAATGAAATGAAAATTCGTTATAAATTTGACAAACTCATATAGTAAGTGTTACTGCATAAGAATATAGATTAATTTAAAAAAAAACTAATTGTTTTAATATAAAAAAATATTTCCGTAAAATATTTTTAAATTAAAATCTCTAATGTTGGAAAAAACAAATATATATATATATATATATATATATATATATATATATATATATATATTTGATGTAACAAAATAAACTTCTTCAGCAAAGGATATAATTATAAGTAATTTTATATTTATAAAGAAACTTTTCTTCGATAATATTTTATTGAATATTAAGAGCTTAATTATTCAAGTAAGCGTTACACATCTCCACAGCATCATTTTACAGTACCAACACATTCATCTATATAACTTTGGTAGAAACAACGTGCATATGCATCACCATGACATCTTTAGTCACAGAATTTAGAAAAAGAAACTTGACGTTTAGAGCATGGTTACCATACGATTACAATTCGTCTACCATCGTATTTTGCTTTACATACGCTCATCAACTTATTAGTCTAACAGCCGGATCGCTCGTCAATGTGGCCTGTGACAGTCTCATTTGCGGATTATTGGTGCATATTTGTTGTCAGATTGAGATTTTAGAATACCGACTCAGTAAAGTATCTAATGATCATAATAATCTTCGCGACTGTGTATGTCACCATGATGGTATATTTAAGTTAGTTATCTTATTATTTAGAAAATATATCTTGCAATTCATTAAAAAATTTATTCTCTCTTTATTTTTTGCATATTCTGATTCAAAACATCATAAAATGTATTTTGTTTTGTATATTTTATGTATATATATATATATATATATTGCTATTATATATTTTTAAATATGATTTTTTTTTATAAAAAAAATAATTAGTAAGAATGCCAGCATAGTTTAACGTTTACTTTATTACAGATATGCACTCAGATTAAACCACAATTTCAATATGACTATCGCTATGCAATTCATCGTAAGTACAATGGTGGTATGCTCCAATTTATATCAGTTGACTAAATCATCAACTATAAATGCGAGTTATCTTCCCTTACTGCTGTATATGTCTTGCATGTTAACACAAATATTTATTTATTGTTGGTATGGAAACGAAGTAAGATTAAAGGTGCGAATAATCTAGTGCATCGTTTTGTACGTTTGCTTCAAAATCGCAGATTAGTGCTTAATATAATTATAATAATATAATAAACGTTTTTATGAAAAATTTGATTGAAAAAAATTAAATAATTTTAATGAAATTTTTTTATCATTTTAAAAATAGAGCACTCAATTAATAAACAATATTTTTGGAATGAATTGGCTAACAATGGACAAAGATCTTAAAGGAGGCTTATTAATAATTATGAATCGCGCAATAATACCAATAGAGTTTACTAGCGCTTATGTTCTTTCTATGAATCTTGACTCTTTCGTTGGGGTTAGTAAACAAAATAATTTATAATTTTTTAATTTGTCTTCTATAACAAAATATTTTCATTCTTTTTGAGGTAAAATATATCTAACATTGAAAAATAAGAAACTATACAAAATTTTTAAGATTATGATAACCAATAAGATATAACGCATAATTTTGTTGTAGATACTTAAGACGTCATACTCAGTTTATAATTTATTAAAGCAAGTGTAGAAATTATAAACAAAAGATAAATAAAATAGAGATAAATTACCGCAATGTTTTGCAATGTGTCTTTTTTACTATTTACTTAGATTTTGCTAATTAATTAGATATACCGAGAACAATTAATAATATTTGTAAAAATATGCAATATCACACACAATTGTCTATAGACAAAATGACAATTATATTTTTTTTGCAAATATATATTTAACTGTCCAGTGAATTAATTACGGCTTATAGAAGCCGTAATTAAAAACCTTTTATTAGATAAAACAAATCAATGAATCATTTTGATAAAAATCTTATTCAATCTGACACATTTTTAAATTATTCGCAAACAAGAACATAGATTATAGAAAATATATCTGCCTCAACTTCTGACATTTTTTTTTATTTATATTATATAAATATATTATGAAATATATAAATATCTAAAATAAAATTAGATATTAAATAAATTCTAACTTTCTTACATTTTTTTCAAAAAATATAAAATTTTGAAATTATATATTTTAATGATATGTAAAATACAGTGTGTCTATAATGTATAGAATGAGTCAACTTAGCGATTTTTAAAATAAATAAGTAAAATGTAATTTAAATATTTATTTCTTGTTAGATAACAGGAAGATATAGAATTAATTTGAGTATATTCTTAATCTTATTTGCTTTTTAAACTTAAAAAAATTTTTTCACATTTGTTAAATATTGTCCGCATTTATCCTAAATTATTTTAGTTTATTATGCAAATTTCGCGTTATTGTTTGCATGTTGTCTAGTCAGCAATTTTTTCCTGCATATTAACGAACTCAAGATCATAATACAAAGGAAAAAATTACTGCCATACCAAACAACATGTAATTAGTTATATTTAATTTATTTTTCATTTTGAAAATCATCAGGATTTCGTGACTCACCCTATATATGTAATAATTACATACATGTAATGAATTTTTATGTATTTTATATTTTATTAGAAACTACATTTAACTATATATTCAAATCAATACCACAGACACGAAATTGACAAGAATATAGAGGAAAATGATAAAGTTACAGCTGGATAAAAAATACAGTTACAGCAATGCTAAATATTTACTAATCGAATAAATTCATAGATTCTTACGTACACATACATTGCAATTTTATGGAAGTAAAACATAAATTATAGTTATAGCACGACTTTAGTTTTCTGTATTTTTTCCGCTACAATATTTAAATGTATCGTAGTATTAAATTATTGTCGCATAAAATTTGCATTTAAAAACGGTCTTGTACACTGTAACATGAAAGAGTAGGGAAACGACATTGTGAGTTTGACATGATGATAATTATATAGCTACCGAACTCGAAGGGGAAACTAGACGAACAATAGTCGTTAGAAAGTCGTGACATGTGGCTATAGATATTCTGAGGTTGGTCGGGGTTTCGCGAAATCGGTGTTATTGATAGAACCCCGACATAGGGGACAGAATGTTTTATATATTTTACATCTGACAAAATAGAGTTTTTAAATCCTAATAGTAACGGCATTATAATTATGACTCAATGTTGTTTACGTGGAATCTTTTATTTATTTATTCTGTTTTATATTATTTATATATTATATTTCGTATCTATGTATGTGCATTAAAAAATAGTAATAGACATTTAAAATTAATTAAATATTATACCAATCATAAACAATTAATATTCAATGATGATAATTTTTTTTGCTAATTTTTGCTAGTCTTTTTTTATAATATTACTAATTAAGAAAAAAATTTTAGATTAACATAATAAGATATGATATAATAAAGATTATGTATAATTGATAATATAATTGATAATGATAATTAATTATTTATTAAATTATAACAAAAAAATAGTTTAAAATGTATAATATATAATATTTAACACTATCAAATATATATTAATATATATAATATTTAATATATATTATCAGCGTTTCATTTGATATAATCAAGGATGCAATTAAGAACTCAGAAGATGCAGGTTCTTGAATTTACATTAAAAATTCTTATGTTTGTGGGATGCTGGCCACCAAGTTCTTGGACATCATTATGTAAACGCACTGTGTATAACGTATATACAATTTTTATAACATTGTTGTTATTTACCTTTATGATGCCTCAAATTATGGATATTATCTTGAACGTTGATAATACCGACGATTTTGCGGATACTTTCTACATCATGCTTGCCATGGTCATTTCTTTTTGTAAAATGACTGGTCTCTTGATAAATCGTAAGAATATTGGGACATTAACTAAAACACTTATTCAGGAACCGTTTATTCCACTGGAAGCCGACGAAATAGAAATTCGACATAGATTCGAGAAAACAATACAGTGAGTATAAAAAATATCACTTTTGCAAAATATAAATAAAATGTTTGAAAAATTCTTCGTGTTGATAATTAACTTATAAATCAGAAAATACGATAACGTCAAGAAAAATGTTCGTAAAAAATATTGTAAAACACTTAGTTTTTCGTTTTAGAACAAACACTTTATGCTACACAATTTTGGTAGAGACGACGTGCGTGTGCGTCGCGCTGACGTCATTATTCACGAACTTTCGAAAAGGCAATCTAACGTACAGAGAGTGGACTCCGTACAACTACTCCGAAGTGGTGTTTTGTGTGATATATGCTCGTCAGTTAATAAGCACGGTGTTTGGCTCTATGGTGAACGTAGCCTGTGATACTCTGATCTGCGGTCTACTATTGCACGTGTGTTGTCAAATCGAGATACTCGAGTGCAGACTGAAAAAAATTTCGTCCGGCCGAAACAATTTGCGTGAATGTATACGTCAGCACGATAGTATATTTAAGTTAGTTTTTTTTATAAATACAATCTTGCAAATTATATATTAAAAAAAGAAATATTATAAAGAATAAAACTTATGTTCATTTAAATGATATTGCGTACAATTGTATTAAGCATGTCACTTTAATTAACTTCATATCTTTAAGATAAAAATTTACGCAAATATTTTTACACAAACATATTTTTCTCAAGATACTTTCCTGTTGCAGGTTTGCATTTATGATAAATAAAAAATTCCAGATAATTATTGGCATTCAGTTTATAGTGAGCACATTAGTGGTTTGCTCCAACTTATATCAATTGGCGAAGATAACGTTGAACGCGCAAGCTTTTACATTGATATTGTATACATGCTCGATGTTGACGCAGATTCTTATCTATTGTTGGTACGGGAACGAAGTTAAGCTAAAGGTGCGACTTATATGTGCATATTTCTGAAAGCTTAAATGTGACGTATCACACAAGATATTTACAACAACTATTAATATACTTAACAAACTCGAATGTAAAATAAAAAGAAATATTTGTAATTTTTTTCTGCAGAGATCGTATATAATATTTCAATTTATGCATATGTCAAATATTTATAGAGTATTGAACTAATCACTAATATCTTCAAAATGGAATGGTTTACACTGGATCAAAGCGGAAAAACGAACTTATTAATTATTATGAATCGCTCGCTAATACCTATTGAATTTTCTAGCGCGTATATCCTCACGATGAATCTCGACTCTTTCGTAAGCGTTAGTATTTCAAATTGTCATTATATTATATATATGTATAGAGATCACATTCATGATTGTTTTTTATAAAATTTATATATATTTATATAATAATATATTAATAAAATCTCTTTTTGATACATATTTTTTTGTTCTCACATTAAACTTATTCTTATATTAAACTATTGTTTTGTATATAAAAATTAATTTTTATAAAATCTTTTATTTTTTTGTTAAGTAATAATTATAATCAGTCAATATTTTATGTGAAAGAGAGAAAAAGTAATATGAAAATTTGATTAAAAATGTTCACACTTTTGTATTGCAGTTACTTAAGACATCATATTCGGCCTATAATTTACTGCAACAAACAACATAACTTAGTCAGAAAATAGTAGAGGTTAGTCTTAATGTTTTCTAAATTAAATTGTGTATCGCTAATTAATAATAATTAAATATTTGTTAACATATAACATTAGAATATTTGTAAATAATAATTAATTGTATTTCTTTCTTCTTTTATTAGATTAATTTACGATCTTTATAATTAATGGGCCTTAGAATATATTAACATTGTGATAATAAAACAAAGAAGTCTTACCTAAAAAAATCATGAGAGAAAATTAATATTTTTCGTAATATTTGTTTTTAGAATAATTAATACACTAAATAATTTATGTAATGTAATTATGTATATAAAAATATAATTTTAATATAATAGATTTTATTTCAAACGCGCATTTCATATTTAAAAAGTATAAATAATTACACATATATAATCTAGTGTTTTTAGTTTTTACAATGACACTAATAAAAATTATATACAAATTTGAATGTGATTCTATTAACAATAAGGTAATAAATAAAATGCATTTTAATGTACTAATAATTTAAATCAATATTAATTAATTTTATTACATGTAAATTTATTAAATATTTATATATATATATATATATTTCTTTTTTAATATGATTATTTTGTGTATAATGGATTTGCACTTGATTTCGAGTTATTAGAAAGATTTACAATTAAATAAAAAATTTGAGGATAAGACAATTCAATCTATTATCAACTATCATAACTGAATTCGTCTTTTTTAAGATCAATCAGATTATATAGTTAAATCATTTATATGTATTATTATGTAAAAGTCCTTATTTTTTAAACTTTTGTTTTTGCATTTGTATCACTTTGGCTACTATTTTCGTAACTTTGTCACTACTACTACTGTAATGCTGCCGCAACTCATTGACATCATCCTGAATATCGACAATTCTGACAATTTCACGGATACTCTTACATAATGATGGCTATGATCATTTGCGAGATGCTCAGTCTGGTAATAAATTTCAAAAACGAGATATTTATTCAAATGTTAAACAAAACTATTAATTAACTATGAACTATTAACTTAGGCCATTAGAATCAGATAAAATCGAGATTCGACACAAATTTGGCAACGTCATACAGTAAGCAATTGAAACATTTGCATATTGTAGTAAATTACGTTATTGTTTTATCAAAAAAACATCTATAAATTAAATTTTTATTGTGTTCCATGTAACTACATTAATTTCGTAATATATTTAATATTATATCTGTTAATATTATTTAATATTATATGTATTTAATATTATTAATATTACTTACAATCGATAAGTATAAATATATACGAATTATGATATTTTAATTAAAGAAAAATAAATAAAATATTTCTTTTTTTTGTCATCTGAATAGAAAAAGTATATTTTTTTCTTTTATTAATTAAAAGAAAGAAATTCAAAGTAAATTCATCACAAATTACTCCAACCCTATCATTTTGGATTAATACTATATGATATACTATCATGTTTCAGACAACATGTGTGACTAATATTATTGGTCACAAACTTCTACAAAGGAGATTTAGCATACAGAGAATGAATACCGTATGAGTATTTTAGTAATATATTATATTATTTACTTTCATCATTTAACAAAACTGATGGCTGCATCCGTCATGAATATTGCTTGCGATATGCCTGGCTAATCTACGAATTGCTGCTGCATATTTATTACCAAATCAAGATTTTGGAATATCGGTTCTTTGCACAACAATTTAGATGAATGTGAATATTTATTTACACGATTGTATCTGTAAGTCAGTTTTTTTATACTATATTTTACGCGCATAAATTAAATACTTAATTTAATTGATTATTTAATTGATTTAAAATATAATATTAAAAGATATTTATAACATTTTTTCAAATTGTTACATTGTTATTTAATATAATATACATTTCTAAAGAAAGTACGTTGAGTCAGAATTGAAGAAGACTATAAAATTAAAATATAAACTATATAACAATTTATTAATATATTTCTAAATATATTTATTTTTTTATTAATATATTTCTAATAAATAATAATAAATTTGCTACGATATTTTTTAAAGTTAAATTGTACATGCTTTGATTTATTATATATTTGGTTTTGAAGTATTA
This sequence comes from Anoplolepis gracilipes, assembly GCF_047496725.1. Lineage (NCBI taxonomy): Eukaryota > Metazoa > Arthropoda > Insecta > Hymenoptera > Formicidae > Anoplolepis > Anoplolepis gracilipes. The sequence continues at coordinate 5,146,912 of NC_132977.1, forward strand.
ATTTATATATCACTCTCAAAAAAATAAGATTATCTAATTTAATCGGTTATTACTTATATCTTTTTTGACGTAAGTTTTGTAATGATATAATTTCGAAAATTAACTAACAATATTTTTCTTTCACAGATTTACATACATGGTAAACGAAAAGTACAGGATTATAATTGCCATGCAGTTCACGGTGAGCGTTAGTGTTCCAATTTATATCAGTTTGGGAAGATAACGTTAATACGTTCCATTAATGATATGCACATTTTGTATGGCTTTACAAATTCTTATTTATATTATTGATGCACGATGAAGTAAAACTAAAGATATTAAGTGCATACAAACAGTGTAAACATAGAGCATATTTTATCAAGATACTTAATGTATACGTGTAATAGCAAAATTCTAAAAGATTAGAGATTAATGATAAAAATAACGAAGTAATTTCTAAAATGTTATGTATTAATATTATACATAGTATATTCATATTAAATATTATATTACTTTTTATGAATATAATAAGAAACATTATATACTGTGTGCCGATTTTTTTTTAAATACTTTTAACTCGTAGAGTTATCTCGCACACATTTACATCTAGACTTTTCTTTTAAAAAATATAACTCTTCTACGTAGTGTTATAATTAAATGTTTCAGTGTATATGGATCGTTAAACCCCAACTTTTGTACACATCAAAAGTCCCCTGTGGTATGCCGATTTATATTTGTCTAATAACTTCCATTGCAGAGCATTTTTAATTGCTCGATGAAATTTTCAAAATGAATAAAACGAGATAAGAAAGTGAAATAGAATATTAAAATAGTTATGAATCGTTCTCTAAGACCAAAGTTTTTAGCCTAAATATTTTGATAGTGAATCTAAATTTTTGTAAAGATGTCAGAAATAATATTTCAATTTTTAATATATTCTTAATATAAAAATACAATTTTATTTTTTTTGGAATAAAATATATCTTATTTAACATTAAAAAATAAAAAATTGCAAATTTTAAAATAAGATGAAATATAATACATGCATATATTTTTGTTACAATTAACCCGTCATACTCGGTTTATAATTTAATAAAATAAGTTGTAAACAAAAGATACTAAAAATAGAGACAAATTTTTACAATATTTTTCAATGTATACACATTTTTTGCTAATTATTAGATTTACTGATAATATTATATAATAATTAATATTTTTAATTTGTGAAAGTATGCATAACACACGCAATTATCCACGGACAAAACGGTAATTAGCTTTTTTTATTAACGATAATTACATTTTTTATTAACAACTATTACATTTGTAACTGTTAATGTTAATGATTAAGTGAATTAATCACAATTAATAGAAAACATTAAAAAACTTTTATTAAATAAGAAAATCATTTAAAAAAAAATCTTCTCCTATCTGATTTTTAAATTTATATTATCAAATAAGAATATGTCAATTATAAAAAATATCTTTGCTTCAACTTCTGATTTATATTGTGTTATATAAATGTTTAAAATAAAATAAGATATTAAGTGAATTCTAACTTTCTTACAATTTTTGAAAAATGTAAAATTCTAAACGGATATATCCAGTGATATGTAAAATACATCTTCGTGATACATACGTGTAGCGAATTTTTATTATATTATTTTGTACTTTATCAGAAACGATATATATAACCATATATTCAAAGCAATATCAGAGAAAGAAAATTAACTAAAATATAGAGACAAATGACAAAGTTAAATAAAAGCTAGATAAAAATTACAGTTACAGCAGTACTAAATATTTACTAATCGATTAAATTGATGGATTATCTATATACACAACACATTGCAATGTTACAGAAGTATAACATATAGTTACATAACTTATAGTTTCAGCGCGACTTTATTTTTCTGCATTTTTCCCGCTACGATATTTGATTGTATCGTAATATTAAATAATGTCGCATAAAATTTGCATTTGAAAATGGCCTTATATGCTGTAGCATGAAAAAAATGGAAAAGCAACACTGCGAGTTTGATATAATGATAATTATATAGCAATTGAACGAGGGGAATCTAGACGAATAATAATAAAAAGTCGTGACATATGGCTATAGATATTCTGAGGTTGATCGGAGTTTCGCGAAATCCGTTTAATAGCAGAGTGACAAAGAAGACAGAATATTTATATATCTATATATGGCAAACTACAGAGTTTTTTAAACCTGGTACTCACAGCATTATAATTATAATTCAATACTGCTTATCACCCATTAGATCTCTTATTTATCTATTCTATTTTAGAGATTAGATTTTAGATTTACTTATATATTATATTTTGTATATCTATCTGTATGTGTGTATGTGTGTGTACATTAAAAAACAGATTTAAATTCATTAGATATTGTATTAATCATGAAGCAATTAATATTCTGCGACGTGCTAATTTTTTATAGTCCATTTTTATAATATCATTAATAAAATTTAGATTAATATAATTATGTATAATTATTTATTTATTAAATTATATTATTTATTATATTATATTAAATTATATAAAGTAAAACAGTTCATTATATATATTATCAGCGTTTTATTTGATATAATCGAGGATGGAATTAAAAACTCAGAAGATGCATGTTCTTAAATTTACATTAAAAATTCTTCTGGTTGTGGGATGTTGGCCACCAAGGTCTTGGACATCATTGTATAAACGTACTGTGTATAACGCATACACAGTTTTTATAACCTTGGTGTTATTGTCCTTTGCGTTCTCTCAACTTATGGATATTATTTTGAACATCGATAATACTGACGATTTTACGGATACTCTGGGCGTCATGCTCACCATGATTATTTCATTTTGCAAAATGACCGGCCTCTTGATAAATCGTAAAAATATTGGAACATTAACCAATACCCTTATTCAGGAACCGTTTATTCCGCTGGAAGCCGACGAAGTGGCAATTCGACACAGATTCGAGAAAACAATACGGTGAGTATCAAAAAAAGACTTCACTTTTTGCAAATATAAATAAAATGTTCAAGAAAATTCTTATTGACGATAATAATTAAATTATAAGTCAGAGAACACGATAGTATAAAAAAAATGCTTGTTACAAAATGTTCAGTCATTTTATAGAACCAACACTTTATGCTACACAATCCTGGTAGAGACGACGTGTCTGTGCATCGCGCTAACGTCATTTTTCACGAACTTTCGAAAAGGCAATTTAACGTACAGAGAGTGGACTCCGAAATATAACTACTCCGAAGTGGTGTTTTGCGTGATATACATTCGTCAGATATTAAGCACGGTGTTTGGCTCTATGGTGAACGTAGCCTGTGATACTTTGATCTGCGGTTTGCTGTTGCACGTGTGTTGTCAAATCGAGATACTCGAGTGCAGACTGAAAAAAATTTCGTCCGGCCGAAATAATCTGCGTAAATGTGTACGTCAGCACAACAGTATATTTAAGTTAGTTATTTTTATAAATACAATCTTGCAAATTGTAAATTAAGAAAAGAAATATTGTAAAGAATAAGACTTATGTTCATTTAAATGCTGCATACTAATGTACTATTGGGCTTGTCAGATTAATTATCTTCATATTTCCAAAATAAGAATTTATACAAATACTTTCAGATTAAGCATGTTTCTTTTTCAAGATACTTTCCTGTTGCAGATTTGCGTTTATGATAAATGAAAAATTCCAGATAATTATTGGCATTCAGTTTATAGTGAGCACGTTAGTGGTTTGCTCTCATTTATATCAATTAGCAAAGATGACCATTAGCCCGCAAGCTTTCCCATTGATATTATACACATGCTCCATGTTGACGCAGATCCTTATCTATTGTTGGTACGGTAACGAAGTTAAATTAAAGGTATGCGTATATTTCTGAAACATAACGTATCACATTCACAAAATATTTAGAAAAATATATTAAATAAAAAAACTTTTAATATACTTAATAAGCTTGACTATAATTTGAAATAAAAAGAGGAATCTGTAATTTTTTTCTGCAAAAATTGTATGTAATATTTTAATTTATACATGTGTCACACTTTTATATAGAGCATTAAACTAGCCGCTAATATCTTCAAAATGGAATGGATAACACTGGATCAAAGTAGGAAAAAGAGTTTATTAATTATTATGAATCGCTCGTTAATACCTATTGAATTTTCTAGCGCGTATATCCTCACAATGAATCTCGACTCTTTCGTAAGCGTTAGTATCTCATATCATTATCGTAGAAGTCATAAATATCATAGTTTTTAAAAAATTATATATATATATATATATATAATATTCTGATTGATATAATTATTACTGCCCATATAAACAAATAAAATGTTCTTTTTATAAAAATCAATTTTTATGTATAAAACAATAATTTTATATAATATTATTAAAGAAAGATATATCAAATCAATTTTATATGTATATTATAATGTGCATATATATATATATATATATTTTATTTGTTTATATGAACAGTAATAATTATATCAATCAGGATATTTTATAAAAGTAAGAAAAAAAGAGAAAGAACAATCTAAAAATTGAAATAAAAAAAGAGATCTAAAAATAAAAAATGTTCATATTTTTATGTTGCAGTTACTTAAGACATCATATTCGGCTTATAACTTACTGCAGCAAATGCAAACAACAGTTAAACCGGAAAACAGTGTAGAGGTTAGTTATAATGTTTTTCAATTAAACTGTATATTAGCCCTAATATATAATAATAATAGGGCTAATTAATATTACTTAAATATATTTACCATATAATATTAGGTTACTATTAAAATAATAATTGATTAATACATTTTGTTTCTTTTTTTTAGATATAATTTGCGATCCGTAATTAATTAGAGTCTTCTGTAATTTAGCATTGTGATAGTGAAACAAGGAAGTCTTACCTAAATAACCGCGAGAGAGAGTTAATATTTTCACAATATTTTTGTTTCTAGAATAATTAACACATATATAATTTATGTAATGTAATTGTGCATTCAAAAATATAATTCTAATAGTGAGTTTTATTTTAAACATGCATTCCATGTCTAAGAAATATAAACAATTATACATAATATAGAGTTTTTATTTTAAAATTAACAAAAATTATAATATATATAAATTTGAATGTAATTCTCTAAAGGTAATAAATTAAAAAATGTATTTTTACGCAATATGATACCTTGTTAACACTGGACTAGTGACTAAATTTGTATCACTGTATATAACGCACTAGATTCACTCTACCTATATATGTATATTTAATGAATTCTGAAAGTCGCATGTTTCCTTTTAGAATTGCGAGTAAATCGATATAAAAGATAGAATTAACAATGACAGTCGAACATGAGGCGGAGTTAGTAACAATAAATTCCGTATTTTCTATAAGTAAATAATGGATTACTTACATTAAGATTTCATAGCGATCGTAATGCATGGTCTATGAAGACTTTGGTTGTGTCCATAGATTTCTCTTGCATTATTTCTCTTTCTTACGTTTTAATATAACATCGCATTTATCATTGTGTGCCATGTAAAAAAAGAAAACGCATATTATTTTATAAAAGTATTATATTATTGATCGAAATATATTGCAAGAGTTCCGTATTACTATAATTACACGTCTACCGAATACAAAGAACAAAGTTAAACGGACAATTGAGTGAAGATAAAGAAAGTCACGTCGCTTGGCTATAGACATTGTATGATTCTTCGGAATTTTGTAAAATTGTTTCAAAAAATATCATTGTGTGTAAGATCAACAAGACTATTTGATATCTTTTATACGAATCAGTTATTTACATGCAAGAGTGATTTTAATTTATTAGAATATCTTTTTTTTTATTTATAAAATTTCATTTATTATAGAGTTGAAATAGATGTAAAGTAAAAAATTGTGAAGTGTAGTATTTTTATATAACATAAAAATTATATTTTTTAATATGATTTTTTTTAAAGCAATTCATTTATATAGGCACAAGATTTTAATTTTATATATTGTTTTTTCTTTTATAAAATTTTCTTAATAATTTTATATCACGTAGGATACGAATTGTAGGAATATAGTTAATACATTATAGGCATTTAATTTAATACAAAAGGAATCGAGTAATAAATTTCAAGAAATGCGAGTTATGCAAATTCCACTGAAAATTCTTACGGTGGCGGGATGTCGGCCACCAGTTTCCTGGTCCTCGTTCTGCAAACAAACAGTGTACAACGCATACACAATTTTCGTAAGTTTACTGTTGTTCACCTTTATGCTACCGCAATTCATGGACATCATCCTGAATGTCGCCAATCCTAACGAATTCACGGATACTCTTTACGTAATGCTGGCAATGATAATGGCTTGCTGCAAAATGTTCAGTCTGGTAATTAATCGTAAAAACATCGAGATATTAACCAATGCGTTAATCGAAAAACCATTTAAGCCAGTGGAATTAGATGAGATTAAGATTCGACAGAAATTCGACAGCATCATACAGTAAGCAATTGAAACATTTGCGTGTTACAGTAAATGTTATGTGTTTATATGTTCAAAGAAACATCTATACAGCATGTCCTAAAACACCTTCATATTCTTCACAGTCGGATTCTTTGAGCAATGAGTTTTTTGCAAACTTTGTGGAGTTAAAAGATTAACACAATTACATTTTCAGTTAATTTTATAGGTGGAGTTTACTTTAATAAAATTTTAATTTTAGGCATTTTTAGTTACAAAGGTATGTATGTAATGGGAAAAATTGAAAGTTTGCAAAAAAAATGATGACCTTTCTCGATATTTTCACTGAAGAAAAATCGTCTCCAAGCAATGGAATCAGAGAATCCGTTCTTAAAAAGATATATGGTGGTTTTAAGATAGCCTGTATTTAATTTTTATTGAGTTCTATAATTGCATAATACACTCAATATTATGTTTATTCAGAATCGACAAATATAGCAAGAAAATACAAAATACGATATTTTTAATTCAAGAAAAATAAATAAATAAAATATTTTTTTTTGTTATTTAAATAGAAAAAGTATATTCTTTTTTTTTAATGAAAGGAAGAAAATACAAAGTAAAGTACCACGTAAAGTATCGTAAATTACCCCAGTCCCCATAGTCATTTTGCAGGACCAATACTATAATATATACGGTTATGATCGAAGGCACGTGTGGGTGCATGACTCTAACATCCTTGTTCACGGACTTACGGAAAGGCGATTTAGCATACAGAGAGTGGATACCGTATGAGTATTCGTCCAATATAATGTATTATATCATTTACTTTCGTCAATTAATAAGCTTGACGGCTGCATCCGTTGTGAACGTTGCTTGCGACTGTCTGATCTGCGGATTGCTGCTGCATATTTATTGCCAGATCGAAATCTTGGAATGTCGGTTAAAGAAATGCTTACGCGATCAAGGCAATTTAAGCGAATGTGTATATCAACACAATCATATTTATAAGTCAGTTTTTCTATAGTATTATTTTATACACGAATATTTTACGCACGAATTAAATACACTTTTTTAATTAATCTAAAATATTATAATATTTAAAAATATTTAACTGTTCTATAGTATTTTTTCAAATTATTACATTATTATTTATCCATTTCTAAGACAAAGTATATCGAGAATTGATTAAGACTATGAAATTAAAACATAAACTATATGACAATAATTTATTAATATATGTATTTCTAAAATACTTTTTCTAATTGTAAATTAAAGTGCATGCTTTGATTTATAATCAAGCAACGCGATAGTATTGACACTAAGTGCATTAAAAAGACTGGATTTTAAAATATTAATTAAAATGAGATTATCTAGCTTAATCGGTTATTACTCATATCGTAAGTTTTGTAATGATAATTAAAAAAATTAACTAACAATATTTTTTTTTCATAGATTTGCGTACATGGTAAACGATAAGTTTAAGTTTATAATTGCTGTCCAGTTTATGGTAAGCACGCTAGTAGTGTGTTCGAATTTGTATCAACTGGCGAAGATAACAATAAGCGCGGAATATATTCCACTGATATTATATACATTCTGTATGACTTTTCAAATTCTTATTTATTGTTGGTATGGCAACGAAATAAAACTAAAGGTATTGATTAAATGCATAATTGCGTAAGCATTGAGCTTATCTTATCAAGGTATTTATGTGTGTAATAGCAAAATTATAGAAGATTGGAAGTTAATAATAAAATTACATATGCAAAATGTACAAATTAATTTCTAAAATGTTACATAATATTATATTATATACATTAATTATATATATTATATAACATTATTTTTTATTGCCATAATAAGAAACATTATACTATATTATCCCGATTTATGTTTATCTAACAACTTCCATTGCAGAGTAATCAATTATCAGCTGAGATTTTCGGAATGGACTGGATAAACCTAGACAAGAAAGTGAAAGAGAATCTTATAATGATTATGAATCGCTCTCTTAAACCCATCGAATTTTCTAGCGCACATATTCTTACGGTGAATCTAGAATCTTTTACAAAGGTCAGAAATAAATTTATTTCTATGACTATGACTGAAATAAACTGTATTCAATAACTTTATTTAAGAATTGACATCTTTTCTAGTTGCTTAAGACATCGTATTCAGCATATAGTATACTTCGTAGTATGTGAAAAAAGTAATATCTTTAAAAATAGAGAAAAGAAGAAAAATATTATAGTACTCCAAAGCACGCGGTGCGTGTCAAAGAATACTAAAAACAAGTGTAAAAAACTTGCAATGGTTGAGTTGTAGTCTCTTGCGCGATTGCATATCTTATATTATATATTGTATAAATAAAAAAAAATATTATTATATTTTTCTGTATTATATTTTTACTTACGTTTTTTTAGTAAAACGCTGCCTTTGATCGCTTAAAAATTTAAATATAATAACTGCGATTAAATGTATGTTGATCATAGTTAAATTTTATATTTATATTCAATATTAGTGTGACATACATTTCCAAAGAAATTGATAATTAGGATAATTTATAAATAAAACATAATTCTGTAGAGTATATATATATAGCGAAATTTTTATATGTAAATAAATACCAGAAAATAAAATATTCTTTTCATCATGGCAGTTGTAAATGTAAATACATTTTTCTAAAAGTATGCTTTATTAAACATGCATTATATATATAAATGCACATTTGTATATGTACTTATCTTCTTTCAGTAAATGTAAATATAGAAATACAGATATGAGGAGTAGACTAACTTGTAACTTGGTAACAGCACAAGACAATACTGAGAAAATATTGCCAGTAATAGTGAAATAAAATAATTTTTAGCAAATGTCATAAATTACCTTCATCAAGATTGCATGAAGACAAATGATCGACGATTAGTCTATAAGCCAAACAGAACTTATCCGTCTTCTCTTTTATATCTCGCTATATATATTTTGCGTTTTTGCCAGAACAAATATCGCATCATATTATTGTTGCATAAAATTTACATTCAACAAAAATTTCCGCCAACGATTCAATCTGAAATAAAAATGTTCTGTCGATAAATACAATATTACTAATTTCTATATTACGATAATTACATAACAATCAAATAGGGAATCATAAGAACGGAAAAATGTCATCTATAGACAGTGTCTATAGAAATCATAAGGAGTGGCTAGTCTTGCAGAAAATACTGTTCGCTATTACTTTTTACGCGACTAGAATTTATTTATATTTTCTATAAAACCTTTCTAAGTTTATATGTGCATTTTCAATGTCAAATAAGTTATAGCAAATTCTCGTTCTTTTTTATAGTTTTTAAATAATCTCTGATAAAAATAAATCTTCTCATAATTTAAAAGATTTTCTTCCGCTATATCTGGAATAATAGTTATTTTAAACAAATGTTAATTTTCGATAATTCTAGTGTTCAGAAGAAACTTGATATTGTTCGGCACGATAAAGTCGAAGATAGAGCTAAAAAGGACTTGTTAAAATTGACGCTCACACTTTTGACTTTGGCCGGATGTTGGCAGCCAGCATCATGGACATCTTTGTACAAGTACAGGCTTTACAACATTTATACGATAATTCTGATTTTTCTATTGTACACATTCACAATTTCTCAATTCATGGCCATTGTTCTAATTGTCGACAACCCTGAGGAATTTACTAACGTTCTGTACATGATGATGACTATGTTCGTCGCATCCTTTAAGATAGCCAGTATGTTAATAAACCGTAAGAACGTAGCGGACATTATTAATACTCTTACCGATAAACCGTTTAAACCAATAGTAACGAGCGAATTAAAAATTCGCCAAAATTTCGACAAAATGATACGGTAAATATTATTTAATTATTATTTTATTTTATTTTATTATTATTTTTAATAATATTTTTATTTTACTTTATTATTATTCATTTATATTTTTTAATATAAAAAGTTATTCAAAAACGTGTCAGCAAACTGTGTTCTCGAAATAAATCGATTACGTTCTTGGAAGAAAACGCAAAGAAAGTGATCGGGGATCAAAAGTTTCCTAAGAAATTTCAAAATTTATTTTATAGAAACAACACGTTCTACTGCTTCGTCCTGGTCGAGTCGACGTGCGTATGTATGGCCCTGACTTCTCTATTCACAAGCTTCAGAAGAGGGAATCTAACATACAAGGCATGGTTACCGTTCAATTATTCGTCCCCCGTGTTATTCTACCTCACGTACGCTCATCAATTGACAAGCATGGCAACGGGGGCCTTGGTCAACCTCGCTTGCGACTGCTTCATTTGCGGGCTCCTGATGCACGTTTGCTGCCAAATCGAGATATTGGAACACCGATTGAACAATAAGTCACATACTCGGGAAACCTTGCGCGATTGCGTATGTCACCACGACCTTATATTTGAGTTAGTTTTGTAATTTCGTAGTTTTATCTTTACGAATCATGAGCAAAGATCATGCAAATTCCTATAGAAACTATTCTAATTTATAATTCTTTCAATATTTAAAATTATCTCATATTAACTATTACGTTTTTGATATTATTTTTAATTTAATTTTTTTAATACATATTTTTTTGTGCAATTAACGTATTAATTCTTGAGATCAATTTCTTTGGAATACAGATTTTCTATTTCTAGTGTATTGTGAGAATTATAAGCTATACAAAAATAGAGTGCTTAACAGATAAATGTATAGTTTTGACAAAAAAATGAAAATTATTTTGATATATATGTATATCATGGAACATATGAATATCCTAATCATTTCTTACAAAGTATAGCTTATTTACTGAAATTGCAGCTTCGCCTCTGTGGTAAACGAAAGATTCGCAAAAATAATTGCTATTCAATTCATAACAAGCACGCTAGTGGTATGCTCTAATTTGTATCAACTGGCCCAGACAACACTGAGCGCAGAATATCTTCCACTATTATTATATACAATCTGCATGCTGATAGAAATTTTCATCTTCTGTTGGTTTGGAAATGAAGTTAAAATAAAGGTACACGCACACACATACATGTATATTTATATGTATTATCGAGATAATTAATATTTTACAAAAAATATTTTAATAATTTTTTGAAGATCTTGATTAATTACGACAATATAGTGCATAATTAATATTGCAATAATTAATATAAGTATTGTCTCACCATTGCTTCATATTTGTAGAGTCTCCAATTGACCGATCGTATTTTTGAAATGAATTGGCCAAAACTAAATAATAACTTCAAGAAAACTCTTCTAATGATTATGAATCGAGCAACGATACCCATTGAGTTTACTAGTGCCTATCTCTTTTCTATGAATCTCGAATCTTTTGTAGGGGTTAGTATTAAAAATTTATAATATTTGCGGCCAATTTAAACATTGCTCCGCGTGAGTTGTGTGCGTGTATGTGTTATTTCTTCGTTTTCTGTAACAATTTAATTATATGTAAAATAATTTTAAGTCATCACATTTGCATTATTACTAAAAACATTGATTATTTGATTTTGTAACTTATCAAAAATGTGTTTTAAAACAATTCTAAGTATACTTTACTATTGCAGTTACTTAGAACGTCATATTCTGCATATACGTTGTTGCAACGGATGTAAAACCAATGCAAAAAATAGCATATATGTGTGCAATATATGTTGAATATATAAATAGTATTTAATGTGTACAAATAACTGGCAAATTAAAATGAATAATAAAGTATGTAAAAAAAATAATTTGTTACAAAAGTGTACAGAACTACAATATAATAAAATATTAAATATCATATTTTTTAAATATTTCACGTATTAGTAAAGAAGTATTATATATCATGAAATAAGAAAGATACGTATATGCATAAAACAAGCTACTCATCATATTTATCCGTTCCAACATTATTTATTTTATTATGTATATGTAATATATGCCACATTTTGTAGAAACATAAATTGTAAATTAAAGTTAGCTTGCGTTTTCCGAGTTTATATTCAATTAAAAATACATACAGATTCCTAGAAAAAAAAAAACCTGATATAAGATCGAAGTGAAGTCACAGCGACAGTAATGAATAAAATATTTTGTAATGAATGTGCGTGTGTATGTACGCGGCTATATATCAAGATTTTATTATATATTTAAAATTTCCTTGAATTCTGTTTACAACCTACATCATAATATGTAGATACAGGATTGGACTTTTACGAGATGTTAGTTCGCGGAAAATATCGCTCCAAGTTTGCTATTACGATAATAATAATGTTTTATCGAAAAAAATGTAGAGTTGCAGAGGCTATAGATACTCCGTAGTTCTCGTGAAATTTCAACTAACTCATGATTAATGACAATTTTATTCCTCAATAGAGATCAAGAAATATTGAATATCAAAGAAAGTACAAAACTTTACAGCATTTTATCCGTTACTTAGTTGGCTATGGTTTGTAGAACTTATTTAAATAGTTAAAGTGATAGTGTACTTTTTGGCCAGAAAAGTCTCCATTTATTGGGAGATTATTTAAGGATTCTAAAAATGAGTGTGATGAAATTTACACTCGCGATTCTCACAATTGCTGGATGTTGGCGACCGTTCTCATGGACATCACTGATTAAGCACGCACTGTATAACGCTTACACATTATTGATAATAAGCTTCTTATATAGCTTTACGTTCACGCAATTTATGGATCTTATTCTAAATGTCACCAATCCTGACGATTTCGCCAGCACTTTATACACGATGTCGGCAATGTGCGTTGCATGCTACAAGATGTTCTGTTTGTGGGTGAATCACGAAAGTCTCGCAATATTAATTCAAGATCTTACTGCGGGTTTGTTTAAACCTTTCGTACCTGCCGAAATTGAAATTCGACGAAAATTCGACAAAATGATACAGTAAGCATATAAACATGTTGCTTGATCTCTAACAAATGTGTGTTAAAGTATAATGACATTCTGTAAGTGTAATAATAATAGATAATTAATAGATTTTTTAATAGATAATTTTGAATAAAATGTATAGTATATTAAAATCGTCAAAGCATTTTCTTCTAAAAATTCCTTGATAGATTCGATGTATTCTAAATATAATAAACTTTGTTAGTTTATTAGATATTTTTTGTGTTTACAAAATCGAACTATTTATATTTTATTATGTTCAGCAATTAATAATATTAATATTTATATTTAATATACAGAGTGTCTGGTAATTGGTGAAAAACCTGTTAATGGCAGATTGTTGAAATCATTTAAAGTCGATTTTTCCTCAGCGAAAATATCAAGAGACGTCATCATTTTTTGCAAGTTTCCAATTTTTATCATTATATATTTTTGTAATTAAGCCTTAAATTAAAATTCTATTACAATAAACTCTATCTGAAATTAACTGAAGAATGTAGTTTTGATAATTTTTCAACTTCAAAAAGTTTAGTTTGCGAAAAGTACCTTTTTTTCAATCGCTTATAATTCAGAAATTATTGATGCCTCGACATTTTCGCTGAGGAAAAATCGTCTCCAAATGACTCCAAGAATCTGCTATTAGCAGGATTTTCACAAATTACCGGACACGCTGTATATCATGTATTTAAAATATAAAAACTTTATATAATGAACTTCGTTCTTATACTGCAGTAAAACTTTGTCGTGTGAGCTGAAAAATGAAATAAGAGAGTGAAATAAAATTATATTCCTTACTATTTTCAGGACCTACGCAATGATCTATATAACCATGATCCTAATAACGTTCTTAAGTAATATCTTGCTATCATTACTGACAGACTTTAAGGAGAGAAAATTAACATTCAGGGAATGGATACCGTACAATTATTCATCGTACATGATATTTTGTCTCACATATACTCATCAATACTTGGGTATAGTCGCTTCGTGTATCGTTAATACGTCTTGTGATAGTCTTATTATTGGCCTGTTACTACATATATGCTGTCAGATAACTATCTTAAAAAGTCGCTTGAAAAATATCAGAAATGATCAAAGTATTTTACGCGACTGTGTACGTCATCATCGTCATATAATCAAGTTAGTCCTCTTAAGAATTTTATAAAACTTATATAATCATAAGATATTCTAATAATTAATCTTAATAATATATTTTAAAATAGACATTTTTTCGTTTACTTGAGATATCTTTTTAAATTTTAAGAGCTGTATAAAATTCCTGTTATATCTATATATCGAATTTTCATAATTTATTATTTATTACAATTTCAAATTTTTTATCTTGACTTCATTTTTTACTTTTAGAATTAAATGCAATAATTACTTTAACTTTCTACCTTTTAGATGCAACTAATTTTTAAACAATTTTGTCTGCAGATACGCACAGGCAACTAATGCGAGATTTACCAAGATAATTGCATTTCAATTTATAGTTAGTACATTCGTAATGTGTTCGACTTTGTATCAATTGACCACAATGGCATTAGGCTCATATTATATTTCAATAATTGCATATATGGTTTGCGTACTTGTACAAATTTTTATTTACTGTTGGTTTGGAAATAAACTCAAACTGACGGTACGTACGTGTAATATTACTAACTGTGTTACGGATAATTAAATCTTTATACACAAATATGGTATGGAATTAAAATTTCTCACTGTGTTAAAAGTTATTTTAATAAATTTATAGAGCCTTCAGCTGGTTGATAGTATCTTCGAACTCGAATGGATAACACTAGACAATAAAATAAAAAAAGGTCTCTTAATAATTATGAATCGCGCGATGATACCTATTGAATTTATCGCTGCAAATGTTTTTAATTTGAATCTAGAGTCTTTTGTAGGGGTTAGTATTAAATAAAACATCTAATTTTTCTAGCTATTAAGTTCTTTTTAATTTTTGTTTTGTCAATTTTTTCACTAATGTTTTTTTCTGAGAAACAAGAAAAATTAAGGAAGATTCATAGCTTGTATTAAATAAAATTAAAAATGCCATAATAAATTAATTTTCACATTACATTATCATGAGTAACATTTAGCATAGTCAAAATTATAGATCACAATAACTTAGGAATTCTGTTTATGAACTTTTATAAAGATTTTACGTGAATTTTGATATATTTACAATTATTTTTGCAGTTGCTTAAAACGTCATATTCTGCTTATAACTTGTTAGTACACATGCAGAAACAATAGCGTAAACTGTAAATTGTTTTCAGTGTAATGATATGATTATGTATAATCTGTTAAACCTATTAGTACATGTATAGAGATGTACCGCGTGAAATTTTAATAAATATTTGAAAAAATATATTGTTAAAGTTCTATATACAAAATCAAATATAAGTTTTTTGGCACAGTATTAAATTATAAGAATTGTATGCGCTTATTTTTTATTTTATGCACACAAGTATGTCAAAATACGAAATAACACTCTATTCTTTTTTCGACAATTTACTTTTTATTTTTAAATGTAGAATAATTAGAAGAAACTATAAAGAAGTCATATAGATAAAAAACAAAAATGTTGTTAAATCACTGTACCTACGGAAAATATAACGTCATATGAAGTTGGGTATTATTAATAATAAGTATTTCCACTTTTTTCCTTATTTTTCTTTTAATAGTTTATCATAACAGAAATATAACTTTTATTTGTATTATATAGAGCGTGAATTATCCTGCACAATTAATTATAATTTTATATATATGTATCTTTCATATGATTTTCCTTCGTCTCTTTATTTTACATAAAAACTTCTCTTGAAGTTGACTTCTAGATAGAATAATAATAAATAATATATTTTGCCATCGATATACCTTAATATGTGGAATATATTGTGGAGATAAATCGCATCTTGTGCTTTATTGATATTTTCCTTTGCAGAATTTATTTTCTTCCCTTTCTATTCTATAACTCCATTCTTTATATAAATGTTATATCAATAAAATACAAAAGTTATATATCAAGACCTTTAAGTTAATTGACATCAAAATTATCTTAGAGACAATTATCGTAGATATTAGGTAGATAGATAAATATGCAGGAGGGGAAAAAAAAATATTGCTGATGAAAGAACTGCCTTCACAGTTGAGGAATAGCATCACCAGTCTATAGACGATTCTATAAGTACATATACCCTCTTTCGAGATTATGCTTAGTGATCTCACTTTTCATGTAATAAAATTTCTATCAATTTAAAATTTTATTTTAAAGTCAATAAATATATTGCTTACAGATTACCAAAATAATATAAATACTATCAGAATTTAAAGCACACATTTTAAAGTTATATACAATTGTGTGTATATTTCTTAATTAAATTAAGAGTGGAAATGGAAGTTCTGAAATTGACATGTGTAATTGTTATGATCGCTGGATGTTTCCGACCGCTATCGTGGACATCTTTGTTTAAACGAACAGTTTATAATATCTACAGATTATACGTAATTAGTATGCTATTTTTTTTTTCACTGGCGCAATTTTTAGACATTATTAATAATGCTGATAATGCTGATGATATGACTAACACTTTGAATATGATGTTAACATCATCCGCTGCATGCTGTAAAATATTTATTATGTGGTTTCTTTATGAAAGAATTTTAAATTTAATTAATTGTCTTACTGAAGAACCGTTCGCACCATTGGACCCGGGTGAAATGGAAATTCGACAGCAATTTGATAGAATAACACGGTAAATATATCTTAATGAAAAAGTAATGATTAATTTCTATTTCACATGTTTTGATATTTTAGATTATTTCGTCTTAATTGATAGCTTTAAAAATACATTTAAGATTACAGCTCGATTTTTTTTTCAAGATTTGTTTTATCAAATTAAATCTGAAATATAAGAGAAATTATTTAAAAAATTGATATTTTAAATAACAAATAAATTATATCTTCTCTTATAGTTTATAAAATTTAATTGACACTACTGTGTTAATAGTGCATATTACCTATTTCATAACTTAAAAAAATTGTTCTAAGAGCTTTACACGAAAACTCTTACTAAAAGTAATACTAATATAAAAGTTTCTTTTTACCTTTCTAGTAATAATACATTACGTTACACACTCTTGATTGAAACGACAGTCTCATTCATCGCTTTGAGATCATTGTTGACTGATTTTAAACATAGAAGGTTAACATATAGGGAATGGGTACCGTATGATTATTCATCTTTTTTGCTATTTTGCTTTACATACGCTCAGCAAATGACAACTACTTTCCACGCCGCTATTGTGAACATTGCTTGCGATACTCTCTTATGTGGTTTCTTAGTGCATGTATGTTGCCAAATCGCAATATTAGAATATCGCCTGAACAAACTGACGAGAAATGAAATTACTCTGAGCTATTGCGTACGCCATCACGACTGGATTTATAAGTTAGTTACATTAAAGTCCGGAAAGATTGTTTATCAATTAGCATTGATATTATGTAAATTATTGATATATTGTAATAAAATTATATTTTTTTTCTTATTTTAATTTATTTATTATTTATTACATTCTTTGTACCATAAATTATGTACGTGTAAAAGAAAAAATAATATTTTAAGTAATATTAAAATATAATTAGATATAAATTTTTTTTAAATATGAATTATCGACTTCTATCATTATTACTTACATAATTTACTAAGTTAATATATAAATATATTAATCTTTCCATTAATCTCTCTTAGATATTTTATAATTTATTTGTATATAGTTATATGTATATTTGTTTGTAATTTGAAAAATTAAAATAAATAATAATAAGTAATAAAATAAATAATAAATTCACTTATCAATTATAGCACAAATTTTAGTGGTTTCATAAAGGTAACATGATATTTTAAAAGGGAAAATGAATTACAGGTTTGCGCGATTGGTGAATATAAGGTTTACATATATAATTGGATTTCAGTTCATGGCGAGTATGATAGTAATTTGCTCCAATTTCTATCAACTGACCAAGTCGCCTTTGAACGCAGACAGTATTTCATTAATTATGTACACGTCCAACATATTGACACAGATATTTATCTATTGCTGGTTTGGAAATAAAGTCAAAGTAAAGGTATGTCTAGTAAAATAAAGATCGTTAAATACAAATGTTTTATATCTTTTATCTATAGAGTATCCAAATCGCGGATAAAATATTTGAAATAAATTGGCCAATCTTGAATAATAATGCTAAAAAGGGCCTTTTGATAATGATGAAACGTTCGACAATACCCATCGAAATTTGTACCGCACATATCTTCACTTTGAATTTGGAATCCTTCGTAGGGGTTAGTATAGAAAAACTAATCTTTATGTACAATCTAATTGATTAATAACACCATACTATAGTTATTTCTGATTTAATTACTTTTAATTAAAGAAAATTGTGTTTATAAATAAATTTTACTTAAATTTAAAGAAAATAATTTTTGTAAGTGTGCTACGTATATAAATATATTATTATTATTATTATTACTTATACTTATTTATAAATATGAATATATTTATAATGGCCTCAAATATTTTTTATTATTTCAGTTGATTAAAACATCGTATTCCGCTTGTAATTTATTAATAAAAACATAAAAAGAAGAATAAGAATAGCGACACAAAATAAAATAAAACGTGCTTTTTATTTGGTAACCTATTTACAAAAAAAATACTGTAGTGTTTCAGTAATAATAATCATAAAAATTTATTGTGTTTAATATACACGTATATATATCTATCTAGTAATATATATGTATGTAATAAATATTAAAATATATATGTACGTATAGTTTTTACGATTTCTTTATATCATAAAAGTATTTTATATATACACATATTAAGTTTTTTTTAATAAAGTCGGGCGCCGAGTTCACATCAGTGCTAAATCACTGTACCTGCGGAAAATGTAACGTCAAATGAAATTGGGTATAACTAACAATAAGTGCTTTCTACTTTTTTTTTAGTTATTTTAGTAGTTTATTGTAAGAGAGATATAACTTTTATTTATATTATATAAAGCGTAAATTATCCTGCACATTTAATTGATTTTTCTTCGTGTCTTTATTTTGCGTAAAAACTTCTCTAAGTTGATTTCTAGATAGAATAATAATAAATAAGTTACTTTGTCATCGATATATCTTGAAGTGAAATATATTATGGAGATAAATCGCATCTTGTGCTTTATTGATATTTTCCTTTGAAAAATTTATTTTCTTCCCTTTCTATTCTATAATTTCATTCTTTATGTAAATGTTATATCAATAATATACTAAAGTTATATGTCAAAGTAGTCCTTTAAGCTAATTGACATCAAAATTATCTTAGAGACAGTTACCGTAGATATAGGTAGATAGATAAATATACAGGAGGGGAAAAAAAAAATATTGCTGATGAAAGAACTGCCTTCACAGTTAAGGAATAGCATCATCAGTCTACAGACTATATAAGTATACTCTCTTTCGAGATTATGCTACGTGATCTCACTTTTCATGCAATAGAGTTTCTATCAATTTAGAATTTTATTTTAAAGTCAATAAATATATTGTTTACAGATTACCAAAATAATATAAATACTATCAGAATTTAAAGCACACATTTCAAAATTATATACAATTGTGTGTATATCTCTTAATTAAATTAAGAGTGGAAATGCAAGTTCTGAAATTGACATGTGCAATTGTTATGATCGCTGGATGTTTCCGACCGCTATCGTGGACATCTTTGTTTAAACGAACAGTTTATAATATCTACAGATTATACGTAATTAGTATGCTATTTTTTTTTTCAATGGCGCAATTTTTAGACATTATTCTAAATGCTGATAATGCTGATGATATGACTGACACTTTGAATATGCTGTTAACATCATCTGCTGCATGCTATAAAGTATTTATCATGTGGTTCAATTATGAAAGAGTTTCAATTTTAATTAATTGTCTTACTAAAGAACCGTTCGCACCAATGGATCCAGGTGAAATGGAAATTCGACAGCAATTTGATAAAATGATACGGTAAATATATCTTAATGAAAAAGTAATGTCTAATTTCTATTTCACATATTTTGGTATTTTAGATTATTTTGTCTTAATTGATAGCTTTAAAAATACATTTAAGATTACAGCTCGATTTTTTTTTCAAGATTTGTTTTATCAATTAAAATCTGCGATATAAGAGAAATTATTTAAAAAATTGATATTTTAAATAACAAATAAATTATATCTTCTCTTATAGTTTATAAAATTTAATTGACACTACTGTGTTAATAGTGCATATTACCTATTTCATAACTTAAAAAAATTGTTCTAAGAGCTTTACACGAAAACTCTTACTAAAAGTAATACTAATATAAAAGTTTCTTTTTACCTTTCTAGTAATAATACATTACGTTACACACTCTTGATCGAAACGACATGCTCATTCATCGCTTCGACATCATTGTTGACTGATTTTAGACATAGAAGGTTAACGTATAGAGAATGGGTACCGTATGATTATTCATCTTTTTTGACATTTTGCTTTACATATGCTCAGCAAATGTCAACTACTTTCCACACCGCTACCGTGAACGTTGCTTGCGATACTCTCCTATGCGGTTTCTTAATGCATGTATGTTGCCAAATCGCGATATTAGAACATCGCCTAAACAAACTCACGAGAAATGAAATTACTCTGAGCTATTGCGTACGCCATCACGACTGGATTTATGAGTTAGTTATATTAAAATCCGGAAAAGTTATTTATCAATTAGCATTGATATTATGTGATTTATTGAACAATATTATAATAAAATTATATTTTTTTTCTTCTTTTAATTTATTTATTATTTATTATATTCTTTGTGCCATAAATTATGTACGTGTAAAAGGAAAAAAAATATTTTATGTAATATTAAAATATAATTAGATATAAATTTTTTTTAAATATGATTTATCGACTTCTATCATTATTACTTACATAATTTACTAAGTTAACAATATTAATATATTAATCTTTTCATTAATCTCTCTTAGATATTTTATAATTTTGTTTATAATTTAAAAAATTAAAATAAATAATATAATAAATAATAAAATAAATAATAAATTTACTTATCAATTATAGCACAAATTTTAGTGGTTTTATAAAGGTAACATGATATTTTAAAAGCAAAAATGAATTACAGGTTTGCGCGATTGGTGAATACAAGGTTTACATATATAATTGGATTTCAGTTTATGGCGAGTATGATGGTAATTTGCTCCAATTTGTATCAACTGACCAAGTCGCCTTTGAACGCAGACAGTATTCCATTAGTTATGTACACATCCTGCATGTTGACGCAGATATTTATCTATTGCTGGTTTGGAAATAAAGTCAAAGTAAAGGTATGTCAAGTAAAATAAAGATCGTTAAATATAAATGTTTTATATTATTTATCTATAGAGTATCCAACTCACGGATAAAATGTTTGAAATAAATTGGCCAATCTTGAATAATAATGCTAAAAAGGGCCTTTTGATAATGATGAAACGTTCGACAATACCCATCGAAATTTGTACCGCACATATCATCACTTTGAATTTGGAATCCTTCGTAGGGGTTAGTACAGAAAAACTAATCTTAATGTACAATCCAACTGATTAATAACACCATACTAATTATTTCTGATTTAATTACTTTTAATTAAAGAAAATTGTTTTTATAAATAGATTTTACTTAAATTTAAAGAAAATAATTTTTGTAAGTGTGCTACGTATATAAACATATTATTATTATCACTTATACTTATTTATAAATATAAACATATTTATAATGGCCTCAAATATTTTTTATTATTTCAGTTGATTAAAACATCGTATTCCGCTTGTAATTTATTAATAAAAACATAAAAAGAAGAATAAGAATAGCGACATAAGTGAAATAAAACGCGCTTTTTATTTAGTAACCTAATTACAAAAAAAATACTATTATGTTTCAGTAATAATAATCATAAAATTATTATTGATAATAATCTTATTGTGTTTAACATATATAGATATCTATCTATTATGTATAGTTTTTAATATTTGTTTATATTATAAAAGTATTTTTATATATAATAATAAATATATTAACTTTAATGTCAGCGTTTTATTGCCAATATATGTGTAGTATATATTATATACAAAATATATACATATATATATATATATATATAAAGTATCCGGTAATAATCGCCCCAACTCTCTAGGGCTGATAGAGCAAACTGAACATAAAAGTCCTCTACCAATTTGCAATTTTCGCAGTAATTATTAAAATATTAATTAAAACGTTCAGCATTTGCTGAGCGCTCATACGCTGAGCGTTTTTAATTAATAGTTTTTATTAATATATATATATATATATATATATTTTATATTCTCTGTATATAATATACCATAATTTCTCTGATGCAAAGCATAAAATATTTCAAATAACATATTCACGATTTTACTTAACACTTTTATAAATAAAATGATAAAAAAAATGTTGTGGAAAAAGAAGTCATACAATACTGTTTTTATATAAAAAAAAATACAATTGTTTAATTTCGTTATTCTGTGCATGCTTGTAATGTAATACCGAAAAGAATTAGAGATTATTATGTCTTCTAACTATTCTTTTCCCTACTTGTATAGTAATTTTATAAGTACATACGTACGTTTGATACGATTCTTTATCTTGCTTATGTTACGTAAATATCAGTACTGGGCAATATATTTACTTTTAGGTAATAGCAAAAATAAATAAAAATTTTGTCGTCGATATATCAAAAAGTGATGTACAATACATATCAAGAAATTATGAATATTCACATCTCATATTTTATTGATAACCCATGATAAATTTTATTGCTTTCTGTCTTTGATATTTTATATTGCTCTCGATTTGAGAGTCAATAATAGTAGAGCATACAAGACATTACATGTTCGATATGTAATAAAAATTGCATGTATAATATAGTCCTCCAGCTAATTCGTAAGAATTGGCTCGGAGATAATTACTAGGTATATCATAAAGATAGAAATACTAAATATGTAGAAGAGAAAAATTGAAATATTAACGAAAAATGCCGTCATTATCGGAGAACTTTCTAAGATTGTTGTGATTCCGTAGACAATAATTCCAAGTGAATTTTAAGTGCAGTCTCTCTTGTGAAATAATACTATTTGATCTCACTTTACGATAAAGATTCTATCAAACTATAGTGATCTCGTGAACAGTAAATATTATTTAAAAATGTTTTAAATTACTCAAACAGTACCAAAGTTTATAACACGCTACATAAACAAAAGCAATTGTATGTATCTTTTCTTTAATTAAAAAAGATTTAAAAATGCATGTTTTAAACTTGACATTTTTTATTGTTACATTTGTGGGATGCTTTCGACCGTTATCATGGACTTCATTGTTTAAACGTGCTGTTTACAATCTCTACAGATTATTTATAATTATCATTTTATATACTTTTGCATTTTTACAATTTATGGACATCGTTCTGAACGTTGACAATCCTGACGACTTCACTAACAATCTCTACATGATGTTAAATGTATCCGTTTCGGGATATAAGTTGCTGATCATGTGGATTAATTATACAAATATTGCAACATTAATTAAGAAACTTAACGAAGAGCCATTTAAACCACTGGATACAGGCGAACTGGAAATTCGTCAAAAATTTGATAAACTAATACGGTTTGATCTTAATTAAATATAATAATATTCAAATTTTTATTTAACAATAATTTTTTATATATCTGTATTTTGATTAAGTTGCAAATGGTATTATATATATATTTTTTTTTAAAGTATTTTTAAAATATTCATGAATGTATAATCATAGGTGAAAATTGTTTTATAAAAGCATGTGCTATTCAATTTATAATTAAATAAATTATATATTAATAAATAAAAAATATAATATTTAATTAGTATAGTTCTATCTATTATCACACTATCTATTATCTACCATCTACTATCATAGGAAAAATTTCTGACAAAAAAAGAGATATATTAAAAATGCTCCATATCAAAGTTTATTTTAAGATAATGAAAATATATCTTTAATTATTTTTTAGACTGAACACATTACGTTATACGATCCTGATCGAGACATCATGGTCATGTTCTGGTTTGACGTCATTGCTTGTCGATTTCAGGAGTAGAAGGTTAACATATAGAGAATGGGTACCATACGATTATTCGTCTTATATAGTATTTTGTATTACATATGCTCATCAATTTCTAAGCACATTCTACTGCGCTACTGTAAATGTCGCTTGCGATACTCTTATATGTGGCCTCTTAATGCATGTGTGCTGCCAAATCGAGATTTTGGAATATCGCATAAAAAACCTCATAAACAAGCAAGATACTTTGAGTTACTGTGTACATCATCACAACAGTATATTTCAGTTAGTTATTCCAATAATAATTGTTGAAAAAGACATTCATTATTTTATTCAAGATTTTCTGATATATTTAATAGTTGATGGCGAACAGTAATATAAGTTAAATTTTAAATTTTAATTGCGAATTTAAGGCTCTTAATATTTACAAACAAGTAACTAGAAACTTGGCGAATAAGAGCCAAATGTGGATGTTGATGAGTCGATTTCTCAGAAAATAATTTTTCTGCGAAATTGATAAGTATTTAAATTTTAAATCACAAGTTAAATTTTGTTTCTCAGCTATTGTGAAAAGTAAAAAAAATGTATAATTTATTATCAACTTATATCATTGTTCTTCTAAATAACTTCTTCTTTTATATGATAGAACGTGCATGGTTTTTGATTCAATATACAACTATTATGATATTATAAGAATATAAATTTAATTGTAGGTTTGCGAATTTAGTAAATACAAGATTCTCGCAAATTATCGGATTCCAGTTTATAACGAGTACATTGATAATATGTTCTAATTTGTTCCAACTGAGCAAATCGTCAATGAGTGCAGACAATATTGCGTTAATCATATATACATGCTGCATGTTGACACAAATATTTATTTATTGCTGGTTCGGAAACAAAGTCAAAGTAAAGGTATATATCTAATAAAATTGATTATTTTAAAATTTTGTGTGTAAAAAAGAAAAGAAATACGAAAAAATTTAATCAGCATTTGTACATAATATTCTTTTAGTATGTCCATTATTAAGTCATATTAAGCCATTATTAAGTATATTATAAATAAGTAAATTACATACATATAATAACGGCATTGTTAATCAGGGTGTCTACTCAAATCTAGTAAAAAATTTCCTGATTTTCCAGGTATTTTTTCAAAATTCCAAATAAAGAAAATATTCTCAAGATTTTTTAATATAACTTTCTCTAAAATACATTTTTTATTACATGCATTATTTAAGGTTTTTCATTCGTATGAAGGAAAAACACAGATCTTTTCAAATTTTAAGTGCTAGATTTGTAAATGTACTGAAAAACTGAATAACTTTCATAAGATGTATTTTTTACTTGCATAGAATTTTAATTTTTTTTATTAAAAATTTTCATTAAAAATTACAAAGAATATTCAATATTATTAAGATTTTACATTCAATTCATATTCATATTTAATATCACAGTTTATTCTAATTTTTTCCCGAGCCACTCTTTTAATAACCGGTATTATTTGTTTTATCAAAAATTTTAGAATTAATAAAAATAAAGCAAAAACTCTCAACAATTAATTAGTTTTCATGAAGTGACGCCAGCTTCACACACACTCAAATAGAATTGCACGAAATATATTATGCGACAATCGCGACACAAAATTAATTTCTGCTCATTTTCTCCTAATTCTTCATTAATACATCACTTCCCTCCCGCTCTCCTCACGTAATTCGATCACCGTTTCCGACGAATTCGCGATTATTATATACATTCTTGATACTCGCGGGTATCCGGTGACACGTAAATACTCCTCGAAATGTTACAAAATTCAAGACATTTGTCGATCGAGCAAATAGCCGAAAAAAAATACG
Organism: Anoplolepis gracilipes; assembly: GCF_047496725.1. Classification (NCBI taxonomy): domain Eukaryota; kingdom Metazoa; phylum Arthropoda; class Insecta; order Hymenoptera; family Formicidae; genus Anoplolepis; species Anoplolepis gracilipes. Next base: position 5,173,311 of record NC_132977.1, read on the forward strand.
CGTAAAAGGAACGGCGTATAAGATGGCGGCGAAACGACGAAGTTGTTGATCTCAAGGATCGTGAAACGCCGATTGCGACAAATGCTGCGGAACAAATCTATCTTGAGATTATGACTTCTAAATTTCGATCTACTCCCGATGTACGCTTGTCCGCGATGTTTGCCCATAATTGACGAAAACGATGACGCAGGACAACCTTGACTCGACTCGGCTCGGCTCGACCGACCTGCTCCGCAAACATTGTAAGAATGTGACTTTGAGACTGTCACGCGCCGAGTCGACCTTTGCAGCGATCATATGGTGAAGATGGCCTACGTGTTTACGGTATTACTGCGCGAGTGTGTTGCGTGTAGCAATGTTTTTTTTGGACGATGGTTTTTGCTCCGTAATACGCTTCGGGTTGTGTAGTACTTGTTACTTTCCTGTATTCTTTATTCCGCGACGAAATAATATAATAATTTTCCTCTATACAGAGAATATACATATAATAATAAAAATTAGAATATATATAATATTTATATCGTGTAGTATACCGACATATATATATATATATACAAGAAATTATATGATATTTTTATTCAATAATATTATATAATATGAATATTATATTTTTTTGAAGGAATATCTTCATTTAAATATTTCAATGCACAAACAAATACTTAATCGTTAAGAAATAATAGAACAAATCATTTTTATAGTATGTACATACATATATGCACAATTAATTTATTATAAGACAAGCAGAGATACGAGCATCTCATCTTGGTATATGTCCTGAATCTCGAAGATTTAATTTGTTTAATTAATATTCTAATAATTTTTACGCATAGAACTTTTTGTAGAACTATTATAAAATTTTTAAGCGCTTAAAATCTGATAAAAAATGCTAAAAAAATCGTCGTACAAAGTAAATGTAAACTTGGCGTCTCAGTTTGAGATCAATTTTTTTTATTTAATAGCTAGAATTATTTAATCCATCAAGAATCGAAAATTATTAAAAATAAAGCCAGAACTTTCAACAATTAATGAGTTTCCACGAAGTGAGATGCCAGTTTCACACACGGTTGATTTTACATATGAGAGTAAAATTATCCAAAAGAGAATTTTCGAAGAGACTCTTTGAATCCCATAAAATTTTATGACTTTCCTGATTTTTCCAGATACAAAAAAAATCCCTAAAAATTCCATGTTTTGCATGTTTTTCCAGGGGAGTAGACACCCTGTTAGTATAATATAAATATTTTTAACATATATATTTTACACAATCATAATACCCACAACAAAGAAAAAAAAATTTATATTGATTTATAGAGCATTCAATTAGCAGATAGTGTTTTTCAAGCGGATTGGCCGATGCTAAATAATAACATTAAAAAAGAGCTTCTTATAATTATGCAACGTGCGATAGTACCTATTGAATTTACTACTGCACATATCATTAGTTTGAATTTAGACTCTTTTGTAGCGGTTGGTATAAAAAATCTATCATATTATGTATTTGCACAGTTGACCTAATTAATGAAATCTCCACTTATTTTTATCATGTTTTATTATTCTAGTTACTTAAAACATCATACTCTGCTTATAATTTATTAGTACGAGTACAAGAAGAATAATATACGTAATCCGTCTACTGTTTCGAATGTAATTAATATTTTTGTAAATAAGTGCAATAAACTTATTGTTAATAACAATTTTAATATCTATTGAAGTTTTATATCCATAGTGTTCTTTAATATTACCAATTAAATACATAGTAATTTATTAACAAAAACATCAATACTTGCAGAAAAATACAATCTGTATAATGATGTTTATTTATAAACAATATTTCTAAAATAATAAGATAATATATATGTATATTCTAAGAAAAAGATAATTATAAATATATTTTTATCATTACAAAAAGATTATGAAAAAAATGTCCAGTAGTTGAGAGATACTCCGTCCGTCAATTTTTATTTTAATTCATATATAAAAAAAATTGATAATGTCTGAGTATATCGAGTGTGAGGTCTTGTATAAAACTACACATATATGCTTGATTAAATAAATTATATTATAACAATACTATAATATAAAAAAATATTATGTCAAATGCGATCCCTTTCTCCGGTATTTCAATATATGTTAGTAGTTTACTTGAATAGTCTACATATAAGGGATAACATAATTCCTTCTTTACATTCGATGTAAAATAGTGACTATAGAAAAATCAATATAGAACGAAGTGTACGATACCTTATCGAGTCAGAAAGATTGTATGATTGAAAAAAAATGAAGAATCTTATAGTGTATATATTTTTATCAAGATTTGATGAGAATATCTTTATTATACAATTCGAAGTAGACGAAAGAAGAATACCATTTCTCTATGTGTGCGCGTTATTAAGTTTGGACAATAATAAATATTTTGTAATTAAGTATAATCAAGTGTATAATAAAGAAGCTATTTAAAACTTTGAAAATAATAATGTATCGATAACATGCATCGGTCGAAAGACTATATCGTATCGTTGCTGTTTCTTGCGACAATAATATATTGTTGTCTTGCAGTAAATTCTAGATAAAATGTTTTTCTCTGGAAATCAAGAGACAGTATAGTTTTAGAATAAATTTATCCGACGTGAAAAAGTTATATCTTTCAAAGCACTAAATAAGAGTTGATTAAAAAATTTTCGTAAATTTAATGTAAGTTGTGTAGCAATATATTTTATATTTTAAAACGCGGTATTGCGATAATAATATTGCAATGAAATAATTGTTTTATTATTGTAAAGTCTTTTTCTTCATATTTTGTGTGATATTTGACATCGTAAATAATTTTAATAAACCGTTATCTGATTTTATATAAGAAAAATTAGAGAATCGTGTATAATAACAGTTTTTAAAATTATTACCCCTGTCTCCCTCTCTGATCGCTCTTTTGAAATTTACAAATTATTATAATTACTAATAATAAATACATTACTATTGTTAAATGAGATTTACACAAAAGGAAATTGTGTAAGAGAATTTGTATTGCAAAATGCGTCTTATGCAATATGCACTTACAGTTCTCGCTATTGCTAGCAATGATATCGTTGTTGAAACACATGATATATAACGCTTATACAATGTTAATAATTTTAATATTATACGCATTTTCAATGTCACAATTTATGAATCTTGTACTTGTATTGAACGTCGGTAATTTTGATAAATTTACTGAAACCTTAGGTATATGCTACTGGTCATGCTTATGGCGTGTTACAAAGCTATAAATATGAAGCTAAATCATAAGAATGTTGCAATGATAATGGACATTCTTTCCAATAGCCCTTTTGCACTACTGGATACAAAAAAATAATTCGGGAGAAGTTTGATAAGATGACAGAGTAATTGGTATTATATATTAAATGATTATATAACTTAAAATATTTAATGGATATTATATACTTTTATAAATAGATATTGCATATTTTTAGAACATTTTATAAAAATAAAATATCCTGAAAACAATCTTTTTCCTCTTTTCTAGAAAAAAGAATGTTAACTTTATTAATAAAACATACATATACACACATATACCTATATATGTATATATATTAAGATATTAATATTTGAATACAAATAACTTAAATAACATAAATTTGCAATGTTTTTAGGAATAATACGTTTTAGTACTTAGTATTCTACGTACCTATATATCATTCCGCTCTTTTTATTCACGCAATTCAGAAAAGAAAACTTGGCTTATAGAGCATGGCTGCTTCAATTACTCAATCTCCAAAATAATATATTATCTCACATACACTCACCAAATGATCAGCATGACTTAGTGATTTCGTCAATCCTGCTTGCTTTGTTTGCGGCTGACTCTTGCATGTTTGCTGTCAGATAAAAATTTTGGAGTATTATCATAAATCGCGAATAATTAAGAAAATGTTCGCAAATGTGTACTACATTATCACAATTGCATATTTAAGTAAGTATTTCTGAACATCTGCGAGTTCTAAAAGTCATCATTTGTGATTACTATTTTATAATAGATATTCGCAAACTAATTTTACATACACACACATATACATACAAGAATCATCCGCACATCTATTTTAAAAAACTGGATCTCTTAAATGAAAAAATAATAAATTTGTTTTCATACTTGTTTATAGCATCTACGCAAACCAAATGCAATCACCCATGGTTAAATTTGAAAATAAGGTCTTGATAATCGGATAATTCTGTATAAATTGTACGCGCATATTGTAAACAAAAAAATTTGAGAAAATAATCGCCATTTAATTTACAGTAAGCATTTGGGTGATATGTCTGCACTTTATTGTTTAATTATGACCTCGTCCAGCGCCGAATATATTCAGTTCGTAATGTATATAATTTGCATATTGACAGAAATATTTTACTATTGTTGATTTAGAAATGAAATCAAAGGTTTTTTTAACTCGTTCATTTATCTATCTAAATATCTCGGTATTTTTCGTATCATCGCATAGAAAAACTTTTTTATTGAAAAAAAATTAATATATATTATTCTATTAGCACACATACGTACATGTAAAATATAATAATTATATGTAATATTTATTATGTTTTGATATACAGAGTCTGCCATTATCGAACGGTATTTATAACATGGAATAGTTGACATTTAGCAACAGCACGAAAAAGAGGTTTTTGATAATTATGAACCGGTCTTTGAAGTTTATTGAATTTACCAGTGGCTATCTCAATGAATCTTGAGTTCTTTATAATGGTAAGAATCTTTATTTATTACATAATTATTAGCTACTTTGCACGATAAATTTATTATTGAATATTGTATACATCTAATTAAACTTTACCACTGCACAATTTTTACAGATGCTTACGATGCTTACTCGATTTTCAATTTATTAACACAAATGCAAAATTAATAAAGAAATATAAATCATTATTCATAAATTAATTTGTAAAATTAATATATGTCAATATATAAGCAATGTTGTACTGCAGTAAAAAACATGGTAATCGATAATATCTCTTGCATTACAAGAAATAGATCTCTCTCTCTCTCTCTTTCTCTCTCTTTCTCTTTCTCTGCAGAAAAAATTAAAATATTATCCTTTATTCTCTTTACATACGAGCTTCAATATATGCACTAATAAAATTATATTACGACAAAAGACAAAAAAGAAAAAAATGGTAACAGCTTATAACCGAGTGTATAGACTAGCTATATATTAAGATTATATACAGATATACACTACAGTTGTTGATTTGTTAACATTTGAGGAATACATTTTTTTGTATATCCGTAGCGTAGCTACAAAATAATATTGCAATAATGAATAAAATATTTTATAATAAACGTATGACATAATAGAATTGGACCTAAGTATCTTGGAAATAATTCTAGGCTACTGATCTATTAATGGCCATTTCAAGAAATTATTCTATGTACTTGACTGTATATCAAGCTTCTCTTCATTTTTTTATTTGATTTTTTTCCGCGAAAATAATGGTACATTATGCAGTTTTGTCATGAAAATATTATTTAGAAAAAATGTTATTTTCCGATTCATCAGAATATTACTTCACGAGAAACATGGTTGCAAGTCTGTCATGTAATAATAAAAAAGACTTTATAGTTTATATGAAAAGGGGGAAATCGAACGAAGAATATCATTAATATCAAGTCAGAAGACTATAGATATTAGTAGATTGTTCCCTTTTCATGTCATTCGCTTTGTCATATAGTGATCGGTCATTTATATCAAATCTTTCTAAGTATTCAACGGATTGTTCAAACAAATCAATCGAAATATTTTCGTAAGTTTAATGTATAGAAAGAGTGAAATATTTTAAATACATATTGTAATGGAAATAATATACTGCGCGTTGACATTTTTATCATTATTTTCATTATTAATAGCAAATAGATAGCTTTGTATTTGATAATTAATAAATAAAGGTAGCAAACCAATTGCCAATTATTTATAAAAATAGACGATTAAATATATTTCTTATAACTATTATAAATGTGATTTTATAATTATAAAAGTTTCTCGTACATATTCTCGGCCATCTATCATCGGTGCATTATATAATAATAATCAAAATTTAAAATAAATAAGTCAATATTTTAATCAACACAGTTATTGATGTTGGGCAAATGGATGTTGAGAAGTAATGTTGGGAGGAAAAACGAAATGCCTGTGTTGAAATTTTCGCTCACGGTTTTAGCGGTCGCAGGATGCTGGCGACCAACATCGTGGACGTCGCTGTTTAGAAACATAATGTATAACGCTTACACATTATTAGTAATTCTAACACTATATACATTTGCAATTACTCAAATTATGGAGCTCATATTGAATATGGACGATGCTGATTCATTCGGCGATGCCTTGTTCAATGTTATAATTTCGCTTTTGGCGTGTTACAAGACAATTGTTATGCGAAAAAATCATGAGAGTATTATAACGATAATTAATATTCTTACCGAAACGCCATTCAAACCATTGGATCTGAATGAAAATATAATTCGAAAGAAATTTGACAAGAGAATAGCGTAAGTATCGTGCTTAATATTTTATTATTTAGATATATCTAGTAAAAACAAAATGTATATAATTAAATTAAAACATACATGTCATTAAATTAATGCGTGTGTGTATTTTAAACAATATAATTTTTCTTTTCGGAAAAAAATTTTAATGTCTCTTTAATAGTTTTTGAAACAATCATAATCCTGATTTTAAACATCATAATCCTGATTTTATAGGAGTAATACACTATATTTTCTAGTCCTTGTCCACGTAACCGCTTTGTATATGATTTTGATTTCGTTATTCACGGATTTCAAGCATGGAATATTATTATACAAAGCATGGATACCGTTTGATTACTCAGTCTCCGCGCTATTTTATCTCGCATACGTTCATCAGATAATGACTCTAACATTTATCGGTCTCGTTCATCCCACATGTGATAGTTTTATTTGCGGATTGTTATTACACATTTGCTGCCAGATCGAGATTTTAGAGTATCGCTTGTCAAACATCGCGAATACTCGACAAAGCTTACGCGACTGCGTACGTCATCATATACGTATATTTGAGTAAGTCCTTTAAACCTAGTAGGGGAAATCAGGAACAAATTTAACAAATGTAAAAACATTATATAAATTACGTTTAATTTTTTATTTTTTACGTTACGTCCATCTGTCAAACTGCAATTTTTAGAGCTTATTTTCTTTAGAATGATAAAAGGCTACAGTCTAAAACTTATATATTCGTAATCTATTCGTAATTATCTTTCATATTATCACAAAATTAATTTGAAAACCAATTGAAGAAAAATTGAAGATTTAAAATAATCAAGATTTAAAATAGTTACAGTTTTTATAACAAATATTTCTAGCCTGATTATTTCTCCAAGTATTATATATCCCTATTTTGAATGCTTTAAAAAAGAATCATAATTTAATGTGAGCATTCTATGGAATAACAATTATTTAGATAATTGATATAGCGACAAAAGTAACAACATGCTATAGGTTTTTTATTTTAATGGATTTAATTATAGTAGTAAAATTTTTGTAAAATCTGAGTAACTGTATTATATATAGAGTCTCTATATATAATTGTTAAGTAAAAAAATCATTTTTTGTTTTCTATATTATTTAAAAAAATTATTTCTAGTTTTTATTATTTTCTTATATATAATAAGACTGCAATAAAACATTATGTTTTCTTTAGTTCTTGATATTTAAATAGAGTGTTAGAACTGTAAGATCCTGTTACAATCAATTTCAGGGACAAAAGTAACAATAGTTTCACAAAGCATGTTCCTCCATAGAATTGCAAAATTATTTTACAAATATTTTCATTAGATGTTAAATAGAAAGTGTATAGTACCTAAAAAAAAGTAAAAAGACAAAAATTTGAAACACAAAAAAGCTAGAAACTCTAATAAATGCAAATTGTTACCTTTGTGTTTGGTCTCCCCTCTGGTTTGTTATCTACGTACGTCTCTGAAATATATATGTATTTTATTGAACTTTTCTATTCTACTTAACATTCATACATGCAATGTTGAAATTAAATAATAAGTTAATTTACTGCATTTTTTTGCGCAGTTTTTTTTTCATTTTTCTCAAATATACGTCTCAAAAAAATGATTTTAAACAATTATAAAAAAATTAGTATTCTAGTTAAGTAATTTTATTATTTTATATCCCGTGTATATTTATTCAAATATTTTTTAAAAGCTGCGAAAATATCTGTAATGCGCTTTTGTAAAAATAATATATTAATTTTTAATGCAATATTTTTGTATTAAAAATTTTATATTAAAAATATATGTTTGTTTAAAATAGTTTATTATTTTTGTGTAAAGTAATATAAAATATGATATTCTTGTATAATATTATTCTTTAAAAGTTACAAAAATTTAAACATAAAATTTTGCCTATTTTTTAGATACTCATATATGATAAATGAAAAGTTTGCCAAAATAGTTCCTAGTGAGTTTATAATGATTACGGTGGTAATGTGCTATAATTTAATTCATATGGCTTTGACATCATCCACTATCGATTCTTATATACAAAACGTTATGGTTATAGCTTGTACATTGGCACCACTTTTTTACTACTGTTGGTTTGGCACTGAAGTCAAGTTAAAGGTAGCTTGTAATTTTAATATTCTAACTACTAATTAAAATTTACAAAAAAGAATTACACAATAATTGTTATATCATTGTGAAAGAAAAATTTCTTTTCAAATAGAAAAACACATTTCCCTTCCCCTTCACACTCACTCGCGTACTTTCTCTCTTTATTATATATTTTAAAGTATAATACATGTAAGATTTTATTACTATTTTATTTACAGAGCCTGCAATTGTCAGATAATATTTATAACATAGAATGGACAACACTTAACAACAACATGAAGAAAGGTCTTTTAATGATGATGAATCGTGCGAATATACCAATACAATTTACCAGTGCAAACATTTTGTCAATGAATCTTGAATCATTCGTGATGGTTTGTATAGAAAAATTTTTTACCACGTAATAAATAAATATTAAATTTGTTCATTAATTATATAATTATTTAGGTGCTCAAGACATCATATTCGCTTTTTAATGTACTAGTAAAATCACAATAACAGTAATATGTAATAAAAAATTAGAAAACGTTAT